>NC_065598.1:36616957-37255857 GCF_024542745.1 Macaca thibetana thibetana
TGCCCCACTTCTCTGGTACCAATTTTCTGTATTAGTCTATTCTCTATAAAGAACTACCCGAGATTGGGTAACACATGAAGGAAATAAGTTGAATTGAATAAAAGTTCTACAGTCTGTACAGGAAGTGTGGCTGGTAGGCCTCAGGAAACTTACAAGTGTGGCAGAAGGGCAAAGGGGAAGCAAGTATGTTTTCACATGGAAGCAAGAGAGAGAGACAGAGTGAAGGGGAAAGTGCCACATACTTTTAAGACATCAGATCTCCTGAGAACCCACTCACTATTATGAGAACAGCAAGGGGGAAATTCACACCCATGATCCAATCACCTCCCAGCAGGTCCCCTTTCCAACACTGGGAATTTTATTAAACATAAAATTTGGGTGGGTACACAGAACCAAACCATAACACTATGCATGAGTATGGAATGTTTTTACATTTGTTTTTGTCTTCCCTGATTTCTTTGAGCAGTGTTTTGTATTTCTCACTGTAGAGATCTTTCGCCTCTCTGGTTAGCTGTATTCCTAGGTATTTTATTCTTTTCATAGCAATTGTGAATGGGATTGCCTTTCTGATTTGGCTCTCAACTTGGCTGTTGTTGGTGTATAGGAATTCTAATAATTTTTATACATTGATTTTTGCATCCTAACACTTTGCTGAAGTTATCAGCTTTTGGGCTGAGACTACGGGGTTTTCTAGACACAGAATCATGTCAAACAGATATAGTTTGACTTCCTCTCTTTCTGTTCGAATATCGTTTATTCATTTATCTTGCCTGATTATTCTGGGTAGGAATTTCAATACTGTGTTGAATAGGAATGGTGAGAGAGGGCATCCTTGTCTTGTGCTGGTTTTCAAGGAGAATGCTTCCAGCTTTTGGCCCTTCAGTATACTGTTGACTATGGATTTGTCCCAGATGGCTCTTATTAGTTTGAGGTATGTTCCTTCAATACTTAGTTTATTGAGAGTTTTTAACATGAAGGGATGTTGAATTTCATCAAAAACCTTTTCTTCATCTGTTGAGATAATCATGTGGTTTTTGTCTTTAGTTCTGTTTATGTGATGAATCACATTTATTGATTTGCATATGTTGAACCAACCTTGCATCCTGGAAATGAAGCCTACTTGATTATGGTGAATTAGCTTTTTGATGTGCTGCTGCATTCAGTTTGCAAGTATTTTGTTGAGGATTTTTGCATGGATGTTCTTCAAGGATATTGGCCTAAAGTTTTCTTTTTTTTTCTTGTGTTTCTGCAAGGTTTTAGTATTAAGATTATACTGGCCTCATAGAATGAGTTTGGGAGGAGTCTATCCTCTTCAATTTTTTGGAATAATTTCAGTAGGAATGGTACCAGGTCTTCTTTGTATATCTGTTAGAATTGGGCTGTAAATCCTTCAGGTCCTGGGCTTTTTTTCTTTTAATTCATCAGCTATTTATTATTGATTCAAATTTAGGGCTCCTTATTGGTCTCTTCAGGGAGTCGGTTTCCTCCTGGTTCAGCCCTGGGAGGGTGTATGCATCCAGGAATTTATCTATCCCTTCCAGGTTTTCTAGTTTGTGTGCATAGAGGTGTTCACAGTAGTTGCTGATGGTTACTTTTATTTCTGCAAGACCAGTGGGAACATTCACTCGTCATTTCTAATTGTGTTAATTTGAATCTTCTCTCTTTCTGTATTAGTGTAGCTAGCAGCCTATCTATCTCATTAACTTTTTCAAAAAAAAAAAAAGCACATCTCCTGGATTTTTTAATTTTTTGGATGTTTTTTCATTCTTGATTTACTTCAGTTTGACTCTGATTTTGGTTATTTCTTGACTTCTGCTAGCCTTGGGGCTGATTTGTTCTCGTTTCTCTAATTCTTTCAGTTGTGATGTTATGTTGTTAATTTCAGACCTTTCTAACTTTTTGATGTGGACATTAAGTGTCACGAATTTCTCTCTTAACACTGTCTTAGCTGTGTCCCAGAGATTCTGGTATGTTGTAGATTTTTTCTCATTAGTTTCAAAGAACCTTTTTATTTCTGCCTTAACTTATTTGCCCAAAAGTCATTCAGAAGCACGTTGTTTAATTTCCATATAATTGCATAGTTTTGAGCTATTTTCTTAGTCTTGACTTCTATTTATATAGTGCTGTGGTCCAAGAGTGTATTTGGTATGATTTCAGTTATTTTGCATTTGCCGAGGATTGTTTTATGTCCAATTACATAGTCTATTTTAGAGTATGTGCCATGTGGCAATTAGAAGAACGTATATTTTGTTGTTTTGGGGGTGGAAAATTCCATGGACGTCTGTGAAATCCATTTGGCCCTATGTTGGACCAGGTCCTGAATATCTTTGTTAATTTTCTGCCTGGATGATCTGTATAATACTGTCAGTGGAGTGTTGAATTCTCCTATATTATTGTGTGGGAGTATATGTCTCTTTGTAGGTCTCTAAGAACTTGCTTTATGAATCTGGGTGCTTCTGTGTTGGGTGCATCTGTATTTATAATAGTTGGATTTTCTTGTTGAATGGAACCCTTTACCATTATGTAATGCCCTTCTTTGTCTTTTTTATCTTTGTTGGTTTGAATTCTGTTTTGTCTGACATTATGATTGCAAACCTTGCTTTTTTCTGTTTTTCATTTGCATGGTAGATTTTCCTCCATCCCTTTATTTTGAGCCTATTGATGTTGTTACGTGTGAGATGGGTCTCTCAAAGACAGCATACCATTGGGTCTTGCTTTTTTATCCAGCTTGCCACAGATCTGTGCCTCTTAAGTTGGGCATTTAGGCCATTTACATTCAAGGTTAGTATTGATATGTGTGGATTTGATCCTGTCATTGTATTGTTATTGGGTTATTATGTTGGTTTGTTTGTGTGGTTGCTTGGTTGCTTTATAGTGATAGTGTTCTGTGTGTTTAGGTGTGTTTTTGTATTAGCTGGTAGCAGTCATTCCTTTCTATATTTAGTGCTCCTTTCAAGATCTCTTGTACGGCAGGTCTGGTGGTAATGAACTCCCTCAGCATTTGCTTATCTGAAAAGGATATTATGTCTCTTTTGCTTAGGAAGCTTAGTTTGGCTGGTTATGAAATGATTGTTTTAAGACTTTTTTAAAGAATGTTGAATATAGGCTCCCAGTATAAAATCTTGCAGGAATTATCTGTATTTCCTGAATTTTACTCTTGGCCTCTCTAGCCAGGTTGGGAAAGTTTTCATGGATTATCTTCTGAAATATGTTTTTCAAGTTGTTTGCTTTCTCTTACTACCTTTCAGGGATGTCCATCATTCACACATTTGGCCTCTTTGCATAATCCCATACTTCTTGGAGGTTTTACTCTTTCCTTGTTATTCTTTTTCTTTATTTTTCTCTGACTCTTATTTCAGAGAACCAGTCTTCAGGTTCTGAGATTCTTTACTTAGCTTGGTTTATTCTGCATCTTCCAGGCGTGCACCTCATGATTAGTCCATGCTTTAGCTTGATGCTCCCTCTACCCATGCAGTTTATTCTTTGTCCTCCCTTTGCTGGTGGCACCCTTCACCTAGGCACACCCTGCATAGGCCACTGGTAGACTGGTTTTTCCCTAAACCCCCAGACCTGGTCCTAGGTCTTCCTATGGGTTGAATTTTCCCTATGCCTGTGAAAGTTGTCCCAGAACTTCTTCTAGGCTCTTTGAATTAGCTAGTTTACATATTCTGTGAAATTCTTCACTATACTTTATATTTCATCCATCCATGCACTTCCTGTGGTCATCTCCTAGGCTGGTTGGATTCTGCACCCTTGTTTCTCTTGCTTTTTCCCAATAATAGTATGGGTGTACATGTGACCCATAGACTATCTGACAATTTTTCACCTTATCTAGATTCACACTTCACCATGCACAACATGCCAGAACCTCCTTTGAGCTTGCTACACTCTCCGGATTGTACCTCCTTCTAAGACCTCCCTTTGCCAGGATGCCTCCTACATTCATCTCCTGCCATATCTTCCTGTACACTGGATACAACCCTAGTCCAAGTATCTTATGTGAGCTATCCTCTAGGCTGACTGAATTTTACACCAATGTACCTGCTGCCATATCTTCCTATTTGCAGGATGCTCTCTCCACCTATGCTATATCTATCCTCACCTAGTTCTTCAACTAGGCTGACTGCTCCTGCTCCCCAAGCCATAAACTCTCTGTCAGGTCCTGTATAAACTAGCTACACCCTCCACCCATGTATCAGTTGCTGATCCTTCCTTAGGCTAGGTATTTCTTCCACCTATGAAACTCCTGCCATGACCTCTCCCAGATTATTTGCACCATCAACACACATATTTACTCCTAAGTCCTCCTTTATATTGGATTATCTTGCCAACCATAAACTTTCTGCTGTATCCTCCCATACCCTGAGTGCAACCTCAACATATGTACTACTGCCAGGTACTACACTACACTGAATATTCCCTCCCACTCTGCATCACCTGCTTTGTCATTCCCTAGGCTTGATTTTCAATACTCTTATGCACCTCTTACAGGTTCCTCCCCTTAGGCTGGAAGCTTCCTTAACCCACACACATCTAAGCAAATTCTTCTCTAGACTGATTGTATGCATATTCCATCTATGCACATACTGCCGACCCTAGCTCCCTCTATCTATGCCCTTGTAGAAAGATTCTCCCCTAGGGTGGCTCTGTCCTCCATCTATGCAGCGCCTTGTGAGTTCTACCCTTGGCTATGTGGTCCCTCCACCCATGAACTTCCTGATGAGTCCTCCACTATATTGCTGCGTACTGCATCCATGTACCTCCTACAATATTAGGCCCTAGTCAGAATAGTTTCTGTATTTTTGTAAGGTTGTCCACGTTTTCTCCTTAGGTGAATATACCATCAACTGGGTACCTATTTTCAAGTACTCTTACAGGCCGAATGCTCCCAGTAATGGCAAACAATATTAGTACCCTACCTGAATGACAGCTCTTACCCCTGTCTTCTGCCAAGTCTTTCCCTAGGCTAGCTACACACCCCAAAGGTGAACTCCCCACAAGGTTTTATCCTAGGCTTGATGGTCCCTTTATCTCGGACTTCATGCTAAGTACTCTAACAGGACGCCTGCACCCTGCATTCACCTCCTATCTCATTCTCCCCTACACTAGATTTTCCTTTAAACCTTCCACCTACTACCTAGTCTTGTCTAGAATGGCTGCATCATCTACTCCTGCATCTCTTGCCAAGTCTTCCTCCAGTCTGGATGCTTATAGGGTTTGGCTGTGTCTCCACCCAAATCTCACCTTGAATTGTAATAATCCCCATGTGTCAAGGGCAGCTCCAGGTGGAGATAATTGAATAATAGGGGCATTTTCCCCCATACTGTTCTTGTGGTAGTAAATAAGTCTCACGACATCTGATGGTTTTATAAATTGGAATTCCCCTGCACAAGCTCTCTCTTGCCTGCTGCCGTGTAAGACTTGACTTTGTACCTCCTTTGCCTTCCACTGTGATTGTGAGGCCTCCCCAGCCATGTGGAACTTTAAGTAAATTAAACCTCTTTTCTTTATAAATTACCCAGTCTTGGGTATGTCTTTATTAGCAGTGTGAGATGCAGATGCTATATCTATCCTCACTCCTAATGCTGAATACTCTCCTAGCCTGCATGACACCTCAACTTGCTTCTGTACCCTCCCTGTTTTATTGCTATGCCCCCACCTACCCTGTCTACACTCTCCATCTATGTATCTCTTGCAAATCTTTCCCTATCCTTGTTGCTTCCTCCAACCAGGTAACTCCAGTCATACTCTCTCCTCGGTTGGCTCTATTCTCTTTTTCCTCCCACGATTGAATGCTTCCTCCACCAGTGTACCTACTGAATATTCCTCCACTAAACTGAATCTTCCCTTCACCCACACACTTACGGCTTAATCCTATTTAATCTTTATGCTTCTTTCACTCATGCATCTATTTCTGATTACTCCCTTAAGCTGGCTGGACCTTCCACCAAAATACTGACTACAGAATCTTCCCCAATTTTGGTGCACTTTGTATTTATAAACTTCTTGCTGTCTCCTTCTCTGTAGCCTCCATTCATGCATATATTATCATGTTATATCTTAGTCTGGAAGCTTCTTACACCCATGCACTTCTTGCTAAATCCTTCCCTAAGGTATATGTACCCTTCATTTCATGTACTTCACCATGTCTTTGCTTAGGATGACTGCACCCTCCATCTATGCATCTCCTATGAGGTCTTACCCTAAGATGGATAATCCTTACATTCGTGCACTGCTATAGACTGAATGTTTATGCCCACCCCCCAAATTAATGTTAAGTTCTAGCTCCCAAAGTGATGGTATTTGGAGGTGACAGTTTTGAAAGGTAATTAAATCATGAGGGCGGAGCTTTCATAAATGGAATTAATACTTCTTAAAACTGGCCCTAGAGATCTCTCTTGGCCCTTGCAGCATGTGAGGTTATAGGAAGGAGACTGCTGTCTATGAAGTAGGAAGCGGGCATTCACTGGACACTGAATATGCTGGTGCCATGATCTTGAACTTCTTAGTCTCCAGAACTCTGAGAAATAGATTTATGTTGTTTATAAGCCACCCAGTTTATGGCATTTTGTTATAGCAGCCCGAATAGACTAAAGTGTGTGTCAAAGGCCAGTTCCTTTTCCTGGCTTGGCTACCCTCCAATCATGTACTTTCTGCAGTGTTCTCCATTAGACTTGCTGCATTCTAAACAGAGCAGATGCAGGTGCCATGCTTTCTGTATAGCCTGCAGAACAATGAGCCAATTAAACCTCTTTTCTTTACAAATTAACCAGTTTCCGGTATTTCTTTATAGCAAAGCAAGAATGGCCTAAAACAGTAACACAGAACATGAAAGGAAATCCATGGGTTAATGGTGCATCCAGCCTCTGGTAGGACCTAGCAGGAGGGGCATATCACCAGGGAATATATCCCCTAGGGTAGGAGTTGGTAGGAGGGGAAAGGGGAGAGAAAGCTTCCAGCCTAGGGTAGGATGCTGCAGAAAGTGCATGAATGGAGGGCACAGTTAGTCTAGGGGAGTATTCTGCAGGGAGTAAATGGGTGAAGGGAACATCCATCCTAAGGAAAGAATCTGGTAAAGTTCTTTTAGTGTACATTGCAAGCAGAATAAAGGAGGACTCAGTGGAAAATATATGGGCAGGAAAGTGTAGGCAGACTCATGGCTGACTGCACTTTTCAATATGTCCACTCCACCCAATACGTCAAACCAACACCACTAATCACATGTGGCTCGTCCCACCACATGTTTATTATTCATTGTAGAGTGTTCCAGTAGGCTGACTGCTACCTGGAATCATGAATATCCTGCTTGGTCCTACACTAGGCTGAAAGCAAACTTCACTAATTCACCCTCTTCGGGGTCCTCCCTTAGTTGAGTGCTTTCTCCAACTATGTACCTACTAGATACAAAGTGACAACATACTCCATCCATGTACAGTTTTCTGAGTCTCACCTAGGTATTGTGCTTCCTGCATCCAAGCAAATAACTGCCAAGTGCTCCTCAATGCAAGATTAATTTTCTTTCCATATACTACCTGATGAGACGTCCTTTAGGCTTGGTATACCTCTTACTCATACACTTCATGAAGATCTTTTCCTACTTTTTTTCTACTTTTTCTACTTTTTCCTACTTTTGTAGTCTTCCTGTGCCTTCCACTAATACAGATCTTCCCGTGTTCCCCGTAGACAAATGCTCACTTTAGACATACACATCTTGCCAAGTCCATCCCTAGGCTGTCTGTACCCTCTAATAATCCATCTTCTACTCTGCCCTCCTTGAGTCTCTCAGACTCAAGCAATCCTCCCACTTCACGGACTCAAGCAATCCTCTCACCTCAGCCTCTCAAATAGATGGGACTACAGGTGTGTGCCACCATGCCCAGCTATTTTTATTTTTCCAGAGATGGGATTTCAACATGTTGCCCAGGCTGGTCTTGGACTCCTAAGCTTGAGCAATCATCCCACTGCAGCCCCCCAAAATGCTGGGATTACAGGCGTGAGCCACCGTGCCTGGCCCCTATTATTTTCTTATAGTGGATGCTCCCACCACCCATGCACTTCCTCCTGATTCTTCCTAAGGCTGACTGAAACTACCTGGTCCAGCTTTAGAACGCATGCTTCCTACACTTATGCACTTCCTCCAGATTATTTGCATTAGAATGGAAATCCCTCCAGCCCTGCCTCTGCTGATGTCTTCCCACATGGTGGCACACCCTCCACCGATACATCTTCTGCCAAGTTCTCCCTTATGTGGGATGCTGACTCCACGTATATACTTCCTACCGGATTCTTCCCAGAGGGTGACTGCTTTCTGCATCCATGCAGCTCTCACAGTGTTCTCCCCTTAGCTGAATGCTCCCTCCAATCAGGTACTGCATCCAAGTCTTCTAAAAGGCTGACTGAATCCCACATATATGCACCTCCTCCTATGTCAGCCCTAGGATGGCTGCATTCTAGACCTTGCACTTCCTACAAGATCTTCCACAGTGACTGCATATTGCAACCCTGCACTCCTCCCATGTCTTACATTAGACTGGATGCAACATTCTTCCATGCATCACCTGCAGAGTCCACCCTGGTCTTGATTCTCCTTCCAGTGATGCGTGGCCTGCGGGATCCTCCCCTAGGCTCACTTCACAAACCAATCATGCCTCTCAAGACTCTCCTTAAACTGAATGCTCCCTCCACCAAACTCTGACCACATTCTCGCTTAGGATAGCTGAAACTTAAATCCATACCTCTACAGCACGTTCTTTCATAAGCTGCTTGCATTTTCACCCACACACCTCCTGTCATATTCTACCCTATTCAGGATGTTCTCTCCACCTATGCACCTCCTACATCGATGTATCCCAGCATGTATGACCCCTCCACTCATGCATGGCCCTCAGGTCTTCCCCTTGGCTAGATGCTTCCACCACACATGGTCCTGTTGTGCCCTGACATAACCTGTCTACAACATTCTTACTATCCTCCTTTAGCCACAGCCTCCCATGGACTGGATTCATACCTCATCCACCCATGCACTTATTGCAAGATTTTTCTCCCAATGTTGACAGTTTTCTGCACCCATGCACTAACTGCAAAGTCTACCTACCTGTCGGCTGAATGCGCCCCCAACTATGCACTTTGTCCATGTCTTCTCCTAGCCTGACTGCACACTGTACCCAAGCATCTCCTAATATGTGCAGTCCTAGCTTGACTGCATACTTGACTCATGCAACTCCTGCAAGTTCTTCCTCTATACCGACTGCACTTTCAAACATGTACCTCCTTTCACATCTTCATAATTTCTCACTTCCATCTACACTCTTCCAGTAGAATCTCTCCTCAAAGGTTGCTGCTTCCTGTATCCATGCACCTCTTGCAGAGTCCTCACCTTGGCTAGATGCTCTATCCTACAATGCATCCCATCTTAATTCTTCCCCTAGTTCTATCTATCTATCTATCTATCTATCTATCTATCTATCTATCTATCTATCAATCATCTATCCATCTATCTGTCTACAGGGTCCCACTTTGTCACCCAGGCTGAAGTGCAGTGGCATGATCTCAGCTCACTGCAGCCTCAACCTCCTGGGCTCAAGCGATCCTTCCACCTCAGCCTCCAAAGTAGCTGGGACTACCGGTGTGTGCCACCACACCCAGCTAATTTTTGTTTTGTAGAGACAGGGTTTTACCATGTTGCCCAGTCTGGTCTCAAACTCCTTGGCTAAAGCAATCTGCCTGCCTTGGCCTCCCAAAGTGCTGGGATTGCAGGCGTGAGCCACTGTGCCTGGCCTCTTTCCCTAGTTCAGCTGCAGCCTTCTTCCCATGCACCTCTTGCTGCCACCTACTGTAAGCCAGCTCCACACTCCACTAATTCACTTCCTGCCCCTCCCCTGCCCACCTCAGGCTGCCTTCAATCTTAACTCATGAATCTTCTGAGGATCAACATTTAGGCTGAGTGTTCTCTCTAGTCTTGTCTCCTGTCCTCTTCTACACTGGCAATACCCATGAGCAATACACCTACTGCCAAATTATCCACTATGCTGGATATCCATGTACTGCCACAGTTTTTCTCCTTAGTCTGTATGCTTTTTCCACTATGCATTTCCTTCCAGGTCTTCCTCCTAGCCTGGATGCACCATTCACCCATACATTTTTCTATGGTGTCCTCCAATATACTGGATGATCTCTCATCACTTGCATTTCCTTCTGAGTTATCCCCTAAACTACCTGCACATTCCACCCTGGAACCTTATGCCAGGTCATACCCTAAGCTGGATGTTGTCCTCACCCATGCTTCTCCTGCTACTCCTTTATGCTGGATGCATTTGTGACTCATGCACCTCTCCCAAGTATCTCTGGCCTTAACCCATCAGTCTCCTGCCAAAACTTCTTCCCTAAGTTGGCTCCAGCTTCCACCCATGCACTTTCCGTGAGATCCTATCCTAGATATGCTGTGACTTCAATCTATTTACTCCATAATAAGGTCAAATTAAGGAAAGATGCTTTATCTACTCAAAGATCATCTAGAAGGCCCCAGATCCCATTATCTTCATCCTGAATGTACCCTCTACTCATACACTTTTTACCAAGCCTTTCTATGGGATGGCTGTTCTATTCAATCATGAATTGACACAATGATCCTCTCCAAGCCTGAATACTTCTTCCAATCATGTACCTCAAGCAATGACTTCTCCTAAGTTGACACCCTTGACCTATGTATGTGGTGTCCTTCCCTCAGCTAGAAGCTCCATGTACCCATGGAGTCCTGAAATTAAAACATACTCCCCTAGAATAGATACTATCTCCACTCTTGAACCTCTGCTTGTGAAGTTGACTGCATCCACCACTGATGCATTTCTAATTGAAGTTTCTACTATCTTGTCTATGCCTTCCAGCCCTATACCTCTTGCCAAGTTCTTCCCTAGGTTGACTACATCCTCCACTGATGCACTTCCTGCTGGGCCCCACCCTGTGCTCCATGTAACTTCCAACTATGCACCATGTGCTAGATCTACCCGTAGGCTGGAGGATCCCTCCACCAATGGACCTTATGCCAAGCGCTCTCATAGGCTGCCTGCACACTTCACAGTACATTTCTTGCCTTCTGATCCCTTATACTGGATGATCCTTCCAACTACAAACCTAGTGCCTTGTCCTTACCTAAGCTACATGTTTGTTTTACCATGCACCCTTGCAGAATCTTGCCAAATCTTCTACCATGCTGGGTGTAATTTCCCCTGAAATTACTCCTGGGTCCTGTCCTAGGCTGGATGCATTTTCATGTCCATGTAATTGCTCCACTGATGCAATTCATTTCAGGTCCTCTCTTACCCAGCATGTATCCTCCTGAAGGGTCCTTTTTTAGGCTCAATGCTCCTTCCAACCATGCATGCCCTCCAAGTTTTCCCCTAGGAGGCTAGCAATCTCTTCTCATGCAAATCTCACTGAACCTTTCTCCAGTCTCGTTTCTCCCTCCTTACACATTCCTACTTCAGAATCCTTTTTTAGGCAGGATTCTAGCTTCATCAATGCAGATCCTGTTTGTTTCTACCTTTGGTTGGCAGAAACATACACACAGGTACTGCATGATACTTACTCCACTATGCTGAATGTATTCTCAACAGCTGCCTGGCCCTTCAGTGCATTCTTCACCTATACACTTCTTTTTTTTTTTTTTTTTTTCTGTTCAGAGGTGACACATTTATTCTGTTTACTGACTACTGTCGAGAGAAAGCATGATGTGACCCTATGTACTGTGTGTGGGAGGAGGAGAGAAGGGTGTACATTTTGATTTGAATAGATATCTGTTAAATTACCTTCCCTAAAGGGTGTATCCATTTACATATGCTAAGAACATACGTAGCTATTCGTATCCCCACATGCTTGCCAACATAGTATATTAGCAACCTTTTAAATTTTTGCCGATCTTTCTCATTGTTTTAATTTTCATTTCCCTGATTAGCGATGAGCTTGATCCTCTTTTTATTTTTATTTATTTATTTATTTATTTTTAATTATACTTTAAGTTCTAGGGTACATGTGGATAACACCTATACACTTCTAACACCATCCTCCATCATTGGCGATGCACTCTGTAGCCACATAACACATGATACATCTACTCTAGGACTAATGTTTCCTCCTTGCATGCGTCTTCTGCCACATTCTGTACTAGGCTGGATGCTCTCTCCACCCATGCACCTATTTTTGCAATCTTCTAGACTGACTCCACTTTGCAGTGATGAATCTGGTGACATATACTTTTCATGGCTGGCAGCACCTTCCACCCATGCACCCCTTTCCTATGTCTACCCATAGGTGGGCTGCATCTTCCACCAATGCACTTCCTACCCTATCCTCCATTAGTCTGACAACAGTCTCTGTCTATACATTTCCTGATGAGTTCTCCCTTAGGCAGTACACTCCCTCTACACATACAATTTCTCCCAAGTCCTGCTCTAGAATAGTTGTAACTTCCACACATGAACCGCCTGTCTTATATTCCAATAAGCTAGGTGTTACCTCCACCCACAAACTAACTACTGGGACCAGCCACTGACTGGATGACCTCTATGCATATAGGTCTGTAACCTAGTTCATTGAACCTATTCCCCTCCTACCATGTCCTTCCTAGGCTTGATCTCCTTTCACTTATACACTTCCTGCCTGGTCATTCTCTAGCCTGACTGTGTCCTGTTTTTGCACATACTAAGAGACTTCCCTTTTTCTACCTTCTCCATATGCACATGCATTTTTGCAATTCCTACCTGAGGCTATACCTTGCACCAAAACACCTCCAAATATGTCCTCTGATAATGTGACTGCATCCTGCACCCACGCATCATCTGCTATGCCTACTCTAGGCTGAATACTCATTTCAAAATATGCTTTATGCCGTCTGTCCTCAGGCAGTGTCCCCCTTATATATAAGCACTTCCTTCTGCTTCCTCTCCCAAATTTGTTTAAATCTCCACACATGCACTGACGGCATGCTAGGTACTACGCTAAGCTAGATGCTCCCTCCACTCATGGACCAACTGCAGGGCACTCTCCAAGGTTGGATCTCTCCACCACACATGTATGACCTGCAGATGTTTCGACTTAAACTGGAAACTTCCTCAACCATGAGCCATGGAACACGTCCTCCCCTAGACTTGATGCTTCCTTCACCTGTGCACTTCTTATTGGATCTTCCTCTAATTTGGCTGTATCCTTCACCTCTGAACCTCCTGCTGAGATACCCTCCACATGGTTACTCCCTTCATCCGTACATTTCCTGACACATCTTACCTGAGACCGGCTGTACCCTACACGGGAGTGCCTCTTAGTATATCCTCTCATACAGGCTGCCTGCACTCTGCATCCATGCAACACCAGCCATGTCTACTCTGGGTTGAATGTTCCCTCCATGCATGTGATTCCTGATGAGTCTCCCTTAGGCTGAATGCTGCATCCGCCCACACTCTGTCAGATCATCATCTAGTCTGACTGCACCTTACAACATACCCACTCTAATGTCTGTCCCTAGAATGGCTGCAACCTCACTCAATTCACCACTAGACTGGTTGCACTCTGTACCTATGCACCACCTTCCAGTATTCCACTAGGTGGAAAGTTTACTTCTCCCATACAACTCCTGGCGGCACACTTCTAGGCCTGATTTTATGTCTCCCTGTGTACTTCCTGTTGTGTCCTCTCTTAGGCTGCACCCTACACGTATGCACCACCTGCTTAGCTTTGTTTAGGTTGAATGCTACCTTCTCCATGTACCATGCCAAGTCTTGCCCTAGTCTAGACATTTTCTCTATCCATGCACTGCCTAATTTACTGGATTCCTGTAGAAGCTGCACTCTGCAACAATGCAGCCACTTTCGTGTCCTTTCCTAGGTATGAAACACAATTTACCTTTACAGCTCTTGCCATATTCTCCTTTAAGCTGGCTGCAGGATCAACCTATGCTTCTCTGGGCAAGTCTTCCCCTGGGTTGAATGCATTATGAACCCCTTGCCATATCTTCTTTTAGGAAAAATGCTCCTTCCACCTATACACTTTCTGACAGAACCTCTACTAAGCTAGTTATACTATCTAACTTTGCAACTCCTGCTGAGAACTCAATAGGCTTATTGGTCTCTCCACCCATGCACATTCTACTGGGTGCTCTCCATGTCTGGCTGCACCTTGAACCAATTACTTTTCTAATATATTCTTCCTTAGGCTAGCGTCACCCTGCACCTGTGCATCACTTGCCAAGTCTCTTGTAAAATATATGCTCTCTTTTCCCATCGAACTTCTGCTTTACCTCTTCTAGGACTGGTTTTCTCTACCTATGCAATGTTTGCTGTCCCCCTACCCACCCCTGTAGTTCAGCTGAACGCTGCAACTATATACCACCTACCTAAGTACTTTCTAAGCTGAATGCTACCTCCTCTCATGCGTCTCCTGCCTTATTTTGCTGTGATCTTTATTCCCCTCCACCCATGGACTTCTTGCCAGAATCATCCAAGGCCGGTTGCATCTCACAACCAGGCACCTGCTACTGTGTACTAACTAGTCAAAGTTAATTGCATCCCCTCCCGTGCACTTTCTGCTGGTTTCTCTCCTAGGTTGGCAATGCTATCCATCAATGCACCAATTGAAATATCCCACCCTAGGACGGCTTTAATCTCCATACATAAACTACTTGCTGGGTGCTGCTCCTTCTGACCATGCAGAGTGCTCCCTCAGGCTGCCTTCTCACTCCACTCATGCACTTCTTCCTGAGTCTCACCTAAGCTAGATACTTTCTCCACCCGTGAAAGTACTGCCAAGTATTACCCTATGCTGGATGAACACTATTCCCATGCTTTCCTTGCCAAGATCTCCTCTAGTTTTTCTGCACATTCTACTTATAAACTTCATGATCTGCCCACACAGTTCACTCATATAGTTCTTGCCATGTTGTCTCATTGGAAGAATGACCACCACACGCATACAACTTTGGCTCAGTCTAACCCTAGGCTGGATGCACCCTCCACTAACACACCTTCCAATATTCCTTCAATCTGATTTCTCCTACCCCCACCTCCACACACATATTTCCTGTCGAATCCTTCCATCTTTTGTTTGCATTTTCTACTCATTTATCTTATATCAGGTATTCCCCAAGATGGATACTCCTTCCACCCATGCACTGCCTATCATGTAATCATCTAGGCAGAGTGAAGCCTACACTCATAATCTCCTGATGATTCTACCCTTAGAATGGTCACTCCATTTACCCATGCACTTTTTGATGTGTCTTGCCTGGGCTGGCTGAATCCTCCATCCATGTACCATCTCCATGGTCTCATATGTGCTAGATGTATATTTCACCTATCCACTTTCTCCTATGCCCTCTCTTAAGCTTGCTAGAACCTCTACCCATAGATTTCATGCAGAGTCCTCCCCTAAGCTGCATAACCCTCTATCATGCACTTCCTGCTGAGTCTTTCCTTAGGCTGTATACTCTCTTCTTCCATTACTCTCTTGCTGAGACTCTCTAGACCGAATTCTCATTCCTCTGACTCACCTTCTGTCATGCCCTCAGATAGTCTAGATGCTTCCTCCACTTTTGCACTTTTCCTCATGTATTTCCTTTGGTTGCATTTGCCCTCCAGATCCTCACCTCTTGCCATAAATTTGTCACTTCCTCTAATGATGCATGTTCTAGAAATCCTTCCTTAGCCTGGATTCTCCCTCCACCCCTACACCTCCCGTCAAATTCTTCCCTGGGCCAGATGATCCCTCCACTCCTGCACCTCTATCCATGACCTTTACTAGACTGCATGCCCCCTCCTCTGATACATTTACTGCCAAGTCTTCACAGAGACTGGATGCTCCCTCCTAAGTTTCACTTCCTGTCATTTTCTTCTTCTGGCTGGCTGCAACCTTAACCAATCCACCTCTCACAGAGTACTATCCTAAGTTTTCGGCAACTTCTGCTCATGAATTTACTGTTGGATAGTTTCCAAAGCTGGCTTAAGCTGCCATTTATGCACATCCAGCTTGTTCCTCCCCTTGGTTGGCTGCATTCTCCAGTAATACACTTGCTGAAGAGTCAACCCATAAGCTAAGTGCTCCCTACACAAAGGCATCACCTGACATATTCAGCCCTATATTGGCTGAATATCCATCCATGCACTGACAGCCAGATCTATTGCTGAATGCATACTCCCCTGAATCATCCACTTCCTGCTTTGTCCAACCCTATACCGGCTGCAACCTCTACCTATGAACAACCTCCTGCATCCTCTTAGAACTGGATGCCATTTTTCTTCTACTAAGACATTCTCTAGGCCTTCTGCACCCTCTAATCATGCACCTTCAGGTTAGTCCTTCCCTAGACTTGACGATCACTTCACCCATGCATGTTCTACTAACACCACCTATAGCCTGGCTGTTCCCTGTACATGTTCACTCCATGATAAATGTATTTCTTGGGTTGCTGAATTCCCCACTGTATTAGTCTGTTTTGACACTGCTATAAAGGACTACCTGAGACTGGGTAATTTGTGAAGAAAAGAGGTTTAATTGACTCACAGTTCTGTAGGCCTAACAGGAAGCATGAATGAGAGGCCTTAGGAAACTTACAATCATGGTAGGAGAAGGGGAAGCATGCATATCTTCACAATGGCAGAGCAGCAGAAAGAGGGAAGGGTGAAGCACTACACTCCCAAACAACCAGATCCTGTAAGAACTCACTATCACAAGAACAGCAAGAGGCGCGTCCACCCCTATGATCCAATTACCTTCCACCAGGCCCCTCCCCTGACACATGGGGATTACAATTTGGGTGGGGACACAGAGCCAAACCATATCACCCACCCAGGCATGTCATTCCTAATCATATCCTAGGTCAACAGTATGCTTGAGTACTTCACTCCTTCCAATTCCTACTTCCATTAGAATCTCCTCCACCATACACCTGCTACACAGTCCTCCATAGGCTGACTTTTCCCTCCCCTCATGCAACTCCTGTCATGACTGAATTGAGGTGTCAACCCATCTATACCCGTGTACATCCAGTCAGGTCCTCTGCAAGAATGTTTGCAGCCTCAACTAACGCAAAATTTCTAGACTCTTACCATAGGCTGGCTGCATTCTCCACCCACACACATCTCAACACATAACCTGTTGAGCTCTCCCCGGGGTGGCTGTACTATCCACCCATGTTCATTCTCTCAAGTTCTCCTCAAAGTTGAGTGCTTTTTCTCTCCCACTCACCTCCTGCCAGTTCCTCCTGCAGGATCACTGAGCCTCCACACACAATCTTCCTGTTGCTGCATACACTAATAGCTGATTGTTTACTCCAACAACATATGAAATGCAGTCATGCTTTAGGCATGTCCTTCCACACATGCACCTTTGGCAGATACCTCCAGTAAGGCTGGAAGCTATCTCAGCCTACGTTACTCATAATATGATGTCTAGCTAGCTAGCTGCAAAATACACAAATACACCTCCTTCTAAGTCCTCCCCTAGGCTGAATGCTCACTCCACCCATGCACTTCTTGACATCATTTTTTTAAGCATAGTTCCTTCCTTTACTCAAGTTCTTCCTGCTAAAATTATCCCTTAAAGTGGAAAATCCCTCCACCCATGCACTTCCTGGTGAACTTATTCTAGGGCTGAAGCTATTTTCACCCATGCACATCTTGCTGTATACTCTCCTAGGTTGGATACAACCTATGTCCATGCAACTCCTGCCGGGGCCTGCCTTAGGTTGGATGATATCAGTTTCTATGGAATTCCTGCTGTGATCTCCACAAGGGTGGCTTCAGTCACAACAGATGCACTCCTGCCAGAACCTCCACTCCATACTGGCTGTACCCTCCACCTTTGTTTCTGCTGAGTACTACTCTAGGCTGGATGCTCCTTCCACCTATTTACTTCATACCAGGTTCACACATGGGCTCTCTAAACCCTGCATCAGTGCTCCATCTACTATGGGTTCCCATGCACTAGCTGCCAGTGCTTCTGTTTGGCTGAATTCTCCCTTCTCCCATGCACCCCATACTGATCATATTCTAGTCCTAAGACCTTCTGCTCCCAAAAGACCTTGCTGTGTCCTCCCCTAGGCTGGCTGCAGCCTGAATCCTTGCAACTCTGCCATGTACTAGCTTTGACTAAGTGCACATCTGAGTGCAGCTGGCTGAGGCACTATCTGTGAGTCCTCTCCTAAACTTGTTTCAGCCTCCACTCCATGGACTTTCTGATGAATCTTCTCTTGACTCTCTTCTCCCTCCACTACGAACTTATTGCTGAGTCTTCTCTTAGGTTATCTTCAACCTGAACCCGTGGTCACCTGCTAGGACTCCCCAAGGGCATATATTCCCTGCCAAATCTTCACATAGACTGGTTCTTCCATCTATTTCATCCACTTCCTTTCAATACTCTCCTAGGCTAGCTACACTTTGAAACCTTGTATCGTCTGTCATTTCTTCACCTAGACAGACTAAATTATCTTTGATGCACCTCTTACTTTATCTTCACTTAGGTCGAATAAACTCTCACCCCTGCACTTCCTGTCATATTTGCCACTAGGCTGGATGCTGTCTACTCATGTACTACATTCTGAGCTCACCCACGTGCTTCCTGATGTGTCCACTCATGTTCTTGTTACTCCAATGCACTCATGAACCTCTTTTCATGTACGCCTTAGGGTGTTCACATTCTTTACCCATTCACCTTCTGTCAGGTTATTCCCTAGGCTGACAGCACTCTGCACTCACGTACTTCCTGGCATGTACTCCCTTTATATGGATGCATCTGTACCCATGTACCACCTGCTAAGTCCTCCAGACTGAGTATGCCTTCTACGCATTTACTTACCAGATCCTTCCCAGGCTGCTTGCAACTTCCATTGAGGACCTTAATGCTGGTTTAAGTTGGTTTCTGCCTTCTGCCATGTACCTTCTGCTGTTACTTCCCTAAGAATGGAAGCTCCCTCAGCCTACGACTCTCCTACCATGAACTTCCCTATTCTGACAGCACACTATAAACATGCACACCCTGTTGAGACCTCCCCTAAGCTTGATGCACCCTCCTCCCAGGCACTACCCTCAGTTTGATGAACTCTCCACCCAGGCACTATCCTCTAAGTTGTTTGCTTCCAAAACATATGCACCTCTGCTACATCCTCCCTTATTCTGCATGTCCCTTCATTCACCCATGCAACCTCTACTGATTCCTTCCCTTGGTTAGTTGCTTCTTCCATACAATTACTATTTTACTATTTGATAGACCTTCTCCTAGGCTCACTACACCCTCATCCTGCCTACCTCCTGTCAAGTTCTTCCTTGGTCTGGAAGCTCTCTCCACCCAAGAACGTTCAGCCGTATCCTCCCTTAGTGTTGCTGCAAATATCATGCATTAATTTCCTACAAGTCCTCCCTTAGGAAAGGTATTCCTTTCAATTATGGACGTATTGCTGAGACCTTCTATACATTGAAGGTAACCTTCAACTTTGCACCTTCTCCAAAAACCTATCCTAGGCTGCTTGGTCTCTCTACCCTTTCATTTTTTGTGAGGTTCTTCCCAAGACTGGCTGCATATTGCATGAAGGCACATTCTCTTATGTCCTTCCCTAGGCTAGCTGCACCCTGATTCCATGCACCCACTACTACATCCAACCCTAAGCTAACTGGATCTTCTCTAATGCACTTTCTCTGAAATTCCCCTATACTACTTGTACCGTGTAACTCTGCACCTCCTGCAATGTTCTCCCCTAGGCTGGATGCATCTTCGATTATGAATTATCTGCCAAATACTTCTCTAGGATAGATTTTCCTCTTGTCCATCCTCCACTTCCTTATGGATTGTCCCTTAGGCTCACTGCACCCTCTACCCGTGCAACTCCCGCCAAGTTCTCCATTAATCTGGATGTTCCCTTCACCAATGCACTTCATGTCATATCATCACAGGCTGGCTGCAACCTCCACTCATGTATGTTTTGTAGCTCTTCCTCTGGGCAGAATGTCCCTCCAGCTATACATATACTGCTGGGTGTCTCCCAAGACTGGTTGCACCAACCACCTTTTCTCCCTAAGCCTGGCTGTGTTCTACAACCAAGCACTTTCAATTGTGTCATCATTACCTACCCCAACTCACTGAATCCTACCCCAACTCACATTCTAATGTGTACTCACATAGGCTTCCAGCAATCTGCACCCATATACCAACTGCTCTGACTCATCTTAGTTGAAAGATCCCTCCTCCCATGCACTTCTTGTTAGTCCTCTTCTAGGTCTGTTTCCACCTATGCACATCCCAGTTGATCTTCCCTTAGGATGGATGAATCTTCTTCCATCCTGTGTGATCCTCCACCAGGGTTATTGAACTTTCTGCCAGTGAACTTCCTGCTAAATCTTCCAGTAAGCTGACTGTACCTTCCAACATTGAATCTTCCTCCAAGCTCTCAATTAGGCTGACAATTCTTCCCACCTATTCACTTCCTACTATGTCTTTCCCTTGGCCCACTATGCCTTGCACCAATGCATCTTTCCCAACGTACTCCCCAAGGATGGTTGCACCCTGTACCCATGCACCACCTGCCAGTTCTCCTCTTTGACTGAATATGCCTTCACAATATGCACCTTCTTCCAGTCCAATTCTAGGTCTGAGGCTTTCTCCACCTGCACTTCTTGCTTGGTCCTTATCTAGACTGGCTGCACTCTCCACCATGTACCTATTGCCACAACTTCACTTAGGTTAGATACTCCTTACTCCCAACTACTTCCTTTAGGGACATCCATGGGCTGGATGATTTCTTTTTCCATACATTTCATTTTTATCATCTGCTAGGCTGGTTGTACCTTCCATGTCTCTCCTGCCATATCATCCCCTAGGTTGGATGACCTATGTCTGTGAACTACCTAATGGGTCCTCCTCTGGGCTTTGAGGACCATTAATTCATGTACTTTCTCTCATTTCTATCTCCCTAGGCTAGCTGTACACTCCACCAATGAGCTCCTTGTAACCATCTTTAGGTTGGCTGCACACTGTGTCCAGGCACCACCTACCGGGACTTTCCCTGCTGTGAATGTTTTTTTTAACCATGAACCCCTTGCCAATCCTTCCATAGGTTGCATATTCCTTCTAACCGTGTAATTCTTGCCTCACTGTCCTCTAGGATGACTATTTTTCTCTTCAACTTTGTATCACCTGTGGAGCCCCTGCCCTCCCCAGCACACACACACACACACACACACACACACACACACACACACACACGCAGTAGCAGCCCTACCCATCCATGTACTTCCTGTCAAATTATCTGCTAGGTTCACCGTACCCTCCACCCATGCACTTCCACTGATGCATTTCCTGTTATTCTTCCCTTAGGTAATATTCTACTGCCACCTGTGAATGTATTGCTGGGTTCTCCCTTAGACTGGATGTACACTACAGCTTTGCACATCCTGCTGAGACCTCCTCTAGCCTGGATGCTCTCTCAAAAAACAAACAAACAAACAAAACCAAAAAAAAAAAACACTTAAAGACAGGTCCTGTCAGAGCCTGAGTGCATCCTCCACCAATGCACATCCTAATATTCCCCCCATGGACTGAAGGAACCAGTTCATCCATGCACCATCTGCACATGCAAGGAGGCAGAAACCTCTACTATGCACCATCTACTAGGATTCAACTTGGATCAATGCTTTCTTCTCCCATATACACACTCTCCTTGATTTTATATGCCTGATGCATTTTCCAT
Source organism: Macaca thibetana thibetana (assembly GCF_024542745.1). Lineage (NCBI taxonomy): Eukaryota > Metazoa > Chordata > Mammalia > Primates > Cercopithecidae > Macaca > Macaca thibetana. Next base: position 36,638,679 of record NC_065598.1, read on the forward strand.
GACTTCTCAGGATGGTTGTCCCCTGAAAAATGCACTAGTTGCTGGGTTTTCTTCTGGAATGGGTGATCCTCCTCCTATGCACCACCCATCAGGGTCTTATCTAATATAAATGTAACTCTCACCCACGCACCTCTGCAAAATTATCTTCAAGGCTAGATGGTCTCTTCACCATGTATTTTCTGCTGTATCCTCCACTAGACTTCTTCATGACTGAACCTCCTGCTCAGTCCTACAATAGGGTGGCCGTTCCTTTCACACATCCACTCCCTGCAGGATCCTCCCCAAGGTTTGCTGCAACTTCAATCCACATACGTACTGCCAAGCCTTCTCCTAGTCTGGAGGCTCCTTACATCCAGTCACTTTCAAACATAACCTTCTTTAATGCAGCTGCAACCTCCACACACGTATCACCTGTGCATCTCTCCCTGGAAGTAATACCCCTTTCCACTTCAGCACATACTTCTGAGTCCCTGTCTAGTTTGAATGTTACTTCTACCTTTGCACACTCTGCTGAGTCCTCCCCTAGTCTGGTTGATTCTTCAAACTTTGCATTTCCTTCCAGGTGCTCCTCAAGACTCGCAGCACTCTGAAATAATGCAAGTCCTATTATATCATCCCCTAGGCTGGTTTTAAGTTGCAACAATAAATTTTCTGATGTGTACTCCCACACACTGTCTGCACATTCTTTTATCCATGTCTTATCTATGCACATTAAGCCATGTCCTAATCTTTGGTATCTGCACCCTGTTATCCACATTCCTCCTGCCATATCCTTTCCTATCCCTCATTCTCTCCTGAGGTCAGCCGTAGAAACTAGAATTTCTCTTCCTCAAGGCAGAATCATTTTTCCTCCAAAGCAGCCGTAAGGCCTAAAATATTACTCTAACTTTCCTCTTCTTTTTTATGTAACAAATAGCTATAAAGTAATTCTCTGACCAACCTTCTGTAATTGTAGGTCATAAGACCCTCATTCCAGAAAGGATCTTACCCCCTACCTGAGAGGAAGGAATGCTGCAAGGAGTGGCCAAGAAGAACCTGAACACACAGGCCTTGCTGAGTTTTCCCACTCAATCTGTTAGCATTAGGTCATACCCCACTCGAAGTTCTACATGGCTATCTATTATTCATTGAAACCAAAGCATAAAAATGGATAGTAGCCCCTGTATCTTTGGGTCTTCATTATGAAGGCTTTTATGTCATAAAAAGCTATCATCAAATAAATTGTTATGATTTTCTCTTCTTAACTTGCTTTTGTTATAGGGATGTCAGCCATACCTCCTTTTGATGGGGAGGAAAGAGATCACTCTGTTTCCACCCCTACACTCCCCCAAAAGCTGGAAGCCATCTCAAGCTATGCACCTCATATTATTAACTCCTCTATATTGGCAGCAGACTACATACATACACCACATGCTGCTTTCTCCCTTATGCTGGATGTTACTACCAGGTTCGCCTACGCATATCCTGCCTGTGCCTCTCTAAGTCTAGTTGCACCCAGAACCAATGCACCACCTATTACCTCCCTCATAGGCTAGCTGCAACCCCCAAACAGGCAAGCGTTGTCATATTCTCCACAAGACCAACTAGAGCCTCCATCCATGCATCTCTTGTGTTCCTCCTACATTACGCACCCATGCACTTCTTGCCTGAGTTAGGCCCCCATGTATTTTTTAGCAATATCTACCTACAGGCTGGATCCCTTCTCCATCTATTTACTTTCTGTTGGGTTCTCTCCTAGGGTGGCAGCCTGCACTCTGCATCCATGCACTTCTTGCCAGGTCTCATCTTGGCTGAATGGTCTCTCCTCCCATTAATCTTTTTCCTATACTCTCATAGGCCTGATGATTGCTCCACCCATGTTTTATTGCAGGTCCTTCTATAGGATGGCTGCACCTTCCACCCATGCATTCACGCTCAGGCTTCACCTAGGCTAGATACTGCTTCATCAATATTCAACTTATCTAGCCTTTCCCTAGGCTGAATGTTGTTTCCACCCGTGTACCATCTGCCAATTCTTTCTCTATGCGAGATTCTCTCTACACACATATACCTCATGGCTTCTTTGGACTAGCTTCAACCCCTAGCCATGCATCTCTTATGGTTCTCACCCTAGGCAGGTTTCTGCCTCCATGTATGCATGTCTTTCTGGGTTCTCCCCTAAGCTGGCTATACACTTCATCTTTGCCCCTCTTTCTTAGATCTCTCCTAGCCTGGATGCCCACTCCATCCATGTACTTCATATACAATCCTGAGAGCCTGGTTGCACCTTGCAACTCCCTTTGGCTGAAAGTTCCTTCTTCCCATTCACATTCTGCCTGACCTGTAATAGACCTGATACTTTCCTTGCCCATGCTCTTCTTGCACAGTCCTTCTATGGGTTGGTTCTACCTTGCAGCATGCATTTTCTGCTGGGACCTCCTGTAGTTTACATGCTCCTTACTACATTCCATGCACATCCTAATGAGTACTCACATTTGCTAGATGCTCCATCCACCAATGCACTTTTTGCTGATCCTCCTTTGGAATGGTTGAAACTTAAAAATATACATATTTTGCCATGCTTTCCCCTAGGTAACCTGAATCATACAGCCGTGAATCTGCTGCCAAATACTCATTCAGGCTTCTGCACCTTATACCTATGCACTTCTCCTGTATTTTACCTAAACTGGCAGCACCTTCCAACCATGTACCAATGGTCATACCCTCCATGAGTCTGAGTGTTCTTTCTGCAGATCCTCCCCTACGACTGTAAGCTCCCTCAACCCATAACCCTCATACAATGAACTCCCCTAGGCTGGCTGCGCACTGCACATATACTCCTCCTGACAAGTACTCCTATAGGCTGCTACTACCTTTATGTATGCACTTTCTGCCAAGTACTTCTTTAGTCTGCTTGATTCCTCCATCAATGAACATCCTGTCACTTTCTACATGAGGCCATTGTCACCCTGCACCCATGTATCTTGCATTTTGTTCTCCCGTAGCCTGGCTTTTCCCTGCACCCCTGCACCTTTTGCTAGGTATATCTTGACTGAATGCTTACTTATCTTATGAATTTCCTGTCATTCATGTTCTAAGCCTGAAGTTTCTCCACCCATGCATTTCTTCCAGGATCAGCCTCTAGTTTGGTTGCACACTCCATTCATTTAAGTTACTCTGGAGCCTTTCCTATGTTCAGTGTTTCTTGCCCCCATACTTATCCTGCAGAGACTTTCCTAAGCTGGGTGCTTTCTCCTCCATGTATTATAGTTCTGCTGAATCATTTCTGCATTCTTTCCCCTGTGCAGTATTATCCCCAAGCTATGTACAAAACATTTGGTTCTTCCTTAGACTGGCCACAACTTCCACCTATACATAACCTGAATTAACCAGCTACTTGGCCAGTTACACTTGGCTGGCTACAAGGGGACTTCCTGCCATTCTTTCCATAGACAAGATGCACCTTCCACCAATGCAAGACTTTCAAGAACCTGACATAGTCTGGATCGTCTCTACACCCATGCAATTCCTTCTGGGTTCACCCTTTAACTAGCTGCATGCTCCACCCATGAACCTCCTGCTGAGCCTTCACCTCTACTGGGTGCTCCCTGCACCCATGAACTTCCTGCCATAAGCTGATTCTACCCTCATCTTTATGTCTCCTGCATAGTCTTCCATTAGTTTGACTGCTCCTTCTACCCTTGCACTTTTGGTTGAATCCTTTCCTAAGTTAATGGCACCCCACACCAACGTACGTGCTACAATGTCTACAACTAGCTTGACTGCCCCACTGAATAATGCACCACCTACAGAGGCCTCTGGTAGGCTGGTTGTACCCTGTAGTTCTGCAACTTCTACCATATTCTTCCTTAGGCTGCATGCAACCATCAATCATGCACAACCTGATGAATAATTTTCTCATCTAGATATTCTCTTCACTAGTTTACTTCTTGCTAAATTTTCCCCTAAATTCCATTCACCCTTGTTTTGAATGTCTTGCCAAGTCCTCCCCTAGTCTGGATGCTCCTTACACCCAAGAATCTCCAGCCGTATCCTCCCTTAGCAAGCATGAAATCTCCAACCATGCATCCCCTGCAGATTCTTCCCTAGGCAGGATACTATTTCCACTTATGCATATGTTGCTGGGTCCTCTTCTAGACTAGGTGTAACCTCCACTTTTCTACCTTCTGCTGGGACCTATCATAGGCTGGCTGCTCTCTCCACTTATGAAATTTCTACTGTGTGCCCCCTGAGGCTAGCTACTCCCTGTTCCTAGAAATCTGCTAGACCTCTCCTTGACTGAATGTCCCCTATGCCCATGAAACTTTTCCAGTCCTCTTCTAAGCTTAATATTTCCTTATACATGCACTTCTTTCAAGGTACATCTAGGTTGTCTGCACATTACACACATACACCTCCTGCCAAGATCCCCTACGCTATATTCTCTCTAAACTCATGCACTTTCAGCCATATTGCCCCAGAGACTGGCTTCAACCAATATGCACTACGTTTTGTGGGTTCTTCCCTAGGCAGGATATTACCTCCACATACACACATATTGTTAGGTCCTCCTCTAGGTTGGATGTAACCTCCACATTTGCAGCTCTTACTGAGACCCCACATAGGATGGCAGTTCTTTCCATCCATACAATGTCTATTAGATCCTGCCAGAGCTTTGCTGCACCCTACACCCATGTGCTATATGCTAGATCTCCTTTTGTTAAATTCAATCTATTTTTATGCACCTCCTATCAGTCCTCTTCTAGGCCTGATGGTTTCTCCCTCAAATTTACTTCCTGCAAGGTTCTTCTCTGGGATGGCTGCACCCTCCATCTATGCAATTCATGCCTGAGTCACCCATAGACTAGATACTCCCTTTTCCTGTACCCAGCTGAGTGTTTCTCTAGGGCAAATATTCTCCCCACCCATGCACTGCTGCTGATTAGAAACTGGCTGAAAGTTGCATATATGAAACTTCTCGTTATATTCTCCCCTGGGAAGGATGCACCCTCCTGCCATGCACCATCTACTGAATCATCTACGCTAGATTCTTTTTTCACCCTTGTACTTCATGCCCCATATTCCCTTGAGCTGGATGCAACATTCACCCATGCATCTTCTACTGAACTTATTTTAAGGAGGTTTCTGCCTCTATCTATGTATATATTTCTGGGTCATCTATTCACTGTATACTCCAACTTTGCACATCCTTCTGAGACCCGTCCTAGCTTGAGCATCCCCTCTAAACCTGCATTTCCAGCAGGTTCCTCCCATAGCCTGCTTTAACCCTGGATCTCTGCACTTTATATTATGGCCATATGTAGATTGCACTGCCCTAAGCTGGCTTTACCTTGCACCTCTACACCTCCTAATATTTGCTCCTTAGGTTTGATACAACTTCATCCATGCACCATCTCTCTAGACTAAATTATCCCTCTACCCATACACTTTCTGCTGGGCTCACTGTGCCCTTAACCCACTGACCTGCCAAATCCTTCCCTATTCTGGATGTTTCCTTGAGCCATGTACCTCCAACCATATTCTCCCTTAGGCTAGAGGCAACCATCACACATATGCATCTCCTGCCAGTCCTTTCCTAAGCAGGATGCTCCCTTAACTAATGCTAGTGCTATCAGGTCCTCTTCTGGGCTGGAGGTAACATCCATCTATTAGTCTCCTGTTAGTACCTTCTCTAGTCTGGCTTTTCTCACCACCTATGAAGTTTCTGGAAGTACTAATGCTAGCCTGGTTGCTCTCCCACACCAAACTACATTCTAACATGTCCTCCGAACAGGTGGCTAAAACTTGTCTCCATTTTCCACTTGCTAGGATTCCTTTTGGCTGAATGCTCACTCTTCCTACACACATCATGAGCCTCTTCTAATAGGTCTGATGCTTTCTTTTTATATTATCCATTCTCCATGTTGGCTGCACTCTACACACCTGTAACTTCTGTTTCTATCCCTGGCAGGATGTCCCTTCTATTCATGCAAAACCTGTCAAGTCTTGCCGAGACTTGATTCTCTTTCACTCACTTATTTCTTGCCAGATGCTCCCCTCAGTTGAAAGCAACATCCAACTGTGCACTTCCTGCTGTATTCTCCCCTAGATTGGATATTTCTTCAAACCATGCACTTCCTACTATATGCTCCTATTGGCTTGCTGCACCCTCCATTCATGCACCTATACTGTGTCCTTCTATACCACTGAAGATCCCTCCACTCATGTGATAGCTGCTTAGTTCTTCCCTAGGGTAACTTCATCTTGTATTCATGCAACAACTATCAGATCTCACCTAAGCTGAATCCTCCCTCCTCCCATGCTCCCATTTCTGATCCTCTTCTAGGCCTGATGATTTTTCCACTCGGAATTCTGAAAGAGACCTTCCTTAGGCTGCAAGAACCCTCCACTTTTGCAGTTTGTGCCAGAGCCTAACCTATTGTACATATTCTTTATTCTATGCTCATCTCACAGAATCTTCCCGTATATCAGATATTCCCTCTACCTGTGCACTTCTGCTGATCCTCTCCTGTACTATGTGAAAGTTGCCACCATGACACTCATGCCATATTCTCCTGTAGGATGGATACAATTTCCATCCATGCACCACCTGATGAATACTCTCATATTCTAGATTTTTCCCTCTATCCATGAACCTCATGTCACATCTTTCTTTATTTTGGCAACAACCTCAACCCATGCAACTCCTGCAGCTCTTACCCAAGGCAGTTTCCTTACTACACCAATGAACATATTTCTAGACCCTTCCTTAGGTTGACTGTACCCTCTGATTTTGCACCACCTTCTGACACTTCTTCTAGTCTTGCTGCTCTATCCAACTATGAATTTTTAGCAAGGTCCTTCAAAGGATTTGCTGCACCCTGCATCAATGCACTTCATAATATATGCACTATGGGCTGGCTGCAACTTACTATCATTTTCTGCTGGTCAGGACTCCATTTAGCTGAAAACTCTTTCTTCCCATTGGTCTCATTTAGTCTACCTTAGGTCTGTTGTTTTCTTCACCCATGCCTTTCTTGCAGGGTCCTTTTCTAAGTTGGCTGCATTCTACACCCATGCACTTCCTGCTACGATGTGTATAGGTGGGATGCTCATTGTCCCCATACACCTCCTGCCAAGTTTTCCCCTAGCTGAATGCTCCCTCCACCCATGCACTTCTTGCTGGCACTCTCCTAAGCTGGCTGAAGCTTGTATATGTGCATATCCAGTTTTGTCCTCCCATAGTTAGGCTAAACTTATCTTGCTTGTACCCTGCACTCACACACCTCCTACCATGTCCTTCTTCAGGCTTGCTGAACATTTCAACTATGAATTGAGCATCACATCCTTCAATAGGCAGGATGCCACTTTTACCCATGCATTTCTTGTGGGTCTTCCCAATGTCTGGCTGCATTCTGTACCCATGGACCGCCTGTGATGTTTTTCCCTTAAACTAGATTCTCCCTCCACCTATACACTTGCTGATGGATTCTCCCACAGACTAGCTTTATTATATACTCATGTATCAGCTTCCAGATCTTAATTGGCTTGTATACATCTCTTCTCATGTGCTTTTTTTGTTATCTTTCTAGGCATGATGATTTTTCACCCATGAAATACTTGTCAAGTCTTGCACTGGGCTGGCTGCACCCTAACACATTCAGCTCAGCTATAACTAATGTTATGCCCTCACCTATGCTGGCTGCATCCTGCACCCAGAGACGTCCTTCTTTGTTATTTTATAGTCTGGCTTCATAGTCACGCCATGCACCTCTTACTGGGTCCTCACCTAAGAATGGTACACTCTTCACCTATGTACTTCCTTCCAAGTCCTCCCCTAAGATAAATATACTCTTCATGAACGCACTTTCTGCCTAGTTCTCCCACAGGCTGATTGTACTCTACTTCCATCTCTATCTACTATGCCTAGTCCTAGACTGGATTCATCCAGCACCTACAAAACAATGACCAGGTATATGCCTTTTGGCTGAATACTATTTTGCTGCCGTGCATACCCTACTAATCTTATTATAGGCCTGGGGCTTTCCTCAGCTATGAACTTCCTGCTGAGTCCTCCCTTGCAGTGGCTGTACTCTCAAAAATACACCTTCTACAAGGGTTTTCTCTATGTTGGCTGCATGCTATACCCCTCCACCTTCAGCTATATTCTCTCTTAGGGTAAAAGAACTTTCCAACCATGTACAACCTGCAGAGTCCTTTCATAGGCTCTACTCTTCTTCCATTCATGGACCTTCTGCAGGATCATTCCCTAGGCTCACTGCAAATTTCACCCATACAACTCTTGCTGAGACCTCCCATTATCTTCCACACATTCATTTCCTTCCAGGTCTTCCCCTAGATTGGCTGGAACCACCACACCTGATTTGACTGCTGGGTTCTCTATCAAACTTTCCTTCAACTAGGTAGCACATGCAGAGTCTTGCTTTAGTCTGCATGGCCCATCTATTCATGTGCCTTCTGAAGATTCCTCCCCTAAAGCTGCAAGCTCCTACAATCCCTATGCCTCGTACCATGAACTCCCGCAGCTCTTACCAAAGTGTATATCTACACTTCCTGAGCACTGTAAGTATATATCGGCTGCCTTGTCGTCCCCTAAGCTGAATGCTTCCTCCACCATTGCACTGAATCCCTGATGGACCTTCTCCTGTGGTAGCTGCTTCCTTCACCCATGCACCTCTGCCGAATCCTCTGCTAGGCTGGACACCCCCTCCACTCATTCACTTACTGCCAGATTCTTCCCTAGCCTGGCTGTTTCCTCCATCCATGAACTATCTGCCCAGTCCTCCTCTAGGTTAGTAGAATCCTGTACCTTATATATCAGCCACTATATCTGCCCAGAGGTTAAATGCACACTTTATAAATTCATTTCCTGCAGGAGCTTCCCCTAGCTAGATTTTTTTTCCATCCAATCATTTGCTGCCAGATCCTCTTCCTGATTGATGGCACTCTCCACCTACACACCTCATGCCATATTCTCCCCTAGGCAGTATGCACCTTTTACCCTTGCACTACCTCTTGAATCCTCCCCTATGCTTACTACATCCTCCCTGAAAGTACCTATGCTGTGTTCTCCCATAGGATAGATGCTCTCCCTACCTGTGCATCTCTGACTAGGTCTTATCCTAGCCTGACTACTTCATCCACTCAGATACCTCCTATTGAGTCCTTCCCTAGGCTAGATGTACCCTCCACTCATGCACATCCTATGGGGTCCTCCAGGCTGGTAGATCCCTGCTTCCGTATACTTAATACTACATCTGCCCCTAGGCTAAATGCACACCCAATTAATGCACCCTCTACAAGCAACTCTCTTAACTCCCTGTGTCCTCTCCAAGCCAGACTACTACCATTCACTACCCTAAGTTGGATACACTCTCCGCATATGCTCATTCTATGATACCTTCCCCTAGTGTGGCTCTACTTCAACTTTGCTCCTCCTGTAGACCGACTACTCCCTCCCATGAACTACCTGCTAGCTCATACAGTAGGCTGACTGTACCCTGAACCAATGTACCTCTTACTATGGTCACTCCTGGACTGGTTGCAACCTAAACCATTCACCTTCTTTATTGGTCTCCCTAGGCTGGATGTATCTTCTACCACTGCACTACTTGATAAATCCTCCCCTACAATATATTCTTCTCCTTTCCATGAAGTTCCTTCCAGATTGTCTCCTAGGGATGTTGCTCCCTGCACCTCATGCCTCATCTCCCCATAGCCAGCTGCAATCTCCAACCACACATTTCCTATACTTCTTCCCCTAGACAGAATTCATCCCCTCCTGTGAATGTGTTACTGGTCTTCCCCTAGGCTGATTGTACCCTCCAACTTTTCACCTCCTGCTCGGACTTTCCCTTGCTTGGTTGCCCATTTAAACCATGAACTTCCAGCAACATCAGCAGTGAATGTCTTAATATGTCCTATCATAGTCTGGCTTCAGTCTGACCCCATTTCCATTGACTAAGACTTCATTTGGCTGAATGATTCTTCCTCAAATGTACCTTCAGTTGGTCATCTTCTGGGTCTGAGCATGTTAACAGGGCCAAGATACAAGCTCTGGACCATTAATGCTGTGGTATAACTAGACAGGGTATATGACTGAGGCAAGTAGAATAAGGTCTGCAACCATCAGTTTATCAGTGTAGTGGTACAAGTGTACACACAATGTGAATTAGACAAAGAGGAGGATGAAGCATCATCTGTCAACAGGAGAGTGGGAATGGAGCCCAGGGCACAGAAATGTGAACAGGGCCTAGAAGAAGAGCCCTGAGTAATAACTTCAGTGGTATGACTTGTACAAGAATGTTAACATGGCACAGAGGAGTAACCCCACAACATCAGTGCAGAGGTGTAACTGGACCAGGGATGTGAGCAGGTCCAAGAAGAGCATTCTCACAACATCAGTGTAATGGTGTCATTGAGAAGAGAATTCTAATAAAGTGAAGAGAAGTATCCCTGCCCTATCAATGTGCTGGTGTCACTATCATAACTAGGCAGCAGATGTTATCTGTGCAAAGAATAGCAGCCCTGCATTAAAACTGTAATAGTGTAACTGCATAGGGGATGTGAATAGGACAAAGAGGATGAGGTTTCACTCACGAGTACAGCGATGTGCCTGGTCTGGAATGTGAACATGGCAAGTAGAAAAAGTCCCATGCCCTTGCTATTGTGGTGTAACTAAACTAGAAATTTGGACAGGGAAAAGACCGTGACCCCTGATGCACAGATGGAACTGGATGTGGGATGTGAGAAAAGCAAAGAGGAGGAGTCCTATCGCAAAAGTGCAGTGGTGAAACTCCATAGGGGATGTCAACAGAGAAAACAGGAGAATCTTGATACCGTTAGTACTGAGGAGGAATAACTGGACAAAACATGTGATCGGGGCAAAGAGAAGAAGCCCCAACCCATCAATTCAATGCTATATCTTGGAAGAATGATATGGATGGGGAAAAGAGAAAGAACACTGCACCATCAGCACAGTGATTACATTGCAAGGTGTGCAGAACAAGAAGTTACATGCCCAAAGCACCAGCACCATGTTGTAGCTGGGTTGTACCTGGATCAGCAATGTGAACAGGGTCAAGGAAAGCAGTATCAGTGCTATGGTGTGAGTGCACAGTGGATCTGAATGAGCAAGTAGGGGGATCCTCACATCATTATTACTGTGGTGTGCACAGACAGGGCATGTGAGAGGGGCAAAGAGGAAGGCCATCATCCCTTCAGTGCAGTCATGTAACTGGGTACAGGGAGGAGAATCCTGACACTGTCAGGGGACTCATTACATGGAAATGGAAATGTAAGCTGCAAAGATGGGCAACGTCACATCGTCTACACAGTTGTGTAAGTGAACAGAGTGTGAAAGGAGTAAATATATTCTCCCACCATCAGTGCATGCTGTGCTAGGCCAGAGGATGAAAACAGAGCAGAGCTGAGCATATCCATACTATCATTGCAATAATGTAACCAGGACAAAGAAGAGGAGACCTGACTCATGAATGCAATGATGTAACTACACAGGGGAAGTAAAAGGCCTGAAAAGGTAGAACCTGCACAACCTCTACAGTTGAGTAACTGCACTGAAGCCAAGGATGAGGCAAACAGGAGAAGTGCAGAGCATCAGTGCTATGGTGTAACCTGGGAAAGGATGTGACAATGTAAAGAGGAGCAGCCCTCAGACATCATTGCAGGGGTCCAGTTTGACAGGGGATATTTACAGGCAAATAAGAGGGCCGCCAACATTAGTACAGTGGAGCAACTGGGCAGGGACCTAATTCATTGCTGTGCCTGACTCAGCATTCCTGCCTCTATACTATTTGGGGGCAGCCCAAGGTGACTTTGATACAAGGCAGGGCAATGGCTTCCTGAGTCAATAAGCATTGCAGTGCCGCTCTACAATGCCCCAGGAAAATTACAAGTGTGCTTCAAGATGCCATGATTTATAGTCACATTGTCATAAAACATTTCATCTGAGAGCCTGGTCTGCTTTCCAGGGTGTGAGGTGACCTACTGGACACTACCAAGACAGTGGAAAACCAATTCTCCTGCCATCCTGCTCAGACCTTGTCTTGTGTTCCTCTGCTAATATATATCGCTGAAAACTATGAAAGCAGAGGTCCTAATCTTCCGATATTGTAATTGTCTAAGATATATACTCTTGTGTAAATATGCACAATGGTTACACTCCAAAATACTAGATGTCTAAAGTGGAAACCAAGTCAATGACCCAAATCCAGCCCAGACCATAGTGACTAAATATCATCATGGACTGTCTGGCAGCCTTGACAAATTGAGTTTCAGCAGAAAAAAGAATGGATCACAAAACAACCTTTGCCACAACTGGCACCTTATTGACAGTTTCTATTGCCATGGCCAGGAAATCAATGAGCTGTGAACACTCAATGATCCTCTTACCCTTGGAAGTGATCCCTGCAGGCCAACCTGCGGGATGTTAGCAGAATGGCTTGCAGGAACACACACCAATCCTGGCTGCTTCTCCTTCTGCTCTGGGAGCAGAGGGGCTGCCCTGGATTCGAGGTTGTGGACCTGACATTGGAAAGAATTACCTTGTTTACCACAGAGCCATCTACATCGCCAGTTGTCTTTCTCAGCACATCACTGTGCTATGTTAAATGTGCCCAACTTAAAATAAATTGAAAAAGATATGCTACATCAATGTTCACGGGTGTAAACTCTAAACTTTTAAATTTATTTATCTGGGGTTAAGGGCATGGTGTTCATGAAAAAAGGACAGGAAGTAAGTTTACAGAACAGAGTGGGGTAACCTTGAGGTATGTAGTAGGGGTTCAGCAAGGCCACCATACACAGTGTGGTTTGTTCACTGCAAAAAGTGCCCAGTCATGGAGGTGTGGGGTTGCTAAAATCCAGCCCATATCACCCTCTCCAACATCGACACCCCCTGCTGTGTCTGCAGGGTGGAGCACTTCTGTCTGCGTTCTCTTCTCACAAGGGAGAAACATTTTTTATAGAGTGGGGTGGGAGTTTTCCAGTTAATTTTCCTAAAGACAGTCCATTTTCATTCTGAGGAACTATCTCTTTATCATTCATTTCCAGAGGAGAACCTTTTCTTTCTTAAAAACTCTTCCTGCTGAGAGCCTTTGCTTTTCACAATGAAGCCAGCAACCTACTCACCCAGCCTGACAACAGAGAATGCTTTCCCTTAAACCACATAAAGATGTCACATAAGTTGCTGGTGACGTGGAGTCTGTGGCACCAAGGGGAATTCCTGATGCAGGACAGCTCATTCACTGTGGCATGTACCAGACCAGTTAATTAACTGAGGCTGTTCTGGGATACCTACATGCTCTATGGGTCCTCACCACTGCCCCTGTCACCCTCACCCCTTCTCCAGGACCTAGTAACTACAGAGTTAGTGCCTCACACAGCTGATGCCCTGAATCCAGCTCTACCCATTGGTCAGTGTTTGTGATACAGGAGTTAAAAAGAAATTATTTAGGCAGTTAGTAAGGGTAAAAGAGTTTTGGTGGAACTTCCTTTTAATAAAAAGCAGCCCCAAATCATTTCTTTTCTAACAAAAAGCAGACTGAAAAATCAAGAACGCATAGATAAATAAGTTGGATGCTTGCATGGGTGAATGCCGGCAGCTGCACCAATAGAAAAGGGATATCTGGAAGTCAGGTATATTCAACACGGAGGTTTCCTCTTCCCTTTCCTTTGTTGCCACGTGTGCAGTAAAAAAGCAGGCAACATGGTGCCAGTCAGGTAAAGACCCCATTTGCATATTAGAGATTAAGATGTGGTGGTCAGCCTCTTTACGTGCTATGTAAATGGTACACCTGGTCCAACAAATCCTCTGCCCCCTATGTAAATCAAACAATGCTTCCTCAAGCTCATCTATAAAACCAACCACATCTCACCCCAAACCCGGAAACCCACTTAGGACCCCTTCCTCTGCAGGAGGAAGCTCTTTTCTTTCTTTCGCCTATTAAACTTCTGCTCTTAAACTCACTCCTTGTGTGTCTGCATCTTTGATTTCCTTGGTGTGAGACAATGAACCTTGGGTATTTCCCCAGACAAATGACACTGCTTCATTTGTACCATATTTGTTGTGAAATACTTCTAATAACATCCTTGATGATAGACTCCAGAACCCCCTTCAATTTCTAAGCCCCATGATCCCCATCCCCATCTTCTAGGATATTTTGTTCATTGGTCGACATTGGTTTATTCTAGTCTTGGACTCCATGACTTTTTGAATGTCTACAACTACTCTCCCTCTCTCTGAGTTCCTAAGCCTCAGCCATCCCTGAGAGGTGGCCAAGGCAGTTGTCCAAAAGAGGGCCTGCCAGGCTGCTAAAGAAACAGTGCTGAAGAAACCGGCCTCTCCCTGAAAGACTATGCGATCTGTCAGGAGTTATGAGAAAAAGTAAAAGTATCAAAGGAAGAGAACATAGTTAAGGTCTTAATGAACGGAGATCGTCACGCTTTTCAGAAGCATGCTACCAGCAGCCCTTTTACCTTGCCGATGTATCACTGCCCTGCTGAGTCTAACTGAGATCTTCCCTCTGTACCTGAGGACATGATTCTTACACTTTGCTGCTGACCACAAGGAAATTCTTGAATGGAGTCTTTGGTTTTAGAGCAATTTACTATGATTTGGACATATTAAGAATTTGGTTTGTTGTGGATCACTCAGCTCCTGGCTTCTGTGCACTGCCCTCCTCTCTTGTTGCAACACAGTTCTTTGTAAATCACACCTAATTTTAAATCCTGAGCATATGGTCTGTTTTGACAACAAGATTAGCCTAAGAGTTGAAAAAAGAAACATTCCCCAGATTCCTTTTATATCCAACAACCATCTGTGGTGGGAAGAAAAGGTAAAGACATTTCCAACTCTGGGTAGAGAATCTCGGACACAAAGACAAAAGCTGGCATGGCTCCTCATCCTCCTACTATGAGCTGTCCTCACCAAGATCCTTAGGCCTTGACTACCTCTAAATGCTGCATTAGTGAGAATAGTTTATCTCTCCACTCCCAGGCCCTCTGAAATAGCAGCCACTAACATATGTATGGACTCCTTTGCTGAAATCTGTCCTGGCTGCTTATAGCAGACTCTTTTGGTGCTCCACCCCCATCCTCTAGTGCCTTACCACGGCAGTGCAAGCTCTGGAACTTCCAGCTGCCTGAGGACTTTTCTTGACAACCAAAATCCACCCTGCCTACGCAGGCCAGCTGTGAGAACCAGAGGATTAATGTCCTGGAAAGCAGCCTTTAGCCAATGACTGATAGAAATTGGTGTCTAAATAGCCTCAGTCCCTTGCCCTTGAGAAGAGATCATTCTGAGGTGTGACAAAGACTCTCCCAATCAAACTTTGGTCAGGCTCCTGTGAGCTTTCTCTTTTTGACTAGGCCTCAATTTTAGGCTTCATGTCTTTCCTTGTAGAATCCAGTTTTAGCAAGAATCCAGTTTGAGGAAGAATCCTGCTAAGTCAGTTGAGAGAGAATCCGTATTCTCTATATCTGACCACCCTCAATATCTGATCAAATTCCTCATCCCCCACTCTTGATATCTGATCACCTGGCCTATCTTCAGCAAGAATCCTGTCAAATTTGTTTAGCCACAATCCTCCTTTCCCCTTGACATTTCCTCTTGGTAATTTTCAATCCACTAACCCCCATTTCTTTTACTTGGTTATAAATTCCCACTTGTCCTTGTTGTATTCAGAATTGAGCCCGGTTCTACACTGAGATCTCTTTTCCTCTACTTACAATAGTTTCTTTCAATAAAATTTATCTTCACCACTTTAACTTCTACCCATCTCTGGTTTTCCTAAACAGATGGATGCATTACACTGATTCCCAGAGCTCCTCAGTGGGATTGAGCTCAACTTGTTGGATATTACACCTCTTGGTGGATGCTCTCCCTTCTCCATCTCTCTCCACCTCCTCTGTTTCATTGCATTACCCCCGCCCCAAATATAGCTACATTACATGAATCTTGTTTCAGGTCTCCTTCTAGAGAATCCCAATACTGACACTGCTTTAGCATTCTCATCTTGTGTTAGATAATTGACCCCACCAGTCATTAGCACCAGCATCCCACAGACTTGACATCGGAGAGATTTACTGAAACAAGACTGGAATCCCATGTCCTAGGTCTTTCTCACATGGGGTGAAGTAAAAGAATGATGCTTTTCTAGAACTACTCCTACTCTTAGATGCCTAGAACAGACAGCATTTATGTTTTCTAGCCCTGTTAGAGTGACCACAGTATTACAGATGTTTATTTCTCTCACCTACTACATAGTGCAGGAATAAGTTCACTCAAAAATGGCTAACTGAAGGAGGTACGTTCCTTGTTCTATATGTGCAACAATCCTGATAGCCCCATTTCTGTGAAGGGCACATACTAAATTATCCCATCAAAATGCAGGAGTGTTGACCCTTAAGTACTTCTTATTGCAGAATGTCAGTCACACTACTCCAAGACTTCCTCAAATGATTCTCTTTTCCAGCTCACTGATATCCATATACAAATTGAACATGACCAGACAGACCCCTCTTTTTCACCAGGGCTTTTTTTGTAATATTTTTCATGTCTCCTGACAAACTTGAGTATTGTTTAAAAGACAGACTATGAAACACTACTTAATCAGAAATAAACTTATTTTTATACTTGTCTACATTGCCTAATGACTCCCCCTTTTTTCCTTTAAGTGACCTGTGTTACTTCTTCACCCAAAACTTTCACCATAGTATTCAGTTTTATTTTAATTATAGATACAACCAATCCATACTATAGAACAGTTTCCAGACTTTAGATTTTAAAAATGATCCACAAAAAATCAGTACTTAACCTGATAGAAACATTTTTGTCTAACATTAACTGACAACTATCAAAGATTTGGGATATGTGGAAATCTAGAATTTTTCGAGTAAGTTTCATTTACTTACACATTCATTGTACAAAGATTTCTTAAGTATTTACTATGCATTAGACACTGCTTGAGGTATTTGTGATCCACAGACTTAATCCCCTTTGAGAAGTTTATAATCTAGGAGGAGAGTTGGACATTAATAAAGAACTTCAAGTTTCCATCATAACACATTTTAGAAATTAGAGAAATAAAGTTAAAACCTTAACAAAATGAAAGATCTTTAATGTTCTACTTGAAAAACAACATAACCTTTTTCAAATGTTTGTTATCAGCATATATTTGGGAGGAAAATTATTAAATCATTTTTTATTAAAAAGATTTTTTAAAAAAACAAAATAGGTTAACATTTAAATTATTTTAAACATTTGCAGTGCTTAATCATATTTTTAGTAATTATTCAGACTTGACTTTCTATATGTAAATGATTTCCACACACACCTTCAGAAGGTATATTATGCACTTCTACTTCAAAGGTTTTATTTTGATTAATTTTTTGAATTTTGATAATTTTTCTCAGGGAATTTTACTTGGGAATAACCCATATATAATTATTTCTGTTGCATCTGCACATGACTTGATGTAGAATTATTTAATCACACATGGTCTTTTCCCCTTAATGTATTATATATGTTTTCCTTTTGTATCCTGCTACGTTGTTACATTCAAGAGAAAATTGATTTTGTATCTTTGTAGATAATATTTTCTTTTTCTTCCTGAAAATTCATAATATTCTTTATCTTTGAAATTCAAAATGTTAGCCATTCACATCCAGGTACTGGACAATTTGTGTTAACATTGCTTTGACCATAACAAGACCTTTTCTTTGGAAGATTAACTTTTTTTTCAGCTCAAGAAAACATTATTTTCTTCTGTGACTATTATTTCTCTTTCTTTTTTTCTAAAGTTTTATTTCAGCCATGAGAATAATCCATATATCGGATCTCCATTATTTGTCTTTAATATCCATCTACTTTTCTTAGGCTGCTGCTATACAGATTTTATGACAAATGTATTTAGGTTTTGAATGAATAGTCATGTGCATACTATAAAGATAGAGATGGTATATCACTACTAGATGAAATTCCTTGCCTTCCTTCGTGATTTCTTCAGTGCTTTCTCGTTGGATAAACGGTTTTCTCAAAAGTATAACTCTTCCAAGTATAGTTTTTGTCCTGGTAGAAACTAGTGCACCCATAACCAGTTCATGTGATGATCAATCATCTTCCCCTTCCATGTAACATACAGTCCTAGGAAAATTTGTGCAAGTCAGAGACAGACAGGAATTTTTCAAATCTTCTTGTTTCATAGAACTGTGGGGGTGCCAAATTTCTTTCGATATGAAAATTTAAGTTGCCTCTGATGGAGATGATCACTCAAAAAGCGACTGTAGGGATTAAATGAGTTAATAAATGTAAAATGCCTAGGACAGAGCCTGATTCCTGATCAGAGAGCTGCACTGCCAGAAACAGAAAACTCCATTTTTCTCTGCTGGCAGCACTTAGCGGGAAGACGGGGTGGAGGCCTTGATGACTGTGAAGTTAGAGAAATCAGAGCATGATTCACAGTGGTCATGGTTTTGGCCAGCAGGGTGAGGGCCGAATAGCCTGGGGTCCCATCTCCACGAAGTAACTTACTGTCTGTATGCCTCTAGGGAAGTTAATTTACCTGTCTAGGCCTGTCACATCTTGAAGTTGTGGATGGACTTGCACCACAACCACATTCCTTATTCTTATGTTCCTGTGGTTCTGCATGTTCCTCCATGAGTACTCCCTACCTTGTGACTGCCTGGGCACATGAACTATATCAGCCAGGCATTCCAGTTGTGGAGAACCCAGATATCAGTAAAGGTGTGTGCACAAGCAAAGGAGTGTCATATGTCATCTCAGCTGCGGACACATAGGGCTGCCATTGGTGTGAGAATATCCTTGGACTCTGGCCTTGTGATCTGGCTTAGAGTTCATCTGGCTGCTGCAAAAATTAGTTAAATTGAAAATTAAATTAATAAAAAGTTAATATATGTCATTATTTTGAACAGTTTTAGATTTACAGAATAATTGAGTAGAAAGTAGTTCCTATAAATCCTCTCTTATCTTCCCCAGTTTCCCTTATTATTAACATCACACAATAGTGTATTACATGATTAAAATTGATGAGCCAATATTGATACATCATTATTAACTAAATCCATAGTTTACATTAAGGTTTACCCTTTGTGTTATAAAATACATGGGTTTTGACAGCTAGCTGTTTAGTGACATGTATCTACCATCGTAGTGTCATACAGAATAAATTCGCTGTCCTAAATATCTCCTGTGCTCCACCTATCCATGTTTCACCCCAACCCCTGGAAACCATTGATTTTTTTACTGTCTCCACAGTTTTGCCTTTCCCAGAATGCCATGAAGTATTTATTCTTTTCAGATCGGCCTATTTCATTTAGCAATATGCATTTAAGTTCCTCCATGTCTTTTCATGGCTTGATAGGTTATTTTATTTTATCCCTGATTAGTATTCCATTGTGTGGATGTACCACAGTTTGCTTATCTACTCACTTATGGAAAGACATCTTGAAAACTACTAAGTTTTGAAAATTATGTATGTGGCTGCTTTAAACATTCATATGCAGGTTTTTGTATAGATATAAGTTTTCAAATCATTTGGGTAAATGCAAAAAATGCAATTAAATTGCTGGATCGTATGGTAAGAATATATAACTGTGTATATATACATATGTATATATATGTATACATATCTAGATAGATGATAGATAGATTAGATAGATAGATAGATAGATAGATAGATAGATAGATAGATAGACAGTGTATTGCTCTGTCACCCAGGCTAGAGTGTAGTGGCGTGATCTTGGCTCATTGCAGTCTCTGTCTCCCAGACTCAAGTGATCCTCCTACCTCAGCCTCCTGAGTAGCTGGGATGACAGGCATGCACCACCACACCTGACTAATTTTTGTATTTTTTATAGAGATGAGGTTTCTCCATGTCGCCCAGGCTGGTTTTGACCTCCTGGAGTCAAGCGATCCGCCCACGTCAGCCTTCCAAAGTGCTGGGATTACAGGCGTGAGTCACCGCACCTGGTCTGTAAGAATATATTTAACTTTGTATGAAACTGCCGAATTCTCTTCCAAAGTAGCTATACTATTTTACATTACCACCAGCAATGAATGAGATTTCATGTTGGTCCACATTCTCATCCACATTTAGTATCAGTATTTTGGATTTTAGCCATTTTTACTGGTGTGTAGTGATATCTTTAGACAAAAAGGGATGTATAAATTCAATGCAACTTTTATCAAAATCCCAATGCCCTATTTTTTTAAGAAATGGAAAAGTTGATCCTCAAATTCATATGATATTGCAATGGACCCAGAATAGATGAACGGAAGAATAAATTTGGAGGACTAATGCTTCTTGATGTTAAAACTTATTACAAAGCTATAATTAAAACAGTATGTTATTGGAATAAATATAAACATAATGATTAATATAATAGAATTAAGAATTTTGAAATCAATCCATACATTTCGGTTTTCCACTAGGATGCCAACGTCATTCAATGGGGAAAGAATAGTATCTTCAACAAATTTTATTAAGACAATTGGATGTCCACATGTAAAACAATGTAGTTGGGTCCTTATGGTACACTATATATATAAAATTAATTCAAAATGAGTCAAAGACCTAAATATAAGAGCTAAAATTATAAAATTCCTTGAAGAAAACAGGGATAAATTTTCATGATCTTGGATTTGGCAATAATTCTTTAAATATGCCACCAAAAAGATAAGAAATGAAAGAAAAAAAGTCAATAAATTTGACCTTGTGAAAATTCCAAACTTTTCCCATCAAAGTACATTATCTAGAGAGTTAAAAGACAACCCACAGAATAGGAGAAAATGTTTGCAAATCACGTGTCTGATAAGAGACTAATATGCAGAGCATATGAGGAACTCATAACTCAATAAGACAAATAACTCAGAAAAAAAATGAACAAATGACTTGAATATAAATTTATCCAAACAAGATATACAATTGTCAAACAAGCACATGTAAAGATGCATGATGTCATTAGTCATTAGATAAGTACAAATTAAAAGCACCACATACCATTTCATATCCACTAGGTGGCTGTAATTTTTTTTTAAATAAAATAAAATTTTTTAAAAAAAATAGTGAGTGTTGACAAGAATGTGAAAACATTAGGACCACCACACATTGCTGGTGGCAATATAAAATAGTGGAACCACTGTGGAAAATGCTTTGGAGATTCCTCAAAATGTTAAACACAGAATTCCAATATGGCACAGCAATTCTATCCCTGGGTACATATGACCTAAGTAATTGAAAACAAGTGTTAAACATTTGAACAAGGATTTTTACAGCAGCAGTATTCACAATAGCCAAAGTGGAAACAACCTGAATGTTCAACCAATGAATGTGCTGTACATATATAATGGAACATTATTCAGCCACAAAAGGTAATATTGATACATACTACAACATGGACTAACCTTGAAAACATTATGCTAAGAAAGAAATCAGACACATGAGGTGAGGTCACGTATTTTATTATTCCATTACTGTGAAACATCCAGTATAGGCAAATATGTAGAGACAGAAAGCAGATTAGTGGTTGCTAGGGGCTGGGAGAAGAGGGCAATAGGAATGACTACCTAATTGCTTTGAGGTTTCTTTTGGGGCAATGATTATGTTCATTGGAACTAAATAGTGATGACGGTTGCAAAATATTGGGAATGCACTAAATCACACTGAATTGTGCATTTTTAAATAGTTAAAATGATAAAAATGTATGTTATATGTTGCTATAGTTTGAATATATACATCCTTTCAAAATTCATATGTTGGAACCTAATATCCAATGTGATAATATTAACAGGTGGGGCCTTGGGAAGTGATTATGTCATGAGCACTCCACTCTCACGAATGGGATTAGTGCTCTTTTAAAAGAGGTTAAAGTGAATGCCCTTTTGTCCTTCTGCCTTTTACCATATGAGGACACAGCAACAAGCAACCATCTTAGAAGCAAAGGATGAGCCTTCACCAGACACCTAATCCATTGGTGCCTTGACTTCTAGCCTCGAGAAGTATGACAAATAAATTTTGATTATTTATAAATTATGCAATCTGTGTTTTTTTTTTTTTTTTTACAGCAGCAGGGACAGACTAAGGTATGCATTTTACCATAATAAGAAAAAGAAAAAATTAGACTTACCTCCTGAGTCCGCCTGAGTCCTTGAAGACAAATTTTCACTTCCTCACTCTGATAGAACTTAGACCATTTATTTTCTGGTGAGATTTAATTTGAGAAAATCAGGTCTTGGGTAAGTAAACAAAGCTGATGATGAGATCCTGCATAAAAACAAGCTTATGAAGTGAATGTCTGTATACAGAATAGTAAGATCTCAAGCATCTATCCCCTTATGACCACACTTGCTCTCCTAAACTGGACAGGGTGTTTTACAGCACCTGATCAAAATGTAGGGAGAAAATTCTATTTTGGGAAATTTGATGAATCCCAGAGAAACTATTCATATAGATATTGATAATTAAGGGTATATCAAATATGTGATTATTTCCATTCGTTATTTGCCTGTGGTAACACTCACCAGTCTAAAAGACCTACCAGAACATGCTGAATTTATAATACATTTTGTAAAGCATCACTCTAAAATAAGTAGCAATAATTCATGATGAAATTGAGATAAATTGAAAGAAAAAATCAAAACCAAGCAAAAGGGGAAAAAATCTTTCTTGAAAAATGATACAATGGAGTAGTCGGTAGAAAACTTGTATCTTTGAAATAATAGGAATTTTCATCCATTAAACAAAGCTAAACTAGGAACATTTGAAAAACAAGAAATAATATTTGGAAATTATATATATATTATATATATTATATAATATATAAACTGGACAGGTGTTTTACAGCACCTGATCAAAATGTAGGGAGAAAATTGTATTTTAGGAAATTTGATGAATCCTAGAGAAACTATTCCTATAGATATTGATAATTAAGGATATATCAAATATGTGATTTTTCCATTCGTTTATATATATATAATAATATATATATAGTTTTGTTTTTTTTTTTTTTTTTTTTTTTTGAGATGGAGTCTTGCTCTGTCACCCAGGTTGAGGTATAGTGGCATGATCTCAGCTCACTGCAGCCTCCACCTCCCAGGTTCAAGCGACTCTCCTGCCTCAGCCTCTCGAGTAGCTGGGATTACAGGTACCCGCCACCACGCCCAGCTAATTTTTGTATTTGTGGTAGAAATGAGGTTTCACCATGTTGGCCAGGGTGGTCTTGAACTCCTGACCTCAGGGATCCACCTGCCTTGGCCTCTCAAAATGCTGGGATTGTATGCGTGAGCCACCGCACCTGGCCTAAAAAATATTTTATGAAAACTAAAATATAAAATGTTGGAAGATAATGTTAAGGATCTACTACAGAAGATAGAAAGAAGAATAAGAATAATAAAATTAGGGTGATTTTATAAACAATTTTCCATTAGGAACAGAGGTGAGGGTGAAATGCATGGAAAATAATTAGTTAAAAACTATGCAAAAATTTCCCAAAATAACTATATGACTTTCTAGAACAATAGAGCCTAGTGAATGCCAAACACATTAGATAAGGAAAAGTCAAGTAATACAACACGACCACCAATAACAACTGTTTGGGGCTGTTCAGGCATTTACTCTCTGAAGACCTAAATTCCAAGATAGACTCACTGGCACCACTTGATACAAAATTGAGTAAGAGGTATTCTTTGCCCTACCTCAGCCCCATTTGCATGGACCTAGTCAACAAGAAAAAAATATTAGTGAATGGTAATTGGTGGTGCCATAAGGAATGATATTAGTAAAGGAGATGTTAGTAAAGAGATATTTTTAAACTGTATGATGCTTCTTTCAGTTAGCAGTTGCCTACTTTACTGCTCATGCAGTGGACCCAGTTTTGGCCCTTTGGTGTCCTTTTAGACTATTTCCTTCATGTACCTCAATAGCAACAAAGCAGATACAGGACTTACTGACAGGTGAAGAGGCACAAAATAGGTTATTCCTTTCATCCTATCTGTTAGCATAGGCCTCTTACTAACTGATAGTTCTGCAAGAACACCTTGACAATTTTGCTTTGCTTTACTACGGTGAAAAATTGTCCTGATTGTTTAAAAGGCCTGTTCAAGTGGGGATTAGAGAAAAAGCAAAGGACATTTTCCCCAAATATTTAAACAAATAAATAATGAATTAGAAATGCTGTTTGTAATGTCTACGTGTGATGGTTAATTGTATGTGTCAACTTGACTGGGCGAAGGGATGCCCAGACAGCTGATAAAACATTATTTTTGTTTGTGTCTGTGAAGGTATTTTGGGAAGAGACTAGTACTTGAATAGGTAGGCTGAGTCGAGAAGATTTCCTTCACCAATGTGGGTGGGCATTATCCAATTCACTGAGGGCCTGAATAGAATACAAAGGAGGATGAATGATGATATGGTTTGGATCCCACCCAAATCTCATGTTGAAATATAATCCCAGATGCTGGAGGTGTAGCCTAGTGGGAGGTAATTAAACTGTGGGGGCAGTTTCTAATGATCTAGCGCCATCCCCTAGTGCTGTTCTTATGATAGAATTCTGGTGAGATGTGGCTATTTAAAAGGTGTGTAGCACCTCTCCCATCTCTCTCCTCCTCCTGCTCTGGCCACGTAAGATGTGCCTGTTTTCCCTTTGCCTCGCACCATGATTTTAAGTTTCCTGAGGCATCCCCAGGCAGATGTCAGTATGATGATTCCTGTACAGCGTGTGGAACTATGAGCCAATTAAACCACTTTTCTTTATAAATTACCCAGTCTCAGGTATTCCTTTACAGCAGTGCAAGAATGGACTAATACATAAAATTGGTACTGAAGAGTAAGGCATTGCTATAACACTCACAGTCCTAAGGAATCTTGACTGTGTTCTGTCAAAATTCCAGCAATGTATATACTATTTTCTTGTTACTTTGGGTACCTATCACAAAGTTCCTCAAGCTTCATTGGTCAATTGCTGAAAAAGAATTGTGTTACTCAGGCACTTTTGCCAAGAACTGGAGACATTACACCAGGCAAAAACATTGTGTTTGAAATATTGTATTCTTTGTTCAGAAATTTTAAATGCCAATTACAGAAACAAAATTAACTAAACTGAAAGAAAATTAAACCAAGCTGTTCATGATGCCACTTGGGGGTGTTTTGAGCCAGTGATCATTTGATTTGGCGTCATGTTATGATTCCAACAGAAAACGCTTTATTTCTTCCCTTTAAAATTGTAGCCACTTGAGGCCTAAGATATAAAGTGGGGATATTTAAGTTACAATTTTGCACAGAAGGGAGTCCTCTGCTCTGTTGTTTTCCGCCTTCATGGTATGACTGGTTTGCTACAGTTTTCTTTTAATAATTTTATAAATCTTGCAATTTGTTTTGTTAGTTAGCAACTGAACCCAATTTGAATTGTGTACCCCACAGACCATAGTGTAATGCAAACCAGTATGAATGCCTGTAATTTACTCTGCCTTTTATGATGCTCTTGCCCTATTTGTCCATGTTTAGAATCCTTTACCACCAGTGCAACTTACCTACTTCTTCCACTAACACAATTCTTCTAATCTCTTCTCCCTGCTACCCTACCGGCCAGTCCCAAGGGCAGGAAAATTTTACATTTTAGTTTAGTCGAAGGCCTCTTTCCAACATGATCTTCCTAAGACCCCAGTCAATAAAGTTGAGCTATGAGATAGATGTTGTTGAATAAGCTGACCTGGAAAAAGAGGTATTTACATTGATCCCAAGAACACGAGTAAGCAATCCTTGCTGGTGTGGGGCTGTAAGACAGAGAATAACTGTTAATTGACTTCTAAAGCTTTCTTCTGAAACAATGACACTGGAATTGTAGGGGAGTTTCAACTTACTGTACTGGTTGATTTGCATAATAGATAACTGTCAAGCATAGGTAGTTTGGGTTACTTTTGCATGATTATATTTAATATTGCACCCATTCATCTTCCTGGTTTGATCTTGAAATTATTTTTTGGCTATTTATGTTGATTAAATTAGGTGTTACATTTTCTTATTACTATCTGTTGTTCAATCCTAGATTACATTTGAATGATCTCTCATCCCCTCAGACTTAGAGCGATCCATTGCTACATTTCAAGTGTGAATACTTTTGTATAATTAAGATTTTGGATTGAACTCTGAATGGCTCTACCTTCTCCCTACTACGAAGGGTTGCTAGTCAATGAATTGTCTTTGAACACAGACATTCATAGGTCCCCAAAACAATGTAATCTTTGTGCAACTCCTGATAAATGTGAGCAGAGTTATGAAGTCCAAACTACTTGACATGAAAGCACATACTGTGGCCTTGGTGATCCAGCCAATTGGAGGGTCCCTATTTCTAAAGCACAATCTAAGAGCACAACCTCCATATTCCTTTTAAATAACTTAAGCATTAAACACTGCAGTGTGGGTGAAGCACTGTTTTACTTTAGTAGGTATCAGTACCAGAGACATTTGACACCCTCCTCCCACCCTCTACCAATCATAGTGTTAGAGTAGGTGGTTAGGCAGAGATGAGCAGGGCAGTAGAGGGCCACCACACACCCCCAGGATTGTCAGGTCCATCAAGTGATGATAAGGAAGTTGTTCAACTGTCTCTCTAAAATAATAACGGGTCATAGCTGGCGCCAGGACTAGGGTGAGCGGGCTCAAGTATGCACACTAAGAGGCAAAATATTGAAGTTTAACTGATACATGACCTTCTTCTAGAAATACTTGACCGGTAAGGGAAAAATAGCTCAAATGAGCATGCACACAACTTCAGTGAACACACAGCACATGTGACCCCTCCCAAGTGCTGGCAATCCACTGCACAGGCGAACAGCCTGCCCCAAAGGAAAAATCGAGGGAGGAGAAACAGAAACACCAGAAGTATATCAATGTATAACACCCCCAGTCAGGAGCTGAACAGCACACTTGGATCTCTCAACTCGCCCGTTTGATCCTCTTCCAAGTGTACCTTCCTTTTGTTCCCATTCTAAAACATTTTAATAAACTTTCACTCTTGCTCTAAAACTTGTTTTGGTCTCTCCCCCTGCCTTATGCCACTTGGCAGAGTTCTTTCCTCTGAGAAGTCAAGACTAGAGTTTGCTGGAACCCCATCAGATTCACTGCTGCTAACAATAGCAGAGAATTTGGTGGCTGTTTCCGTATTTAAGCAGAAAACACATTAAGACCTGCAAAACCAGGGGTGGAAAATCTCACTCAGTTACTAAGAGGAGCCTTCCTTCCTGAATTTATACTTAAGTTGTAACAGTGGAAGTGAAGCAGAAAAACTATACATAGAAACAACTCCAAACAGGCCTTGTCTCATTTGGAGTGCTCACTGGACTTCATGATTTCACAATTGTTTACTGTCGGTCTAGAGGTGTGCCTTAACACAAACACTCTCAAATTTAAGAACAGGATGTTTTCAAAATTCTGAATCAAACTGAGTCATTAACATAAAATGGCCTCAAGAAGATTGACAGGAGAAAGAGTATAAAAATCAATTTATGTCCTCAGATGCTTATGGTTGTAGCTCTTCAGGGAATTCCCTTCATTTAGTTAGTAGCACTAAAGTCCTTGCTTGTGTACAATAAGCCAGACACCATTATTGTCACTTCACTATTTGACAAGTTCCCTTTAACTATAATGCCTGTACTTGAGACATTTCTTAATGATTTCCGTTTAAAGCTGCCTGACACCTGTGTTTTTGCTTTGAGATTTGACTATTAAGTATCGTTGCAACTGTGAGGCATTTGCTCTTCGCCTAGTTGGTGGTCCACTTATAATGTAAAACAAGGCCCACTTACAATGTAAAACTTTCTATAATGCATGAATCTAAAAGAGGAGGAGATTATTTTAAAAGCTGAGAGGAGAGAGACAAAGTGTCTTTCTGGAAAAGAAAAGCTAAAGCTGGGTGCTTGCCTCCCTGAAGTCCTTTGCTAGCCCTGAGCATCCTGAAGTGAATTTACAGCATATAATCAAGTGTGATTTCTCCTGATTGCATCAGAACTAATTATGGAGCACCTCTCACTCAAAACCTCCATCTAATTAGAAGTATCTGGCAAGAAGGTATTTGCATATCTTCAAGTCATATTATGTCATGAGAACATTTGAGCTGATGAAAATTGACATTTACTATAAAACTAAAGTAAAACGCATTGAAACCAGGAGTCATCAGAAATTCACAGCTGTGCATATGGGAGCCTGTTTTAATTGATAAGACATAGTGGCTCTGCGTCATGAAGCAAATCAGAACATGAAGAATGTAAATATACAGAGTGAGAATATCACAGCAAGAGACAGAGCTGCAGGCACTATGATGGGTGCAGGCATGTCCCAGATTTTGGTTGCTTACTCTTCTCTTCCCATTCCTTGGTATTTATATATCAGATTTTAGGAGCAAAGCTTTACTCTCGCTCTCACTGTTGTTTCCTTGTCATTTTACCATTGCTGTGCCATTTCTACATATTAATGAACTAGCACCAGATGCCTATAGTAATAATAATTTTCAGACAAAAGAGGCTCAGAGAAAGAAGGAGTTTACAGTCGATTTTCAGGAGAACGTCATCATTTTATGTTACTGTATTTGCCTTCTAATAATTATAAAGAGTACCCATTAAAGTTACAGCAATAACTGCTACTTATAATATGTTCTTCACATGAATTAATTAATTTAATCCTTGAAAATCCTCTGAAGTAAATGCTCTTATTATCTCCATATTAATGATTAGGAATCTGGGCCTAAGAGTGACGGAATAATTTGTTCACGATCACTTCGCTTCTAAGTGGAATTTGGGATTTGAACCTAACCAACATAACTCCAGAGTCTGAATTCTAAGCACTTGCACTCTTCTTGCTAGTTGCTATTGCTTCAATATGTTATTCACGGGGAGACACACACATACACACACACATACACACACACAAAGAGAGTGCACAGAGTGACTGGAGTAGCATTGGCAAGATTGGCAAGTGACTCAGTCAAACCAATAACATCTCTCTCCAGGATTCTTGACGCAGCTGTTGGAAAAGAGATACTCTTTTGTGTCTAGAATTGTTAACTTTAAGAACACTGTGTATTTAGAGCAGTATCCCTTATTCCACGTGGACAAAAAACTGAATAACTTATTGAAAAAATAGCAACTAGCAACAAAAATGCAGTTGCTTGGAGCTCAGAATCTTGATTCAGGTTGGCTAGGTTCAAATCCCGAATCTCACTTACAAAACAGTAATCTTGAGCAAATAATTCCATCACCCTTAGGCCAGTTTCCAAATCATGAGTATGGAAATAATAATAGTACCTACTTCTTACAAATCCCACAAAGAGAAAAGTGAAGCTGAGATATGGAGGACAGAAGAGTAAGTATTAATAACGTAATTCAAGCCACTGTATTCTCTAGGGATTCAGCCATATCTGAAGACAGACGGCACCATTGTTTTCATGCCATGGCCCATATGCATCTCTTCTTTGGTTTAAATGGTGTAAGAACATTTTCTGTCATGGGTCCTGAGAAGAACACTATGAGAGTCAAAAGATAAACAGGGAGTGTTATGTGTGCTTACAGAGCCTATATATTGTGCTTCGGAGTAAGGAATGATCTCAAATGATTCGCTGTATCAGGATATCTCCAAAAGGAGAAACACTTCATCTCTGTCTTCCAAACACGAACCAAGGAATTCACATTCGTGTTACAGAAAGCATTTGAAAGATATTTTTGCTCCATTGTCCTAAGCACACCTGACAAATCAAGAAATTAGTATAATAGGAATGTGTATTTATATATTACTTTACAATGGATGATGTGGGTTTATTCCCTGTATTTTGTCCTCAAAACAACCATTTGAGCTTCCTGCAGCATGCTTTATTATTTTCATTTTACAGGTGAGAATACTGGAGTACAAGGAGATTAGATAGAACTATAAAGCACAATCTACCTATGACTAAGTAATTACTGAAGTAGAAGGATTTTTCCACCACAACATGTATTTTTTTTTTTTTTTTTTTTTTTTTTTTTTTTTAGCAATGCAGCTCTAGGTGGCAGTTGTTCTACTTGGAAATGTGCAATTCAAAGAGAGTCTCTGCGCATCATTATATGTGCAATTGTAGTCTGGTATATTCAACGGCTCATTAGATATACGGGACTAAAATGAATATAGATTTATTTCAGAAGTTGCAGATTAGGTAGGCAAATAAACAGTGAACAGAAATCTGGGAGTTTTTTGTGCATCAAATAATTTTATTTCTTTTTTTTAATCCTTTCCTTAGAAACGCTTTTTAAATTCTTATAGGCTATTTTTCAAGATGTATTAACTATTTTGGTAAGTTATAATTGAGTGCTCATAATGGCTGTGAATACACTCAATATTTTAAAAAACAATCACTATCTAAACTATTTCAGAGGGAATATGACTACAAAAACACCAGCTAACTGAATGTATTAGTTTCCTATTTCTGCTATAACAAATTGAGACAGATTTAATGGCTTAAAACAATGCAAAGGTATTATAGCAAATGTATTATATTTTAATTCTAGAGGTCAGAAGTCTGAAATGGGTCACACTGGGCTAAAGGCAAGGCATTGGCAGGGCTGCATTTCTCCTGGATGCTCTAGGGGATAATACATTTTCTCACCTTTTCCAGTTTCTGAAGTTTGCCTACATTCCTTGGCTCATGGCCACCTTCCTGCATCTCCAAAGCCAGCAACAACAGGTTGAGTTTTCCTCATGTTGCCATCTTTCAGGTTCTCTCTCTTCTACCTGCTTTTTCCACTTGTGATTATATTTTTCCCTTGTGATTATATTGGGTCCACCTACATAATCCAGGATAATCTCTCCTCATCTCAAAGTCATCTGATTAGCAAACTTAATTCCATCTGTAACCTTAATTCTCCTTTTGCATGTCACCTAACATTTTCACAGCAATCAGGGAATAGGGCATAGACACGTTTCAGTGGAGTATTCTTTTGCCTACTACACTTACCAAATTTTTATTTATAGTTTTGTTATACAAGAATGCATACAGAATACATTTCCCTTTTGAAATTTTAGAACATCACAACATCAAAAAGGTTAAGTATCCTTCCTAACATGTGCACAATATTTGGCTATAAAATATATGAATATCTAGTTTCTGTAGGTATATATAACATTTCACTTGAAAATGAGTGATTTTCATCCAGGTAGTCACGATATATTGATAAACATTTGACAGTATTCAAAACATTTAAGTCTTGTTTTAAACTTGTGCTTCTATTCCTTCATTCGACTTTCCTGTTTGATGAAAAACTGTCAATATTTTTGGAGATAGGGAACTGTATATTTAGAAATATTTTGATTTATATATGATGAATAAGTGACTGAGTTCCCAAAATTAGACTTTTTGCCATTTTTTTAATCATTATCAGTTTTGTCCAAAACAGTGTAGCCACAAATTGATAAGACTGGCTCTGAAGGCAATCTCAAAAGAGGAGATACCAAAAAAATTAAGTAAAAAGTCATTAAATCGGCCAGGCGTGGTGGCTCACGCCTGTAATCCCAGCACTTTGGGAGGCCGAGGCTGGCGGATCACAAGGTCAGGAGATCGAGACCACGGTGAAACCCTGTCTCTACTAAAAATACAAAAAATTAGCCAGGCGCCGTGGCGGGGGCCTGTAGTCCCAGCTACTCAGGAGGCTGAGGCAGAAGAATGGCGTGAACCCGGGAGGCGGAGCTTGAAGTGAGCCGAGATTGAGCCACTGCACTCCAGCCTGGAGCACAGAGCGAGACTCCGTCTAAAAAAAAAAAAATCACAGAAAGAGTTTTATGATTTATCAGTGTGAATGTCTAAATTGACTACTCTCATTGGTACATAAAAAAATAGCTATTCAGCGTCACTGTATTTTAAACCATATAGACTACTCTCATTGGTACATAAAAAATAGCTATTCAGCGTCACTGTATTTTAAACCATATATAAGCATGCAACTAGTTAGGAACCTCGTATTTTTACATTTTCAAATTATTACTATTAATGAATACACACACACACACATTTTAAACTGGTGCCATTATATGTGTTTCTTTGGTAGTGTTGACTTTAAAGCATCTGTAGTGGATAAATATAAGTAACTAGAAATTGCTCTGAAATGAAGATGTGTATAATGAATGCATTTAAATCAAACGTAGCACAAGGAAATACTTTTCTGCTCCTTTATCAGTCATATTGAAACTGTTTCTAAGTGTTCACAGTAAGGACCCTTCTTGTGTCTATTTCTCTAACCCACTCCTTTTCCATTGTCAGGTATATATACACATCATGACATTAATACCACAATCAAGCTAATAAAAATCTTAATTACTTCACATACTTACTATTTGTGTGTTTGTGATACGAGCACTTGAAATCTACTCTCTAAGCAAATTTCAAGTATACAATACATGATTATTAATTATAATCACCATGCTGGATGTTATGTATACAGAACTCTATTCTTTTTTTTTTTTTAATGATACAGAGTCTCGCTCTATCACTCAGGTTGGAGTTCTGTGGTGTGATCTCAGCTCACTGCAACCTCTGCCTCCCAGGTTCCAGCGATTCTCCTGCCTCAGTCTCCCGGGTAGCTGGGATTATAGGCGCCTGCCACCACAACCGGCTAATTTTTGTATTCTCAGTAGAGATGGGGTTTCACCATGTTAGCCAGGCTGGTCTTGAACTCCTGACCTCAGGTGATCCACCGGCCTCGGCCTCCCAAAGTACTTTATTAATCTTATAACTGAAAATGTGTACCCTTTGAGCAACATCTCTCAATTTTTCCAACTTTCAACCTTGGTAAACACCATTCTACTCTCTGTTTTTATGAGTTTGACTATTTTAGATACTTCATATCAGTAGGATCATGCAGTATTTTTTTTCTGTGTCTGGCTTATTTCTTATAGCATAATGTATCCTAGGTTCCTTCATGTTGTCACAAATGGCAGGAATTCTTTCGTTTTAAAAGCTCAGTAATATTCCATTGTATGTATACTCCACTTTTTTTTTCTTCATTCATTCATCTGCCAGTGGAAATTTGTGTTGTTTCTATATTTTGGGAATGACGAATAATGGTAGAAGGAACATGGGAGTACAGATATCTCTTTGGGATTCTGATTTTAATTCTTTTGGATAAGTACCCAGAAGTAGAATTGCTGGATCATATAGTAGCTCTATTTTTAAATTTTTAAAGGACTTCCGTACTGTTTTCCAGAGTGGCTGCACCATTTTGCATTCCCCACCAAGAGTATACAAAAGTTCCCTTTCCTTTACATCTTCAGTAACATCTTTTTTTTTTTTCTTTTCATAATAGCTATCTTAACAGGTATGAAGTTAGAGGAATGCCTATTTAGTTTTGTTTGTTCATTTTTAATTGGGTTATTTAACTGAGCTATAGGAGTTTAATAAGCATATTTGATATTTATGCATTATCAGATACATGGTTTGCAATTTTTTTCTCCCATTCTATAGATTGCCTTTTCATTGTGTTGATTGTTTTCATATGGTAGTTCCAGTTGTTTTTTGAGAAACCTCCACACTTTTATCCATAGTGGTTGTACCATTTTACATTCCCACCAAGAGTATACAAGGGTTTCAATTTCTCCACATCCTCACCAACATTCATAGTCTTTTTTATTTATTTATTTAACAGTCTCACTCTGTCGCCCACGTTGGAGTGCAGTGGTGCGATCTCAACTCACCACAACCTCCACCTCCTGGGTTCAAGCGATTCTCATGCCTCAGCCACCTGAGTAGCTGGAATTACAGGTGTGTGCCATCATGCCTGGTTAACTTTTTTGTGTTTTTAGCAGAGATGGAGTTTCACCATGTTGGCCAGACTGGTCTCTAACTCCTGGCCTCAAGTGATCCATCCTCCTCAGCTTCCCCAAGTGCTGAGATTACTGGCATGAGCCACTGGGTCCAGCCTCTTGTCCTTTTTAATAACAGCTATCCCAACAGGTGTGAAGTGTATCTCATTGTAATTTTGATACTACCCAAAATGAGCAATAGATTAAATGCCATTCCCATCAAAATCCCAATGACATTTATTTAAAATATAGAAGAAAGCTATCCAGAAATTTACATGGAACCAGAAAAGAAAACAACTAGAATAGCCAAAGTGATTTTGAGAAAGAACAAATGTAGAGACATTATAATTTCCTGCTTTCAAAATATATTACAAAACTACAGTATTGAAAACAGCGCCGGGCGCGGTGGCTCAAGCCTGTAATCCCAGCACTTTGGGAGGCCGAGACAGGCGGATCACAAGGTCAGGAGATCGAGACCATCCTGGCTAACACGGTGAAACCCCGTCTCTACTAAAAAATACAAAAAACTAGCCGGGCGAGGTGGCGGGCGCCTGTGGTCCCAGCTACTCCGGAGGCTGAGGCAGGAGAATGGCGTAAACCCGGGAGGCGGAGCTTGCAGTGAGCTGAGATCCGGCCACTGCACTCCAGCCTGGGCGACAGAGCCAGACTCAGTCTCAAAAAAAAAAAAAAAAAAAGAAAACAGCATGGTACCAGCATAAATACAGATACATAGATCAATGAAACCGAATAGAGAGCCCCAAAATAAATCTATGCATCTATGGTAAACTGATTTTCAACAACAGTGCCAAGAACACACAATGTGGAAAGGCTAATCTCTTCAACAAATAGTGATGGAAAAAAGTGGATATCAACCACAAAAGAATAAAGTTGAACTCCTAATCTTACATCATACACAGAAATCAACTCAAAATGGATTAGATATCTAAATATGAGACCTGAAACTGCAAAATTTATAAAAGAAAATATAGAGGCAGTTTCTTGACATTGGCCTTGGCAATAGTTTCTGGGATATGACACTAAAAGCACAGGCAACAGAAACAAAAATAGTGGAACAATATCAAACTAAAACAATGTCTGCACAGAAAGGGAAACAATTAACAGAATGAAAAGACAATCTATAGAATGGAATAAAATATTTACAAAGTATTTATGTATTAAGGGGTTAATATCCAAAAAATATAAGTAACTTCTACAACTCAATCATTAACTAAATAAATAAATAATCCAATTTAAAAATGGGCAAAGGACTTGAATATACTTTTCTCCAAAGATGACAGATGGCCACCAGGTATATGAAAAGGTTCTCACAGTCACTAATCATCAGGGAAATGCCGATTTCCAAAATTAATCAGAAGATCTATGGACAGAATCCAACATATGTATTCAAACACTTCACTAAATCACTTAATTCTTCATTCCTGCACACATATATTGAATGATTATTATGTACTAGGGACTGTTCCAGGTACTGAGAATACATCAGTGAACAAAACATACAAAAACTGCTGACTTCATAGAGTGTACATCTAGGAAGAATAAAAATAATAAAGAAAAGGCACAATAAATTATTAAATTATGTAATGTAAGTATGTGTAAGTTCTATGAAAATGTATTAGAGGAGGGTAAGGCACTTCACGTGATATGTATGCATGGGGAATGGTTGCAATTTTAATTAGGCTGTTGGAGTAGGACTTTCTGAAAATAAATCATTGAACAAACATACGAGGATTGCATGGAACTTAGCCATCCAGACACTTGGGAAAAACCTTCTGGGCAAAGTATCTACTGTAAAGTCTTTAGGGCAGGAGCATGTTGAGTGTGTTCAGGAATCAAAATGGAGGCCACTGTGACTGGAGAAGAGTTACAAAGAGGTGAGCAGTGGAAGATGAGATCAGGAAGGAAGAAGAGCATGGACAATATGGGGTCTGATAGGTCATCATAAGGAACTTGCCTTTTATTCTTTTTTTCTTTTTGAGACGGAGTCTCACTGTGTCGCCCAGGCTGGAGTGCGCTGGCGCAATCTTGGCTCACTGCAAGCTCCGCCTCCGGGGTTCACGCCATTCTCCTGCCTCAGCCTCCCGAGTAGCTGGAACTACAAGAACCTGCCACCACACCCGGCTAATTTTTTGTATTTTTAGTAGAGATGAGATTTCACCGTGTTAGCCAGGATGGTCTTGATCTCCTGACCTCGTGATCCACCGGCCTCTGCCTCCCAAAGTGCTGGGATTACAGGCGTGAGCCACCGCGCCCCGCCACCTTTTATTGTTAATAAAAAGGAGTCTTGAGCTGCAGTGACCTGATCTGACACGTTGTAACAGAGTAACCGTGTCCTTTGGGTTTGTGTGTTTGTTTGGTTTAGTTTTTGCCAATAAATTGTACAGGTCCACTGTGGAAGCAAGAAGACCAGTTAAAAGGAGTTGCTGTTACCTAGGAGGGAATATGGTAGCTTGGAGCAAGGTAGAAGCCATGAGGCTGGTAAGAATTATTGGGTTGTGTGTATTCTTTGAAGGGAAGACAATAACAGACACCTTTGAACGCATATCTTATTTTTAAATCACTGCTGATAAATCTTTTATAAAGATAACCCTTTTCTTGCAGATTCACCTGCAAGTTTATTCTAAGAATTTTATTTTTTGAAAGTTCATATCCCCATTCCCTTTCCACCCCACACCTACATAAATGTTCAAATTTAGTCTTACTTTGTTTTGGACCAATTGTGTATTTTCTCAAATTTGTTTTAAATTTTCCTTCCCACAATCTAGGACAATATTCCTCAAGTGGTGGTCCATGGGCCTCTTGCATCAGAAAGATCTAGGGTGCTTGCTAAGAATGTAAATTATGCCCCACGCAAAATTCACCAAGGACCCAGGGCATCTACAATTTTAACTCACTCTCTAGGAGAAGACAGGGAATATATATGATTATAATTTTCTCTTGTCAGCAAGTCACATCTGATTTTAGCCAAAATTAACATCCAGCAAAGTCCCACATGATGACTATATCTTGACTTTTTGCCACTATGTGGCTATGTGATCGCTGTACTTCCATGGAAAATCTAATAGTTTGTCTCTGCTTAAAATGCATGCCTGTGTCTTCTGTTCACTGGTAGCCAGGCACATTAAACATTCTTGCATTTATTAAATAAATATTAGTTGAATAGTTTTATATAACCAGAACAAAGATAAATCCTAACCCTGTAGTTGCCCCTATGGGGCTTAGAGTCCAGTGACAATATCTTTTTAAAGTAGGATATAAGTTTCTGACTTATTCCATTTTAGCTGAAAGCACTCAATCAGTATTTTAGTAATGAATAAATAACCAAAGGTTATTCTGATCACAGAAAGTATTCTAATTTTTCCTATATTCATGTAATCCTTACCCCCCCTTTATATATATTCATATAAAATGTCTTGGACTTTCTTAAATTTAAAGAAAAATTCTAACTGAATCTAGGAAATAATAAATACAAATGAGACTGAAATTTTATCTCATTTATTTTTGAACTGAGACATCTGAAGAGGAAGAATTGAGCCCAGCCATGTGCTGAATGGCTCAAAAGATAAAAGTCAGGAAACAACAGGTGCTGGAGAGGATGTGGAGAAATAGGAACACTTTTACACTGTTGGTGGGATTGTAAACTAGTTCAACCATTATGGAAAACAGTATGACGATTTCTCAAGGATCTAGAACTAGATGTACCATATGACCCAGCCATCCCATTACTGGGTATATACCCAAAGGATTATAAATTATGCTGCTATAAAGACACATGCACACGTATGTTTATTGCAGCACTATTCACAATAGCAAAGACTTGGAATCAACCCAAATGTCCATCAGTGACAGATTGGATTAAGAAAATGTGGCACATATACACCATGGAATACTACGCAGCCATCAAAAAGGATGAGTTTGTGTCCTTTGTAGGGACATGGATGCAGCTGGAAGCCATCATTCTTAGCAAACTATCACAAGAACAGAAAACCAAACACCGCATGTTCTCGCTCATAGGTGGGAACTGAACAATGAGATCACTTGGACTCAGGAAGGGGAACATCACACACCGGGGCCTATCATGGGGAGGGGGGCGGGGGGAGGGATTGCATTGGGAGTTATACCTGATGTAAATGACGAGTTGATGGGTGCAGCACAGCAACATGGCACAAGTATACATATGTAACAAACCTGCACGTTATGCACATGTACCCTACAACTTAAAGTATAATAATAATAAATTAATTAAAAAATAATAATAATAATAATATAACTAAAACATTTAAATGCAAAAAAAAAAAGATTAAGTAAAGTCTTTTAGGAATGCTTACTATATTTCTCCCATTCCATTCAGGATGCAAACTTCATATATTCTCTCTTTCCAGATGTTTTCTGCTATTTGCAGCTTGGAGGGTTCTAAGCACTAATTAGTGGTGGAGAGGGAAATAAACAATCATGACAGTTAAAGGAGTTAACATAGCCCAGCAGTGTGAATTAATATGTGGGCACAATGCCCTTTGTTAGCAGTCTTAGGAAGCACTCCAGTGGCCCCACAGTACTGGCACCCCATGTTCCTAATAAGCAAGGACCCTCAACCTCACACAGCCTCACATGACAATGCAAAGGCACTAGGGAATGTACTTGGCTTCCTAGTATTCAGAATTTTGGGAGAAAAACAAAATGACAGTAGAAAGTGTTTTACTTGTTTATTCCAGAGGAATGTATTGTTTCAGTAGGATAAATTAGGTTCTTTAAGGAAAAAGTCCAAATAAACTATGCATTAAACTAATCTACTACCAATATATTAATAGTATTGCAGCCAAGTTATAGTCATGTCTCTCGGATAAAAAGGTGCAATCTTTAAATAATAAATTTATTGTCGAAAATGTATTAAAGAAAATTGAAACAGAGTAGATCGAAACTGAGCTTTTCCAAGAAAAAGATGTGCAGCCTAAACTGCCATTCAAACTACCTAACTTCCAATAGCTTTCATCCAGGACTGCCAGCTCACCTGCAATTTATCTGTCTTTGCTCACATTAAGCATCCCTTTCTCCCCCAAAATGTAAATCTAATGCTGTCACAATAGCCATTCCAGTAGCAATGACAATGAAACTTGATCTTTTCTATTTGGAATGTGTGCACCTTAAGATACATGGGCTGTTTGGGGAAAGGTATTCTAAACTAAAGCCTTTTAAGACACCTTTGTCTCACACAATCAATTAGAGCTGAATTACATAGGCCTTCAATCATTTGACAACTGAATTCTGTATAAGGAAATGGCTGATAACAAAAGAAGAGTGATAGGGACAGTTTTTATAACATGTTTTAAGAGAATAAATGTTTTTAATATGAGTCTGCAGGAAGACTTCCTTTGGCAAAAGGCAAATGGCATCCAATCGGAGTAAATAACCTACATATGCAATGACAAAGAAAATAAATGAAAAATTGTAGCTCTGGCATTTAACATATCCAAAAGGAAATACCAATCTTTTCAGAGAAAGCTATTTAGTTTGGCACTTTCTAAGACTATAATTTTCTTCTTGCTTTGTTTGCTACCTTAATCTAAGGTCCTATGAAAAATAACTAACATAAAATTTCCAGAGAATGTCCTTTTCTAAGTTCTCTGTAAGCCTAATAAAATAATGCATGTGTCTCTCTATCTTCTCTAAATGAAATTTGATTTGGATTTTTTTTCTATCTTTATTAAAACTTTCTGATACTTGTTTGTTATCACTGAGTAGATATGGATACCTGAAGTTTATACTTCAGAAGTGGTATATTTGCTTCCAGAAACTGTGCCCGCAGTTCAAGAACCTGAGTAGCAATTATGTCTCAATTAATAATCTATGATTTCCTTAGATATCTTCAACAAGAAACATTGATTGGAACATAATTCAATTCAATTCTATTTTTGTCTGAAATTAACATATTTATTACAACATGAGATGTTTAATATTAATCTCTTCTGGGTTACTTTGGCTCCTCCCATCAATTCTTTCCCTCTTCCGGTAATTATTTCAGGGTGAAAATTTTTGAAGTTCATGTTGAACTTCGTGTTATTCCACTGCCTAAATCCATTCAGTAGTTTTTAAAAATATATTATCTAAATGGCCACATCTTAGCAGGGACGAATAGAAAAGGAATGGTTTGAGCCTGTTCATCTCTTCGGCTCACTTCAAACTATGTTTTCCTCCACTGTTTGTCCTTCAGTCTTTCTGTCCTTCCAGTG
Organism: Macaca thibetana thibetana; assembly: GCF_024542745.1. NCBI lineage: Eukaryota > Metazoa > Chordata > Mammalia > Primates > Cercopithecidae > Macaca > Macaca thibetana. Next base: position 36,678,772 of record NC_065598.1, read on the forward strand.
TTTTTCTAAAGTAACTCACTCCCTCTGGCTGAAGGGCATTTTTATATATTGTTTATATTTTTTTTATATATTGTTCCTTCTACCCAGAACAGTTTCTCCCCTACTATTAGTCATCTGAAGTGCATTCAAATTGTGATTTCTTCAAAAAAGACTTACCCTCCAAAACTAGATCAATTTAATTTACATTTGTGTGCATTATCCTTTGATAAATATACATCTCCCTGACTCGACACAAAATTCCAAGAGGATAAGGACCAAGTCTATTTGTGTTTACCATTTCATTAACAGAGCTTCACATTGTGCATTGAAACCTAGAAAAAATAAACAATTAATGTGCTTGGAAAGCATGAATATGTACAAAAATTGCTTCTCTTAAAACTTGGTATAAATTAAATGTTTCCTTACCACATTTAATCTGTTAGTTTACCCTAACATTATTATCCCTTTTGTATCCATAATTTTCTTCTCACTTCTGTTGCAGAAGAAAAAAAAACACATCTTTTTCAGTAGGCTTTTTTCTTCTGAGACTTGGCATGAAAAATATTTAACTATCTACTTGGAATTTATCAAAATAAGCTCACTGAGCTTCCTTGTATTTTTAACCCTGAAGCTGCTCTAGCTTATCTGAGAAGGTTCTTTCTGCCACCTTCCTCAACAGACTTTAGTAGACCCTGCTTTCTTTTCTCTAACCAACCCAACTTTTTAGGCAGAAGGGATAAAATTTTTACTTCTCATGGCAAACGCAGATAGGAAACTAGATGATATTCTCCAGATTTGCATAAAAACCTTTTCCATTAAAAAGTTTTCCTTGTGTGTCTATCTCTGTTAATTTTAAATAGTTCTCTTTCCTCCACTCATCATCATTATACTCCCTAATGTCTTTTTCATAGTAAAATTTGGCTGGAGTTTTTTCATTAATAAATTATCCAGATTCTTGATTCTGGACACACTTTAAAACCCAACTGAACAACTATCAATTATAAACAAATCAAAAGAATAGTTTCTTTACACTGAGATAAAATCAGTTAAATAAGCATTCAGTAAAATATACTTATACTTCTGGGTAAATAGAGTAGGCTTATTTTTCCTCATTCTTCCCTTTAAGCATAACTGAAAATCTTGGACATCCTATGTAATATAAATATGAAAAGACTCTGAAAGGTGGAGAGAATAAGGCAGACTGATAATGTGAGTAGAGACCTCATTATGAGCTTGGACTTACACCAATATCCAGTGGTCATGAGGTACCCCTCTGCATTTTCACTGACTAGGGTGATGTCAAAGTTTGCCTATCAGTGAGTGGTGGCAAAAAAAAAATGAACGATATAAAATAACTCAATAAATTAATCAGTCAACAGGATCTAATTGACATTTATAGAACACACATACCCAACAACAGCACAATGTACATTTTTTTAAATGCCTTTATAACATAAATCCAAATCGACCATATCTTGTGTCATAAAACAAACTTCGACAAGTTTTAATGAATTGGAGTCATACAGAGTGTGTTTCTTGACCACAACAGAATCAAATTAAATATTAAAACAAAATACAACAGGAAAATATCCAAACACTAAGAAATAAGTACAGCGTAATTTGTAATAATACATGGGTTAGAGAAGAAGTCTCAAGGGAATTTACAAATACATTATGAATGAAATGTATTTGTAAATACAAATACATTTACTATATACAAATATACTAATATACTAAATGAAAATGAAATTATAGCATATCAAAATTTGTGGGAGTAGCTAAAGCTTGTAGAGAGGGAAATTTATACAAGAGTAAACTAAACTCAAACGAAGCTGAAATAAGGAACTAATAAGAATAAAAGTAGATAATGAGGAAAGTGAAAACAGTAAAAATCAAGATGGATAATATTGATGAAATAAAAATCTTGGCTTTATAGCGGTTAATAAAATTGACAAGCCTCTAGTAAGAATGAGAAAAATGGGGAAATAATACAAATTATTAACATCAGGAATGAAACAGTAGATGCTACTACTCACCAACCAGGCATCAAGGGATAATAAGAGAATACTACAAGCATAAATTTACAACTTAAATAAAATAGACCAGTTACCTGAAAAGCACAAACTACCAAAATTTACCGTGGCAAGTAAGTAATTTGAATACAATAAGTATTAGGGAATAGATATTTTAAAGTGAAAACCTCCTGAATAATAAATATTCTTATAATTCTAAGAGAATTTTGGCCACCAAAATTCTGTGACTCTGGCGTACTTTCCCTGTATATTACCCAGGACTCTGCATATGATTAATTATACTCCCATGACAAGGTTATATTGTATTACAAACTGACTTTCAAAAAAAGGGAGATTATCCAGTGTGCCTGACCTAATCACAGGAGCCCTATAAATCTGGACACACAAGTCAGAGACAGAAAACTCAGAGAGATTTGAAGAATGAGAGGAACTTGACAAGGTACAAATTATCCATTGCTGGCTTTGAAGATGGAGGCGGCCATATGGTAAAGAATGTGGGTGGTTTCTAGGAGCTCAGATAAGCATCTGGCCAACAGCCTGTGAGGAAAAGGGTGACATTAATAGTATAACTGCAAGACAAAATTTTTCAAACATCTTGAATGATCTTGGAGGAGAATTTTTCCCCAGAGTTTTCAGATAAGAATTCAATCTGTCTGGTGCCTTGATTTCAGTATTGTAATACTCTGAACAGATAACCAGTGTATTAGTCCATTCTCACACTGCTGATAAAGACACGCCCAAGACTGGGTAATTTATAAAGAAAAAGAGGTTTAATGGACTCACAGTTCCACGTGGCTGGGGAGGCCTCACAATCATGGCGAAAAGTGAAAGGCACGTCTTACCTGGCAGCAGGGAAGAGAGAGAACGAGAATCAAGTGGAAGGGGTTTCCCCTTATAAAACCATCCAATCTCATGATACTTATTTACTACCATGAGAACAGCATGGGAAAGAACCACATCCATGATTCATTTACCTCCCACGGGTCCCTCCCATGATACATGGGAATTACGGAAGCTATAATTCAAGATGAGATTTGGGTGGAGACGCAGCCAAATCATATCAACCAGTTATGCCATGCTGGACTTCTGACATAGATAACTATGAACTAATATAAATTAGTGTTACTTTAAGTTCTAAATTTGTGGTAATTATAGGAATATAATACAGCAGACAATAAGACTGAGACTTTTGAGCATGTGAGAAAAACTCTCTCAATCCTTCAAGACTACTCACTTTGAAAAAAAATTTGGGCCGGGCGCGGTGGCTCAAGCCTGTAATCCCAGCACTTTGGGAGGCCGAGACGGGCGGATCACGAGGTCAGGAGATCGAGACCATCCTGGCGAACACGGTGAAACCCCGTCTCTACTAAAAAAATACAAAAAACTAGCCCGGCGAGGTGGCGGGCGCCTGTAGTCCCAGCTACACAGGAGGCTGAGGCAGGAGAATGGCGTAAACCCGGGAGGCGGAGCTTGCAGTGAGCTGAGATCCGGCCACTGCGCTCCAGCCCCGGCGACAGAGCGAGACTCCGTCTCAAAAAAAAAAAAAAAAAGAAAAAAATTTGAAAAGATAGTTCAAACAATGGCAATCGGTGCCTCTGACTGCAAGATGTATAGAGACCCCAAGGACCCAGGAAGAAGTATCCCCCAACAGAGAATCCACATCTCTCATTACTCATAGATAGATTTCTCAGCAGAAATTGTGAAGGCCAGGAGAGAGCTGGATGTTATGTTCAAAGCGCTGAAGGAAAAAAATACCAATGAAACATACTATACCTTGCAAAACTGTCTTTTAAAAATGAGGGAGAGATAAAGGCTTTCCCAGACAAACAAAAGCTGAGGGCGTTTGTTTCTAGTAGACCTGCCTTACAAGAAACTGCTAAAGGAAGTTATTCAAGTTGAAATAAAAAGATCATAAGTGGCAACACTAAAGTATATGAAAGTATAAATTTCACTGATAAAGGTAAATATATAGACAAATATAGAATAATGTAATACTGCAATAGTGGCATATAAATCACTCTTAGCCCTGGTAAAAGAGTTAGGTCAGAATTATTAAGAATACCTATAACCACAACAATTTGTTATTGGATACACAGTATAGAAATAGGTAACTTTAATATTGATAACACAAAAAATATTGAGAAGTGGGAGTAAAAGTATAGAGTTTTGTAAACAATTGAAGGGATTATCAGCTTAAAGTGGACTGTTATAACCATAAGAAATTTTATGCAAGCCTCATGGTAACCACAAAAAAAAAAATCCCATAGGAAATAAAATAAAAGATCAAGAGAAAAGAATCAAAGTATGTTACTACAAAAAATTTCAAATTTCACAGAAGTCAGTAAGAGAGGAGAAAAGGAAAAAGAAAGCTACAGAATAGATAGGAAACAATTAACAAAATGGCAATAGTAAGTCCTTACCTGTTAATAATTACTCTAAATGTACAAACTGATTAGTCAATCAAAAGATATAGATTATCTAAATGTATTTTTTAAAGCAAAATCAGACTATAGGATGTCTAGAAGAGGCTCACTTTAGAATTAAGGACATGCATAGGCTGAAAGTGAAGGAATTAAAAAACATATTCCATGCAAATGGTAACCAGAAGAGAGCAGATGTGGCTATCCTTATATCAGACAAAGTAGACCTAAGTCAAAAACTGTCACAAGAGACAAAGGAGGTCATGATATAATTATAAAAGGGTTAATTCATCAGGGAAATATAACAATTATAAATATTTATGCACCCAACATCAAAGGACCTAAACATGTAAATCAAATATTGACAGATCTGAAGGGAGAAATACACAGCAATACAATAATAGTATAAGGCTTCAGTACTCCACTTTCAATCATAGACAGATCAACCAGACAGAGAACCAATAATGAAACGGCAGAATTGAACAACACTGCAGACCAAATGGGCCAAATAGACACACACAGAACTTTCCACCCAGCAGCAGAGGAATATAGTATTCTCAGGCACACATGAAATGTGCACCAATATAGGTCACTGTGATGGCTGATTGTTAGTGTCAACTTGACTGGATTAAGGGACAAATAGCTGGTAAAGCATTATTTATTCTCCAATTTTAGTATGTGTGCTGCCGAAGTGAGCACAACATTATTTATTCTCAATGTTTCAGTAGACACAGAGCTAGTCCCTCTTCTGCTGAAAGAGAAACAGGTGATTATGCTTTTTATTAGAATTATTGGGCTACACTAGGTGTGTTTGTGAAGGTGTTTCCAGAGAAGGTTGGCATGTGAGTCAATGGACTAAGTGGGAAAGACCTGCCTTCAATAAGGGCAGGCGCTATCCAATCAGCTGGGGGCCTGGATGGAACAAAAAGGTAGAAGGGCAAATTCTTGCCCTCTCACTCCTAGAGCCAGGATGCTCTTCTCTGGTCTTTGGACATTAGAACTCCAGGATCTTTTGCCTTTAGACTCTGGGACTCACACTAGCGGTTTCCTGGTTCTCAGGTCTTTGGCTTTGAACTGGTGGTGATAATTACGTTATTGGCTTCCTCGTTTCTGAGGCTCATGGATTTGGACTGAGCCTTGCTACTGGCTTTTCCGGTTCTGTAGCTTACCCACGGCCTATCATAGGAATTCTAAGCCGATAGAGTCAAGTGAACCAACTTCCCTAATGAATTCCCTTTTATAGATCTCTGTTGATAGCCTATCAATTCTGTCTGCCTGGAAAACTCTGACTAAAAGTCACAAAACAAATCTTAATACATTCAAGAAGATCAAAATTATACCAAGTATCTTTCCCAAGAGCAATGAAATGAAGCTAGAATGCATTAACAGTACAGAAATGGGAAAATTCACAAATATATGGAAACCAAATTACAGTCTCTTGAATAATGATAGGGTCAAAGACAAAATCAAAAGAAATATTTAAAAATATCTCGAGACAAATGAAAATGAAAACACAACATACAAAAACTTACGGGATGTGCAAAAAGCAGTGGAGGCCAAAGAAGACCTTTCTTTGTGCCACGGATTTCACTGGAGCCAGGTTTTTACAAACATAGTAATCATAATGAATGTCACACAGGAGAAAAATGTAGTTATGATTAATGTCAGTTTCACAGATCTCATTTTGAATTCTGACTCTTCATTATCTTCTTCAAATTTTTGCCCCAGTTTATATCATAATTGACTCATAGATTTGTGGATTTGTTTGATCTTGATTGTTGACTATCCAACAGTATATTTTTTCCTGATTTGAACAACCTCTCCTTCATTTGATTATTTATGTACGTTTCTAGAATATGTATGCCAACATAAAATCACCCTTTCCTTCCCTCAGTTCACATACATTGTAGAAAATAGTAAAATCCTTATCCTTACCTTTTGTTGTTATCTTATGTGCACTTTAACACTCTTCAGAATGAAAAATTTATTAAAATAATGTTGAGGTTTATATAGTATGATAGATTGATTAAAAACACAGCTGAAATAATTTTTCTAGTTACAGAAAGTCTCAGTTGTCAAATAATCAAATAGATGATAACATAATTAATCCTAATTGCTTGTTAACATAAAAGCATCAAGTAGCAAGATGACACGTTGGTTCAGTTCAGTCATCTTAATGACTGAGACAGAATTCTGCAGTTTTAAAATGTGAGTAATTAACTGCTGCTGAGTTAAAAACAAATCAGTTATTAAGCAATATACACTTTATACATTACTTGTGTGAGAAATCACAGTGGGAGATAGTTAAAACAAGTAGCATTACTATTATGATGCTGACAAAGTACTTTAACCTGTAGCCCAATTTAGTCTTCACAATGATAGTATTACATATTATTATCATTTTTTCATTTTTAAAAATTTTTCCTAAAATAATTAAGTGTAAATGACTTACCCAAAGTCATACATGTAATGAGTGCTGTAGTTCTAACTCAAGCAGAGGTCTGAATCTGATAGTTTTTCTACTGTTCCTCTATCGCTATCCATAGATACTAAAACATAACTTTTCAAGTTATATTATCCCTAAGGAAATTAACTCATTAAATTCTTTCGTATTTTGAAACTGAAATCATAGTTTCATAGTTATCATTGGGAAGAGTGGCTAGTTTTATGGCACCATAAATTAATAATGGTTTATATTGGCAATTTCAGAAAATTTCTCCCAAACCACATTTTATGACATTATGAACCAAATTTTTTTAAATTTTCAGCAGGTCTTTCTGTCAAAAAATTTTGTCTTATCAAGTGGAGACTCTGTTGTTCTCTAATGTATCAAGAAACTAGATGTTCTTGACAGACTGATTCTAGTTTTCAGCTGTCCTGATTATTCTTCTGCAGCCACTTTTGTCATTACTTTCTAGACAATCTCATAGTTGGTTTTTTTTTTTGAGACGGAGTCTCACTCTGTCGCCCAGGTTGGAGTGCAGTGCAGTGGCGCAATCTCGGCTCACTGCAAGCTCCGCCTACCGGGTTCATGCCATTCTCCTGCCTCAGCCTTCCAAGTAGCTGGGACTACAGGTACCCGCCACCACACCTGGCTAATTTTTCTTTTTCTTGTATTTTTAGTAGAGACAGGGTTTCACCATGTTAGCCAGGATGGTCTCGATCTCCTGACCTCGTGATCTGCCTGCCTTGGCCTCCAAAAGTGCTGGGAATACAGGCGTGAGCCACTGAGCCTGGCCTCTCATAGTTTCTTAACAATTTGCAATTTTTTTTCTTTTGAGACAGAGTCTCATTGTGTCTCCCAAGCTGGAGTGCAGTGGCATGATCTGGGTTTGCTGCAACCTCTTCCTTCCAGGTTCAAGCAATTCTCGTGCCTCACCCACTGGAGTAGCTGGGATTACAGGTGTGCACCACCACATATGGCTAATTTTTATATTTTTAGTAGAGATGGGGTTTCCCCATGTTGGCCAGGCTGGTCTTGAACTCCTGGCCTCAAGTGATCCACTCGCCTCTGTCTCCCAAAGTGCCGGGATTACAGGTGTGAACCACTGTGCCTGGCCTGTTTTGTTATTTTCCACTGGATCCATTCACATAAAATCAGTTTCACATATAATTGTAGTAACTATTTTAATTGTCTGTATTCCAAAACATTTTTTGCTATATATGACAGGTATTCAAGATCCATTATATATGTTCATTACATGTGCTTGACTGACTATAGCTTTCTCAGAGGAGGAAACATTAATTTCCCTAAAAATGTATATCTTACTACTAAATACATATGATGCAAATTATATCTTCAAAGAAGTGGTAGAATTTGTTGAGTGGGGAAAGGTTAGGAAGCATAATTACTGTCTTTAGGCCTAGGTCATACAGGCCCTTGTCCAACCCTCTCTGACAGGGCTCCCACTGGTTAGACCAACACAATCTTCCAGCCCATACTCTAGCCAATCATGTGCTAGGGTTTCCCTTCTCGAATGGCCCTGAATCCACTTCCGGGGTTGTGTGGGCTTCCTCTTGAGCCCATCATGCTAAGTACAGACCTGACTTACATGTATATGCTCCTAAGCCCAATGGATAATCAAGTGGCAGATGTCAGTAGGGAGATGTGGAAAAAAATTTAACCTGTATATGGGAGTGTCCTTATGGGTGTAAGGACCCTGTCAGTGTGAGAGGATGTAAAGAGAGGAGAAAAGAAGAGAGTCAACAGGATTCAGGGGTGTGCTTTTTCTGTGCTGCTACCTTCTGACCTTGAAGTGCAAAGAGTTCATAACTTGAGCCTGCCCTTTCAGGCGATTAGGAAAGTACCTTGTCAAGGTTGGAACATAGAACATATTTTACTTTGCAGTTTCTTAGCATTATTTGTTACCTTTAAATTCATAGATTTATGGCATGTTGGCCTTTATTTTCTTCTATTGTTATATGTCCCAAAAATGTTATAAATGACCTGAACAAGGATGATATTACCAGCTAGTGAGTTCACATTTGTTTTGCTAGCATATGACAATAACATGTTGAATATGATATGATAATGTCAGAAGAATACATTGTGATGGTTATCAGAGCCTTGATGATTTCTCCTTAGATTTAAATGGCTTCACATCTTTCCTTTTGTAGATATCCTAAATGTAAGACAGCATACTAAGAATTTCTCATTCAAAGTAATGACACAAATGTGAAGAGTTCATACTCTCAATATTCCTGAAGTAAAAAGTCAAGGCAATTCAATCTAAAATTATTCATCCATTTAGAATACACATGTCAATCATGTGCTATGTATATGGAACACATTTTTAAGGATCTCTTGGTAAATATAAATGGGACACAGTTATAATTTTCTTACCTAATAATAAAGACAAATATGCTAATGGCTATAATGTAGGACAAGAAGTATTATGTCCATGAGAAGTAAATACATTATTCTGCAGGAGTTTCAAAGCAGGAAAATTTTTGTAGGAAATATATGAATTGCCTCAATGGTGCACTTTTGCCCATCCACCAGAATTTAGTCTATTTAGAGAAAATGTTGTCTTCTATTTTTTTTTTTAATTATACTTTAAGTTCTAAGGTACATGTGCACAACGTGCAGGTTTGTTACATATGTATACTTGTGCCATGTTGGTGTGCTGCACCCATCAACTCATCAGCACCCATCAACTCGTCATTTACATCAGGTATAACTCCCAATGCCATCCCTCCCTCCTCCCCCCTCCCCATAATAGGCCCCAGTGTGTGATGTTCCCCTTCCCGAGTCCAAGTGGTCTCATTGTTCAATTCCCATCTATGAGTGAGAACATGCCATGTTTGGTTTTCTGTTCTTGCGATAGTTTGCTGAGAATGATGGTTTCCAGCTACATCCATGTCCCTACAAAGGACACAAACTCTGCTATATTTATATGTCCCCTGCTGCACACACTATCTGGGGCATGTTAGGAATGATATAAAAGTTTACTTAGTAACTTAGAATTGGAAGGGTATTTCAACTAGATTATAGAATACATGAAGAGGGAACTCAAAGATTTTTTTTAAAAAAGGAGGAAGCCATTTGAGTTTGAGAAACTATATGAGCAAAGTACAGATGGGCAATTGGTATAGGAGAAACGCAAGTAGTGCAGCTCAGCTTTGTTGTAGTCTTCCTGGAGCAATGATTGGGAAAAAATTCGGAAGGCCGTGCAGATTAAGAAGGCCTTGAGTATCAAGCTAAGGAGTCTTCACCTTGTTAAGCAATATAGTGTCAATGAGTGTTTTTGACCAGTTGAGTTTCATGCATGGAAATCTACTTTTGGAATTTTGACATCTGGCCAACAAGTCAAAAAAAAAAGCATTCTCAGTATCACTACTCACTGGAGAAATGCAAATTAAAATCACAATGAGATACCGTCTTACCAAAGTCCAAATGGATATTATCAAAAATACAAAAAATAACAGATGCTGACAAAGATACAGAGTAAAAAGGACTCTCATACACTGTTAGCGGGAATGTAAAGTAGTGCACCCACTATGGAGAACAGCTTGGAGGTTCCTAAAAATTGAGCTACCATATGATCCAGCAATCCTACTGCTGGGTATATACCCAAAAGAAAGGACATCAGTACGTTGATGAGATATCTGCACTCCCATGTTTGTTGCAGCACTGCTCACAATAGCCAAGATTAGGAAGCAACATAAGTGTCCATCAACAGATGAACGGATAAAGAAAATGGAGTACATACACACACTGGAGTGCTATTCAGCCATAAAAAGGAATAAGATCCCATCATTTGCAACAACATAGATGGAACTGGAGATCATTATGTTAAGTGAAATAAGTGAGGCATGGAAAGACAAACATCAAATGTACTCACTTATTTGTAGGATCCAAAAATAAAAATAATTGAGCTCATGGACATAAAGAATAGAAAGATGGGCATAAAGAATAGATAATAGAACCAGAGGCTGGGAAGGGTAATGGGGGGCTGGGCGGGAGATAGGGGTGGTTAATTGTTACAAAGAAAAATAGAAAGAATGAATAAGATCTACAATTTGGTATCACAACAAGGTGACTATAGTCAATAATCATTTTATGTTTTATTACAACTAAAAGAGTATAATCGAATTGTTTGTAGCACAAAGGATAAATGCTTTAGGGGATGGATACCCCTTTATCCATGGTGTGCATATTTCACACTGCATGACTGCTTCAAAACATCTCATGTACCCCACAAATATATACACCTACTATGTACTCACAAAAGTTAAAAATTAAAGAAAACAATATGGATATTCTTCCAAAAGCTAAAAGTAGAACTACCATTTGGTCCAGCAATTCTACTACTAGGTGTCTAACGAAAAAAAAAAAATCATTATATGAAAAAGATACCTGCACATATATGTTCATCACAGCACTATTCACAATTGCAAATATATGAAATCAACGTAAATGTCCATCAACAGATGATTGGACAAAGAAAATTATATATAATTTCATTCTTTTTTTATAGCAGAATAGTATTTAGTATATATATAATACATAGATGTATACAAATGAAATACTATATGTATGTATATGTGTATATATGTATATATGTATATGTGTGTATATATACATAGATACTATATATGTATATGTGTATCTGTGTGAGTGTATATATATATACACAAAAAATTAAATGCTATTCTGCTATAAAAAAGAATGAAATCATGTTTTTTGCAGCAACATGAATGAAAGGCCATTATCTGAAGTAAAATAACTCAGTCAAATACCATATGTTCTCACTTATAAGTGGGAACTAAATAAAGTGTACTCATGGACATCCTCTGTGGAATAATAGACACTGGAGACTAGGAAGGGTGTAAGGAAATAAAGATTTCATCCAGCAAATAACTTCAAATAGCTTTATTTTATACAGTCGTTTGTGGAATGTTGCCAAGTCACAAGACACATTGTTGTTTTTCTGACCTTTCCCTGACTTTCTGGATTTTCAAGATGTTTACACATAAACAAGCCCCCAACACCCTGCTTCGTTTGCAAGAGCAGGACTTATTGGGAACACCCTGCTTCATTTGCAAGAGCAGGACTTATCGGGAACACCCTGCTTCATTTGCAAGAGCAGGACTTATCGGGAAAGTCTCCTTTGCGAGCACGTAGTCCTCTACAGTTCTCCTGGTTGGATTCTTGGTTGTCATTTCATATGATCAGGTTTAGTCCGTTGGAGCTGTTGAATCTCTGCTAAGAAAAACCAATGTTACAGTACGGACACAGGAAACCGTTGGCCAGCCTTGGGCATTGATGGGATCCTTGTGAAGGAACGAGGTCTGTTAACTCTAACAGCCAGGGCTCTATGGTCAGTGCACAATCGATAATGGAGGCAGTTCTTCCTATTCAGGCCTGCTCTAGTTCCCTTGTTTCTGAGGTACCCTTTAAAGTACCCTTTAAGCATAGTACGGGGTGCTTGAAGACAGCTTCAACCTTTCAGTAACAACAGCCTATCTAAAAATTAAAAGCAATGAAGTTTGCCAATGATTGATACATGGCATTCTCACTTGGTTTTTCTGCCAGTTGTTCAAGTGTCACATCATGTTCTGAGGAAAGTCTGGAGTCTGGACACAGCAACGACTTTTTAGTTTATTTGCTTTTGACATGTAGCAACAGATTTCAATTTATACATACTCAAGTATGTGATTTTATCATCTTGGATGGTAGAATCTTTGCAATGTTGTATACTGGGATGGGGTGTGAGCACGACGTCTTTTGTTCCCCACTGAGGTCCACTGGGCAACTCCTGACAAGGCACCAAAAAATTAATTGAAAAAAATTAGACATATAAACTTTTTTTAATAAAATGATTTGGAGTTAATTTGCTGACATTTTCAATGAGGACCAGTGACTGTGAGTAGTTGCTGCCTCAAAGGCATTTAAAGACACACACACACACACACACACACACTCACATCTAATCTGTTGCTTTAATGTTAAGTGTGTTTTTGCAAAGAACGAGAAAGTAGTTGCTGTTGAAAATAATTCATGCTATCTATAGAGTATTATAAAGAGAGGTTTTCTCTCTCTCTTTTTTTTTTTTTTTTTTTTCCATTTCCGGGTTGCTTTGTTGCTGAAAGAGATATGTGTCACCTATAAAAACTCTGATATCCGGTCACTTTAAAAATCAGGCCTCAGTTTTCTAACTTATTTAAAAATCTCTCCAAAGAAAAGTTTCAGTGACTTTTCAATGTCTTTGATAACAACATAAATTTCCTTTGATAAGTTTGCAAGCACATCTGATTACTCCCCTTAGGGAAGATTGAAATTTACTTGCCAAATTTCAGTGAAGTTCTTTCGATATTTAGTAGTTGGGATTTCAAACTCAGTGTCCTCATTAAGTAAGTGCAACCAATGATACTCTTCTTCCATAAAGATCAACTCACCTTTCCAGCCACGACAGCTACAAAAACCAAGAATCAAAATGCAAGTAACATAGAACTATGTTGTACCATTTGGATATTGTACTATTGATGGAATATCAAAAGGTTAAAAAATAAAGCACATTCAATAACACTGCCAACAAAAAGACTTTGCACTGTTAATACAGAAAATAAAAATATTTCAAGGTATTGTTTATTTCATCTTTAGCCTATTTGTATTTATATATTTTGTATACATATTGAATCAGTAGTGTATGTATATAATTTCATACATACACTTTGTATTTATAAATATGTAATATATAAAATTTATATGTAAGTATATTTATATAATTTATATAAATATATAATTATAGATATATAATATCCCCATGAAGGAGACTGATTCGTAGGAAATAATCAAAACACACCCTTACTTTTGTCTCCTACTGTCCTTTTGAAATAATTCTGTGGAGGAAATCTCTTCTTCTGCCACTGGGGAAAAATTCCAGTAGAGAGGCAGAATATGTTCTCTAATTATTCTTACATAACAGAAGTTCTAGGACCACTTTTAGTTGCACATATTCAGCCTGGACTTAGTATTTAGAAAAGCTTCAGTCCAATTTATGACTCATCAATTTGAACTTTATTCAAACCAGTATGGAACAACCCATCTGCCTTTGAAGCAGAGGTGATTGATCAGTTTCTTCCTTTTCTCTAGATTCTATTTACCTTTACTCACTAGTGCTGTTTCTGACCTTGCCAATGTCTAACGGGGTTTAGAGAGAAGAGAGAAGGGCATAGGGAAGTTCTTACTTGCCTTGTACTGTAGGAGATGGTTTGCTCTCCCTAGACCTGGTAGTGGTTTACTCCTCACTTATATCTCACTGACATAGTTACATATATCTTGTGATATAACCATATACATATCAAATATGAATATATTTATATATAGTATATGTGTATATATGTGGAATACACATTTATATGTATAACGTAAATACATATTAATAATATAATATAAATTATTATATATAATATAAATTGTGGATTCTTCAGAGTCTGTTCTCATGGATCCCTTCTGAAGTTCTGTGATCAACATGATGCATTCTGTTTTTCCAGCTGCTGTTACCTCTTCTGTTTCTATTTTTTCTAGCTGTCAACTTCAAAAAAACTCTCTCTTTTGGAGTGTGAAACCCGAAACCAACTTAATTTCCTGGATCTGTGTAAAATAATACCAGGACTGAGTACACTTTACTATCCGTGTGTTAAGTAAGGCTGAGAAATCATACGAAGAACAAGCAAAACTAACTCACCAACTTGTTCCACAAAATGTTTTCTACTCCAAGATAAGAATGTGAAAAGAATGGTATAGTTATTGACAACCTTGATTGCTCATCCAGGTTCACTTCCAGATCTCACTTCTCTGTGTCTCCTAATCCAAAGATATTCTGTCATAACCTCTGCCTGGTCCCCCATAGCAAGATTTATCACCTCAGCAAGATCTATCTTCACATCACTATACCCAGGTTCTAAAATCCTATGCGTATTTTCCCCTGACTTTCTCAGTTCTGAGAAAGTACGAAGGCTCAGTCATGTTCTCCCCTACTGCAGTGAGCGTGATTGATTTTGTTGTGCTTGATCAACATGTTTTCGGTGATGTCTTGAAGTTGATTTTGGTCAGTACCTTTACATTCCCAAGTGGTTTTCTTGGTTAAAACTCTCGGTGGCTCTCACTCCCTCTTGGCTGAGGAAAAGCCTCCGTGAATTCACAGATTCCATGCAATATTCAGTCAACTGCAGGCACAGGGTCTGGTTCCCAAGTAGTGAGAGTGACGGAATGCTACACACAGTGGATTTGCATGCACATAGACTGCATCTACTGAACACCCAACAGCTGCTTCTACAAGCTAAAGTTGTAGCTTCTCTCTACCATTGTCTAAAGCTGCAGCTTGTATCAACTATTGTCTCTACACCATTGCCCAAACACTTGGTAAAGTGCTGTCGAATTTGTCACCTCCAGGCATAATTTTGTAACCAAATGTAAAGGTTCTGGGTTCGGCCAGTCTAAAAACTCTAATAATTTCTTCTCTCAGTCCTTCCCTTCTCCCTTGTCTGAGGCTGCCACCACCATCTAGAAGCCTCAGATGTTGTTTATTCCCAGCTGCTCAACCTCAGAGTGTGTGGGAAAGGCCTGAGAGAGAGACGTATGTTTTCTCTTCTCCGGAGTCTCTGTGGTGTTGACACAGCAGAGAGAGAAGGGGGAGCAGCCTCGTCTTGCAGAATCACCTTCAATCACTGCTACTGTCTGGGTCATTACTGCCAGTAGGGCCAGTGTCTCCTGCAGTGGATGGCTTCGCCTCCAGGGGTGGACCAGTGTTTACCTGACATGTATCAGACTTCTGAGCTCTTTGAGCTGCCTCAAAGAATGAATCTTTTTAGTCTAGAAAAATTCATTTATTTGATAAATATACTATTGTGTATGAGTGTGAAACAATGCAAACTTCGGAGTATCTCATTAGAAGGACTGTATGAATTTATAAAAAGTTGAATCTAATTTCAGAAGAGCACATCATCTTCTCAGTCGACAAGGTTGCCCAGCCACAGAGGATCAGAGAATGCCCTTTCCCCTCCCCACTCCTTTTCTCAGAATCCTCTCTCAGGCCTAATTGAGCTGTCATATCCAATTCAGACTGATACAGATTGAGGGGCACTGAGACTCTCTATGCATATAAAGATATAGGAAGAAAATAAGAACCATCACGGGAATCTGTTGGGTTTCTCCCATGATTGTGATCTTACCCATGTTTGAACCACAAACTTTACACTTATAACAATTATGATTCTTGCAGTTTTCAAGTAATTTGTTAAATGCCTGTTCAACACAGGCAGATTTTTGTTTTCAGCTGTGGCTTGTAAATGCCTACAGACCGATTCATGTTGGTGGTTTTTACGACACTTTCTGTGAATTGGTGAATAAATATGATTTTAGAATTTCACAGTAAACAAGAACAACAACAACAAAAACTCTAGGTGGCTCTACTGCCTCTTACTTTTGATTCATGGGAAACACACATCTCCCTTCAACAAACTGAGTAATTCTAATACAGTCACTTCTCCTTTGCTTTCCCACATAATAACTTTCCATTCCATCTCACTTGTCTTTGTGATTTCCTAGTCCATAGTGAGAATACAGTCCTCTGTGACTCTTAAACCTTAAGGAACATATATCATAATCTCAGTGGTTTTATTAAACCCTTCTCTTTAGGCTTGAGGTGAGATCTGACCATTCCCACCTATTCACCTTGAGATTAGTGAGGGTGAGTAGGTGAGATCACAGCATAACAATAGCTTTTCCAAAGAAATCTCACAAATGTACTCTGACAAGTCTGCTCAACTCTTTGATACCTTTAAAGTGTTTCAAGTTTGGAAAAAATGCCAACCTCTCATTTTCTTTGAAAATTTACATTTTGGTCCAGCAACCTCACTTTGGAATATAATTGTATATTCATTGAATATCATTGAATATTTGGACATCTATTGTATCCTGGTTCCTCAGTCAAAATTTCCAATGTGACTGTTAGGTTTTCAATATTCATATTTATTCATTTTATCCTGAAAACATGAAAAAGGTATTCTAGATCAGAGACAAATTTCCTAATTATAAGTTCATCCTCCGCTCTACCTTGCCTCAGGCTTTACCTCTGGGGTTACACAATAAGAATAAGGCCAACTGTCCTACACAAGTAGCCAAGCATTCCATAGGCAAGGGAGATGACGGGAAAAATATTTCTCTTTGCTTATGAAGAGGAAGAAGCAGCTCTTCCCCACCCCTCTTGAAAGGGTGTTCTTGGAAAATTAATGGGTCTGAATCCTAACTCCAACTCATTGATACGTAAATAAAATGTTTGCAGGAGCCAGAGGGTTACATGTGTCTCAGAATTTGGGACCTAGAGATGTCTACAAGTTCTCCAGCCTCAATAATCCTGGGAATGTAAATACCCAAGGCATAGATATTGTAGTCTTTCTTGTACCTTGGGAACTGTTACAAGGGGACCTAGTCAGGTATGCAAACATTTAGCGCTGTAGGGGAGATGAGAGATTTTTATTACCTTTTCAGACCTTGTAAACAGTAAAGTATTTCTGGGGAAAATAAAAGCAAACATTCTCTCTCTTTGCATCATATACATTTCTGTGTCTCAGAAGGCAGGGGCTTCTTGAAGAAGCACTAAGAAATTCAGGGAAGTTTTCTTTTTTAGCAGAGACATTCTGCTACATTCATATTTTAGGAGCACATCTATTAAATGTTTGTTTTATTACAAAGCATGTGCTGTTAAAAATAATCTTGTGAAGAACTGATCTAGTCCAGTGCTTCTCATACTTTAATGCACAGACAGAACCATCTTGAGAATCTTGTTAAAACATATATAAGCAGATTCTGATTACATAGGCATGGAGTGAGTTCTTAGATTTGTCCTTTCTAATAAGCTCCCAGCAGATGCTGATGCTGCTGGTCCTCAGATCACACTTAGCATAGCAAGACTCCAGCCAGCCTCCCTGTCTCCAGAGTTGGAGCAGAACTGTGAACTCTCTGAGCTGGAAAACTTGAAAATTGTACAGCAGCCAGAATGCACCTCTGTGTTGTCTAAGCAAGGAGCAAGAATCTGGGTCAAGTGTTGGACAGAATATTAGCACTTGTGAAAATTGAAATGGAGTGGTGGAGAAGAGACAGGAGGATTCAAAGAATCCTGGTTGAAAAAAATTGAGATACAGCAGGCAGGAGATAGGAATCGGTCAGAAAAGCAAAAGAAAATAATGGAAGGAAGAACACAGACAAGATAAATACAATCTAGCATTTCACTGGGTAAATATATTGCCAGATGTCAACTTTGCTGTGCGCCTAAGCAATGTGATGGTCTCAATTTTTTGATGATTATTAAAGAACTTGAGAAGGTGGGAGATGGTCTGGTAATTGGGAAGACATGACCTGGCCCAGGCATAGCATAACAATTGTTTTCTTCACTGCTTGTTTCCACATCCAGTGTTGTTATGCCATATTTTGGAAATTTTCTTTGGGAGGTATTCAAACTGATGGTAGAAGTATAGCAGAAGTTGAAAAAAATAGGATTATAAAAAATTCCAACTTACAAAGAAATATATTTAATTATTCTGTAAGTTTGTTAGAGCTAGAATAATTTCCAGTATTTTCCCTTTCAAAAGCTATTCACCATTGTTTTGTTTGTTTAGATAATACAGAGGTTTGGGTGAAGATACAGATGTCAGCCATTTCCAGCAACATTTTTTCAGTAAATCTGAAATGTCTATGAGCAGGAGTTTCCATTGCCAGAATCTGCTGTTCAAGCAGGAACTGACCATGTTCTGTCAAAGTCTCCCTCAAGCAACATGAGGGAGAAAGTCAGAGCATCCCACCTATATATCATATGACCTGCTTGTAAATAAATGTGTTGGGACAAATTGCTACACAAAGCACTTTGCAGGCACTGCAATAATCAGGGGTGACTGAATCAGTGTTTCTGGTCCAAAAAACTGAAAAAGAAAAGTAAAAAAAAGATTACTTTTTTAGTCTAGTGACTGAAGTTAAAAAAAAGGACTTTACTTCTCAACTTCAAAAATATTTACAATGATTTTAAGAGACTGCAGATGGTTTCAGAGGTTTACTTACCTTCTTGAAAGGAGAAATGAATTTGACTTTTGCTAAACAACATATGCAGTTTCCACAAGCCAAGACTACCATTTACTGTCTAAATTATATGTGCTTTTTACTGTAGACAATAATTTTCCCAGTAGTGTCTTTATATTCTGGTTCATCCCTATTATCATTTCTGTCTCTCCTACCTGGAACAGATTTTAAGTAGTTTCATGATAGGTAAAAAAATAAATGTAAAAGAATCATGAAGATTCTTTAAAATAATCTTAAACCTTAATAAAATTGCTGAGACATTTGTGCTTCTTTCCACAAGAGCAATACGAATTTTATTTAGTCTAAATTATCTTCACTTTCCTTACCAGTCTCTGAATTGCTTAAACCTGAACAAAAACCTCAAAGCCTTACCCTCTCAGGGTTTTAGAAATTGAGTATCTGACCCTATTTGGGAAGGATGGGTTTGGCATTGTCGCAGATGATGGTTTTAACCCTCTCCTACATAATGACACACAAAAGGTTTGAAAGGAGAAACTGAAAGACTAAGCAATCAATAGAATGACTGTCCCCATTAAATCAATTAGAACATTGAACTTCCATTTTTCCTTCATTTGATGATTACAGACTTTTTACTCATCCTGCCTGTCTGCACTTTTGAAGTACATTCTTGTCACAGAATAATGACTTTTATCATTACCTGAAAAATTATTAAAGATTTAGTGCTTCTCAGCATTGTCAAGGATATTCAATCATGCTAATTTGAGGACAGTCCTAGAAAGGGCCCTTTTGGGATAGATGTGCATCTCCAAGTCATTGTAACCAAGACAACAAACATATTTCCAATCTATGCCCATATAATGATCCAGGTTAATAAAAACTGATGGCTTAGTGAAGTTTCTAGAAGATACTTATTCACTTAACGTTATGTAAGCCTCAGACTCTTAGTAATTCTTAGAGAGTGTTAGGTCTTTAGCTCTCACAAAAGTGTTAATTTCTTTAATATCTCTGGTTCAAAAACAATGAAACCATCTTGGAACTTTGGAGTTTCGTTCTACTCTGTTAATATACAGTATCTAGCTTAAGGATTGAGAACATCTGTAAAGTTAAATTGGATGGGTTTGTAAGAAACATATTAGTAATACTGCCTTTTGATGCTTATGAAAAGGGTGCAAAAGAAAGAGAGTCCCTGCCCATTTTCAAGAATAGTAATTGAATTGCCATGGCATGATATTGGAAAATAAAGGCATCTATAAGAAATCATGCTTACCATAACGTGCATCTCCCCAGATCAGCAAATACAGTCGTGTTGAATTCCGAGAAGACAAGGCCTACACCCTCCACAACGTGTAGTTCATGCCCCTAAACGTATGCATTCTCAATCTGTTCTCTGCCTAACAGTTATAAGTATAAAGGGAAATCTGACTAACTTAGCAGATTTTGGCCCTAACTTGCCCTTGAGAGTCATGGATTTACTTAACTTTAACATAAATCTATGTATTTTAAAACTTTGCCATGAGGTTCATCCTTTCATCATTCAAGTTAATACAGCAGACTTCATATTCTTGTCAATAAGGTATGAGGTTTATATAAAAAGACAGGGCAGGGTAGTATCCATTAAATGACAAATGAGCAATGCTGACTTAGGAATCTATATTTCTTTTAAACCTGTTCTGACTCAGATATTATTATTCTGTAAACTGGAATCTCTCTGTCCTTGCCTGGGTTACCCTAGTATCTGTTTTATAGTTTCTGGCACTGATAAGTTCTCTACTGTTCCTAAATGTCATTTAGAGATATGGTGTTAATTTATTTACAGCACTTCTCTGTATTCTGTGCAGAACAAGTGCTCCTAATGATGCTGTGAAGAACAAGTGCTCCTAATGATTCACACTCAGTGCTATCCTTGACAGCTGGGTCAAATTCTAGAACTACTGAGAATTATCAGTTTTCTGCAGGCATAGGTGACTCAAATTCTCCAACTAATGGCAAATAGCTTTCATTGTATAGCCTGACTTGTTGGCAACATACCCTTTTCTTTAGCAACTTCAATAATACAAACCCACAATGTTTTAAATAAGCCTATGTCAGATGCTTAACAACATTTCGAGTGAAACTAAAATCATTCAAAACCCAAAAGTGGTTTTATGAGAAATGGCCAATTTGAGCATGTGAGCATACTTATGAGAAATAATAAAGATAATACCATTTTGGTATAGAATTCTAAATAAAATCCACCATAAGATATTTAAAAGTGTATGTAGGTTTATTTGTTTTGGTTATGGAACATACTGGAACACAATACAAGAAGCACAGAGATCACAATTATTTATTATGGTTCAATGGAGAAATATTAAAGTAGCAGGACCACAGCCAGCAGAATTAGCAACAATTGTTTATGATAAGTACCCAATACTGCATTGGAACGCATATGCTTTGGACTGGGACTGTACTGTGAAACACAGAATAAAATTTCAGTCATATCAAAGAAGATCACTACTTGACAGGTATTTGTAGTTAAGTGGCACTTTTTTAGAATTAACTTACTAATAATCTTTATTGGTTAATATATAACTAAGTTATTTGAAAATCCACTGCTTTTTAAAAATCATAGCTACATAAGCTCTTGGGGTTATGTCAGAGAGACAATTTTGAGTTTAAAAGGTGGATTGATAACTAATGGTGACTGACAATCAAGAAGACCTTTTGAATTTCTTTATCCTTAGCACTACACAAATATTGAGGGATGTAAGATCCATTCTACAACCAAAGATTATCCAACTCTCTTGTATTATCTTCCAATATTAAAAATGTTTTGAGACAAGATTCTAAATGAGTGACTCAGTGATTTGTTTTAGTCCTATAAAAAACATGTAATATGCATCCCAATTCTTCACTTAATGAGAGAACCACATATTCAAAATATTAAGTCATTTGGATGAATGTGATATTAATCACAAACTTAGATGAGAAAATGGAAGACTAAATTTTTAGTCAAGGTATTATGAGTGCAAACTGGGAGATGTGAAGCAATTAAGACTTTAGCTCCTTTTTACTGTCAAAATCAATCTCCTCTAAGAATACGATCAGAAAGAAACAAAGGGAATTGACTCTTTAGGACAGTATGTGGTAGGACTCACAAAATGGCAGAAATTAAGTCATATCTTAAGAAGAACTGGGTTGAGCAGGCAAGGCAAACAAGGTGGAGGAGGCCAATCAGCATTCAGGATGGGCAAATATTAATAAAGGAATGATAAGGATTGAGATCTAGGCAAGGTAAACAACATGGAAACAGAAATTAATACAATAAGAACAACAT
The DNA here is from genome assembly GCF_024542745.1 of Macaca thibetana thibetana. Lineage (NCBI taxonomy): Eukaryota > Metazoa > Chordata > Mammalia > Primates > Cercopithecidae > Macaca > Macaca thibetana. The sequence continues at coordinate 36,701,059 of NC_065598.1, forward strand.
GTCATTATAGAATGATGAGTATTTGAGTCTAGCTGGATTGCCAGGTTCTTTCACCAGCAGCAGGAAGAAATTCTCTTTTACAACTCTTAAGATTTGATTGTCAGCTAAAAGAAGATGGGCACAATTTGTGAGTAATTGATTGTTGTCTCAGCAAACAAGAGGCATTCTCATTAAAGTATTTCAGGAAAGCAAATCTGAATGCATAAAAGTTGAGAAAAAATGGCAAAGTAAGGGCTCAAAGAAGCAGTCCATCCACTGAGGTACCTGTAAGCTGGAAAAAAAAATGCAAAATTTTGGGAGCTCTGAAGTATAATAAAAGACTTACATCAATCGTGAGATTGCTTAATGAATAAACAATATGTGAAATTTTGGCAAGAAAGTATCGTATTTCTGCTTACCTGCCAGTCATCTCCAATTGCCCAGCAGTCCATACAGCTGGCAGTTCATGATCCTGGTGTGGCTTGCTAGTACCAATACAGACCTATTTTTTGTTTGTTTGTTTGTTTGTTTGTTTTGAGACCGTGTCTGGCTCCGTCCATCAGGCTGGAGTGCAGTGGCACGATCTTGGCTCACTGCAACCTCCACCTCCCAGACTTTTTGATCCACCATCATTATTTCTGGTTCACCAGCTACATAGAGCCCCTTATCAAGCCAGCCAGATCCTAGCTCATGCCTGTGCCATATGGGAATTGAGGTTGCTTCAGGAAAATAAAACTTCAGGGCTTGCCTCTGTCACATCCCATTATAAGGCCAAGTTCCTAAAGTCATTGCTCAAGGTTGGTATGAAAACAGCATCCCAAGAGTGACCTTTTCTTGGCTCTCTCAATGGAAAGTAAAAGCAATCTCTTCCTCCTTCTATACTTTAATGTAATCATTCCTTATCATAAGTATCTCCTTCCTACACCTTGCCACAACAAGTGAGAAAATTGGTGATTGCTTTCTTCTTTTCCTCTCTCCCTTCTTTTTTCCTCCTTTCAAATATTTCCTAGCCAGATACAGGCAGTATTTCCCTATTCTTCCTCTATGCTCTATTTTCCTTGTTCCATTGGGAAGTACAAACCTAAAGTCCTGCGTGGATAGGGTAAGGAATAATATATTGGCTTCCCCGGGCCAACACTTCATAGTCTACAGTTTGGAAAGTACTTTTAAAGACAGTACTGGCTTTGTAAGGCTGCCATCTAGTGGCATAATCCAATTTTGAATATTAATGACTATCACTTAGGTCTTCCATAACCAGTTACAATCACTTCTCAGACAGATGAATGCCTAGGGAAAATTAAGTCAATTGTAGTTTACAGAGGAAGGCAAAACGAGACTAACCTGTTAGTTCAGGGAGAAGTGATTGATAAACAAATTTGGATAACAGTGTCAATTTGTGACAGTGAAACAGTAACCAGGAAGTATACTAGTATTTCTGACATTGATTACCCTGATACGTTATATGGGTCTGAGTGTTTGGGTTCAGAATGAGGTTCTCTGATTTGTTCTATCACCAGAGAGATATTTGATTGATAACTCTGAGAGAGAAAGTACTATGCAAAGGCTCTCAGCCACAGGAAACCTTATCCTTTAGGATGAAAGGACAGAATAGATGGAGATGATATATTTTATAGGTATATTTTTGAATTTATTAAGAATTCCCAACCTATAGTCATCTCCATTTTTCCATTGTGCAGTCTGATTCACTTGCCCTCTAATTCTGTATTGTATCTATGAGAAAATCTATAAAACTGTGAGGAAAAAATGCCAGGTATAAGATGTGAGCATTTCCACAGTCAGAGAAGAGAACTGAAAATCTTAATGTCTATTTAAAATGCTCTAGGGTCTTTAATAAAAATGCTAACATAACACGAAGTACACTATCAAACATATTTGCACACTAAATATTCCCTGATGTTGTACAAATACTAGATCTTACCAGAAACCGATTTATATTCCACTTTATTAAAATCTCATTTTTCCCACTTCATTAATTATTTCAAAGGCAATTTTCACAAGCATGTGACTATAAAGTGTTTGTATTTTTTATCCTCCTTAAATACGTTCTAAAGTTTAGCACAGTGGGAAGTCCCTCCTCTGTTTGAAATTATATATAGCTGTGCTAAACAAAATAATTTGGAAATTTTCAAACAGGACATATTAATTTAATTAAAATAAATTCCGTACTGTAGGAGTCCAACCCGATTTAAAACTTGCCATTTGATGATCAAAAATCAATCTTGCTTCAAATAAAACATTAACTTATAGGTTAACAATAGAAAAATCACTTAATACCAGTTGAATGATCAAGTTGCATTCAATTTCAAATGAATTGTTTATATATACAAACCATAGGATAGTGTTGATTTAGCAAATGTGCTTCACTTCATTCAACTTATTTACATACACATGCACAGAAACAGCCTGTAAAATATTCACTATATCCTAAGTATGTATTTAACAAAAATTCTTTTAAGTATTATTATTTCGGTAATTCTCATGACACCTCTAACTGTAGAAATATTTTGAATCTTGCCTTAAATAATGTCAAGTTTGTATTGCTGAATGTTTTTAAGGATTCAAATATCAAAAGGCAAGGAGTACTATTTTAGGCAGCAATTTCTTGGAAGCATGGTCATACGGTACAGCAGTTATACAAGTCAATCTGTTGACTCTCCAATAATTTCATACGCCTACACTGGCACTCAAACTTTTGATTCTTGGAATCATGCCATGAATAAATTGGTCTGTTGAGCAAAATCTATTCAGCCAGACAGATTTACGTTTAAATAAAATCTGAAATCAACTTAGTTCACTTAGCATAGCAGTACCTGGTCCTCAGTAGTGTGTCTTCTTGCCTTTGAGTATCAGTCGAGAGTAGCCCCTCTAGAACTAAAAGCAGTGAAATAATGGCAAACTTCCAAAAACCTGAATTGATTCTAGAAACCTACAGATCAAGAGAAACCTTTAACCATTCCAGAAACCTGAAATGACTTCAGAAACCAATAGATCCAGAGGAGCTTTTAGCCATACCACAGTTTTACCATCACTGACCAGGAGGGAAAACGCTTATTAATCTGGATGTTGCATGGTATCCCCTTGAAGCACAATGTTGAGACAGAATCCAGCAATATTGACTTAGGGGAAAACTTTCCTAAGGCAAAGCACAATGACGACAGATATAGAGTTACTGGTCATTATATTGTATGCTGTGTGGTGAAGTTTTTATGAAGAACATAGGCTTAGAATAATGTATCTTGATGCATGGAAAAAGACTAATAAGCAATTTGGGAAGCCTAGCAGAGGAAAAGTAGTCATCCAAAATTGGAACTATTAAGTCTCAATATCACAGAAGCAAGATGAGTGTATGCTTTTAAAACGTATTTGAAAATTCTTTGACAAGTTTCCTATCAAGAGATGGGAAAATTTCCCACTCCACTACTTTTTGAATATAGACTGGCCTTAGTGACCAAAGTCTAATAAAAAGATTGCAGCTGAAGTGACATTGTGCAACTTCTGAGGTTAGATTAGAAGAGGTAACACTGCTTCTGAGTGGCTCTCTCAGGACATTTGCCTTTGGAACAAAGATGCCATGGTGTAAGGAAGACCTAGCTACATAGAAAGGCCACATGTAGATGATTCTATTGTTAGCCCCTGCTATGACTCCAACCAAAACCTAACATCAACCACCAGACATGGAAGTAAAGAAGGTTTTGAGAAGATTTCAGCTCCAACCACTTTCTGAGTGCAGCAGCGTGACAGACTTCAACTGAAATCTACCAAGCTGAGCTCAGTCAAACCCTAAAACTATAAGGAGATAATAATTTTAGTTGATTGCTATTTTACACCACTAAGTATGGATCAAATTATTAACCCAGACATGATAATCAAATCAATGGGACATGTGCAGGGGTAGTACCCCTTAGAAGTGGTTTGTGTGAATATTTTTGCTGCTTCTAGCATGTTTCCCTAGTTTCATCGAAAGACTAAGACAATTTTCAAGTCTCTAACAGAGACACTGAAATGTAATTCAAGTAAAACAGTATGAGATTGAAAATAATGGCCATCTGCTTTGTCTACTATTTTCATATTATAAAGTGAAGTGATTTGTATAAAATTTAAGAAATGGAAAGCTAAAGAAGAAGAATTGTTTTATTTGTGAAAGTGTAACCTGACCATTTGCCATAAATATATTAGGCACCTTGACAGGTATAGTCTTTATACCAGTATAAATCAGGTATATTCACATATGATAGCATTATAGAACTAAAAACTCAATCAAGTTTTGCCTGTTAATTTGTATATTTACATCATGTTGTTCCAAAAAGGATTTGAGAAAGCTTTAAAAAATATAGAAGGTTGGTGTCTCATATGGTTTGACTCTGTGTCCCCACTCAAATCTCAACTCAAATTCTAATCCCCATGTGTCGAGGGAGACACCTGGTGGGAGGTGATTGGATCATGGGGACGGTTTCCCCATGCTGTTTTTGTGATAGTGAGAGATCTAATGGCTTAAAAGTGGCAGTTTCCCCTGTGCTCTCTCTCTCTCTCTCTCCTGCTGCCTTGTGAAGGAAGTACCTGCTTCCCCTTTGCCTTCTGCCATGATTGTAAATTTCCTGAGGGCTCCCCAGCCATGCGAACTGTCAGCCAATTCAACCTCTTTTGTTTACAAGTTACCCAGTCGCAGGTAGTATCTTTATAGCAGTGTGAAAATGGACTAATGCAGTGCCAGTATAAAAAAATCACATGTAGCCCATAAATATAAATACCTATTACGTACCCATAATAATTACAAATAAAATATTTTTAAAATTTATTTAAATAATAGAGAAGGTTAGAAAATAAACCATAAGCTTAAAAAAATTGTACCAAGAGAAAACAAAAAAATGAAGAATGATGACAAAGTATACCCACAAGTTAGGCTAAAATTAATCATAACTCAGTTATGACTTATAGCTTGTGGGAAATACATTTCTAACATTCAATATGAGGTATTAAATTTATAGTTTCATAATTTAAAAGATTGGCCGAATGAAACAAAATAATTACTCAATAGCACTCTATCCTTGAACTACAAAAGAATTTTCCCCCTTATGGGGAGTGTCAAAAAATAAGACATGCACTGTAATGAACATCTTTTCAATGATTACATTGACATTTTCCAGAGTACTTCTCTTCCTTTGCTTTCTGTCTTTCTTTTGCTTTTTTTCTTAAGGTTTAAATTACATAAGTGATGCCTTTTTATTGAAAAAAATAAAGAATTTTATAAATGAAAACTTAAAAGAAACCCTTTCATCTTTGCCACTACCAACACTTCATTTGAAATGTCTATTTAATCAAACAAGAAATTCTGTACAAATTATTTACTTTTATTGAAATAATGGCCAAAAATTCTAAATTAGCTGAAAACTATAACAGATCTGAGAAACTCAACAAAATCCAAGAAAAAAACCATTAAAGTACATCAACATACATTATAATCATATTGCTCAACACCAACAATAAAAAGACAATCTTAAAAGCAGCCAGAAAAAGAGATCTGTTACATAGAGAGTAATAAACTTAGGGATGACAGCAGATTTCTTATTGAAAAACATACAAAATAAAAAGCACAGAGAAAGAAAAACCATAAACCCAACATTTTATTATAAGCAAAAATACCATTAGAAACAAAGGCAAAATGAAGACTTTTTTATCATGAAAGACTGAATTGACATATAACAATATATTTATATTTAAAGCTTAATTTTGGCATATGCACGTACTCATGAAACCAACACGATCAAGATAATGAACATAGCCATCACCCTCAAAACTTTTATCCTGCCTCTTATGTAATCTCTCCCTATTCCCATACCCTTTCTTTAGCATCTCCAGACAACCACTCTTTGGTTTTCCGTTAAATAGCTTGCATTTCTTACAATTTTATACAAAGAGCATCATATAAATAGGAAATAATCAGTTTTTTTCTGTTTTTTAATTCACTCAGCATAATTATTTTAGATTCGTTCATCTTGTTACATATAGTAGTAGCTCATCCTTTTTATTATGGAGTACTATTTTATTGCACAGATATACCAAGATTTGTTTACTCATTCACCTGTTAATGGGCATTTTTGTTGTTTCAAGTTTTTGTCTATTAAAAATAAACACTTGACCAGGTACAGTGGCACAATTCTGTAATCCCAACACTTTGGGAGGCTAAGGCAGGAGGACTGCTTGAAGCCAGGAGTTCAAGACCAACCTGGGCAACATAGCATGACTGTGTCTCTACAGGAAACAAAAATTAAAAAATTAGCCAGCTGCAGTTTTGCGTGCCTGTAGTCCCAACTACTTGAAAGGCTGAAGCAGGAGGGTCACTTGAACCCAGGAGCTCGAGGGTGTAGCGAGTTATGATCATGCCATTGTACTCCAGCTTGAGCTACAGAGCAAAACCCTTTCTCTAAAAGAAAAAGAAAAAAAAAAAACCTCTGCAAATGAACATATGCTTTTATTTCTTTTGAGTTAATACCTTAATGTGGAATGTAGGGATCACATCGTAGCCCTATGAGGTGGCCTAGGCCTGGTGTCTCCCTCTTTGACCGAGAAATCCTATTACTAGGTTTATACCCAGGAGAATATAAGTCATTCTACCATAAAGACACATTCACACGAATGTTCATTGCAGCACTATTCACAATAACAAAGACATAGAATCAGCTTAAATGTCCATCAATGACAGACTGGATAAAGAAAATGTAATACATATACACCATGGAATACTATGCAGCCATAAAATGGAACAAGATGATGTCTTTTGCAGGAACATGGATGGAACTGGAGGTCACTGTCCTTAGCAAACTAAAGCAGGGACAGAAAAGTAAATCCCACATGTTCTCATTTGTAAGTGGGAGCTAAATGTTGAGAACTCATGAACACATCGAAGGGAACAACAGACCCTGGAGTCTACTTGAGTGTGAAGGGTAGGAGGAGGAGAGGAGAAAAAAAAATTAACTACTGTATACTAGGCTTAGTACCTGCGTGATGAAATAATGTGTACAACAAAGCCGTATAACATGGGTTTACCTATATAACAAGCCTGCAGATGTACCCCTGAACTTAAATTAAAAGTTAAAAAGATTAAATAAATGTACATATTAAAACTCATTTTCCTGTATCTTTTAATGGTATAAAAAATTCAATTTGACTAGCCCCTATTTTCTAGCTATAGAAGCCTTAGAACTTTAAACATTACTACAGAGGGAGACACCAGGCCCAGTCCACTTCATGGGAAATGAGTACTTCTCAAATGTACAAAGGCTGAAATAATTAATTAGTGAAAGACTGGCACTGTAAGATATACATACATAAAGTAGTACATTTATAAAATATGTCTGTCAGACTTTCGTAATATTGGTTGAAATGGAAATGGACTTGGAGATATTGACTTAAGATTCATCATCATAGGGATGGCTGATATCATAGATGGTAGGAAGGCTGTGGAAAACAAAAAAGAGGCACAAAGTCAAAAGCATGGGAAGCACCGATGATGGATGAGAGATTTATGTGATGAGTGCCTAATATACCAGGTACCATGCAAGACATGTAACATACTTTATCTCATTTCCCTTACAATATGCCTATGAGGTAGATATAATTATTCCTGTTTTGTAGATGAGAAAACTAGAACTCTGAGAATTTAAGTAAATTTCCTAAGAATATATGGCTAAGAAATGACAGAAGGATACAAAGTGAATATGCAAAAAGCAGTAGCATTTATATATGTTAACAGCAAACAATATAAAAAAAAAGAAATGAAGAAAGCAATGCCATCTAAACAGCTGCAAAAATATAAAATACATGGCAATAAATTTAAACAAGAAGTGAAAGATCGCTACACTGAAAACTATAAAATACTGATGAAATATAAACCCCATAAATATATACACCTGCTATGTAACCAGAAAAATTTTAATTTAAAAAATTTTTTAAAACTCTAATGAGATTCTTCACAGAAATAGAAAAAAAAATTCTAAAATGTATATGGTATCGCAAAAGCCCCCAAATAGTCATACCAAATCTGAGCAAAAAGAACAAAGCAGGAGGCATCACACTATCTGACTTCAAACTATAATACAAAGCCATAGTAAACAAAACAGCACTGTACTGGCATAAAGACAGACACTTAGACCAATGGAACAGAATAGAGCATGCAGAAATATATCCATGCATTTAGAGCCAACTCATTTTCTACGAAGATGCCAAGAGTGTATATTGGGGAAAGGACAGTCTCTTTAATAAAAACTGGCTAACCATATGTAGAAGAATAAAACTAGACCCCTAGCCCTCACCGTATAGAAAAATCAAATCAAAATAGATTAAAGATTTAAATCAAAAACCTGAAACTATGAAACTACGAGATAAAAACTGGGGAAATGCTCTATCATGTTGGCCTGGACAAAGAGTTTTTGAGCAAAACCTCAAAAGCACAGGCAAAAAAAGTAAAAATAGACAAATGGCATTACATCAAGATAAAAAGCTTTCACACAGCAAAGGATAAAACAAAGTGAAGAGACAACCCACAGAATGGAAGAAAATATTTGGAAACTATCCATCTGACAAGAGGTCAATAACTAGAATATATTAGGAACTCAATGGTAAGAAAACAAATAATCCAATTTTAAAATGGGCAAAAGATCTGAATAGACATTTCTCAAAAGAAGACAAACAATGGCCAATGGATGTATAAAATAATGCTCACCATCACTAATAATCAGAGAAATGAAAATCAAAACCACAATGAAATATTATCTCACCCTAGTTAAAATGGCTTTTATAAAAAGGGAATTAGTGAGTCTGGCAAAGATGTAGGGAAAGGAGAACCTTCATACACTTTAATGGGAATGTAGATTAGTACAGCCACTATGGAAAACAGTATGGAGGTTTATTTTAAAAAAAAATCTACCATATGATCCAGCAATCCCATGAGAGCTTATATATCCAAAAGAAAGTAAATCAATATATCAGAGATGTCTGCACTCCCATGTTTATTGCAGCAATATTCACAATAGCCAATATACAGAATCAACCGAAGTGTTAATCAACAGATGAATGGATAAAAAAGTGACATATATACACAATATAATATTATTCATCCACAAAAATGAGACCCTGTCATTTGCAGCAACATGAATGGAAGTGGAGGTCATTATGTTGAGTGAAATAAGCCAGGCACAGAAAGACAAATATCACATGTTCTCTCTCATATATGGACTCTATAAGAGAGGACTTCATGAAGATAAGAGTGGATTGGTGATCACCAGAGGCCAGGAAGGTTTGTAAGGAGTAGGAATGAAGAGAAGTTGACTAATGGATGCAAAAATACAGTTAGATAGAAAGAATAATACCTCATGTTCAATAGTTCAGTAGGGTGATTTTAATAACAATACTCTATTGTATACTTCAAAATAATTAAAGGAAATTAACTCTAACGTTTCTAGGATACAGAAGAGATAAATGTTTAAATTGACAGATATCTCAATTACCCTGATTTGATAATTACGCATTATATAAATATATCAAAATATTGCATGTACCTGGAAAATGTGTAAATCTGTTATGTATAAATACAAATTATTCAAAAATAAATTTAGGAAAAATCTCATTTGCAATAACCACAAAAATAATTAGGAATCTATTGAAGGAGGTGAAAGACCACTACAATGAAAACAATAAAACACCAATGAAAGAAATTGAGGAAGACACAAATAAATGGAATGATATCCCCTGTTCTAAGAATGGAATAATTAGTATTGTTAAAATGTCCATATTACCCAAAAGGATCTACAGACACAATGCAATCCCTGTTATAATTCAAATGACTTTCTTTTACAAAAAGAGAAAAAAAAATCCTGAAATTCATATAGAACCACAAAAGATCCTGAATAATCAAAGCATTCTTGAGCAAAAAGAACAAGGCTGGAGGCATCACACTTCCTGACTTCAAAATATGCTACCAAGCTATAGTAATCAAATAGTGTTGTACTAGCATAAAAACATATACATAGAACAATAGAATAAAATAGAGAACCCAGAAATAAACACATGCATTTATGGACAATTGGTTTTCAACATAGGTGCCAAAAACACACAATGGACAAAGGACAATCCCTTCAATTAGTGGTACTGAAACAATATCCACAGGCAGAAAAATGAAAGTAGATCATCATCTCACATCATGTACAAAAATGAAAGATTTAAATATAAGACTGGAAATTATAAAACTAGTAGAAGAAAGCATAGGGGGAAAAGTTCTGTGACATTGGTCTGGGCAATTGGTTTTTTGAATATGAACCCAGAAGCACAGGCAACAAAAGCAAACATAGACAAATAACAAACATCAAACTAAAAAGGTTCCCCATAGCAAAAAAACAAACAAACAAAAACAAAACAAAAAACAGTGAAGACACAACTTACAGAAAGGGAGAAAATATTTTTAAACCATATATCTGATAAAAGACTAACATCCAAAATATATAAGGAATTCAAAAAACATGAAAACAATAAAAAAAATTAAAACAATGGTTAAAAGATTTGAAAAAGCATTTTTTTAAGGAAGGCATACAAATGGCCAACATGAAAAAATCATCAATTGCACTCCAGCCTGGGCGACAGAGCGAGACTCCGTCTCAAAAAAAAAAAAAAAAAAAAAAGAAAAAATCATCAACATCACTAATCATCAGAGAAATGCAAAATAATACTACAATGCAATGTCATCTCACACCTATTAGAATGGCTATCATCAAAACAACAGAAGATAATAAGTGATGGAGAGGATGTGGAGAAAAGGGAATCTTTGCACACTGCTGGTGGGAAGATAAATTAGTACAGTCACTATAGAAGACAGTATGGAGATTCCCCAAATACTAAAAATAGAACTACCATGTGATCCAGCAATCCCACTACTGGGTATATATCTAAAGGAAATGAAATAAGTATATTGAAGAGATATCTGCACTTCCATGTTCATTGCAGCATTATTCACAATAGCCAAGATATAGAATCAACCTAAGTGTCCATCAACAAATGAATGGATAGAGAAAAAATTATGTATATGTACACAATGCAATACTATTCAGCCTTCAAAAAGAAGAAAATTCTCTCACTGGCAACATCATGGATGCACCAGGAAGACATTATGTTAAGTGAAATAAACCAAGTACAGAAAGACAAATACTGAATGATCTCACTTACATGTGGAATCTAAAACAGTTGAACTTACAGAAATAAAGACTGTAATATTGGTTACCAGGGGCTTGGGGAGGGGGAGGGTTGGGCAGATGTTGGCCAAAGGATACAAAATTTCAGTTAGATGGGAGCAATTAAGTTCAAGAAATGCATTGTGTACCATGGTGACTATAGTTAATAACTATAATATTGTATTCTTGAAAATTGCTCAGAGTAGATTTTAAGTGTTCTCACGACAAAACACAAATGATGAGAGGTAATGTGAATGTTAATTAGCCCAATTTTGCCATTACACAGTATATATACATATTTCAAAACATGTCGTACGTGATAGATATATACAAATTTTGTCAATTAAAATAAATAAGAAAAAAAGAGTTATACCTTCAAGTTGTTTCATTAAAGAAAGAAAAAGGAGAAATTCTAGAGGAATAAATGACTGAAATCCTCTATCTTCTTTCAGCCCTATTTCATTGTGGGGGATCCTTCACTCCACCATTTTCTCAATACACAGTGGTGAATGACCCACTTGTTTACAGCAGATCAGTAGCCCCTTCTGTTTCCAATCTGTTTTTTGGATTTCCCCTATACCGAATATACCAGCTCTACTTTGTTATGAGTATTGCTTTTATCTTTACAACTACTCGTATCCTGGCTGACACTTAATGTCTTTTCCGTTTCGATGAATTACTCCAGCCTTAAGGGGTCCTGCTACTACTCCGGCAACTCCCTGTTCCTTCCCATCTAATAAACGTAAGTAATATAATTTGATCCTCGTAGCCTCCTCTTGGTAATCTCTCTAGCTAGAACATGGAGTCAGATTAAAAACCAAAGTCTTCTCAGTTCACCTCAGGGGAGCAGTTAATAGAAACTGGAAGCACTAACTCAAGCATCAAAGAAATCAAATAACAAGAAAGGATGAATAATAGTTTTTAATAGTGGGAGGCCGCTATCTTCAGTGACATAATGAATGTGCATCAATGTCACTCTAAAATGTGGTTTCTAATGAATTTTAAATGTAATGTGCGATTTTTTAGTAGTTAATCATAAAAAGGAAATAATCTAGGTTAGAGTCAAATAATGTGAAGCTTGTTCTGAGATTCCTTCCACAGGTGCTTTCCTTCTGTTGACCCACTATCCGCCTCCACCAACGTAGGAACAAGGGTGCAAATTAGGCAGCTGTGATCTGTAACTGCCTTGCCAGAACTATGACATATTTTAAGAGAAGAAATGACCCTCTACCTGTCACATTTTTAACCTCTTCCTTACTGAGTCATATTTAATCATATTTCAAAACAGGAATAAGTAAATCACACTACAGATTCCTGTATATGTTTTTTTCAGTGAATCCATTAACCAGTTCCATTGTAGATAGATTATATCAATTCAGAAATGTAAATTTCAGCTTTTCAAATTCAGCTCAGTAAAATTCTGAACTTCGTTTTGAGAGATCTGTTTACATGGGAAATTTATAACTTTCTGGCAGATAACTTGAAACACAGGAATAGCTAAATGAGAAAGTATTTGAGGGACAGTATAGAGATTATCAATATTTCTGCTAATTGTTCACATTTTTTTTTTTGTTTGTTTTTGAGACAGAGTCTTGCTCTGTTGCCCAAGCTGGAGTGCAGTGGCGCAATCTCGGCTCACTGCAACCTCAACCTCCTGGATTCAAGCAATTCTCCTGCCTCAGCCTCCTGAGTAGCTGGGATTACAGGCACCCACCACCATGCCCAGTTAATTTTTGTATTTTTATTAGAGACGGGGTTTCACCATGTTGGTCAGGCTGGTCTTGAACCCCTGACCTTGTGATCCACCCACCTCAGCCTCCCAAAGTGCTGGGATTACAGGCGTGAGCCACCACGCCCGGCCCCACATTTTGTTTTTTCTCTTCCACATTTTTCCACAAGAAAAATCAGAAAAGAATACTTTCCATGGTCAGAAAGCATGACATTGTTGCCATATATGGAACAATTAAAAGTTATATCTCATCTGGAAGAAATATGATGGAAAAATTAATAAAGGAGGACCAGGTGGTAGAGGATTTAATGAAATGAAGGAATAATGAAAGGGTGTCTTAAACTAAGGCTACTCCATCACTTCACTTGTATTAAAGATAAGATATAGGTAGCCAGGATTTGGTCTAGGAATCTCTATATTAATGCTATTGGATAAGCTTTAGAAGTAGATGAAATTCATGAGGTGAATTATCATTGCAAACCCTGAATTTTTCATCTCTATCTCTGCCTAAATTCTGCACCGAATCCACTCTACTGAAAGCTTTAGCATGACAGAAGTGACATGTTAAAATAAACATTGCTGTCAGAGTAATCTTTCTAAAATGCAAGTCCGACTACATTACTCTCTTTCATAGAGTCATCGTTGCTCTCCTTTATAAGCTCATATTCCCTGACATGGCTTGCATGGCCATATACTATCTTGCCCCGTCTCTTAAAACTTCCCTGTCCTGACTGAATTAAGAAAATGTGGCACATATACACCATGGAATACTATGCAGCCATAAAAAAGGATGAGTTTGTGTCCTTTGTAGGGACATGGATGCAGCTGGAAACCATCATTCTCAACAAACTACCACAAGAACAGAAAACCAAACATCGCATGTTCTCACTCATAGGTGGGAATTGAACAATGAGATCACCTGGACACAGGAAAGGGAACATCACACGCTGGGGCCTGTTGTGGGGTCGGGAGAGATGAGAGGGATAACATTAGGAGATATACCTAATGTAAATGACGAGTTAATGGGTGCAGCACACCAACATGGCACATGTATACCTATGTAGCAAACCTGCACGTTGTGCACATGTACCCTAGAACTTAAAGTATAATTAAAAAAAAAAAAAAAAAGAAAAAGAAAAGAAAAAAAAAGAAGCATTAAAAAAAAAAAAGTCTTCCCTGTCCTGGGCCGTGCGTGGTGGCTAACGCCTGTAATCCCAACACTTTGGGAGGCCGAGGTGAGCAGATCACGAGGTCAAGGGATCAATATCATCCTGGCCAACATGATGAAACCCCATCTCTACTAAAAATGCAAAAAGTACCTGGGTGTGCTGGTGCACAACTGTAGTCCCAGCTACTCAGGAGGCTGAGGCAGGAGAATCCCTTGAACCCGGGAGGAGGAGGTTGCAGTGAGCCGAGATTGTGCCACTGCACTCCAGCCCTGGCAACAGAGCAAGACTCTGTCTCAAAAACAAAACAAAACAAAACAAAACAAAACTTCCCTGTCCTTTCCTTGTCTTCTCCATTTTTAATTTCTTCTAGGAAAGCTGTCCCTTTGTATGGCATACTTTCACAAATCTGGACAAGCACGCATCCCCTTGATCTGGCTAATACCTCAATATCATTCATATCTCATATCTACTTCCTCTGCAAAGCTTTCCCTGATCATGTCCCTCCAACCTGGTGTCCCTGTTATGTGATTTTATAGTACCTTACAGTTAACTTTTAGTACTACACTTACTCTATACCATCATAGTGTATTTATCTGTCTTTCTTACTAAACTACAAATGCATTCTTTGTCATTATTTCCTTAGCACCTCATACCCTATCTGACACACAGAATGTCATGAATACTTGTTGAATGTTTAATCAAAACAAAAAAAACAACAACAACAAAGAAGCAGACCCTATTGCAGAAATCATCTATGTAATATTTATTAACACTTTTGTCAGAAATATGACAATAAGAGCATTCTGCATTTTGAGTAATCACATTCATATTGGTAGGAAATATGATCAAAGTTCTTTATTTTTGAGCCAAACCCATTGTCTGAGGGGCATATAAATTGACTAATACTAAGATTTTAAAATGAAACCAATCTGGCTCCTTCTTATTTTGTGCAAGTGGAAAACTTCCACAAGAGCAAAGACAGAAGGGAGAAAACAGAAATAACTGGAAGCTAGTGAAAGATTGGTGGTTGCAGTGGGGAATGTATGGTGTTTAACATTTGTCATTACTCAGAAATTCATAATTTTGCAATGCAAGTCTCATCCCCATCCTTGTTTCCACAGTTTTCTGTGTGTGTGGTTTTTTTTTTATTTTTTATTATACTTTAAGTTCTAGGGTACATGTGCACAACGTGCAGGTTTGTTACATATGTATACATGTGCCATGTTGGTGTGCTCCACCCATTAACTTGTCATTTACATTAGGTATATCTCCTAATGCTATCCCTCCCCCTTATCCCTACCCCATGACAGGCCCCGGTGTGTGATGTTCCCCACCCTGTGTCCAAGTGATCTCATTGTTCAATTCCCACCTATGAGTGAGAATATGCGGTATTTGGTTTTCTGTTCTTGTGATAGTTTGCTGAGAATGATGGTTTCCAGCTACATCCATGTCCCTACAAAGGACACGAATTCATCCTTTTTTATAGCTGCATAGTATTCCATGGTGTATATGGGCCACATTTTGTTAATCCAGTCTGTCATTGATGGACTTTTGGGTTGGTTCCAAGCCTTTGCTATTGTGAATAGTGCCGTAATAAACGTATGTGTGCATGTGTCTTTATAGCAGCATGGTTTATAATCCTTTGGGTATATACCCAGTAATGGGATGGCTGGGTCAAATGGTATTTCTAGTTCTAGATCCTTGAGGAATCGCCACACTGTCTTCCACAATGGTTGAACTAGTTTACAGTCCCACCAACAGTGTAAAAGTGTTCTTATGTCTCCACATCTTCTCCAGCACCTGTTGTTTCCTGACTTTTTAATGATCACCATTCTAACTGGTGTGAGATGGTCGGTCTCTCATTGTGGTTTTGATTTGCATTTCTCTAATGACCAGTCATGATGAGCATTTTTTCATGTGTCTGTTGGCTGCATAAATGTCTTCTTTTGAGAAGTGTCTGTTCATATCCTTTGCCCACTTTTTGATGGGGTTGTTTGTTTTTTTCCTGTAAATTTGTTTGAGTTCTTTGTAGGTTCTGGATATTAGCCCTTTGTCAGATTAGTAGATTGCAAAATTTTTCTCCCATTCTGTAGGTTGCCTGTTCACTCTGATGGTAGTTTCTTTTGCTGTGCAGAAGCTCTTTAGTTTAATTAGATCCCATTTGTCAATTTTGGTTTTTGTTGCTATTGCTTTTTGTATTTTAGACATGAAGTCCTTGCCCATGCCTATGTCCTGAATGGTATTGCCTAGGTTTTCTTCTAGGGTTTTTATGGTTTTAGGTCTAACATTTAAGTCTTTAATCCATCTTGAATTAATTTTCATATATGGTGTAAGGAAGGGATCCAGTTTCAGCTTTCTACATATGGCTAGCCAGTTTTCCCAGAACCATTTATTAAATAGGGAATCCTTTCCCCATTCCTTGTTTTTGTCAGGTTTGTCAAAGATCAGATGGTTGTAGATGTGTGGTATTAATTCTGAGGACTCTGTTCTGTTCCATTGGTCTGTATCTGTTTTGGTACCAGTACCATGCTGTTTTGGTTATTGTAGCCTTGTAGTATAGTTTGAAGTCAGGTAGCATGATGCCTCCAGCTTTGTTCTTTTGGTTTAGGATTGTCTTGGCAATGTGGGCTCTTTTTTGGTTCCATATGAACTTTAAAGTAGTTTTTTCCAATTCTGTGAAGAAAGTCATTGGTAGCTTAATGGAGATGGCATTGAATATATAAATTACCCTGGGCAGTATGGCCATTTTCATTGATTCTTCCTATCCATGAGCATGGAATGTTCTTCCATTTGTTTGTGTCCTCTTTTGTTTCATTGAGCAGTGGTTTGCAGTTCTCCTTGAAGAGGTCCTTCATATCCCTTGTAAGTTGGATTCCTAGGTATTTTATTCTATTTGAAGCAATTGTGAATGGGAGTTCACTCATGATTTGGCTATTTGTCTGTTATTGGTGTATAAGAATGCTTGTGATTTTTGCACATTGATTTTGTATCCTGAGACTTTGCTGAAGTTGCTTATCAGCTTGAGGAGATTTTGGGCTGAGACGATGGGGTTTTCTAAATATACAATCATGTCATCTGCAAACAGGGACAATTTGACTTCCTCTTTTCCTAATTGAATACCCTTTATTTCTTTCTCCTGCCTGACTGCCCTGGCCAGAACTTCCAACACTATGTTGAATAAGAGTGGTGAGAGAGGGCATCCCTGTCTTGTGCCAGTTTTCAAAGGGAATGCTTTCAGTTTTTGCCCACTCAGTATGATATTGGCTGTGGGTCTGTCATAAATAGTTCTTATTATTTTGAAATACATCCCATCAATACCAAATTTATTGAGAGTTTTTAGCATGAAGGGCTGTTGAATTTTGTCAAAGGACTTTTCTGCATCTATAAAAATCATGTGATTTTTGTCTTTGGTTCTGTTTGTGTGCTGGATTACATTTATTAATTTGCGTATGTTGAACCAACCTTGCATCCCAGGGGTGAAACCCACTTGATCATGGTGGATAAGCTTTTTGATGTGCTGCTGGATTTGGTTTGCTAGTATTTTGTTGAGGATTTTTGCATCAGTGTTTATCAGGGATATTGGTCTAAAATTCTCTTTTTTGTTGTGTCTCTGCCAGGCTTTGGTATCAGGATGATGTTGGCCTCATAAAATGAGTTAGGGAGGATTCCCTCTTTTTCTATTGATTGGAATAGTTTCAGAAGGAATGGTGCCAGCTTCTCCTTGTACCACTGGTAGAATTCGGCTATGAATCCATTAGGTTCTGGACTTTTTTTGGTTGTTAGGATACTAATTATTGCCTCAATTTCAGAGCCTGCTATTGGTCTCTTCAGGGATTCAACTTCTTCCTGGTTTAGTCTTGGGAGAGTGTATGTGTCCAGGAATTTATCCATTTCTTCTAGGTTTTCTAGTTTATTTGCATAGAGGTGTTTATAGTGTTCTCTGATGGTAGTTTGTATTTCTTTGTTGTCAGTGGTGATATCCCCTTTATCATTTTTTATTACATTTATTTGATTCTTCTCTCTTTTCTTCTTTATTAGTCTTGCTAGCAGTCTATCAATTTTGTTGATCTTTTCAAAAAACCAGCTCCTGGATTCATTGATTTTTTTGAAGGGCTTTTTGTGTCTCTATCTCCTTCAGTTCTGCTCTGATCTTAGTTATTTCTTGCCTTCTGCTAGCTTTTGAATGTGTTTGCTCTTGCTTCTCTAGTTATTTTAATTGTGATGTTAGGGTGTCAATTTTAGATCTTTCCTGCTTTCTCTTGTGGGCATTTAGTGCTATAAATTTCCCTCTACACACTGCTTTAAATGTGTCCCAGAGATTCCGGTATGTTGTATCCTTGTTCTCATTGGTTTCAAAGAACATCTTTATTTCTGCCTTCATTTCGTTATGGACCCAGTAGTCATTCAGGAGCAGGTTGTTCAGTTTCCATGTAGTTGAGCGGTTTTGATAGAGTTTTTTTTTTTTTTTTTTTTTTTTTTTTTTTTGAGACGGAGTCTCGCTCTGTCGCCGGGGCTGGAGCGCAGTGGCCGGATCTCAGCTCACTGCAAGCTCCGCCTCCCGGGTTTACGCCATTCTCCTGCCTCAGCCTCCTGTGTAGCTGGGACTACAGGCGCCCGCCACCTCCTAGTTTTTTGTATTTTTTTAGTAGAGACGGGGTTTCACCGTGTTCGCCAGGATGGTCTCGATCTCCTGACCTCGCGATCCGCCCGTCTCGGCCTCCCAAAGTGCTGGGATTACAGGCTTGAGCCACTGTGCCCGGCCTCTGATAGAGTTTTTTAATCCTGAGTTCTAGTTTGATTGCACTGTGGTTGGAGGGACAGTTTGTTATAATTTCTGTTCTTGTACATTTGTTGAGGAGTGCTTTACTTCCAACTATGTGGTCAATTTTGGAATAAGTGCCATGTGATGCTGAGAATAATGTATATTCTGTTGATTTGGGGTGGAGAGTTCTGCAGATTTCTCTTAGGTCTGCTTGGTGCAGAGCTGAGTTCAAGTCCTAGATATCCTTGTTAACTTTCTGTCTCATTAATCTGTCTAATGTTGACAGTGGGGTGTTAAAGTCATCTCCCATTATTATTGTGTGGGAGTCTAAGTCTCTTTGTAAGTCTCTAAGGACTTGCTTTATGAATCTGGGTGCTCCTGTATTGGGTGCATATATATTTAGGGTAATTAGCTCTTCTTGTTGAATTGATCCCTTTACCATTACGTAATGGCCTTCTTTGTCTCTTTTGATCTTTGTTGGTTTAAAGTCTGTTTTATCAGAGACTAGGGTTGCAACCCCTGCCTTTTTTTGTTTTCCATTTGCTTGGTAGATCTTCCTCCATCACTTTAATTTCAGCCTATGTGTCTCTCTGCACGTGAGATGGGTCTCCTGAATACAGCACACTGATGGGTCTTGACTCTTTATCCAATTTGCCAGTCTGTGTCTTTTAATTGGAGCATTTAGCCCATTTATATTTAAGGTTAATATTGTTATGTGTGAATTTGATCCTGTCATCATGATGTTAGCTGGTTATTTTGCTCGTTAGTTGATGCAGTTTCTTCCTAGCATAGATGGTCTTTACATTTTGGCATGTTTTTGCAGTGGTTGGTACTAGTTGTTCCTTTCCATGTTTAGTGCTTCCTTCAGGAGCTCTTGTAGGGCAGGCCTGGTGGTGACTGAAGTGGATCTCCAGCAAACTCCAACAGACCTACAGCTGAGGGTCCTGACTGTTAAAAGGAAAACTCACAAACAGAAAGGACATCCACACCAAAACCCCATCTGTATGTCACCATCATCAAAGACCAAAGGTAGATAAAACCACAAAGATGGGGAAAAAACAGAGCAGAAATCTGAAAATTCTAAAAATCAGAGCATCTCTCCCCCTCTAAAGGAACGCAGCTCCTCACCAGCAGTGGAACAAAACTGGATGGAGAATGATTTTGATGAGTTGAGAGAAGAAGGCTTCAGATGATCAAACTTCTCAGAGCTAAAGGAGGAAGTTCGAACCCATCACAAAGAAGCTAAAAACGTTGAAAAAAGATTAGACAAATGGCTAACTAGAATAACCAATGTAGAGAAGTCCTTAAATGACCTGATAGAGCTGAAAACCATGGCACGAGAACTATGTGACAAATGCACAAGCTTCAGTAACTGATTCGATCAACTGGAAGAAAGGGTATCAGTGATTGAAGATCAAATGAATGAAATGAAGTGAGAAGAGAAGTTTAGAGAAAAAAGAGTAAAAAGAAATGAACAAAGCCTCCAAGAAATATGGGACTATGTGAAAAGACCAAATCTACGTATGATTGGTGTAGCTGAGAGTGACGGGGAGAATGAAACCAAGTTGGAAAACACTCTGCAGGATATTATCTAGGAGAATTTCCACAACCTAACAAGGCAGGCCAACATTCAAATTCAGGAAATACAGAGAATGCCACAAAGATACTCCTCAAGAAGAACAACTCCAAGACACATAATTGTCAGATTCACCAAAGTTGAAATGAAGGAAAAAATGTTAAGGGCAGCCAGAGAGAAAGATCGGGTTACCCACAAAGGGAAGCCCATCAGACTAACAGCGGATCTCTCAGCAGAAACTCTCCAAGCCAGAAGAGAGTGGGGGCCAATATTCAACATTCTTAAAGAAAAGAATTTTCAAACCAGAATTTCATATCCAACCAAACTAAGTTTCATAAGTGAAGGAGAAATTAAATCCTTTACAGACAAGCAAATGCTCAGAGATTTTGTCACCACCAGTTTTGTGTGTTTATGTGAGGTGATGCCACAATCTGGCAAGACCAAATCCTCTCTCCTTGACTTAGTGTTGTTTTATTCTGGCTATTTGGAAATATGTTCTCGTTGCTGAACTGATCACAATATGAGTCCTGGAATGTTGACTTTTTTAGCATGTGTTCTTTCAAACTGGCCATTTCTTTGGCAGTCTATTTCAGTGAATGCAATAAGAATGAATTGTGTTATCCAAACAGAGGGAAATACAATCACAGCTGGGTGTTACCTCAGCTGTAGGCATCTAATCATGAGCACCCCCATATCATCTGGGTGATTGTTCCCTAAATTTCCTGAGTGCTGAGAAACTTCTGTCACTAGACATCACTAGAATTGGAATTAGAGGACCTCTGTGACCTCAGAGATATTTACAAAGTAGTGTCTGCAGGGCCCTAGGAAGCCCTTTCCCTGAACTTAAACTTGCTCAGAGTTTGACTCTGTGACGTTTATCTTTAATCTCTTCCATTAGGAAATAGTGACTTTTTCTCCTATGCACTGCAAAAGCACAGGTTCATTGTATTTTGATTGGCTCCCAGTGAAACAGACATATATACAAGCATTGTAGTCTGCAGGTGGGTTATGCAGTCTAATCTGAAAGTAGTTTAGTAATAAACCATCTTGGACCTCACTTAGGACTTCAGCGTGCCAAGTGCAGTCAAAACATTAGCGAAAATCTGAGAGTAAGCAGGACAGAAAAAAAAGCAGTCACATCTCTGCAGGGTGGCAAATCCACTCAGATAACTTATTTTTCCATATTCATAATGTCATCCACCCTCACTGTGGAATATCTTGCTCTATAACTTGTTCTCTTGTTCAAAATTTGTGACAATCTTGCTCTTCTCCTGTAAGGGGATGTATTTCCCATTAGTCAGGCTCCCACTACTCATAAGACTGGACTTATGGAGGGAAAAATGTCTTAATTTTAACACTTCCACTTTATTCTGTGCAACTACCTTGCCATATTTCATTCATCTGATTAAAATAAAATCAAGATATTTGTTTGGGCAAAAGAGAATCTCCCTGTGCCTCTTTCTAAATTATAAAAAATTTTGTTTTTGTTTCCAAGTCATTTTCTGTGGAAATATCTGTCCACAGAGAACTGTGGATTGTGGGGATTTAGAAGAAGGCAAAAGTTTCCAAAGAAACAGAGACTGAGGGCTAGCTCTCTTTGCCTTTATTTACCCAAATAGTTTTTAGACTTCAAACCTAGTCCACAGCCTCACTTATTCCCTGGGGCTTATAATGAGAAGAAAGACATGAAGAAGCATTACTTCTTTCCTATTTATTTGGACTTATCTGAAAGAGATCATGCACCCTGTATTATTTAAAACTCACTATGTTCTCTCCAATTTCTAATCCCCACGGCCCTCACATCAAGGGGGAAGACAACTACATCCCAACCCTTCACTCTTCTCCCATGCGTACAGTGTTTCCAATCCCTCACAGGATCCAGTCTGGACTTCCCAAGCTCTTTGAATTATCCAGACCCTAACAACCGTCACTTGCTCAACTCTCCCCACCTCAGTCTTCTGTCCTGTAAAATATTCAATGTTTAATTTGCCATCATTAATGTTCCCCACACGTTTTTCATGAAATTAACTCATCTGTAACCATCATTTTCAGCCATTTGCATGTCATTCCCTGCTGGAAACTTTTTCTGTAGCCAAATCTGCTTCAAACTGCAAGGTGCATTTCAAGATTGACTTTTTATTTTATTGCATAGTTTAATGACTATATGACTATATGACTATTCTAGTTCCCATGAAGCATTCTTTCTGTGAATTCTATACTGTTCAGCACTTTGTTATTGAATCATCTAATCTTTTATTATTGCCTAAACATTTCACACACAAACACACACATGCACACTTAATCTTATCTCCTAAATATGTTTTCCACGTATTCATTATTTCAGTAAATATCAAATATTTTCCTTCCATGGGTCAAATGCTGTGCTAAGAACTGCTGATCATATAAAATGTAAAATATGTTGTTCCTGCTTTCAAGAAGATCACAAACTATCAGTAAAGATTGGGCACATGGAAAAATAGCAGGAGGAAGAAAGTGCTGTATCATGATAAGTACGTGGAAAACATTTATATGTGAATCTTAGAAACTCGAAGCAATTAACAATGAATATGTCCCTAAAACAAATAAAAGGAAAATGCAAAGAATTGAAGACCTCAGTCAACTGGATGAATATTCACAGCATTCTCAGGTGGATCACTCAACCCTGATTTGTTGGTGTCTTACTTTGCCTAAACCCAAACAGAAGACAGAATGCAAAGGGGCACAATGAATATAGTCCACTTAAGTCCTTCTTCCAGGGCACAAAGTACGGTGGCATGATTAGTAAATGTTTTTCTAAAGGAGTTTGAAATCTCAATGCTTATGAGGAAAGTTTAATGCTGATTACAGGTGAGGTGAGAGATTCTTTGGAAAATGGGCTAGAAAACCAGATAAGTAGATTTGAGATGTATTTGGATATGGCTAATCCTGAGGGAGTAGAAAACCAAATTTCTTTTTTTTTTTTTTATTATACTTTAAGTTCTAGGGTACATGTGCATAACGTGCAGGTTTGTTACATATGTATACTTGTGCCATGTTGGTGTGCTGCACCCATCACCTCGTCAGCACCCATCAACTCGTCATTTACATCAGGTATAACTCCCAATGCAATCCCTCCCCCCTCCCCCCTCCCCGTAATAGGCCCCGGTGTGTGATGTTCCCCTTCCCGAGTCCAAGTGATCTCATTGTTCAGTTCCCACCTATGAGTGAGAACATGCAGTGTTTGGAGAAAACCAAATTTCAATTTGAATAGCAGTAACTTTGGAGATATGTATTACTCAACTGTAGTCCATTCTGTCTTAGGTGCTACAACAGTTCTGGAAAACAACTTGGAAGGCTGTTGGTAAGCACTGTCTCAAACACTAAAATCCGCCAAAACCCAGACAGCAAGAAAGAAGGCAACAAATGTTACTAAAAATTTTATATTTCTTGTACGAAAATAAGTTAGTGAAAGCGATGATTATCACATAATAGTGATGGATACTCTATTTTCCTTTATGTATCCTGCAAAGCATGCCCCAATTGAGCAGCTTGTTATTTCCCCAGCAGGCCACATATTTCCATCCTGAAATCAGGAGGGAGGGGCAGAGACTCCTTTATTTATCTTGTGCCACTGTGTTGAATATTCTTCATTTGCCCCACCAGATCTTTTATTTCTTGACCATGTGAGTGGAAAGGGAGATGTCAATCTTATTGCACACCAAAGGAGCCCATTGGGAGGCCTCCAAACTCCCATTAGTGAAACGAATGCAGGAGCAGGGCTGGGAGGCTCTACAGTGACACACACATTTGGCAGGAAAGTTGGGACTGCTTTCATGGTGTATAGTCTCCTTTCTTTAGAGACCAGATTCTCTGAGCTCTCAAGTTACTCAAAGAAACTATAAGCCCGACTAGGTCAATTCTTTGGAGAAATAATGATAGTCTTAAGAGCTAGCATTCATCGGACATTTTTCCTATGTTTGTATTGAATTATATTGTTTAATCCTCAATATAGCTCATAAAGTACTATTATTAACCTCCCCCTTTCCAAAAAATAGAGTTTAAGTACTTTCCCCATCAAAGTACCTGTGCTATTAATACAGAAAATCTCAAGACTACTAGAGTATTTCAAATTCCGATCGCTGCTATCACTAATTGGACATCACCTGTTACCAGACCATGATACGAAAGGCTTTACATAGATAATCTTGAAAAAATTGATACAAAAAAGGGTTAAATGTGTGGGAATATGTGTTAAAAATTCGGATAAATCTATATATGTACACTGGAATTGAACAATTAAAGGAATGGATGGTGGATAGTGAGAATCAGGTTTCTTGCTATTGGAGTCAGAGTTTATAAATAAACAAAGGGAAGAGGCTAGAATGATCCATGTGGTAAGGGATTATAGTTTTAGATGTCAGTATAAATTTACATTTAGCTTATTATAGATGCAGATGGCTACATATGCACATATATGTACGCACACATGTGTATACACACACATATACACATATATACCACACACACATATATATGTATACACACACACACAAATTATTTGGAATTCTTCTGGATGGGAGATTTGTCTTTTCTCCCCAAATTATTTATGTATTTGATTACTTATTTATATTAGTATGGACCCTGGGATATTTATTTTATGCTTTGCTTTATGATCCAATTGCCCACATTGTTCCTCCTTTGGCCATTGTGAGCTCTTTCAGTTAGCGCCTGTGTCCCTTTGACATGCCCCCATTATTGTGGTTGTGTGTGTGTGTGTACATGTGTGTGTTTGAGTTCTTCCTTGCTTACTAGCACCATGAGATGCTCCAGGCTCATTCTGTATATTCTCCACTTCAATCCTAATACCTACCATTTCTCCAAGGAGACTTTGTTCCTTTTACTGAAGTATGGTATTAGAAATCAGGACCCAGGATCTACGTGTGCTCATTGCTACTGGGGTATAGTTACTTCTATGCGCTCTCAACTGATAGTGCATAGGAAATATGTATGTGTATAATAATCATTATGTATACACATATCCCTATTTCTATATGTAGCCATCTGTATCTATAATAAGGTAAATGTAAATTTATACAGACATCTGGAACTATAGCTCCTCCCTTTGCTTATTTATAAACTCCCACTCCAATAGTGAGAAACCTGATTCCCACTATTCATCATCCATTCACTTAATTGTTCAGTTCCAGTGTACATACATAGCTGTATCAGAATTTTAACACATACACACATACTCTCACACATTTAACCCTTTTTCATATCAGTTTTTTATATATGTGTTTGTATATATGTGTATATATACACATATGTGTTTGTATATATGTGTATCTATACACATATATGTACATATATACACATATATACAAGTATATACAGATATATATACAAATATATACATATGTGTGTATATATACATATATCTGTACATATATACACATATATACATATTTATGTACATATGTATATATACACATATATACATATATGTGTACATGTGTGTATATATACACACATATATATGTGTATATTTGTGTGTGTATATATATACACACACATATATGTGTACAATATATAAATAATTTGGGGAGAAAAGACAAATCTCCCATGCAGAAGGATTCCAAATAACTTTTTTGTGTGTAACATATATATGTGTGTGTATATATATGTATATATATGTACATATATATGTTATATACACACACACGCACACACACATACATGTATACATATATGTATTCTGGCCTCAGGGAAGTGAAAAATAACTCCCATTCCTTAACTGTGGTATGTGCATAGTCACTTCATTGCAAAGAAGACTGCGATGAAAAGATAAGAAAAAGAGTAACTATCCAGTAGAGAAACCAGTTAAAAACTACCTCAGCCAGGTGATTTAAGGTCAACATCAACAGTGATAATTCATGGTGACTGTATTTGCTTTCTATATGATGTGATAAGAATGGCACTTTATCTCTGTGGTCTTCCAAAATGCACTACTTGAAAACTAAAGAATAGATTACTTACTTAAAATCACATAATTAGTAAAAAAGCCATGTTAGCACCTGGTCTTCTGTATCTTTACCTGTGATTGTTTTCATTACTTAAAATAACTGTTTCAATATTACGTTTTTCAGAAACTCATTGTATTATATTTTTAAGAAACTACATTGGTGAATGCCTACATTTAATGCCTTTAATACATTAGTATCTGTCAGATAATCTACTATGGAATTCTATGAATCTCCTAGGGTTGCACATTATTATTTGATTTGTCAACACAATATTTTACCTTTTGAGCTCTAGCTCTTACACATGAGGTCATCTATAAGTTTATTCTACTTCTCTCTCCTTTTTATCACATTTTTGTTCGTTGTACTATATCTAATTTCAGAACATATAATATATAATATTTAAATATTATTCTGATATGATTTTTCATACTGTTGTCTTATGTATTTATATATACATACTTACCAACAGACTTTGCCAAAGTTTTCCTAATCATCTCCAGTTAGCTAAAGTTTATCCTGTAGGTTTTTCCTCAGAAAAGGCACATGGAAATGATATCATCTTAGTTCTTAAAATCTTAAAATTCTTTGTCTATTCTTTTTGGACTCGAAGGACAGCTTGCCTGGATGCAAAAGCATTGGCACAAATTTTCCCTTAGAAATACCTTTAATGTCTTCTGTCATTTAATGATGTTGTTGAAAAAAGATGATGCCAACCCAATTTTTGTTACCTTTGCATTTTACTTAAGTGGTCGAAAAATTCTTTCTTCATTTTTAAAGTTCAATAGTTTTCCCAAGATATGTCTTAACATTTACTGTTCTGGATCATTTCCATCAGGTGCATAGTGTTGCCTTTCAAGTGTATATTTAAATCTTTTACTTTAAGAGCATTTTCTTAAATTATAGACTTGAACATCTATTTGGTTGCATTGTCTTGATCTGCTTTGAGCTCTCAAATTAGTCACACATTAAACCTTTTTCTGCCTAATTTCTATAGTTTTGCAGGAATTCTGTGCATAGGGTGAGGATAGGGAGTTTCGGGAATCAAGAATATCTCAACCTTGAAAAAATATATAGAAGAGGGGGCAGAGCAAGATGGTCAGACAGGAGGATTCACAGATGATCCCCCCTCCCAGGAACACCAAATTTAACAACTATCTACAAAAAAAAAAAAAAAAAAAACACTTTCATAAGAACCAGAAATCAGGTGAGCTCTCACAGTACCTACTTTCAACTTCATGTTGCTAAAAGAGGCACTGAAGAGGGCAGGAAACACAGTCTTAAATTGCCAATGCCACCCTCCCTCATCCACTAGCAGTGGATGTGTAGCATGGAAACAGAATCTGTGTGACTGGGAAAGGGAGGGAAAGAGCATGCAATTGTGAGACTTTGCAATGAACTCAGTACTTCCCTGTCAGAGCACAAAGCAAAACCAGGTTGAACTCAGCTGATAACTGCCCACAGAGGGAGCATTTAGACCAGCCTTAGCCAGAGAGGAATTGCCCATCCCAGCTGTCAGAACATGAGTTCATGCAAGCCTTGCTACCATAGGCTAAAGCTCTCAGGCCTTAAGTAAATTTGAAAGGCAGTCTAGGCCACAAGAACTGCAATTCCTACAAGAGTCCTAGTACTGAGCTGAGCTTTGGTACCAGTGCTGAATACCCAGCCATACCCAGGTAGTACACCATGGGCCTTAGGTGAGACCCTGAGACGTAATGGCTTCAAGTGAGAACCAGTGCATTCCCAGCTGTGGTGGCTATGGTGAGAGACTCCTTATTCTTCAGAAAAGAAAAGGGAGCAGTAAAGGGATTTTTTTGCACATTAGGCACTAGCTCAGTGACAGTAGGGTAGAGCACCAAGCTCTCCAGAAAACAAATAACAAAATGACAAGAGTAAGTCTTTATCCACAATAACATTCAATGTAAATAGACTAAACTCTCCAATAAAAAGAATTTTAAAACATGACCCACCTGTTGTGACAAGAAACACACTTCACCTATAAAGATACATGTACACTGAAAATAAAGGGATGGAGAAAGATATTCCATGCCAATGGAAATCAAAAAAGAGCAGTAGTTGTTATATCAGACAAAATTGATTTCAAGACTAAAACTATAAGAAGAGATAAAGAAGGTCACTCGAAAAGTATAAAGGGACTATTCAGCAAGAAGATATAACAATTTTAAATAAATATGCACCCAACATCAGAGCACCTACATACATAAACCAATATTATTAGAGCTAAAGAGAGAGAACAGCTCCAACACAATCACAGCTAGAGACTTCAACACTCCACTTTCAGCATTGGACAAATCTCCCAAACAGAAAACCAACAAAGAAGCATCGGAGTTAATCTGCACTATAGACCAAATGGATCTAATAGATATTTACAAAACATTTCATCCAAAAACTGCAGAATATGCATTCTTTTCCTCAGGATATAGATCATTCTCAGGGATAGACCATATGTTAGGTCACAAAACAAGTCTTAAAACATTCAAAAACACTGAAATAATATCAAGCACCTTCTATGACTACAATGGAATAAAACTAGAAATGAATAAAAAGAGGAATTCGGGAAACTATATAAATATGTGGAGATTAAACAATATGCTCTGGAGTGACAGGTAGGTCAATGAAAAGAGTAAGAAGGAAATTGAAATATGCCTTGAAACAAATGATAATGGAAACACAGCATACCAAAGCCTATGAGATACAGCAAAAGCAGTACTAAGAGGGACGTTTATAGCTATAAGGGCCTACATCAAAAAAATAAGAAAAACATCAAATAAAACATCAAATGATGCATCTTCGAGAACTAGAAAAGCAATGGTAAACCAAACCCAAAATTACAGGAAGAAAAGAAATAATAAAAATTCAGAGCAGAAATAAACGGCATCAAAATGAAGAAAACAATACAAAAGATCAATAAAACAAAAGTTTGTATTTTAAAAGTTAAATAAAATTGACAAATATTTAGCCAGACTAAGAAAAAAGAAGATACAAGTAAAATCAGAAATGAAAAAGGATACATTACAATTGATAATGCAGAAATTCAAAGGATCATTAAAGGCTACGAGCAACTACATGCCAATAAATTGAAAAACCTAGAAGAAATGGACAAATTCTAGACACATACAACCTACCAAGATTGAATCAAGAAGAAGTACAAAACCTTAACAGATCAATAACAAGCAACAATATTGAAGTTGCAATAAAAAGTCATCTGGTAAAGAAAACCCCAGGCCCCAGTGATTTCACTGCTGAATTCTACCAAACATTTAAAGCGCTAACCCAACCCTATTCAAACTATTCTGAAAAACAGTGGAGAAGGGAATACTTTCAGACTCATTCTACAAGGCCAGTATTACCCTGACAGCAAAACCAGACAGATAAATAAAATAAAGAAAACTCAGATAAGTATTGATGCAAAAATCCTTAACAAACTATTAACAAACCAAATTCAACAATACATTAGAAAGATCATTCATCATGAATGATCCAAGTGGGATTCATCCCTGGGATGCAAGGATGTTTGAACATATGCAAATGAATCAATGTGATACATCATATCAAAAGGATGAAGTATAAAAACCATATGATTATTTCAATTGATGCTGAATACGCATTTGGCAAAATTCAACATCCTTTCATGATTAAAAAAATGCCCTCAAAAAACTGGGTATAGAAGGAAAATACCTTGATATAATAAAGGCCATATATGAGAGACCCATAGCTAGTAACATACTGAATGGAGAAAAACCGAAAGCCTTTCCTCTAAGATGTGGAACACAACAAGGATGGCCGCTGTCACCAGTGTTTTTCAACATAGCACTGAAAGTTCTAGTTAGAGCAAGCAAGAGAAAGATATAAAGGGCATCCAATTTGGAAATGCAGAAGTCAAATTATCCTTGTTTGCAGATGATATGATCTTATGTATGGAAAAATCTAAAAACTCCATTAAAAAACTATTAGAACTGATCATCAAATTCAGAAAAGTTGCAGAATACAAAATCAACATGCAAAAATCAGTAATATTTCTATGTGCCAATAGGGAATAATATGAAAAAGGAATCAATAAAATAATCCCATTAACAATACCTACAAATAAAATGAAATGCCTAGGAATTAACATGACCAAAGACAGGAAAGATCTATACAAGGAAAACTATAAAACATTGATGCAAAAAATTAAAGAGCACACAAAACAATGGAAAAATGGACCATGTTTATGGAGTGTAAGAATCACTATTGTTAAAATGTCCATAATTGACAAAGTAATCTGCAGATTCAATAAAATCCGTATCAAAATACCAATGACATTCTTCACAAGCGGTTGAAAAAACAATCCTAAAATTCATATGGAACTACAAAAGATCCGAAGCTATCCTAAGCAAAAAGAACAAAACAGGAGGAATCACATTACCTAACTTGAGCTAATATTACAGAGCCATAGTAACCAAAACAGCATAGAACTGGTATAAAAACACATAGACCAATGGATCAGAACTTAGAACTCCAAAATGAATCGATGCATCTATAGTAAACTCATTATTTACAAAGATACCAGGAACATATATTGGGGAAAGGCCACCTCTTCGATAACTGGTGCTGGGAAAACTGGATATTCACATGCAGAAGGATGAAACTGGACCCCTATTTCTCATCATATACAAAAATCAAATCAAAACGGATTAAAGACTTAGATCTAAAACCTCACACTATGAAACGACTAAAAGTAAACATTGGGAAAACTCTCCAGGACATTGGATTGGACAAAGATTTCTTGAGTAATACCCCACAAGCACAGGCTACCAAAGCAAAAGTGGACAAATGGGATCACATCCAGTTAAAAAGCTTCTGCATAGCAAAGGGAACGATCAACCAAGTGAAGAGACAACCCACAGAATGGGAGAAAATATTTGCAAACTATCCATCTGACAAGGGATTAATAACCAGAATATAAGAAGATTAAACAACTCTATAGGAAAAAAATCTCATAATCAGATTTTTTTAATGGGCAATATGTCTGAATAGACAGTTCTCCAAAGAAGACATACAAATGGCATTCAGGTACATAAAAAGGGGCTCAACACCATTGATCATCAGATAAATGCAAGTCAAAACTACAGTAAGATATCATCTCACCCCATTTAAAATGGCTTTTATCCAAAGACAGGCAATAATAAAAACTGGCAAGGATGTGGAGAAAAGAGAATCCTCATACACCTTTGGTGGGATTTGTAAATTAATATAGCCACTATGGAGAACAGTATGGAAGTTCCTCAAAAAAACTAAAAGTAGAGTTACGCTGTGATCCAGCAATCCCACTGCTGGGTATATATCCAAAAGAAAGGAAGTCAGTATATCGAAGAGTTATCTGCACATTTTGGTCAAAGCCAATTAACAAGTCTCTAGGAAGTTCCAAACTTTCCCACATTTTTCTGTTTTCTTCAGAGCCATTTAAACTGTTCCAATCTCTGCCTGTTACCCAGTTCCAAAATCACTTTCATATTTTCGGGTATCTTTTCAGCAGTACTCCACTCTACTGGTACCAATTTACTGTATTAATCCATTTTCACACTGCTGATAAAGACATATCTGAGGCTGGGCAGTTTAAAAAGAAAGAGATTTAATGGATTTACAGTTCTGCATGGCTGGGGAGGCCTCACAATCATGGTGGATGGCAAGGAGGAACAAGATACATCTTAGGTGGATGGTAGCAGGCAAAGAGAGAGCTTGTGCAGGGAAATTCCTTCTTATATAACAATCAGGTTTCATAAGACTTATTCACTCTCATGAGAACAACACAGGAAAGACCTGCTCCTATGATTCAATTACTTCCCACTGGGTCCCTCCTACAACAAGTGGGAATTCAAGATGAGATTTGGGTGGGGACACAGCCAAACCATATCATTCTGGGTGGAGACACAGCCAAACCATATCATTGTCCCCCTGGCCTCTCCCAAATCTCATTTTTTTTTTTTCTTTACATTTCAAAACCAATCATGCCTCTGAACAGTCTCCCAAAGTCTTAACTCATTTCAGCACTAACTCGAATGTCCACAGTCCAAAGTCTCATCTGAGACAAGGCAAGTCTTGTCCACCGATGAGCCTGTAAAATCAAAAGCAAGTTAGCTACTTCCTCTCAATAAACTAGGTATTGATGGAACACATCTCAAAATAATAAGAGCTATTTATGACAAACCCATAGTAAATATCATACTGAATGAGAAAAAGCTGGAAGCATTCCCTTTGAAAACTGGTACAACACAAGGATGCTGATAATGATATGGACAATGAAATCCCAGCTGAGGTGGTCTCAGATGGAGATGAGGAACTTGTTGGGAACTGGAGCAAAGGTATCTCTTGTTATGTTTTATCAAAGTCACATATTTCCATATATACTTATATTTAAGTGTGTATGTATACATGCTTGTATTTAATTGTATATGTTTATATATATACTTACATTTAAATAAATATATATACACACACACATTTAAACGAATGTGGTTGTAGATGGTACAAAACAAAATTCCTTAAATAACAATGTGTGTAGAAGGTACAAGTTGGAGATTGCACATATTCTAGGCCCACTTTGTTAATAACAAAAGGAGCCATTTTATCTACATTTTGGCTTAAATGAAGAACTTAGTATTTATATTTGTGTTATATTCTGTTGAAAATATATTTTTTATTGTTTTTACTGCTTGCCTTGTATTTTAAGTCCTCATGAAGAAGTTCTTTTTTAAAACATTCATATATCATAACAAATTCACATTTCATTTGCAGTTCAAAAAGTTGGGAGGCCAGAAAATCAGACTTTGACATTGCCATTCTGTATTTGAAAGCATTCAGGTATTCAGACATTGAAACTCATTCACAGTATGTTGGTGGCAGACCAGAATTAAAATCAGTTCTTCTGAATCCTTCTCATTTGATTAATAGCTTAGTAGTCAAATTGCTCACTACAAATATTATTTTCACCCCTGGAATAAAGTTAAAAAAAGCCATTCATGCTTCTGAAGCAAAAGTCTATGATTATATAAACAGTTGTTCTCTTTGACGCTGGTATCAAAAATAGTATTTTCCAGGTCAACAAAATGAGAAATAACAAAGTGATGGTAGTTACAAATCCTCTGAGAGACGAACAGATGAATGCCCTGTGGAAATAAACTGTTCGCTGCTGGCGCTCCGCCCCTCCCATGTGTTCATCATTTTATTTAGTGAGTTTAAATGTGGACTCCCTGACAATGATTTGGCAAGGCCCATATCATCACTCGTTAACTAAAATGCTCCCCTCTCTGTCTCAGTTTGCTTGTATCAACACTTATGCAGTGTATAATCCTGTGAAATCAGTTAAGTTTCCCACGTGTTTTCACTTTGGATAAAGCTAGGGAAATTGTTACCTAAAAAATAAGTAAGTATTTTTTCCAAGGGCATATGTCCTAAGAGCCCTTCCAGACACCTTTAGAGGAATATAAAATAACAGATATAAAAAGAAGCATATTAGCTTATATAAAATAGAATTCAACTGAGATTCTGTGGATAAGGGGAAATAAAAAGAGAAAATTTTAGAAGTTATAAGGTAAGAAATAATCACTGTTCAATACAAGAGAAAGCAAAGGTATTTTCTCAGATCCAGAACACATACAGGCACTCACTTTTCACAATTGACCATGATACTGGGCAAAAATAGAGAGTTCTAAGGGCATATGGGAACTGTGCCCTATTAGAACTGCAGCTCAGCCTCTTATAGATGCATTTTTACTTAGAAATGTGTATATTGCAGTGCTGACTCTCAGAACATAAGCCACAAAACATCTGGCAATGCTTAATACCACAGCCCATCAGCTGCCATCTTAGGCTGCATAAAATAAGTAACGTCCAGTTCACAGGAGGGTAGATTCTGACGGTATTGATCAGAAACCAGTTCACTGTATTCAATCTAGGTATAGGCTGAGAGCATAAACCCAGATCAATGACCTAAGGAATGCCAATAGTATTCTTTGATATTTTTAAAGTCAAAAGTAAAGATGATTCCAAGAGACACCGGCTGCATTCTTCAAAAAATCTTAGGGCTGTTATGGAGAAAATAATTTGATTTTGTTTTGTTTTAGCATAAAGTAATACAGATCAGAAATCACTAGATGTATGGTCCAGTGCCACAATAAATCTTTATGCCCACATTAAAACTTTTGGGGTGGCATGATAGATTATTAAAACCTGATTTACCTATAGATTTTTGAATGAAATTTTTAGACCATTTTAAATGTCCCCAGTCACTGAATATACAATGTTGCATAAAGAAGGGAGGATGCATAAAGTCTATCTTCTATATGCTAGAAAGAAACAGTGCTCCCATTCATGTGGCGGAAAGTAAAGACTAAGACCATCTTCCCAAATTTGAGTCAAGTCATGGGGAGGAGTAACTGTGCAGGACACAGTAACACCGTACTGGAGAGTTTGCCAGACATTTTTCTGGGAACTTGATTCATTCATTCTTTTAGCAATAACAAATAAGGCGATACTGAACATCAAGCAGGAAGATATTGGGCTAGAAACTATGGGCATAAAAAATATAAAATAAATACTGAAGATGGAGCTTCTGAAATGATGGAATAAGGAACATGTTCTCCCTCCCTAGTAAAGCAATTAAACCAATGAAAAATTACAAAAGAAAAAATATTTTGAAGTCTCTGGAGATTTTCCTAAAACCATAGAGCATTAGGAGACACATTTGTTAAAGAGAATTTACTAACTTTTGGTCAGAACAGTGAGAGTTTGAGGCATTTGAGACACAACTTGGTCCATTACCCATCCATTTCCAGTTATTTGTTCCATAAGTTCTACCCCAGGCATGTGCAAAAAAGAATATGGTAGATCCCTTTCACCCCGCTGCCTGGGGATATATTTTGATCCCAGGATGTGAAGTCTGCTGCTGTGTTTCATTCCTCTTACTTCTGAGGTGTGGAAGCCTCACTCCAGGTGTGCAGAAGAACTGGTCTCTCTTTTCACACCCTATCTCCACTCACAGGGTTAAAGGTCTACCTTAGGTACTGCAGGCAAAGGATACTGGCCCCAACTGTCTAGCTACTTACCTTGCTGGTAGAGTGGAGGTTCCATGTCTGGAGAGGCAAGCTGACAAGACCAGGGCTGACATTCCAGTCCCCGATGCCCATTCTTAGAATAGGGGTGTTACTTTGGGAAAGTGGGTTCCCATCAGCAGCTTCAGTGAGATGACACAAGGGTTCTGTCCAGGAGTAAAATCAAGCTTTAAGAGTAAAGAGCTCCTCAGTTGTGCATGAGGGAGTGGATATTATTTGAAACAGTGAGTGGAGAAGTCATGCCTAAGTGTGTTGTTGAAAACAGTGAAGACTTTGGTGAACTACTGGTGGTATTTCTGATATAAGCAAAACAACAGAACAGCCACAAATTTAATAGTGATGACCAGGGAAAGAGATAGCCAATGTAGAGTCTTCCTAGGATCACAGTCAACCCTGTTAGTGAAGCCTGCGCATATACACTATGCTACACCCACTCAGAAGCAATCAGAGAAAGACATGGGGCAGAACCATAAACAGATCCGTTTATGCAGGGAAGAAGTCTTTTTGGCACAAGGTGCTTAAATAAAACATTTGAAAAGACACTGACTGAACAATCAGCTACTCTAAATCAAGGGTGACTCCTAAAACTACGGGTTTAAAAATAATATCATAGTCACCCATGATTGTATGGAGGACTGAGTATATGCCCAAGGCTGCACTCTATGCAGAGTTACCATTAGAGGGAACCTCCAAACTACTAGTGCCAGGATTACTGGGACATAAAACCATAAACTCCTTGAACTAAGATAGTAACCTTCAAGCCACACAAACATCTCATGGTAAAGAGTAAACATGTATCGAGTGAAAGGTGCTTAAGTGTAATCTTTGTGAAGTAAGTGCCTTATAACCACACACGAGTGACCCCCCAGATAGTCAGGCTGAAAGACAAAAAGAGAGAGAAAAATAACTCAGAGACTACACGCTGAGTGGGAAATAGACTTACAGAAATAGTTCACCCAAGACACTAAACAAACTAGCGAGTAAAAAACTAGCAAAGATCACAACCACTTCTGGAGTGGGTCAGTACCCAAGTTGCAATAATAAAATATCTAAAATGTCAAATTTTCAACAAAAAAATATGAAACATGCAAAGAAACAGTAAAGTGTGATGCATACACAGGAGAAAAAAAACCAAAGCAGGCACTAGAGAGGTATTTAGGGCTGGCGGTGCTGCAGAACACCTAGGGGGCTGAGGGACACTCTGGGGAGGTGTGGAGAGCCCCAGGGTCTGGTCTACGTGGCCTGCCAAGGGCAGAAGTGGTGGGGTGCATGCCAGCCTCCCATGGTACACCTGCCCGGTATGGTGCCTGTGGCACACAGACCTGCCAGGAGGAGGGGCCATGACCTCCTGCCTGTTGCCTGAGGCAGCTGCTGCTGAAGCTTCACTGCCTCCAGAATCCTAGCTGCAGGAGATTTCATGATCTACCCCATGGACATGTCAGCTGGCAGGGAGAGCTGTTTAGAGTGGTGGCATGGGCAAGACTCCAGGCTTTGTGGAGTCCAGAGAGTTTGGTGCTGGAATGGCTGCAGTGGACCACAGCCACAAGTGCCCATCCCCTAAGGCTTGCCATGCTCCTCTAGGTGGCATTGGCCTTTGGGGACTGTCAGACCTGGACAGAGCAGCATGGTCTTGGCTGTGGAATGGGGCCAGTCTATCTGAAATCCCCCTGTCTGAGCCTCTCCTGGAGCCCCAGCCTGGCCGCACCTGCTTACAGTGCAGACTTGAATACCCAACCAGCATGCTTCCTGGGGGCAGTAATTAGCCCTCAGGTTTGCTGTACTGAGTCATTATATTCACAGTACACGGCACTGAGACTGGTCCTTGACAATCCATAGCAAATGATACATACTCTTCCATTTATAAATGGAATAGCAAATGATACATACTCTTCCATTTATAAAAGTTTAGAAATCAAACTTTATAAGCAAGCAGTTTATAGCCAACAGTTTTATAATCAAGCAGCTAATTTTGGAATATCTTCTTTCTCCTACAATTCATATGGAGAAAATAAGGAGAAATTTTACAATACAACTTCAAATTATAAATTATAAATTATGTTCTCAATGAGAACATCTCACTGAGAGGGAACCAGTGTGAGCATAACTGAGATTGAACACCTCAAGATCACTGGAGAAGGAATAGAAAACTAAGGCTCAGAAAGTGCTCAGGAGCCCACAGGTGGCAGGTAGCAAAATGTTCCAGTAAAAACAGTTTCTAAGAATGCATTGTGGTGTAAGTAAGGGCTGTGATGGGAACTCAGAGATCCAGGA
Source organism: Macaca thibetana thibetana (assembly GCF_024542745.1). Taxonomy (NCBI): domain Eukaryota; kingdom Metazoa; phylum Chordata; class Mammalia; order Primates; family Cercopithecidae; genus Macaca; species Macaca thibetana. The sequence continues at coordinate 36,738,891 of NC_065598.1, forward strand.
TGGCAAAGGAAGTTCACCTGAACCAGGCTGTGCTCTAAGATCCAGAGCAAAATTGGCTACAGAAAGGACAATACCTTAAGATATTCACTGTAGGGACAGAGGAGGGAGCTGGAAGCTGTGACGCTTGGAATACTACCCTAGCATACCCTGTATCTTCCATCCCATCCTCCTATTAGAAGTCTAGAAAAATCCATCCCATTTCAATACAAGAAACAGGAAATGTGGAAGCTTTGCCTACACACAAGAATACTATAGGATAAATGATGAACAAGAGCAACATATATTTCTACAGAAAAGGAATAAAACCTATCTGGAAATGGCTTTCACAAAGCAGATGAAAATTGTAACTTAATATTATAATAAGAATTAAAACAACAAACAAAACTTACAGAATCAAATCCTTGAAAGAGCAACGATAGTTATGCAGGAATACTACAAAGCATAAATCTAAGAACTCAAGAAAAAGTGACCAGAAGACAGGAAGTGATGGCCTGAAACTAGAAAGCACACTAAGGGATATAGAGGAAATAAATAAAAAGCAATATCTACAGAAACATGGGTAAAAAAAGAGATTCAAAAATAAAATTCGTTCTTGTTGTGGAAATTGAGGATTATACATATGGAGATTAAAATGTAGATAAGTCTAGAACATCTGGTCGCACTGGTAAACAAAGAAGTTATTAAATAATATTTAATCATATCAAATCAACTAGAGAAGAATCACATCTTCCCCCAAATGGGACAGTTTGAGAATGAATAATAATAAATAAGAAATACGTAATAAAATAATAAATAGAAAACATAAATATGTTTTAAAATATGTTTACACTCATAAGTATTTCATAACATATACACCCACCCACCCACCCACACACACACACACACACACACACAAACACACTCCATCACATTCATTGGTCAACTTGGGGGTATGAAAAAAAATTCATTTATTTGAAAATAAAATACATAGTGTTTTTCTTACCTTTCCAGCACAAATGTTATCTTAAGGTATTTCTTTATAGAAGCATTCTAGCTAGTAAGTGAAGAAATAGTAATACAACTAGAATACCATCTTTTCGTAACTATAATTGGAAAAAACAATGCCTATCAGTAGTTGTCACCATAACAGAGAGTGCACCAGATATTTTAGGTCTTCTAGCAAAAGGGTGCAATACAATTTATGAAGCTGTTTTGCTAAAATGCAAATCAGGATATATATATAATCAGCAATTTACATAAAACACAAGAGAGTGCAGAGCATGTTAAACTAAATAAGAGGGATGCAGTTAGTCAAATCCAGATTGATTGAAATACTACAAAACAACCAATTCAGTGTTTTGTTTTGTTTTGTTTTGTTTCCACAAAAATAAATAGCCAGAAAATAAGAGTGGCATTCCATTGATAAAAAGAAAGTCAAAAATATAAACTTGCTATGTACGGGCATTTTTGGAAATATAAATCAAACAAACTATAACAAAACATTTATAAATAACTGAGGAAGTTTAAACGTTGACTAGATATTGAATGATTTTAAAATATTATACTTACTGTTTATTATTGATAATGATATTCTTTGTTTTCAAGAGTCCTTTTCATTGAGAGATACATTCAGAAATATCTGCAGATGAAAAATATGATGACAGGTATCTACTTCAATGTAATTCAAAGGGTGCCAGGGGATTGGGTGTGTATTAGTCCGTTCATTCTCACACTGCTATGAAGAGATACCTGACACTCAGTAATTTAGAGAGGAAAGAATTTTAATTGACTCACAGTTCCACATGGTTTGGGTGGCCTCAGGAAACTTACAATCATGGCAGAAGGCAAAGGATAAACAGGCACCTTCTTCAGAGGGCAGCAGGACAGAGTGAGTGCAAGCAGGGGAAATGTCAGACGCTTATGAAACCATCAGATCTCAGGTGACTCACTCATTATCATGAGAATGGCATGGGGGAAACGGCCCCCATAATCGGATTACCTCCACCTGGTTCTTTCCTTGACATGTGGGCATTACAAGTCAAGATGAAATTCTGGGTGGGGACACAGCCAAACTGTATCAGGGTGTTTGTTAATGAAGTAACTGGGTGTATAGCTGTAACCACTGAAGCTCATTATACTGTTTTCCAAAATGTATAATATTTCTCAAAAATTATTAAAACATTTCTATACTAACAAATAAAAGGAATACTCCTGAAAGGTATTTATTGTAGGAATTATACAGAAGCTTTCTTTAGGTTAGGGAAATTCTATATATTCCTAATTTACAAAGTTTTTGCTATAAAGTTGTGTTGAATTTTGTAAAAAATGGTCTCTGCTTCTGTAGAGATGTTAATATTTTCGTTTTAAGCCATTTATGTGGATTCTATGTTTCTATGTCTTTTATATTTTTTCATGATGTCGCTCTCCCATTTTATTTATTGTTTATTTTTAAATTTTTAAATTTTTCATGGATACATAGTAGGTATATACATCTATGGCATATATGAACTGTTTTAATACAGGCCTGCAATGTGAAATAAGAACATTATGAAGAATGGGGTATCCATCCCCTCAAGCATTTATCCTTTGTGTGGCAAGCAATCCAATTATATGCTTTTAGTTATTTTAAAATGTATAATTAAATTTTTTTTGACTATAGTCAATCTCTTGTGCTGGCAAATACTAGGTCCTATTCAGTTTTTCTAACTATTTTTTGTACCCATTAACCATCCCCACATCCTCTCCACCCCCCTACAGTCCTTCCCAGCCTCTAGTAACAATCCTTCTATTCTCTATGTCCATGAGTCCAATTGTTTTATTTTTTAGCTCCCACAAATGAGTGGGAACATGTAATATTTGTCTTTCTGTGCCTAGCATATTTCACTTAACATAATATCCTCTAGTTCCATTCATGTTGTTGCAAATGACAAGATCTAATTCTTCTTTATGGCTGATTAGTACTCCATTGTGTGTATATACCACAATTTTAAAATGTATTCATCTGTTGATGGACCTTACATTGCTTCGAAATCTTAGCTATTGTGAATAATGCTGCAATAAACATGAGAGTGCAGATAACTCTTCGATATACTGACTTCCTTTCTTTTGGATATATACCCAGCAGTGGGATTGCTGGATCACTGCGTAACTCTACTTTTAGTTTTTTTGAGGAACTTCCATACTGTTCTCCAGAGTGGCTGTATTAATTTACAAATTAATCTGAATTAAAAAATTTTTTTAAACTCTGATTTTTTTAAATGCCAGCCCATGAAGGCAGTTGGGAGGGAGGCTATACCCTGCAAAGCCACAGGAATCAAGCTGTCCAAGACCATGGGGACCCACCTCTTGCATCGGTGTGACCTGGATGTGAGACATGGAGTCAAAGGAGATCATTTTGGAGCTTTAAGATTTGAGTACCCCAGTAGATTTTGGACTTGCATGGGGCCTGTACCCACTTTGTTCAGGCTCATAGGCAGAACGGACTTGCCTTGTCTCAGATGAGACTTTGGACTGTAGACTTTTGAGTTAAAGCTGAAATAAGATGTTGGAGGACTGTTGGGATAGCATGACTGGTTTTGAAATGTAAGGACATGAGATTTGGGAGGGGCCAGGGGCAAAATGATATGATTTGGCTGTGTCTGTCCCCAACCAAATCTCATCTTAAAATCCCACATGTTGTGCGAGGGATCCAGTTGGAGGTAACTGGATCATGGGGGCAGGTCTTTCCCATGCTGTTCTCATGATAGTGAATAAGTCTCATGAGACCTGATGATTTTATGAAAAGGAATTTCCCTGCACACGCTCTCTCTTTGCCTGCTGCCATCCACCTAAGATGTGACTTGCTCCTCCTTGCCTTGCTCCTCCTTGCCTTCTGCCATGATTATTAGGTGGCCCCAGCCATGTGGAACTGTAATTGCATTAAACCTTTCTTTTGTAAATTGCCCAGTCTCGGGTATGTCTTTATCAGCAGCATGAAAATGGACTCATACAGTGAACATGTAGTTTGTCTTCCCAAATGGGACACATTTAACAGTAAAAGACAGTACTATGAACAATTATACAGGGGCAATAGGCATAAACCAGGATTATCCCACAAAAACACTACATACGTCTTTGTTTAGCAGCTTCTGATAAAGATTACTGGTTACAGAGGAAATCAGTGACATTCAGATACAAGGAGAAATGTTGCTAGTCTCACAATACTTGCATGTAAATTAGGGGAAAAATGAGTTCTTTTCTCCTGGTCGACGTATACAGCTCAATACCAGGGTGTATGAATTTGGTTACTTTGAGCAGTAAGTGGTCTTCACAATCATATGCAATAGCCTTATATATGGATTTGCTTTAATGAAATCAAGACAGAAAAAGTGTTTTTGAAGAAGTTTGGATTTGAGGAAAGAGGGCTTGAATTTGAATCACTGACAAATGATAGCGGATACAAGAAGTGTGGCTGAAATAGCTGATTGTAAATTTCCAAATGGAGTTTGGCATGAAGTTCAAGTATGATAGAATGGTATTCATTATCATTGGGCACCAATACTTCTAGTACCATACATTTTCAGGCTTTCTGCTGGTTTTTTCTTCCTCCCTTATCTCAGTTACTCAACTTTTCTTAGTATACCATGTAGGGATTTCACCTTGGTATAATCTAGACTGTCTTTCTGAAAGAAGGCTAACACTTATAAAGTATTATTTGGAAGAAGAATATTTAATGTGCAAATGATAAACATATATTTTACTAAGCCACTATTGTCCTATTGGTTTCTTGGGTAAGTCACTCCATATTTTATAATTATAGCAAGGGCATAGTCTCTTAGTCTAAGACATTTGAACACAAAATATTCTTAAGCTGTGAGGACTGGTTTTTTTCCTTATTTCAAAAAAATACAGATCACTCTCAAAAAAACTTTTACTGACCAACCAGGGCCCTAGACATCTTAATAAACATTGAGATGTGAATTTTATTTTTAGACTTTCCATTTAAACTTAAATCCACTAGATAATTGTCAACTATATTTTCAACTTTCTGTTGTGTAGATGCAGTTTAAATATTAATTACCATAAGAGAAATACAAATAAACTAAGAATGTAAAATTTAAACAAACAACACTCGTTGTTTTTATTTTTAAGATAGTCTCACCAAAATGTCCCTTGAAAATCTCTAAGAAAGAGCAGAGTTAATTTCCTTAGTGGAACAAAATGTCCTGACTAATCAAAATAATATTTTCAGATCTCTTATTCAAAGGACTATGGTTTAAAGAATAAGGAGTAAGGAAGTTATGTTTGATGCAAAACAAGCCTGGCACCAGTAGGGATGCTACTTCAGGAATAATATATTGTCCTTATTACTCTGCTGATATATAGTTATGACAATAAATAGACATTATCTTAAGGTGATAACAGCATTCTACCAGATCCAGAATAGATAAATCGCATCGTGTAGTTTCTTGATTTAACATACACATGAATTTTTAAAAGATCAAAGCAAAACTTAGTTTTATATGGAAATGACAAGGAATGAAGAGACAAAGATAACTGCGTGTGCTTTGTTCAACCCTGCTGTCATGTATTGCATCACATTGAAAACATTTTTATTAGATTTTAAACCTGTTGATTGATGAGCTATTTTTAGTATTCTTTCTCTTGGAAATGTACCAGGTATGCACACACATAATGCAATTTGTTTCTCACATACAAAAACACTTTAAATTGAGTAAAAACAAATAGCCTTCTAATTTCATGACATGTGGAAAAGAAATTATACTATGAATTTGCAGTAAAAATGAAATGATAGAAGTGAATTCCCTCATCTATTCTTCTTCAGCTTGAGGGGATCTTAACTAAGAAAGTGGTATAGAAGGTAGTATGAGCCAATAATAAAGCCAACTATTAAAAAACATTACATTTTTAAATGTCCTAGTAATGCATTGATCTGCATATTACCCCAGCACTTTTATATAACTTGTAAATTTTGAAAGTTTGTCTTTGTGGCAAGTTAATGACAATGAGCTCTAATCTCTTTCAATTTAGGAAAATTGGTCTATTTAAAGTCACCTGTACTTACAGCTTTGTAATTTTTTTTTTCTTTTTTGAGATGGAGTCTTGCTCTGTTGCCCAGGTTGGAGTACAGTGGTGCAATCTTGGCTTACTGCAATCTCCACCTGCCGGGTTAAAGTGATTATCCTGCCTCAGCCTCCCAAGTAGCTGGGACTACAGGCACGTACCACCACACTGGGCTAATTTTTGTGTTTTTAGTAGAGACAGGGTTTCACTATGTTGGCCAGGTTGGTTTCGAACTCCTGACCTCAGGTGATCCACCTGTCTTGGCCTCCAAAACTGCTGGGATTACAGGCGTGAGCCACCACACCCAGCCCTAACTTTGTAATTTGAAAGCTATCGAGCCAGTACAAGAAATAAAATCCTGCCTGTATGATAATAGATTTAGAAGCCTCCACTGCAACATTGCTAGTAATAAGATTTTGGATGCAATTTTAGCCCACAAAGTCAAGCAATGATCTGTAAGATTGATTTTACTTCACTGAGGGTATATTAATGTGCCATTACTTTGGATTTCAGAAATAACAAATGTGTTTCACTATATACATGAAAACAGTGAAGTCAAGGTTGATTTTGAATTACTAGATTATTTAACACACATACACCTATTTTTAAAATTATTATTTAGAATTAGATATTTGGGAACCATTGTAATGTGTCAGGTTAATTTTCTGTGGTTTCTAACAGGTAAACTTCTATTGATCAAATGCATTATTGTAATCTATTATGATACAAAAATGCTCTGTGTTAGGACATACGGATAAGTTCCAGTTTCTAGGCTGAACTTAAAGTGCTAATTTTGGTCTTCTGGTAATAAGGACAGAGATTAATCATGCGTTTTCCCGCTATACATGAAAAATGAGAAATTATTTCTATATTTGGGAATATTAATTTCAAAAGATGAAAAAACCACATCGTCAATAGTTAATGCCATCTAGTGCTGAACACATAGCAATGGCAAAGAACGGGTGAAATGCAGTTACAACACAGAAAATATACAGAGTACAGAGCCACCTAGTGGTTATTTTAGCATTTCAAAATAGTCGTATCTACTTGGATAAATGAATTATACGTATTAGGTGTTCCACAATTCTAAAACATTTTCATTTTTTAGATGGCATCAAATTTAATTTCATTCCATGAATCTTGACTGTCTGTAATGAAGGTCAGCAAACGATGGCCTGTGAGCAAAATGTAGCTTACCACCTGTTTCTGCATAGTGCATAAATTAACAATGGTTTTTACATTTGTTCATAGTTGAAAAACCCCAAAGAAAAATAATACTTTGTGACACATGAAAATTCTATAAAGTTGTAATTTTGTTGCTCATAAGTAAAATTTAATTGGAACACAACCTTGTTCATTTGTTTACATGGCTTTCGTTGCTTCGGGCTACAATGAAAGAGATAAGTAGTTGGAACTATACGTGGCCTGTAAAGCCTAAAATGTACTATCGGGCCCTTTACAAAAAACAAATTTGTTGGCTTCTACTCTAAAATATGTTGCAATTTGAAAAACACCCACAGAAAGAAAGAATGCATGCATACATTATATTTAGTATGTGTAATATAAAATGTGATATACAAAATGGCATCACTCTGGTTCAAAACACAAAACTAGAGTTCAGGAAGCTATTTCAAGAAGGATTGCCTGCATTACCTGCAAAAAGAAAACAGAAACAAACAAACAAAAATCCAGGAACTTGCCTTGAACCTTTGAACTGGGCCAAACTGCAATGACCACAACATCCTAGAAAACAGCCGAATTTCACCAACACTACAAATTCCTGAACAGCGACAACTAATGAACTACGGATTTGTGTACTAAGCCAGTTGCCTCCACCAACGACCATTCTTTCAAAGCAACTTGTGTAATCACCTTTAGCTTCCCTTCAAAAACGCTTACTTCCCTCCCTTTCTTCTGAACGCAATTTGGCTTCTAGCCAAATATGTGTCTTCCAAATAGCAATTCCTAAGACACCAATAAATGCCTAGTCTTACTGCACTGGAGTGTGGTCTTTTGCCTCTTGGTTGACAGTAATATATGTGCTTGTACATCTGTGTAAATCTAGTTTCCTTAATATATCTATTATTCATATCATTTATTTTGTTCCAATTATACATTATATTCCATACATACAGATGATTCTTTGTATAGTTTTATTCTTGGGGATTCTAGGGTACAGGCTTCAAGTTTGGGCTCCATTATTGTTTTCTTTATCCTTTTCTCCACTGATGGTTCATGCAGCTTCCTGAGTGCACAAAGCCTCCAAGACATTCCTGTGACCCAGAGCCCCACATTGGACTGTCCAAGTGTGCTTCCCACCATCTGGGTGATTTTTTTACAAAAGCCCCACAGGGTGAAGAGTTGTAAATCATTGCTTGGCATTTCCAAAGGGCTCATTAGATGGACATTCTATTAGCATTGCATGAGGAGGAGAGGCCAGCCTCCATCTTCCCTGTCCAGAGACTTGGATAGTATGATGCCTCTATAAAATGGAATGAAGTCCAAAAGAAATATAGAGATGCCAATGCTAAAGGTTGGAAAACTCCAGTAAAATTACTTTAAAAAATAATCAGGCATTGTGGCTACCTTTTACATGTGAAAAGGGAAGGATGCAAAACTGCAAGAGAGAGATGAATTAATGTCTTTCTGCTGCTGTGGACATTAGGCTGCTATGATTGTGGCAAAATGATTTTGAAACATTCTTGAGATTTGCCTGATATTTATCTTCTCAGACTTCCCTGACAAATATAATTAATTTATAATTTGGTTTGTAAAACATTGAGACATAACAAACATTAAACTACATTTTTAAGATGCATTGTGTTTGAAGATCATTTAAATTTTTATTCCTCCTTGCATTTTACAACCTTAATTTTACTAATAACGATGCTATTTGAAGACAACACAAAGAAGAAATTTTTATATAAATAGAATATAGAAACTTCATATGAGGTCTCTACTCTAACCCCTCTTGCCCAATAGAAGAGCTGCTCGTGAATATTTTTGTCAATACCTGTTGAGAAACAGAAATAATTGGGGTTGTAATTGCTCCACATTCTGGCCAACACTTATCTTTTGTGGTTATTGGTGTTTTGTTTTGTTTTTACATAACAGCCATCTTAAAAGGTAGGAGGTAAAATCTCATTGTGATTGTGACTTGCATTTTCATCATTATTAATATAAAATAGTTCACGTCATCTGAAATCTCTAGCTCTGAAAGATGAGTATTGAGATAAACATTATTAGATGAAGAAATTGAAATAAGAATGATTAAATTATCTGTCCAACCTAAAACAGTTTGTAGGTGGTGAACCTTTGTTTTGAATCAAGATCATTCTTTTAAACTAATAAATACAGTGCTTAGTACCAGTTGAGGTTTAATAATACATCTATTGTATTACTAATTTTGTACCACATTTATAATAAAACTAAAATATTTATTATTGTTGAAAAATGAAGCGATTGGGGTTCTGTTGGAGAATGGCGTTACAGTGGTGCTGAGCCAGGGACCCAGCATCACCTCAATTGTTTCCGGCCCAGCAAGATCTTTCCTATTACCTTCCCAAGGGAGGTGCATAAAAGGCACAGAAGAGAAGAACAATCTTTATTATTCAAAAGGGTTTTAGCTCCAAATTCCAAAGTAGAGCACTGCAAAGCAACACAGATCACCTGGAAGGCTCAATAATCCTTGGTCTAGAGGACAGAAGACATAGAACCCAGAATCAAAACAGTCTAAGTGGTCTTCTAGCTTTCAAAGCCCCACGCCAAATTTTTTATTTACTATTTTAATTAGAAAAAAGGCTGTACCCAATTTTCATCTTAATTTCTGGTCCTTGGACCCTACTTCTGTGAGCAAGAAAATGTGCATAAATGGAGAAAAAAAGGGTAAAATCATCCAGATGAGGCCAAACCCTATGGGTGAGGAAGAAGTGAGGGTGTGAGGTAGGGAGAAAAAGATCAAGTTCATTTGACAAGACTCTTCAAGGACTTAGAACACTAAATCCAATCAAGGATTGACCCACTAAATAAGGACCCTTGCATACGTGATGCACCTTTGTGTGTGTGTGTGTGTGTGTGTGTGTGTGTGTGTGTTGATCATAACTATATACTGAGGAAGAATAATGAAAAAAGGAGACCTTAAATGTCTTCAAGTAGTCTTATTTTGTTTACCTATTCTTATTCTCTAACCTACTTGTACTTGAATGCTGATATCTTTCCCTAGGTTTGGTACTCAGTTATTATCCCTTTGAATGAACTTTGGTTCTCTGTTAATTATCCCTTTGAATAAACTTTATACCCTTATGTCTCTTTCGACTTTTTCTTTAAAGCCAATATCTCTTAGATTTCCCTTTTTGAGGCTATTTTCTAGACCGTGTAGGCATACTTCATTTATTTTTATTATTTTGTCTTTTGTCTTCTCTGACTGTGTATTTTCAAATAGTCTGTCTTGAAGCTCACTAATTCTTTCTTCCAGTTGGTCTATTCTGCTGCTAAGAGACTCTGATGCAGTCTTCAATATGCCAATTGCATTTTTCAATTCCAGAATTTCTCCTTGCTTCTTTTTAATTATTCAATCTCTCTGTTAAATTTATCTCATAAGATTCTGAATACCTTCTTACGTTATCTTGAATTTTGTTGAGTTAAATGGCTATTTTGAATTCTTTGAAAGGTCATATATCTCTGTCTCTTCAGAACTGGCCCCAGGTGCCTTATTAATGCATTACATAAGGGTATATTTTCCTGCATGGTCTTGATGCTTGTAGATATTCATCACTGTCTGGGCATTGAAAACTTTGGTATTTATTGTAGTCTTCGCAGTCTGGACTTATGTGTACCTATCCTTCTGGGGAAAGCTTTCTAGGTATTTGAAGGGACTTGGGTGTTGCAATCTAGGTTTCTGATCACTGCAGCCATATCTGCATTAGAGGGCACCCCCAATCCAGTAATGCAATGGCTCTTGCAGAGTTATAGAGGTACTGCCTTGGTGGTCTTGGATAAGATCCTGAAGAATTCCCTAGATTATCATGCAGAGATTCTTATTCTCTCCCCTTACTTGTTTCCAAACAGAGTTTCTCTCTCTGTGCCGAGCTGCTTGGAGCTGGGTGAGTGGTGACAAAAGTATCCCTATTGCCACCATCACTGGGACTGTGCTGGGTCAGACCTGAAGCCAACACAAAACTGGGTCTTACACAAGACCCACACTAACCACTGCCTGGCTACTGCCTATGTTTGCTCCAGTCCTTAGGGCTCCACAATCAGCAGATGGCAATGCCTGACAGGCTTATTTCCTTCCTTGCAGGGTGGCAAGTTCCCACCAGCCCTGGGTGGGTTCGAGGATACCATCCAGGAGACAGCTTCTGGAGTGGGAAACATTAGGAATCTACCTGGTGCTCCATTCTACTGTGACTGGGCTGGCACCCAAGCCACAAGACAAAGTCCTTCCCACGCCTCCTCCCTATTTGCACAAACATAAGAGTCTCTCCCCCATGGTCACCACTGCTCCAGGCCCATGGCAAGTACTGCCAGGCTACTGTTGATGTTCACTCAAGTCTTCAGGGATCTTCATCCAGCTTGTTGTGAATGCCGCCAGACCTCAGACTCTTTATTCGGGGAAGTGGGCTCCCCACTGGCCAAAGACAGGTCCAGAAATGTCAGGACAGGTCCAGAAGAGGCAAGGTCCAGAATCAGGGACCCCAACAGACCACTTGGTGCTCTACCCTACTGTGGCTGAGCTTATACCTAAGCTGCAAGACAAAGTCTTCTTTACTCTTTCCTCTGCTTTTCTCAAGCAGGAGTCTCTTCATATAGCAACCACAGCTGGGAATGTGCTGGGTCACACCTGAAACCAGTACATTTCTGAATTTCACCTGAGACCCATGACAAGTACTGCCTGGCTATCACTGCTGACTATTCAGAGCCCAAGGGCTCTTTAGTTACCAGGTGATGAATCCTACCAGGACTAGGTCCTTGTCTTTAAGGCAGGAGGTTCCCTTCTGGCCTCAGGTGTGTCTAGAAATGTCATCCAGGATATAGGGTCTAGAATGAGGGCCTCAGTTCTCTGCCTGGTGCCCTATCCTACTGTGGCTGAGCTGGTATCCAGGTTGCGAGACAAATTCCTCTTTACTCTTCCCTCTCCTCTACTGACTGCTTAATGGACAGAGGATTTCCTTTTGGTATAAGAAAAAAATTCTGGAATTAGATATTGATGATGATTGTACAGCATTGTGAATACACTAAATAGCACTGAATTGTAGACTTTAAAATAGTTACAATGGTGAATTTTATGTTATGTAAATTTTATCCTAATTTTAAAAATAATAATTGCTGAAATTATAAAAAGTAATTCAGCAGGCAGATGGCTTCTTTTTTTTTTTTTTTTTTTTTTGAGACAGTGTTTCACTCTTGTCACCCAGGATGGAGTGCAATGGCATGATCTCGGCTCACTGCAACCTCCACCTTCCAGGTTCAAGGTATTCTCCTGTCACAGCCTCCCAAGTAGCTGGGATTACAGGCACCCACCACCAAGCCCAGCTAATCTTTTTTTTTTTTTTTTTTTTTTTTTTTTAAAGTAGAAATAAGGTTTTGCCATGTTGGCCAGGTTGGTCTCGAACTCCAGGCCTCAGGTGATCACCCGCCTCAGTCTCCCAAAGTGCTGGGATTATAGGCATGAGCCAGCACACCTGACCAGATATCTTCTTTAGAAAAGAAAATGAACAATAATAGCTAATAAACCTGCCAAGTGAATATGAGAAATTCACTGCTTTCTGCAAATTAAAGAAAAATAATAATGGGCATTTAAAATTATTCATTAGGAGGCAGAACAAAATGGCTGAATAGAAGTCTGCACGATCTGCCGGGCGCAGTGGCTCATGCCTGTTATCTCAGCACTTTGGGAGGCTGAGGTGGGCGGATCACAAGGTCAGAAGATCGAGACCATCCTGGCTAACAAGGTGAAACCCTGTCTCTACTAAAAATACAAAAAATTAGCTGGGCATGGTGCCACGTGCCTGTAGTCCCAGCTACTCAGGAGGCCGAGGCAAGTGAATTGCTTGAATCCAGGAGGCAGAGGTTGCAGTGAGCCGAGATCATGTCACTGCACTCTAGCCTGGGCGACAGAGTGAGATTCCTTAAAAAAAAAAAAAAAAAAAGGCTGCACTGATCATCCTCCTCAGAAAAAAACATTGATTATTTAGAACTATATTGTTGGCCGGGCGCGGTGGCTCAAGCCTGTAATCCCAGCACTTTGGGAGGCCGAGGCGGGTGGATCACGAGGTCAGGAGATCGAGACTATCCTGGCTAACATGCTGAAACCCCGTCTCTACTAAAAATACAAAAAACTAGCCGGGCGTGGTGGCGGGCGCCTGTAGTCTCAGCTACTTGGGAGGCTGAGGCGGGAGAATGGCGTGAACCCGGGAGGCGGAGCTTGCAGTGAGCCGAGATCACGCCACTGCACTCCAGCCTGGGAGACACAATGAGACTCCGTCTCAAAAAAAAAAAAAAAAAAAAAGAAGAACTATATTGTTATATTGTTTAATTTCCATACATTTGCAATCTTTCAAAATTTCCTTCTCTTATTGATTTCTAATTTCATTTCAGTGTGGTCTGAAATGTACTTTGTGTTATTTCTATCATTTCAAAACCATTTAGGTATGATCTATTGCCTAGCTATGATCTATCCTGGGAAATGTTCCATGGGAACTTGAGAAGACTGTACATTTTCCACTATATGTTAGGACTAGTTGTTTACAATGTTGGTCAAATACTCTTTACTTATTGATCATCTAGTAGTTGTTCTGCACATTATTGAAAGTGTACTTTTGAAATCTCCAACTATTATCAGTGAACTGTATGTAACCATCCAATTATGTCAGTTTGTCTTTGCATATTTTGCAGCTCTGTTGTTAGGTGAGCATATAATTAACTGTCACCTATTCTTGAAGGTGTTGACACTTTTATCATATATAATGTCCTATGTCTCTTACAAAAAATTTACTTAAATTCTATTTTGTCTGATTTTATTATAGCCACTTCAGCCCTATTTTATATTTCCTTGGTATATATTTTACCTTTCTTTCATGTCCAACCTGTTTCTGTCTCTTTCCCCTTTTACTTTTAGCTGACACATAACAATTGGACATATTTATGGGATACAGAATAATATTTTAATGTGTCTACAATGTATAATGATCAAATCAGCATAATTAGCATAGTCATCTCCCCAAACATGTATTATTTCTATGTGTATTATAAACATTCAAAATTCTCTCTTCTAGCTTTTTGAGAATTACAACAAATTATACTTAACTATATTCACCCTACAGTGCTGCAGAAGACCAGAACTCATTCATCCTGTCTAGCTGTAATTTTGTATCTGTTAACCAACCTCTCCTTATCCTCCCTTTGCCACTACCCTTTTCAGCCTCTAATACCACAATTCTACTCTCTGCTTTCATGAACTCAATGATTATCTAGCTCCCACATATGAGTTTGAACATGTGGTTTTATGGTTCTGTGACTAATTTATTTTGCTTACCATAATATCCTCCAAGCTCATCCATGTTGCCATGAATGTCAGGATTTTATTCTTTTTTATGGCTAAATAATATTCTATTTTTTATATATATACCACATTTTCCTTTTCCATTTATCTGTTGATGGGCATTTAGGTTAATTCCATACCTTAGCCATTAGGAATAATGGTGCAATAAACATGGGAATACAGGTATCTCTATCACTATATATAATAATTAACTTAAAATGGATTAAATACTTAAATATAAGACCAAAAACTATAAAACTACTAAAAGAAAACAGGCAAAGCACTCCAGGACACTAGTATAGGCACAAATTTTATGAGTAAGACTTCAAAAGCAAAGGCAACAAATAAAAAATAAACAAATAAGACTATATCAAACTAAAAAGCCTTCTGCACAGGAATGGAAACAATCAACAGAGTGAAGAGACAACCTGTAGAATGGGGAAAAAATATTTTAAAACTATTCATCTGACAAGGGACTAGTATCCAAAATATACAAATAACTGAAACAACTCAATAGCAAAAAACACAAATAATCCCATTAAAAAGTGGGCAATGAACTTTTGTAAACATTTTTCAAAAGAAGACATATAAAATGTCCAAAAGGTATGTGAAAAAATGCTCAACATCACTGATCATCAGGGAAATGCATGTCAAAATCACAATGAAGTATCATCTCACGCTAGTTAAAATGGCGTTTACCAAACAGACAAAAATAACAAATGCTGGTGAGGACATGGAGAAAAGAATACTCTTATACACTGTTGGTGGGAGTGTAAATTAGTATAGCCATTATGGAAAACAGTGTGGAGGTTTCTCAAAAATCTACAAATAGTTTCTCAAAAAACTAAAAAACTACCATGTGATTCAGCAATGCCATTACTGGGTATCCAAAGGAAAGGAAATCACTATTTGTGTCACTTAATCTAATGTGAGTCTTTTCCACACAGTGTAGAGATGAATTGTATTTTTCAACCATTGTGCCAATCTGCCTTGTAATTAGACTGTTTAATCAATTTACATTTTATGTAATTACTGCTAAGATAGGAGTTCCTTCTACCCTTTTGGTATTTCCTTCTATATTTTTTCTTTTTTGTGCCTCAATTCCTCCATTACTATGTTCTTTTGTATTTAATTAATTTTCATTGTAGTGACTTGACTGTTTTCTCATTTCCTTGTCTTTATATATTTTAGGGTTTTTTTTACTGCTTACATGGGGTATTAAAATTGACATCTGAAATTTATAACAATGTAGTTTAAATTAATAACAACTTTACTTCTATAGTATACAAAAACTTTCAGTGGCATATAAAATGTCTGTCCTTATATAGCTCTGCCCCCCTTTTGTGTTGTTATTGTCACAAATTCCATTTTTATCACTTATATCCCCATTAGCACAGATTTATACTTATTGTTATATAGGAACAAAAAAGGATTTACAAACCAAAAATACAATAACACTTGTTTTAATAATTTCTTCATGACTTTAAATTGCTATCTAATTTCCTTTTATTTCAGTCTACAAAACTCCCTTCGGCATTTTTTATGGGTTGGGTCTATTAACAACTAACTGTTATGCTCTTATTTATATAAGGATGTCTTAATTTCTCCTTCATTTTTGAAGGACAGTTTTGTCAGATAGATAATTCTTGGTTGACAGGTATTTTCTTCTTTCAGTGCTTAAATACATTATCCTACTTCCTACTGATGTGTATGGTTTCTGACAAAAAATCAGTTGTTGATCTTATGGAAGTTCCATCATGTGTCATGGTCTTTTGTTTGATTGCTTACTGTTTCCAAATTTTCTCTTTCTCTTTGGCTTTTGACAATGTATTTATTTTATGTCTTACTATGAACTTATTTGAGATTATCCTATTTTGAATCTGTTGAGCTTTTTGGATGTGTAGATTTATGTCTTTCATCAATATTGGGTAGTTTTGGGGCAATATTTCTTCAAATATTCTTTATGACCATTGATCTCTTTCCCCTCCTTCTGAGATTCCCATAATGTGTGTGTTGGCATGCTTGATGGAATTCCATATGGCTCTTAGGCTCTTTTCAAATTTCTTCATGTTTTATTTTCCTTCTTTTCCTCAGACTGGTTAATCTCAAATGTCCTATCTTCAAACTTACTGATTCTTTCTTCTGCCCACTCAAATCTGCTGCTGAGCTTCTCTACTGAATTTTCATTTCCATTATTAGATTTTTCAGCTCCAAATTTTATATTTTTTAAAAAATAATTTCTATCTTGTTATTGATATTCTCTATTTATCAAGCCATTATTCTCCTGGTTTCCTTTATTTCTTTGCCCATGGTTCTCTTTAGTTCTTTGAGCACATTTAAGATAGTTGAAGTCTTTGTCTAGTATGTCCAATGTCTGTTCTTCCCCCAGAGATAGTTTCTATTAATTTCTTATTTTCCTGGGAATGAACCACACTTTTGTTTCTTTGTGTGCCTTATAATTTTTTGCTAATACTTTTTAAATATTATAATGTGGTAACTATAGAAATCAGATTTTACTTCCTTCCCATGATTTGTTGTTGCTTCTTGTCAGTTGTGGTTGTTGTTTTAGGTAGTATTTTTAGTGACTTTTCTAGGCTATTTTGCAAAGATTGCATTATTTTTCATGTATGGTTATTGAGGCCTCTGTTCTATTAAATTTGTGGTAAGCTAATAATTTTATAGGGATTTCCTTAAACACCTGTAGCCAAAAAAAAATGTAATACTCTCCCAGTCTTTGCATATTTGCTCTGTTGTGGTCACCATTTCAATGCTTAGCCAGGCCATTTACAACTCTGCCTTTGCCTTCCTTTGTATCTTCATGGAACCTAAATGCCAGCCAAAAGTGATAACTTAGGGTTTTTGCAAGTCTTTTCTGAATATGCATCCAGCCCTTAGAGTGTGTGTGACTTTTACATTCTCCAGGATAGGTGGCACCTTTTCAAAGCCATTATTCTCCCATGTATCTCCTTCAGCAGTCTCTCCCTTTCCAGGCTTTTCAGTCTGTCTGATGCTTGCTCTATCTATTATCCCTCATCTCATGTGGATATGGACTTTAAATGTTTTTGATAAATGCCTACTGGAAAGCCAATCCAGTGCTCAGGAAACTCCACTGGGAAAGCAAAACAAAAGCAAGCCCCTGAGATTATCTCTCAGGGAGCCATCAGACAGGACAAAATACCAATTCTATGTTCTCAAAGTTGTTCTCAAAGAATTGGTGTTTTCTCCTTCTCTGTCACTTGCTAGCTGCACCAAGAACCACAAATACTGCAGGACTAAAGGAAACATAGAGTTTTTCCTTCCTCTTCTACAGTATTTTTTTATTTTTTTTTTTTATTTTCTGGCCAGGCACGGTGGCTCACGCCTATAATCCCAGCACTTTGGGAGGCCGAGGCAGGCGGATCATGAGGTCAGGAGATTGAGACCATCTTGGCTAACACAGTGAAACCTCGTCTCTACTAAAAATACAAAAAATTAGCCAGGCGTGGTGGTGGGCACCTGTAGTCCCAGCTACTTGGGAGGCTGAGGCAGGAGAATGGCATGAACCCGGAAGGCGGAGGTTGCAGTGAGCCGAGATCACACCACTGGACTCCAACCTGGGCAACAGAGCGAGATTCTGTCTCAAAAAAAAAAGAAAAAGGAAAAACTTTTCTAATACATATGTGATCTTGTTAGTTGTAAACATGTCTGCCTTCTCTTATGGACTTTAATTCCATGAAGTTGGACTGTAGTTTAGATGATCACTCATTTCCCAATAGTTTCAACAGTACCTGGAAAATAATAGGTGTTCAATAAATGTTTGTTAGTCAAGTTCACTCTATATGAAGTAGATGAATTAAGACCCTGAAAGTTTGATGTGACTTGCAGTGACTCACTCATCTACTCAGCAGGGAAATCTAGCTGAAGTCCCAGAACTTCCAGAAAAAATATGACGTCGTTTATTTACTTCTTTGAATTTTAATCTCACCTTGCTACCATGATTTGCCCTCGAGCACACAGACCATGTTGAACTTCCAGAAATTGTGTTAGTTCCTTCATGTGTCCAACCTCAATCCCTGTGCTATGCTCACAGATAGTCTGAGAGGAAGTCTTTAAAAAAATATATGGACTACTTTCTTCTAACAACTGTATTGTTAAAAAATGCTTTATGAAAAAAATACTTCATAGTCAATCCCAACCGCTTTACAGCAAATTAGCCACCCATCATTTTTTCTTGCCACAAATGCTCAAGATTCCTACAAAGTTCAGGGCTAGGTAGAGATTACAAGGTAATAATTTCTGTCTACTGCTTTGCTAGTCCACCCAAAGGAATATCTATGCCTTTAATTGCCCACTTTAGATAGCTTTCAGCTTTTGAAAATTCTGTAAGATAAAGCTTCCAGTAAAAAATACTACCATTTGACAACATATATCACCTTGAGGGGAAGCAAAGTACAAATGTGAACCACATGAACTTAAGAAGCAAAGTGAGTCACACAGATCTGCCAAATTTGATATACTAAAGAGGAACATCATTCTTTTTTAATTGTACATAACACTTTGAGAACATCATTATTCGAAAATGCTAATCCTTATTCAATGCCCTCAGGCCTTGCTGTAATCCTCTGTAGGAGCAATTTTCACTGACAGTGGGCAGTAATTCAGTCACCAGTAGGCAAAAGCATTACACTGATAAACATAAATCCTCCAGCTAGGGAAACAATAAATAACTTTAACAGATATGTAATTAATAGGCTGCTCAACAAGTGCTCTGAGCTCCCCAAACTGGGATTTAAATGCAAATATGCACCAGAGGGTGAAAAGCACAAATGGAAGAGAGAACCACTGTGAAACCATGCAGGCCCCCCAAAATTCAACAAGGGACTTAGTACAAGGTAATCATGTAACTGCCCAAGGGGTTCACCTTGCCTGCTGCCTAGACAGAGCCAATTCATCAAGACAAGGGAATTGCAATAGAGAAAGACTAATTTACACAGAGCTGGCTGTGCAGGAGACCGGAGTTTTATTATTACTCAGATCAGTCTCTCCAAGCATTCAGGGAGCAGAGTTTTTAAGGACAACTTGGTGGGTGGTGGGAAGCCAGTGAGCCAGGAGTGCTGGTTGACAGGGATGAAATCATAAGGAGTTGAAGCTGTCTTCTTGTACTGAGTCAGTTCCTAGGTGGGGGCCACAATATGAGATGAGCCAGTTTATTGATCTGGGTGGTGCCAGCTGATCCATCAAGTGCAAGGTCTGCAAAATATCTCAAGCACAGATCTTCTGAGCAGTTTAGGGAGGGTCAGAATCTTGTAGCCTCCAGCTGCATGACTCCTAAACCATAATTTCTAATCTTGTGGCTAACGTGAGTCCTACAAAGGCATTCTAGTCCCAGGCAAGAGAGAGGTCTGCTTTGGGGAAGGGCTGTTATCATATTTGTTTTAAACTCTTAAGCTATAAACTGAGTTTCTCCCAAAGTTAGTTCAGCCTATGCCCAGGAATGAACAAAGACAGCTTGGAGGTTAGAAGCAAGATGGAGTCGATTAAGTTAGATCTCTTTTACTGTCTCAGTCATAATTTTCCAAAGGTGGTTTCAATCACATCAATATGTCCAGGTCAAGCACTAGTACTTCTCTTCCCTTGGAAGTCTGCTTAGGTCCAGCCAACAATTGTACGGACTTGTTTAAAAAGGAAACTTCTAATACAGGGGATGGGCAGATAGTATAGAAACAAAAGACAAATATTCTTATGGCCAGCACTCTATGTTTTGTTTTCAAGGATGTTAGGTGTAAAATTTAATTTTTCCTTCTGATAATTATTTTTCAGCCATAGAGTTTCAAGAATATGGTGTATCTAATTCAAAACCTTTAAAATTTATGTTATAAAATGTATTACAGTGTTCTAATAAATCAGCAACGAATTATCAGAATGTACCATGTACTAAAAAGATAAATGGGAATTTAATAGTTAAGAGAGAAGGTGTTTTCAGATCACACAGCCAAATCATGAACTAACGGACACATTTGTAAACTCGACAATAATTTACACCAGGGTTCTTGGTTAGAGTGCATAAATCCAGCAGAAGAGTTTTTAATATATCAACCGAGACTTTTGGTCCCTTGTTTATAAATCAAAAAGTCAGGGGTCTGTAAATCCAGATACTGTATTAAAAATTTGTAGCTTTTTATTTATAAATAGGTAGCTATAAGAATTATATATAACAAAATAGAAAAATAAATTGCTTTTAAAATTAAGTGAAGGTTAGCATTTATAAATCGCAATTATAGATAAAATGCCTATATGTTTGTATCACCAACCAATATCATCTCAACCAATTCCAAAACTATGCATTTCATAAGATCATAGCAGGGATGTGCCAAGCAGAATGTCAACACTTGGCAACTTCAGTGCAGGAATTAACTCAATGTTATTCTATTAACTTTTCTAGGGAACTTTTTAAAAAATACGGCATCTGCGTTACGATTTTTTTGTTTTACCATAAAAGGACCAAATAACGGTTATATGGTAAGTCATAACTTGAAAAGATTACATCTAATTATAGACACGAAGTTCAAATGTCTTCCTTTTCTCTTAAGATACACTAAATATATTTCTTAAGAAGACCCAATGTAAGGACAATTCTCTCATATTTTGCTTTGCCTCATAACTTCTCCTCACAGCGGAATCCAAGATGAGCAGGTGCCATTTCAGGGCCAGGTTACTCAGGTCCCACGTGGCCATTTCACACAAGCCACAGGCTGTGACTCTGAAGGAGGTGAGCTTGAGACCCTCACATGACCTCCTGTTGGTGAATTTTCAAATCCCTCCTGAGGGGAGAGGGGAGACTCTCATCACAAAATAACACAAGAGAAACAGAATCAAAAGAAATGAAAAGGGAAAGAAGTAAGAAATCCCTACAGGTGACTGGCTCAGAGACAAGGTTAAATACAGCTTATTTGCCTTTTACTGCCTCTGCTCCAGAAGGACAGCCCTGCTAGACTGCCTCCTTGTGAGCTACATCACCGTGGAAGAGCCAGGCCCAAGTGAGGTTCTGGGGAGTCTCATTCCATCAAGGATCCCCTCTGTCCCTTCTCCTAACATATCACCCATCCCTTGAGGGTCAGGTCCTTTATTCTCCTGGCTACTCTGAGCCTGAGTGAAATACCCTGCTTCCCATTCCAAAGGAAGCAACCCTGCCTTGTGTCCTCTTCTCTCTAGATGGTATAAGTGCCTCACTAATCAATAAACCACCTATGTACCAGATCTGAACGGATGCTAATCTGTGACTCCATGTGGGCTGACATCTTTACATGTTAGTAGGAACCTTCAAGTACTCTTCCTTACTGGAGATAATAATGCAGGACTTTATACAGGCAGCAAAATGTGGGGTTAGAAGCTGTAAGGGAAGGCTGGAGATATTTTACATGAAAGGTATTTGGGAATAGGGACATCTGCCCTGGAATCGACAGTGCTTACTACATTGAGCAGAGTGGGGTTAAATAACATCTCAGCAACCCACTGGATCATCATTGTTAAGGACCTACGTAGAAGGTACCAGCCTTTTTCCTCCTCTGTTTTCACTCACTAGTTATTCACGAACGCAGCCACCCTGGACTCCTCTGTATGCCGCTTGTATAAGGTCTAAAACCACAGCATCTTAAGGCTGATGCAATTTCCGGTGAGGAGTGAGGAATAGGAGACCCAAGGCTTATCCTTTGAACCCCTTTTCCACCATGACGACCTCATGACATGCCCTTTGTTTTCTGTCCTTTCACAGGGACCTCGTTGTGCGGCTTCCTCAAATGTAGGTTCGCGCTTCCTCAAATGTAGGTTCATGGACTGCACATCTATATTCATTCTCTACCTTTCGGTTTGGAAGCTGTGCAGCTCCGCCCGGCATGACACTCCCAAGGAACCCACATAAGCATCCAAATGTCAACTGCATCCTCATCTCTGACTACAGATGGAACCACTCCCAAGCATGCCATGCAGGTCCCTTGGGAGGGCTTGTACATAGGAGCCACCTAATATGATTTGTTAAATTCTAAAAATACAGGCTTAAAGACACAGTGCATTTCAAAGCTTGAGAAAATGTACTGAGTTATAGGGTTATAAAGCAAATTCATATAGAAATTAATTGAATGAAATAAAAGAGCACAGATCCTAAAACACGGAATTTGTAGATAATATTATTTCTTCACTTGAAATTTACTCTCAAGTGTATTTAATATGAGACCTAAAAATACATCTGATGTGGCATTGCAGACTCATTTTACCCTTCTGCATTCTTCTGAGAACTTTAGAGACCTGGGTATGTCAACAGCTTATTGGGATAGTAACAAAATGAAAAATCAGAGCAAGTGGTCCCACAAGTTACATACAGAAAATCATCCATGACACTGCTGAAGCAGCTCCATTAGGTCCAATATAAGCAAACAAAACTTATGAGATTGTATAACATGGTATTTTGCTTCATAAGCATTTGATTACATTTTGTCTATTATTTGGAATAAGGTAGGACTCATTAGTCAGGACACACACACACACACACTCACACACACATAAACTCCCCAATAAATACAAATATGTTGATTCTTATAAAGATCAAAATCAGGAATATTTATTCCTCATGCTTTCATTTGCAATAGTTATAAACTCCCAACCACTTAAATGTTTCCCTATTATAAGTTCATCAACCCTTAACATGTGTTACTCAAGTTATAATTTTGCTAATATCACCTGTGTTAAAGAACTACCATTGGTAGCATTGCTACATTACCAATATAACTTTATTCTCTCCAAAAAAATATGGCACTAGTTTCTAAACCTGAGTTTATAAAGTTCAACTAGTCACCAAATAAAGCGCAATGTTTGTCAGCTATTGTAGAGAAACTGGCTGTTATGTGAAATGGGCTGCTGCATCAGCAGATTGCCAGGGACCATTTCCAAATACAGGTGGCAATATAGGCTGTTGAAATAAACAAACAAACAAACAAACAGAAGATAGATCCTGTCACTTTCAAAAAGAACAAACAAATCATGACTTGGGGCCTGTGAGGGTTATGTTCCATCTTCTCCAGTTCTACCAACTGCTTTTCTCTGCTCTTCTCTGTGCCCCAGAAGGCTGCATCCTGCAGTGTTCATGAGGGGCTCCTCTGCTCTCCGGCTCCTGTTGGGTTTGGCTAATGGGAGGCACCAGCGAGAGCATGGAGGGCAGGAAGAAAGTGAGGTTGTGGAATTTATTCCTCAAACCACTTTCAGACTTGGGCAGTTGTGGCAGTCACTGTGCCCCTCCACAACTATAGCTCTTACCAGTGACTTCTCTGGCAAGTCTCCCTCTCTCAACTGGCTGCCAAAATGCCTCTCCCCTTCAGGTGTGGTAAGGTTTTCTGTTGCTGCAAGTCCCTGAAGAGCCAATTATAATCCAAAAAGGCACAATCTTCAGTGCCATAATCCCAAATATTTAAATCCCAAAAGATCAAAATCTTGAAAATATAATTATGAAAGAAATAATTTTTAAAACTTTAAAAATATATTTATTTCCATTTTTAAAGGGAATTTATTGAGAAATTTATAACACAGGACAGAACATGTCATAGGATAGTTTACATAATAAAAGAGACAATAATAACATATCTATTTTTGAAGGCCTAAACGCTCTGGTATATTAACACACAGGTATACCAGCTATGAGCAAACAAACCATATTCATAAAGTAATATGTCAAAAAGGGAAACTTATTAGTACATATCACTGTGGTTTGTAATTGTGTGTACCCAGCTGTATAACTGCAATCACCTGAACTACAACAGACAACCTGTCTTCTGACAAGATTGATTTAAAAAAACTGCAATGAGTCACTACTGCATCAACCCTGAGTCAATCACCCAAAGAACCAAGAACTGGAGAAATTTATCTTTCACAAATGCAGATGTACAAAAAATATCTCCTCACTTTTTGAGGAATTTGTTTTGTTTGTTTGTTTTTGTTGTTGTTGGTTTGTTTTGTTGTTGTTTGTGTGTGTGTGTGTGTGTGTGTGATGGAATTTCACTCTTGTTGCCTGGGCTGGAGTGCAATGGCGCAATCTCGGCTCACTGCAATCTCCACCTCCCAGGTTCAACCGATTCTTTTGCCTCAGCCCCCCAAGTAGCTGGGATTACAGGCACGGGCCACTACCACCGCTAATTTTTTGTATTTTTAGTAGAGACGGGGTTTCACCATGTTGGCCAGGCTGGTCTTGAACTCCTGACGTCAGTTGATCTGCCCGCCTCGGCCTCCCAAAATGCTGGGATTACAGGCGCAAGCCACCACGCCCGGCCAGAAGTTTTTATGCACATGCACAATGCTTACATACAAAGTCAATGCTGTGATAATACACTTTGATGGAGTCACATTTCAAAAAATGCATAAAACAAATTAGAACTCTCTAAAAGTCTTTACACAATGTATACCTGCAGTGTTTAAAATGATGCAAAGGTAGGCCGGGCGCGGTGGCTCACGCCTGTAATCCCAGCACTTTGGAAGGCCAAGACGGGCGGATCACGAGGTCAGGAGATCGAGACCATCCTGGCTAACACGGTGAAACCCCGTCTCTACCAAAAAAATACAAAAAATTAGCCGGGTGAGGTGGCGGGCGCCTGTAGTCCCAACTACTCGGGAGGCTGAGGCAGGAGAATGGCGTAGACCCGGGAGGCGGAGCTTGCAGTGAGCTGAGATCCGGCCACTGCACTCCAGCCTGGGCGACAGAGCAAGACTCCGTCTCAAAAAAAAAAAAAAAAAAGATGCAAAGGTAAAAGTACATAGCATAAAGAATTGTAAAAAAAAAAAAAAAAAAAAAAAAATGTTGACAATTTAAAATACTAAAAAAACCTAAAAGACAAATGACAACCAAAAAAAATATATATATATATGAAAAAGTATACTACAGGCATAGATTATAGACAATTATTCAAAGATAGTCCAGAGATTCTGGCCAATTTTTATGATCATTGACTATATTTTAAGGTATCACATCATGTCGCTTGAGGTCAGCAGTTTGAGAACAGCCTGGCCAACATGGCAAAACTTATCTCTACTAAAAATACAAAAATTAGCCAGGCGTGGTGGCACACCCTGTATTCCCAGCTACTCGGGATGCTGAGGCACCAGAATCGCTTGACCTTGGGAGGTAGAGGTTGCAGTGAGCTAAGATCGCGCTGAGCCAAGATGGTGCCACTGTACTCCAGCTTGGGCTACAGAGTAAGACTGTCTCAAAAAACAGAAAGAAGGGAAGGGAAGGGGAGGAGAGGGGAGGGGAGGAGAGGGGAGGGAGAGAGAGAGAGATAGAGAGAGAGAGAGATAGAGAGAGAGAGAAGAAAAGAGGAAAGGGAAAGGAAAGGATGGAAGAAGAAAGAAAGAAAAAGAAAGAAAGAGTGGAAGGGAAGGGAAGGGAACCCATTCCACGGACACTCATATGCATACTACAAATTTGATAGAAACAATGCTGGTAACCGAATGGGACACTGTTGTGTAAGTATCTTCTTATCTTACCATGCACATACTTGTTTCTGAACCAGTCAGTAACTTTGCTGACTTCTTCAGGCAACTGCATGGAGCTTTAATTCATTAAAAGATCCTAGAATGCCATCAACTGGAAGGAATGCCAGTGCAGGTAAATGACACATTTTCAAACTGAAGTTTTCATCATTGCTGTACCTCATGGCCAATTGATTCATCTTAATTTTCTGTCAAATATATTGGGGTGAATGGAAAAAAACAAACTTTATTGGAAACACCTTGAAATTCATTTTTAGAAACCTTAATTGCACCTAATTCCAAATCTGTCATTATGGTTTGGGGATGCAATTGAAATTCATTTTCTTCTGCATAAACACAGTAAGAGGGTGCTGAGGTATGCAGATCACTTGAGGTCAGGAGTGCGAGACCAGCCTGGCCAACATGGTGGAACTCTGTCTCTACTAAACATACAAAAATTAGCTGGGCATGGTGGCACCGCATCTGTAGTCCCAGGTACTAGGGAGGCTGAGGTTGGAGGATCACTTGAACCCAGGAGACAGAGGTTGCAAGTGATCCAAGGTCATGCCACTGCACTCCAACCAGGGCGGCAGAGTGAAACTCCATCTCAAGAAAAAAGAAAAAAAAAAAAGACAATAACAAAATAATAGTTTCACCTGATGTTATGCAATCAATTTGTGATTGTGATTTTTCAGGATTTTAGATGTTAGGGATTGCAGACTTTAGGAATTTAGACTTTAAGAACACTGATCTTTCAGGATTTTAACATTCTGGATTGTGGCATCTGGGATTGTGTTTTCTGGGATTACAATCCAAACCCAAAGGATCTTCTTGTCATCCACCCACCTTGTCATTTAACAGATGATATTAGTCAAATGTCAAACTATCTCAAAATTAGGGTTAGAATTTAAGTCTGTAGACTCCCAGTTTAGACAGTGCCCCATTCTACCCCTCTGCCTTCTTGTTGAGCCATTTGGGAAGAGGCCCTTGGAGTAGTGGTCCTGGTAGTAAGAGATAAGGTCATGGCATGTCCATAAGGAGAAAGGGAAAAAGAGCATGACAAGGCACAGGCTGAGCACCTACATTGGTATTGATAGCAGTATCTGGGGCTACACCCGTGGGATGTAGACAGATGCTATCTTCTCGCAGAGAAACACATATGCAGAGGTTATGCTTCCTCTCACTAGAGTAAACTCAAATTCTACCTTTCTTTGGAAGCCCTCCTGGAACTGAATCTACCAAACAAAATTAAATTCCCATAGAATATATTGCTTGAAACATTGTTGCAAAGATCAAGTGAGATAATGCATATTGGAAAGCTTTGTCGAGGGTGATGTATTATAGTATTATTAATGAGAATCCTCAGTTAAATATGAGAATTCTTGCCTCCTAGACATGGTGTCTGTTTTGACATGAAAGGAAACATGAAAATGATGCTACCATCTTAACCTGTGGTTAATATTTCTGAACTTTATTTATAGGATTAAAATTGAAGGGGCTCTATGAAGAAAGAGCAAATCAACTTAAATTGGCATCAGAATTTTGGCTTCATTGTCTGTTTTCATCTTGGTTTATACATCATACTCATAGTCTGTAGTAGTCAATTTTCCCTTATATAACAAAGGATAAGGTGGTCTCAGTCGATTTTGAAAGGGTCTATCTAGCAGAAAGTGACATAGTCTCTCGGGTTGTTGAATTCCCAGAACATAACTAGAACCTCTGAGCTGTCAAATATTGGGTCGATTTCATCATTTTGCAGTAGATTTTGACAACTGTCCAGTGAAAAAGCTCTAAAAAAAATGAAGACTTACTGAATCATATTTTTCAGAGGAATCGCTTGACTCGGAAATGGTAGTCAGCACTAAGAGAGAATGAAAACAGATCTTTCCTTGATCTGTACTGTGAAAGTAGCAGAGAAGTACTTTGAAACTCATCTTCACAAGGTGCGTGTAATTTCCAAATCCTAATACAAATGCCAGGATCACTCGGTTCAATAAAACTCACCAGCAGTCAGGCATGCATCTTTCCATCTCAACCGACGGTAGCGAAACAACTGAGAGAAATAGCCTGAACGGTGAAGAATGAAGCCCCTGGTTCACTGAAGTTCAATTTCTCCCTTAGAGTCTCACAAAGAAATATGGGCTTTAGAAGCAGCTAAATAGTTTTGCCCACCTGTCCCTGAAGAAATTCTGCCAGTTTATATTCATTGAGCAGTGAGTGGATGAAGAATCATCTGCAAGGTGCTCTCAGGAAACAGATTTCTTACATGAAATCAAAGTTCTTTCTTTGATGTATCTGCCACTACCCACAGTAACACCCCAGTGCCATTCTTCAGAGAGATCTCCCTTAGATAGTTTACAGAGAAAATACAGTATATCCACTTATGCTCAGCTACTACAAGCAACTGAACAGCAAACATACTAAGACTCACGCGGACAAATCTGTTTGTACATATAGAAAATCTGAAGCAACATCATCGTGTTTTAAAGAAAGCTGATAGACATGTCAAGGTACTTCTCACTTAGCACAGACAAAAAATAAAGCACAATTTATTTTTATTTATAAGACCACCAAAATGCAACACTGATTCTAACTTAAATAAGGAAGGGGAACAGTGTATTTCAAGATGGTCTTGTAGAGAAATAAGTTTTCATTTAACCTCTGGTGCTGTTATGTTCGAATGCTGCATTAGAGCTCCCTGATGTTGGGCAGTAGGCACCAGTCACTGGAATACAGGCCTTAGTTGTAAGTTAAGAAAATATTTGCCTTTGGAGCAACAAACATTAGGTGAGTTGTACGGGCGGTTAGAGAAAGCCTATCAGAGACCATTTGGCCACCTGTCCATTGACCATATATGGTAATCTTTCGTCATTTTTAGAAAGACTAGGTCAGGAACTTCAACAGCCCACCACTCTAATTCTTCTTCCCAGGAGCTTGACACCATCATAATGTCTCTGATCTCAAAAACCCAAGTAGAAATCACCAAATCTCAAGAAGCAACTCATAAAGAGCTTACTCTGCAGACTTTCAAGTCAGAAACTGCTGTTGTCTATAGCCCTTCTATGCCACATTTACTTTTTTCATTGACAATGAAACTGTGAAAGGGCTATGTGGACCCTGGTCGCATCTTTTCTCAGCCTGCCTTGTGGGTGAGTTTCCCTGTACATATGTCTGTTATTGTACTTGGAAAGTGGCACCATGACTCTGTTTATGAAGATTGGTCTGAAAGCTGGATAAAGTCCTAGAAGATTGTGTTAGGCATTCCCCCTTAGTTGCTAGATCAGTTGTTGTGAGGGAGTGTGTATAGGGCAACAACTAATAAGGTCTGGGAACTCAAAAGTGGCTGTTAATCAACTTGTACTCCAACACCTAGATATATTCATATAGTCTGCTCATCTCTTAGGTACTTGAAATCCAGTATTCTAGAGGGATAACTTTGATAACAAAAAGTAGCTGTGCCCATTAATAAAATTTTGGTCCAGGTGAAGAGCACATACACTCATTAGAATACAGAGGATCAGCCCGGCAACTTGCAAGCTGTGTTTAGCACTCTCCTTATTTTCTCAAAGACTTTGCTCTTTAGTGACATAGGGATGAAGATACCTACCTTACAAGGGTGTGATGAGAATCAAACAGGGCAATGCTGTTTAATTGGATGAAACAGAATAATGCTCAGCATCGTGGTTACAATGTAGAAGTTGTGCCGTAATTGCTGAAATATAATGGTACAGTAGAGAATATAATGGTACGTTAGGCAACATCTCATCCAATTTCCTCATTCTACAAATAAGAACCTTTGGGTGCAGGGATGTTTATAATTTCCAGTGGTTGCCCAATAGATTAATCACAAATTCAAAAGAGGAAAGCAGGTTTCCTGTCTCTCAGTGGAACATCCTTAACCCTACATTATATTATATCATTTTTATCCTTTTACAAAGAATTTACCATAACTTTGTCCCTGTGGTACATTAACAAGTTATGCACTCATGTTAATAACCTTTTGCTGTAGAACACATAGTAGTGAATAGGGAAAAAGTAAACAAAATGAAGTTTTATGCATAAAGGATAAGTCCTATAGGGATGTGCTTAATGAAAGGACGTGGGGTGTGAGATAGCAAATTCCAATTAAAATAGCACACTCTTAAATACAGGCTGTAACCCATTCTTTCAAGGATATTCAGTCAGAATGGTGTTATTTTCTATTTCTTGTCCTGGTAAATATTTCCCAATTGTTTTTTGACTAGCTTGGGTGTCCAAAAGCTCAGGTAAGGGAATATATTTTGACAGAACACAGATGATCTTCCCTGGGAATTGCTGCTACTAAGTCTTCTGTGAATCTGCATTCCTCTATCTGGCAGCTCCAAGATGACATTTGTAAATAGCAACGTTAAGTAAATAGTCACAGCATGAAGAGTTCTTTCACCAGATTAGTACCATTCCTGACCACTGGGGATGGCAAACTGACATTTAAAGAAAACTCCCAAATATGTCACACTGATCCTTGTCTTTCATATATTTATCCTAAGTCAAAACAATGTGTTGTCTTTGGAGAACACAAGCTGAAACAAGCATCAGGCCTGGACTTTAGTCCCCTGCCCCACATCTTCTTACCTTCCCATCTATAAATGTGCAGTTTCATTGGTGAAAGTTGTGTTTGTGCAAATGCGTGTGTGATTTTTTTTCCCTATGCACAAACTCTCAATAGTTAATAAGGCAGCAGAACATGTTCTATCTTCCTGGAAGCAGAAAAATTAGTTATAATCTGTCAGGAAACAACTGTTTATCAAGGAATTCTTCCAGGAGCACTAACCTTTATTTAATATGTCGTTGATTTTCTAAACTGTTAAGTATGCCTTATAATGGTGAAAACCTACATGACACCACTCACTACATCAGCTAATATCTAGTTTATTAGAACATTAACATTTACCACTGGCAATTAACTGACAAATGGCACGCGTATGTGATTTATAAAGAGAGATTTGAAAATGAGCACAAGTTAAGTATTTTTAAATGGCATGTGGGAATGCTGTAGTGAAGCCTAGACTCTTCTTGTCCTTCCCTTTTCTTCTTAGAAGAAGCAGACCAGTAGTATGCAACTATGAAGCCCCTCCCCTCTGAGCTTCGTGAACTAATCTACAGTTAGCCATTGGAAAGCATGTGCATAATTAATTAAACATTACTATTGAAGAAAGATGTGTATGTGTGTGTGCAGATGGAGAACTTGTGAATAGGATAAGTCAAAGTGTTCTAAACAATGAAAAAACGTTGTGTTGCTCCATCATTGGTGCAAGGTAAGATTCATGTTTATTCCTTTATAGGGAATATATTAGTCTGGTAGGACTGCCAAAACAAAAATGCCACAGACAGGGAGATTTAAACAACAGAAATATATTTTCTCACAATTCTGGGACTAGAAGTCCAAGGTCAATGTGTCAGCAGGTTTTGTGTCTGGTGAGGCCTTTCCTCCTGGCTTGTAAACTGCCATCTTTTCACTATGTTTTTACATGGCCTTAGATCTTGCAAGTCTTTAGCCTTTATTTTCACTTTTGAAATTTTTTGTTTTTATTAAATTATTGTACATACATTTGAGATGTGCTGATACATATAATACGTACCATTTAAATCTTCACCAAGTTATAATTACTAAAATGATCTTTAAGATTGTCAAGTTTTTGAAATATCATAAGAATCTATAAATGTACAATCATTTATTTATTTAAATAATTTTCTTCATTCAACATACACTTAATATCTCCAACTACTGACCTACTATTATTTCTATCAGAGTTGTTGCTATATAGTATTCAGAAAAACTAAAAATCTTTTTATAAATTGAACATGGAAAAAGACTACTGAATGTGGCAAAGCCCTAATAATTTATACAGATGTATATGTACTTGCTTATGCATCAAAAATTTTTAGTGCATATGTCCCTCAAAGGCAAATATTTTAGTAGGCCATCCCATCAATTGACTAGAACTTAAAGTGTTTGATGATGACAGTGCTTTCTTTTGGACAAAAACAAGTTGCATATTACTAAAGTTCAGATTAATATTTTACAAGGTACTTTGCAATTTTTTCACTATACATTATTTCCAAAGTTAAAAACATAAAATAACTCTCTCCAGTGAAATACTCAGCTGAAATGAGGATCACATCCTTTTCTATTTTACTTCTCTTATCTTTGTATTCTATTTGTGGCTATATATGCAGATATCCTTGAAATTAGAAATATAGCCAGAGGGTTTTCCTCCTAACAGAATTGCATTTTAAATGAATATTAATAGAGTAACTTTTTATTTTTAACCTCTTTTATTACAGACATTTTAAACATATGCCAAAGTAGATATAATAACGTAATGAACATTCATATTTCCATCAAATAGCTTCAACAAATGGCTAATATTGCTTTATCTATTTCTCCAACTTTGTAATTATTTTGAAACAAACCCCAGACATCTTAAAACTTCTGTGAATACAGTGTATCTTTAAGAGATTACTATTTTAAAAAACATAACCACAATATCATTATAATCTCAAATAACAATAATCACTCTATACCATCAAATATTTAGCCATTAATCAAATTTCCAGTTTGGTTGGATTACTTTTTTTTTTTTTTTTTTTTGAGACGGAGTTTCACTGTTGTTGCCCAGGCTGGAGTGCAATGGCACGATCTCAGCTCACCGCAACCTCTGCCTCCCAGGTTCAAGCAATTCTCCTGCCTCAGCCTCCGTAGTAGCTGGGATTATAGGCATATGCCACCACGCCCGGCTAATTTTGTATTTTTAGTAGAGACGGGGTTTTTCCATGTTAGTCAGGCTGGTCTCGAACTCCTGACCTCAGGTGATCCACCCGCCTCAGCCTCCCAAAGTGCTGGGATTACAGGCATGAGCCGCCGTGCCTGGCTGGATTACTTTTATTTAATATCTCTACAATTTTTTTTTTGTAGGTTTCCTCTCTCACTTTCATTCTTCAATTTATTTATTGAAGAACCTGGACCATTTTTCTTGGCATATTTTCTATATGTTAGATTTTGCTGATTGCATTCCTATGTTTATTTGTCTCCTGTGCACTCCATAAAATAATAGACTAAGAGATTAGGTTTTGTATTATTTTTGGAAAAAATGCACATAGTTGAGTTTTATTTTCTTTCTTGTACCATATCTGAAGGCATGTAAAAAGGGGTTGCTTTTCTTTTTGTGATTAATCAACAGGTTTAGGTGTTGCCACCTTTACCCATTCATTAAAAAGTTTCCCATGTGGTTTTCACTTACTGCTATCAGCAGCCATTCATATTTATTACAAAGATCCTTTAATTACAAAGATCCAAAAATCTCTACTGCAATGTGGTAATATTCCAATGTAATTGTTAACCTTTAATACATTATTTAATAAATATAAATAAAGTATGATTATTTTCATTTCTTCTTTCAGGAAATTCCAATTTAAGGACTTTGCATTATTATTCACAGTACTTATTTAAAATTATTATAAGAGAGCTCTCTTTTTCTCTCTGTGTGAGACTGGTTGGTTGTGTACTTACAGGGGAGAGTTTTACTTCCATTTTAATGATAAGCTCTTGATTTATTATATTTATTTTTATATAGCACCTACCATGATGTACTTTACATTGCAGACACTCGAGAAAGTCATGGTAATTTGGTCGGTTAGAATGCTTTGGTACCTGCCAACCTGATCTTTGGGCCATTTCCTTTACCCTATCCCTCCTCCAAGTATGGCCCTGTTCATCATTTTTACCACATCATGTGGGATTAGTGACGTGTAAAGTCATTGATTGATAGTTGGTGTTTATGCATTAGGTTCTACCTCACTCTAGAAAGTAACTGTTGATATTTTAAATTCTGAAACAGAAAGATCCACTTGTGCTGGTGTCAACTATTCAATTAGAGTCAATCCTTTTCTAACAAAGTTTTTAAAAAGGCAGAGATAAATAATTTACTGATGTTAGTTACTACTAAATACTAATGTTAGTTACTACACAGTAGTATTTTACTCATTTATATAAAGGATCTTTATAACATCTTTCAATATACTATAATATATATAATATATTAATATAATAATAAATTAATCTGAAAATGATGATTTTCAGGAAAGGAATACGTTGAGCCATTGTGTGATTAGTATCTCTACAAGATTTACACAGGGGTTTACACAAACAGGCAGTAGTATTTATTACTGCTAAAATGAAATAGAAGACATATTACTTTAAGGAGTTTATGGTCCAGTCTGGGAAACAGAATCTATGGTGATAAACAAATCGTAATACATATGTAATGATGTAGTCAGGATTCAGAGACTACTATTAGAGCTCACTGAGATTATTATAATTATTATAAGTCACTTGAGACTTTACCTCAGGAGAGATCAGTAAAAAATTTCTCCTCATCTCAGTTTCTAGAAGTGGTTATTATATTCCATGGATCTGTAATGGCAGAATTTAGATCAAATTTTTATCAAAAGTTCAGATGGGACAAAAACACCACATATGGATAGAAATTTCCAGTTTTCCAATGATAGATGACATCCATTTTTAAGTCAGCTTTAGTAGCAGTAAATCAGTTTGAAAGGTTATATAAAAACATATGTCATAAACTTCTTCACATCCCTCACTCAGAATCTGCCTAAATTAATAACAGAATTTTCTAGGCTTTGATGACAGGTTATTCTCAGGAAACTGCCACCACAGCACCTAACAATTCGATGTCATGATGCTTACTCCAGATTGAGTGCTACAGATTTGTTCTATTCCTATTTGAGGTCAAAACTGAATAAGAAATGGCAGTTGCATTTTAATTTGAGGTAGCATTTAGAAATGATTTAAGAAATGTGATTTATGAGAACACAGATTTATTAGATTCAATTATTAGGAGGCTTGTTTTTACCTTTTCCATGTTTCAAGCAGGTACTAAATAATTCTGTCAACCTGTTATAAGACATCCATAAATGGCATTGCATAGAATTATTTACATGTCTCTTGAACATGATAAAGTACTCATCATAATAAATTATTATGGAAAAGGCAGTACTATTAATCACTTGTTAAATGTTAATAACATTTACCAACATTTATTTCTTTTAAAGCAGCAAGAAAAAATAGGTATTTCATTTTGAAAAATTATCAACTGAAATAAGGATTTTATTATTTCCAGATTCCAGATTCTCCACTTTAGACTTAAATAGTTAAATCTTTTACCTCTTAAAAGTTCTTGTATTTATTGGCTTTAATGTAGATGAAAAGAACGTGTTTGAGTTTTACAAAAATTTAGCTTCTAGAGTGCAAAAGCTTTTGAGAATGTAAGTGGGGTAGAAAAATTAAAACTAGGTTGTGTATTATAAAGCACTCTGTACTACTTAACCAGGAAAGCATCTAAATATTTATTCACTTTCCAATGTAGTACATCTA
This sequence comes from Macaca thibetana thibetana, assembly GCF_024542745.1. Classification (NCBI taxonomy): domain Eukaryota; kingdom Metazoa; phylum Chordata; class Mammalia; order Primates; family Cercopithecidae; genus Macaca; species Macaca thibetana. Next base: position 36,774,392 of record NC_065598.1, read on the forward strand.
TGCTATCTTCTGGCAATGGTTCCTCAAGTTGGGAATATTCAAACTAACACGCATCAAAATAATTTAATATTTCCTTACAGACTAACTAGCTGACATTCCTTAAATAGTATGAAGTCCTGTCAACATTAGAACAAGGCCACAGTAGTGGCTATCTTTAGTAAACGGAGAAAAGGTGATATTACAAAATCACTGTTATGTTAGTTGGCTAGTCCCAATATATCAGAACAGATGCTAAACATTCACAAAACCTGTAAAAGTGAAACATTTGGAAAACACCAAGTGTTCATGAAGAGATGGAGCAATGACAGTTCTATTTCACACAGTGCTGATAGAAATATAACTTGGAAAACTGAATGTTTGTGCCTCTCCAAAAATTCATATGTTGAAACCCTAATCCCCAATATTATGGCATTTAGAGATGATTCCTTTGGGTGGTAATGAGAAAAGTATTTTTTTCCTTTTTTTCTTTCTAATTTTTGTGGGTACATAATAGATGTATACATTTATGGAGTACATGAGATATTTTGATGCAGGTATGCAAAGCATGATAATCACATCATTGAGAAAGGATTATCCATCCCCTCATGCATTTATCCTTTGCCAATTATACTTTTAGTTATTTTTAAAAGTACAAGTAAGTTATTATTGACTATAGTCACCCTATTGTGTTATCAAATAGTAGATCTTATCCATTCTTCCTATTTTTTTTTGAACCCATTAACCATCCCCACCTCCCCACCCAGTTCCCTACCACCCTTCCCAGCCTCTGTTAACCAACCTTCTACTCTCTATATCCATGAGATCAACTGTTTTGATTTTTAGATCCCACAAATAAGAGAGGACATGTAATATTTGTCTTTCTGTGCCTGGCTTTTTTCACTTAACATACTGATCTCCAGTTGCATCCATGTTGTTGCAAATGATTGGATCTCATTTTTTTATGACTGAACATGAATGGGGAAAAAACAGCCTTTCCTATAAGATCTGGAACACTACGAGGATGTCCACTGTCATCACTGTTATTCAACATAGTACTGGAAGTCCTAGCTAGAGATTAGTATATTTATTTATTTTTTTTTATTTTTTAATTTTTTTTTGAGATGGAGTCTCGCTCTGTCACCCAGGCTGGAGTGCAGTGGCCGGATCTCAGCTCACTGCAAGCTCCTCCTCTCGGGTTCATGCCATTCTCCTGCCTCAGCCTCCCGAGTAGCTGGGACTACAGGCACCCGCCACTTCGCCCGGCTAGTTTTTTGTATGTTTTAGTAGAGACGGGGTTTCACCGTGTTAGCCAGTATGGTCTCGATCTCCTGACCTCGTGATCCGCCCATCTCGGCCTCCGAAAGTGCTGGGATTACAGGCTTGAGCCACCGTGCCCGGCGAGATTAGTATATTTATTTTTTTAAATATGAGTTAGCCTACTTCCTCTCTCTCTCTGTTCTCTGCCATGTAAGGATATAAGAAGATACAATGTAAAGATGTATAGAAGCTACTGTTTCTGTCTGTAAACCAGGAAGAGGGCCCTCACCAGAACCCAACCATGCGGACAACCTGATCTCAGACTTCCAGCCTCCAGAACTGTGAGAAATAAATTTCTGTTGTTTAAGCCACCCAATTTATGGTATTTTTGATAGAGTGGCCCAAACTAAGTTAGTATTGTCCAATAAAAGTAAATAAGATCACAATTTATGACTCACAACTTCACTCCTTAGTATCTAACAAAGCAATACTAACTGCATTTATTTCTTTTCTTCAAAAGATAACTAGGTCACTTTATATCCCATCTAACAATATTTTGTAAAATCTGGTTTAATGTCTGTAATCTTTTTCAATAGCTTGGTATGTAAACGAGGTCACTTTTTTTTCATTTCTTCAAATTTGATTGCTTAGAACTTCATGTATCCTGATTAGCAGTATGTCCACTTTCTCCTTTTTAAGGCCTTTAGCTTTCATTAATCAGGAAAAGGAGAGTTTACTTGACACAAAAAAATCAGTTCTTCCCCCAAAACCTATCCACACAAAGAGCTAGAAAGTCCAGTTCTAACACCATTGTGTTGTTGCCACATGGAGTCATAGTTGAACTCTCTGGTTCTGTGAGATCTAATGTTACTTGTTCAATACTGAGGTGAGTTCTTTGGAAGTCTGGATACTTTATGAGACACAAGGGTACCCTGGTCTAGGGCTTCAGCTTTACCATTGTGTATTTATGTGTCTGTGTGTTTAACTTCCCACTCAAACTATCAGCCCTTGTTCTTCCAAGTGAAATGAGACCTCCTCAGAGTACGGGCATATTTTCAAAAACTTTGTGACGTATGCCAATGTTTCCTTTGAACAAGAGTCCACTGATGAAAGTGCCATAATAGCTTTCATGAATAAATGACAATCCACTTTTTAAAATTTTAGAACAGCTTTAGGTTTCAGCAAAAATGAGCTGAAAAAAATAGAGTTCCATATACTCCCTGCCCCTACACATGCATAGCCTCTCCATTTTCAACGTCCCCCACCAGAGAGGTACATTTACTATAATTGATAAACCTACATTGACACATTATTACCACCTAAAGTCCATAGTTTACATGAGAGTTCACTCTCGGTTTTGATATAGTTTGGATGGTTGTTCCCTCCAAATCTCATGTTGAAATGTAATCTCCAAAGTTGTAGGTGGGGTCTGGTGGGAGGTGTTTGAGTCATGAGAGTGGGTCTCTCATGAATGGCTTTGTATCCTCCCCACAGTAATGAGTTCACATGAGATCTGGTTGTTTAAAACAGCTTTTGGCACCTCTAAGCTTCTCTCACTCCCTCTCTCACCATGTGACGCGCTGGCTCCCTTTCACCTTCCATCACGACTGTAAGCTTTCTGAAGCCCTCACCAGAAGCAGATGCCCATACTATGTTTTGGGTAGAGCATAAAAACCATAGGCCAAATAAACCTCTGTTCTTTATAAATTACTCAGTCTCAGGTATCCATTATAGCAACAAAAACAGACTAATACAGTGTTGTACATTTTATGGGTTTGGGAAAATGTTTAATGAGTGACAGGTATCCATCATTATAGTATCATATGAAGTAGTTTCACTGCCCTAAAAAAACTCCTCTGTTTTCCACCTATTCATCCCTCCTCAATCCCAACCCCTGGCAACCAATGAAACCTTTACAATCTCCATGGTTTTGCCTTTTCCAGAATGTCATACAGTTGGAATTATTCAGTATGTAGCTTCTCAGAATTGACTTTCACTTAGTAATATGCATTTAAGTTTCCTCTGTGTATTTTCATGTCTTGACAGCTCATTTTTTTGATAGCACTAGATAATAAATACTCCATTGTCTGGATGTACTAATTTATTTAACCATCCACCCTCTGAAGGCTATCTTGGTTGCTTCCAAGTTTTGCCAATTATGAATAAAGCTTCTACAAACATTCAACTGCCAGTTTTTGTGTGGACATAAGTTTTCAAGTTATTTGTGTAAACACCAAGGAGAGTCATTGCTGGATCATATGGCAGAAGTATGTTTCGTTTTGTGAGAAACTGCCAAAGTGTCTTCAAAATTGGATGTACTACTTTGCATTACCATCAGCGAAAAAACAAGAGTTCTTGTTGCTGCACATCCTTGCCAGTATTTGTTGTTGTCATTGTTCTGGGTTTGGTTTACCTGAAAGAGAATGGAACCCGAGCCCCAGTCCAGAAAGCACAGAATCTTAGCCACTAGGCCACAGGGTGAGGTGCTCTTTTGTCAATGCTGCAGGAAATAGAAGCAGGCAGTTGAAGCATTTCAAAGGATTTTAACTTGTTTCAGATGTGAGCTCAACTGGAAGGTTGTTTAGCTAATTAATTAGATGTTACCGTTTCAAAGACAGGATCAGATTTACATCTCCAAAGGACTGCGAAGTCCAGCAGGACATTTAAAGGGTATTCTCTGATATTGGGTCAGTAAATAACCCATGTCATTGATTAGTTATGGTTTAGAAGAAAAACTTTATTGGATCTGTATTTTATAATCTCAGTAGTTTTCTTCTCATTCTGTAGTTGTTCCATTTGTTTTCTCCGCTCCAAATTTAAAGACGTTTACCCTCTTTTAAGAGAAAAAAAAAAGTTTGCATCGTGGAATTTCAAAAATCTCTGCCTAAGAGCTTATGGGAGCTGAGGGAACAAGCAGAAAGGGATGAATTCAGATGACAGGGGTACAAGGAGGAGGAGCAGTTGGAGGCAAAATGGAGAAAGTCTCAAGTCTTTTTTCATTTGAAATAATTTGACAATCTTGATTTCCTCTTGCAAAGAAATTTCTTTATCAAAACTCTTTTAAAAGCTTCGAAGTAGTATTGAAACATTGCTCTCCCAGTTAAATTTTGGTTTTATTTTAAAGCCAGCTTTATTTTTATTAGTAGAGCATGCAGATAAACTATATTAGGTGTTTCAAAGATATCCTATTTAGCCTATTGTAGTTAGGGGTCTTTATGCTTTAAGACCATTTTTCTAGATATTGACAGGAGGTGGCACCATAAGTATTTTACATGAATTCACCTGAAGTTTCTAAAGGTGGATATCTCCTTTAGAAGTACAAATGCAAATTAGATTTTCCCTTTGAAAGACCAAAAAGATCTAGTGGGAGGAATTCCGGTTACTCCAGATAAAAGTGCAGATTTGACCATTGAATCAAACTTCAGAATCTGGCCAGTTTTAAAGATTACAAATTTTTCATTTAAGCCACAAAAATTTCATTTTCTCTCTTCAAAGAAAAACTGTTTTCTCCTTGACCAAATTTCAAGTGAGTGAAAAGGTTTCAAACTCTAAGAAATAAGACAAACAAAACCTTTACTGCAGAGAAAAATGAAAATGACAAATATGCAGTCCACAGAATCCCTAGAATAAAAGCTCTGCTTTAAAGTAGGAGTTTTCTCAGAAGACTTCTCTTGAGGAAACTCCTACCTTAAAATCAGAGCTTCAATTCCAGCTCCATTGAGCATGGAATTGGGTTGCTTGAATAAAGTTTCAATCTCAAACTGAAACTAGGGCAACTGAAAACCTGAGAGGAGCTTTGACAGAGACCCCCATCAGCTGCAACAAGGTCGGGTGAATGAAAAGCATTCCCTCTTGACATAATTAATTTAGGGAGTCCTGAGATTTTATTTTCTTTTACATGTACAAAATTTAGAAGTTTTTCTCTATAAACCCAAGTATTATTAAATCAAGTTTAGCTTAAAGCAACCTCCTTACATATTTTAAGGTCGGCCTAAAAGTTTCTCTGTACATCATGAAGTACAACTTAAATGGAGTTGTATATAGACTGCAGCCCACTCTTGTGCCAATCACTGAGTTTTGGTCAATCAACTGTGGCCAACGGTTCAAATAATATTCAAAAAAGGCAAACCCTGAGCTGTAACCAACACCAAAATCAAATTTCAGCTTCAAAAATCAATCTTTTTTGACCTCTAACTTCGGGATGCTACGGAGAGTCCCTGAAGCATCCAAAAGAGAGGTAAACAGGATTATATGACATGTTAAGTTACATGCAAAGCATTGCCAAATGAGAAATAATGTTTAACTTTCTTCAGCCTATATTTTAATGAATGTTATTAATATATGTTCCAAAATTGTATGGAATTTCTAAGATTCCAATATGTCTGAGTATATGCTATCAATCGTAATTATGGTTAAGTTACTGTAGACCACAGAAATAACCACATTTCCTTGTCAATTGTGTCTTTAACTGTGACTATTTAAAGCCATTTCCATAGTTAACTGCTTGATTCTGATGCAGTTTCTGAAAACTTCACAAGCATGCAACATCCAAGAATATGATGTCTTTAAGGAGGTTCAGGAAAGGATGGAAAGGACCCTAAGAAGCACTCCTCAGTACAGGTTTCTAATAACTTTAGAATCATATCATTTGGACTGGGTAAGAATTCCCAGAACTTTAATGAAGAGACTGACTAGTATATAAAACTGCTCACCCAAGCAGAACAAAAATTAATTAATATCAAGAAAATATTTTGCAGGTTTTCATGCTAAATCAGCCAGTACTGAAAATGTTTAGATATACAATTTGAATGAACTCCATGGTCTAAGTAAAATTTCCTATGATAACCCATCAGTTATCAGTGCTATGCACCTAAATTGGAGAAATCGCTAGTATTCAAGAAGACACAAGTGTATTGTTAAGCATAGACTCATGGAAAGCCAGGATGGCTGTCTTGTCCTTCTTAAGTCCTTAAAGCTATGGTTATTAAAAGTTCTAAATCCAAATTAAATATATATATTGGTGTGGTGACTTCTAAGTTGCTAAAATAGTTTATGACCAATGTTTGGTTTGTCAAACCCATATTCTTGGGAAGACAAAAATTTCAGGTACATTCTACTGTCTGATGGGCTATTTAAACACTTCTAAAGGGATTTCATTCAATTGTCATTTTCAGTGCATGTTTTCTGGTTGTACAAAACGTTCCTATGCAAGAAGGCTAATGTTATAACAGTAGCTCATTATACCAAAGTCTCTTTTCACCAGGTAAAGAAAGCTTTTAATGGTTCACTGAGAGCAATTAACCCCTTCACAATATAGAACATGAAGATTAGACCTTGTAAGAATATCATTGAAAGACTACCCTTGCCATCCACACTGCAGCAAAACTTCTGGATCTTGAACCTTGAGTTCATAATCTCACGACTTAGAGGGGTCCCTCCTCACTCTTGGAACTATAAACACATTGGAAACCTTAAGGTAAAACTAACCAGGGAAGTTTCTCCTCAGAAGAAGGTGGCATCCTTGATGTAGACAGCTTTATCCCAACATCACAGATCAAGACTTCTCTACTATCATAAGACTCTTATCTTTGACTATTTTTCCCTTACTTATGCCTCTATGAATGATAGAAGTGAAAGGGGGATCTGTTGTGTGCACTCGTGGGGTATACTTTTTTTTTCTTCTTTTTTTTTTTTTTTTTTTTTTTTTTTGAGACGGAGTCTTGCTTGCTCTCTCTCCCAGGCTGGAGTGCAGTGGCGCGATCTCGGCTCACTGCAAGCTCCGCCTCCCGGGTTCATGCCCTTCTCCTGCCTCAGCCTCCCGAGTAGCTGGGACTACAGGCGCCCGCCACCGCGGCCGGCTAATTTTTTGTATTTTTTTTTAGTAGAGACGGGGTTTCACCGTGGTCTCGATCTCCTGACCTTGTGATCCGCCCGCCTCGGCCTCCCAAAGTGCTGGGATTACAGGCGTGAGCCACCGCGCCCGGCCTCGTGGGGTATACTTTTATCTGTGAAAAATTTTGCAGCCAGCCTTATACATGGATAACCTTATGCCTCGATAGATGGAAGATGAAGGTGTAATGTACTTGAGAAATTGTAAGGGTATATAATTTGCCCACAGTCAGTCAGAAACAGAACACTGGTCCACTCCTCTAAACCTATATCATAGGCTAAAAAGAACACTGCCAGGAGGTCGTCACTCTTCTGAAGGGCATTGTTTGTTAAGTCCTTTTTTCCATGGTTTAGAGTAAATGAGGTAATGATTAGAAATTGATCCCTCATGATATGCTTTATAGCAGATTCTACTGTAGAGGCTATGGTTACATAACAGACTTTAAAGTCTCTTGTGAAAGTTATGCTGAATAATAGAATTGCTCTGTATTACTAACTAGCTAAACAGATGTATCTATGCAACTGCTGGAAATTCTTGTTGCCCATGAAGAAATACATCACATCCAGTATTACAGAGATTCAGTTATAGGGTATTAATGAAGAGACTGTTTAAAGTGAGTAGACTCTTCATCTAGCTCATTCTTTGGTCTATTTCATTTTAGTTGGTTTGATGTATGGGGAACCTGGCTAAGGAGCAGACTCCAAACTCGTGGTATTATCCTCCTGATAGTCTTAACAGTAATCTCCCCGGTACACTGTATTCTCTCAAAAGTTTTAAATACTTCCATGCAGCCATCTCTAAAATGTCAAATGGTCTCTCTTTAACTGGAATGACAAGAGCTGAAAGAAATATGTGACCAAAAAGGCACTGTTACCCATGAATGACATGCTGAGACCAGAAATCCAAAATGATGGTAACTGAGAGTGGCACTAAGGTCCTAAGTTTTGGTCACACTCTCACCGTGAGAATCTGACCAGAAGGGGGGAATTTTAAAACAAATTATGGGAGCCCATTGTTTGCCCAACAGACCAGATGAAACCAAAATGTAGTCATTTATGCTAAATGTGACATAATCAAACTAAGACTTTAAGGAAACATACAAGATTTTAGAACAGACCACGTTTTGTTTCTCTCCTGCAGCATAAGAAGGTATTCTCTACTCTAAACCTTACAAAAATAATAATAGTAATAACCTTAAGACCTTGTTTCCACCGTACAAAACCCGCAGTTCTGCTATTTCCCAGTGGGTTTCAAAACCAAATAAGTACATTTACAATGGTGATAGTGACATCAATGACTAAAGTTTTGGTAAATCTCTCACAATTAAGAGGATGACAAAATGGTGGGAATTGTTAAATCAAGTTTAGCCTAAAGCTATCTCCTTACATATTCTAAGTTCAGCCTAAAGATTTCTCTGTACATCATGAACTATAACCTAAATGGAGTTATAGATAGACTGTAGCCTACTCTTGTGCCAATCACTGAGTTTTGGCCAATCAACGATGGCCAACTGTTCAAACCATGTTCAAATAAGGCAAATGCCAAACTGTAACCAACCCCACTGTTTCTGTACCTCACTTCCATTTTCTGTATGTCCTTTCTTTTTTCTGCCCATAAATCTTCTTCTACCATGTGGCTGCACTGGAGTCTCTTAGTCTTCTCTGGCTCAGGAGGCTGTCTGATTTGTAAATCATTCTTTGCTCAATTAAACCCTTAAATTTAATTCAGTTAAAGTTTTTCTTTTAACCAGTACATATGGTCAAGTAATTTTCTACAAGGCCACCAAGAAGACACAAGGTAGAAAGAGTAGTGTCTCCAATAAATGGTGCTGGGAAAACTGGATATCCACACACAGAATAATGAAACTGGTCTCTTTACACCATACACAAAAATCAGCTCAAAATGGATTAAATACCTAAATATAAGACCTGAAATGTAAAACTGTTTAAAACAAAGGGGATGGGGAAGTTATTTGACATTGGCCTTGGCAGTGACTTTTTGGATATCACACCAAAAGCACAGGCAAAAGCAAAAATAAATAACTAGGACTATAAAAAACTAAAAAGCTTCTCCACAGCAAATAAAACCATTAACAAATTGAAAAGGCAGCTAATAGATTGAGAGAAATTATTTGTGAATCATATATCTAATAAGGGGTTAATATCCAAAATATTTAAGGAACTAAAAGGAAACTAAAACTATTTTCCTCAAAATATACCTTTTTGGTATATTTTGAAATGGCTATTCAGAGGACCTGCAGACAGGAATAGCTCTGAAAAGCTGTCATTTGTGGAGTATATATGCATTGCTACATTAGCAAAATAAATAGTCAGGCTTTCTTTGAGGCCCTACCCCTTATTCAGATCTGGAAATAATTAACTCAACCACAAGCTGCTACCTATTCTTTCTGATAGCTGTTGCCTTTGAGGTTTCATCTACATGACAAGATTGCCTTTACCCCTTGCCTTTATTTCTCTCTCCCTCCCATAATCTTGAAGCATGGTCTTGCCATGCTTTAAGCCCCTATTCTTCTGTTACCTCAAGATGGTATAAAAATGTCAACTATCTGGCCCTATCTTTGAGAGTTTCATATTTTGTATGACTCCCACGCACACATGTACATATTAATAAATTTTCTATGTCTTTTCTCCTATTAATCTGCTTTTTGTCAGTTAATTTTCAGTGAATCTTCAGAGGTCAAAGGAGACATTTTTCCTTTTAGCCCCTTCAGAACTCACAAAATTTTATAGCAAAATAATAATAATAATATAATTAAAGAATGGGCAAAGGACCTGAATAGACTTTTTCCAAAGAAGGCATAAAAATGGCCAATAGCTATAAGAAAAGATGCTCAACCTTATTAATCATCAGATAAATGTGAATCAAAAGCACAATTACATATCATCTCATACCTGTTAGGATGGATATTACCAAAGGGCAAGAGATAACAAGGGTTTTCAAGGGTGTGGGGAAGAGGGAACTGTTGCACACTCTTGATGAGAATCTAAATTGGCATCGCTATTATGGAAAACAGTATGGAGGTTCCTCAAAAACTTAAAAATATAACTACCTTAAGATCCAGAAATCCCTCTTCTGTGTATATACTCAAAAGTTTTCTGTGCTCCCATGACGAGCATTATTCACAGTAGCCAAGATATGGGAACAACCTGAATGTAGTGTGAGTGGGTAGTTGAACGGATAAATTGTGGTAGATATATAATGGAATATTAACCTTAAAATAAGAGATACTGCCATTTGTAACAACATGGATAAGGATGGAAGACATTTTGCCAAGTGAAACAAGACAGACACAAGATGAAAAATACTGCAGGATCTTGTATGTGGAATCTTTTTTGTTAAAAAAAAAAAAAAAAAAGTCAAATACTTAGCGCAAGGAGGAAATGGGGATGTGTAGGTCAAAGGTACAACTTACAGTTATGTGGGTTAAATAAATAAGTCTGAGATCTAATGCACAGCAGGAGGACTGTAGTTAACAATATTGTATACTGAAATTTTACTAAGACTTTATTTTAGACGTTCTTATCACAAACAAAGGTAAATATGGATGGATGGTGATGGATACGTAAAATTGCTTACCTGTGGTAATTATTTCACTATGGGTATGTACATCAAAACATCTTGCTGCTCACCTAAAATTAATACAATTAAAAGGGAAATATGCTCCTGACTGGGCAGGAGGAGAAAGCTAGGTGACCCGGAGCCAGCGTGGCTGGGTACCTAGCGTCTTCAAGAAACTGCCACTCGCTGCCAGTCGGGGGCGCGGGCTGGGCTCCCCCAGCGGGCCAGGGTCGCGGTAGGGGCGGGACCCGTGCGAGCCTCCGGCCCTGGGAGCAGAAGCCGAAACCACCAGGTGCTGGCCCTCCGTCCCTCCCTGTTGGGCACCACCTCCCGCAGCCTAGGGAGGGGCCGGGACGGAGCTAGCCTGGTCGCGTGGGGCGGAGCGGGCGCGGGGCCGGCGGCGAAGGTCCGGGGTGGAATCGACGTTGCTGCGGCTGCCGACGACCCCCACCCGGCCGGCCGCCTCCGCAGACCCACCTTGGCCACGCCGCAGGGGGCGCGCAGAGCCCCGAGGGAGCGAGTCCCAGCGCGTGGGGGCTCGGCGGCTTCCCAACTCGGGAGGTCGGGCTCCTGGCTCCCCGGACCCGCCTGGCGTCCTCGGGCGGCAGCGGCGCCCAGGAATGGCTTCGGCGGGTAGCGGCATGGAGAAGGTGTGCGTGTCGGTGCTGACCCCCTTGAAGCTGGTCGGGCTGGTGTGCTTCTTCCTGACGCTGTATCTGGACCTGGGGGCGGTGCTGAGCCCGGCCTGGGTCACGGCTGACCACTAGTACTACCTGTCGTTGTGGGAGTCCTGCCGGAAACCCGCCAGCTTGGACATCTGGCACTGCCAGCCCACGCTCAGCAGCGCTGAGGGCCCGGCGCACCGCGACCCCTGCCTCTCGCCCCGGACTGCCTCGCGTCCCACTGCCAGGACAGTCACCACCTGTCCCCACCTCTCCGCGTCCCCTGCCCTGGCCCGTCTCACCGTGTCCAGGCCCTTCTCGGATCCTGGGGCTCCAGCCACCTCCCTGGCCTCCACCCCTCTTCCCTCCACATCCCTGGTCGCCAAACCTAAAGCGACAGCCCACGCCCTCTCCCTCCGCCGTGGCCATTCCTCCTATTCTGCAGTAACACGTAACGCTATTTTGGGTATTTGTTATCATTTGAGGCGAGAGCCATGTGGCTGTGTAAAAAATGCGACGCCTTCCACACCCCCGTTAAAAAAAAAGCAGCAGGCAAAAACTCCCCAACTCCACCGAGATGCTGCGGGGGTTCTCTGTTCGGTCTTCCCCACTCTTTTTTCCCTCCTCTTTCGAGGACGAATTTGCCTAGGTTTACCTCTTAGTGTTCACATTTCTGCCTGTTCCACTCCACCGTATCTGGATTTTCACCAGTTAACTCAGATTGGGATTTTATTTCCTTAAACTTTTGGGAGATACGAAGAGTTGGGAGAGGGAGGGGCTTACTTTCTTTTGTGGTCTTTGGTTGTGAGTTGCCCTCCCATCTCCCCAATCCAAAGTACCTTTCTTCTCCAGTCAGACCTTTATTTATTTCTCCTTTGCAAGAGCTGCTCTCAGAGAGCCTGGGACTTTATAGCTTATTCGGCCCGTACTAAAAGCTGCAAATGGATCCCCACTGTGGGAGATCCCAGGACAGAGTTGTCTGACATTGGAGCTTGGAGTGGAAGCAAAATGGTATCAAGACATTATTGGAATGATTGTTCAGTTTAAATAGGGATAGTTATTGTATAATTAAATATTGTATTAATGTTAAATTTCCTGATTTGCTCATTGATAGTGGTTAAATAAAATAATGTGTTTTCTGGCCAGGGATTACGGTGGCTCACGCCTGTAATCCCAGCACTTTGGGAGGCCGAGGCAGGCAGATCACCTGAGGTCAGGAGTTCGAGGCCAGCCTGGCCAACATGGCGAAACCCTGTCTCTACTAAAAATACAAAAAATAGCCGGGTGTGGTGGTGGGTGCCTGTAATCCCAGCTACTCAGGAGGCTGAGACTGGGAGAATCGCTTGAACCCAGGAGGCGGAGGTTGCAGTGAGCCGCATCGCCATTGGCAACAGAGCCAGACTCTGTCTCAAACAAACAAACAAACAACAACAACAACAAATATATATATATGTTTTCCTTTTTTTAGTCAATATACACTGAAATATTTAGGGGTACAGGGTCACAACATATGCAACTTACTCTCAAATGGTAGAAAATATGTATATATGGTAGAGAGAAAAAATGATAAATGAGACAATGTTACATATTGATGAATATGGGTAAAGGACTTTTCTTGTACTATTTTTGTACATTCTTGCAAATCTTCTGTAAGTTTTAAAGCATTTAAATTTGTAATTAAAAATATTTTTCCCAGGTATAAAGTACTTTTAGCACAATGAATTCAAAGTGCTTGCCTTTTCTGTAAAGGAGAATGATAAAATAGGATGAAAAGTTATTAAGTGTGTGAAAACTGTTAGATTATCTAAAATGTATATTTCTTGAAAACATACAGTGTGAAAAAACAGATTTTATGTCTTAAACATATGAACCATATTGAACTCTAAACATTCCACGATATTTGGTATAGATAGTGAACACTTTCAATAACATTTAGATGACATTTGCAAATAGTACTTTATTCTATTTAGAATATATAATAGCTCACGATTGGTCTAGGAAGGTGAATACCTTAAGACAAAGCCAGTTATGTTAAAACACACACATATATGCATGTTCAACCACACACTCAGAGAAAACTGTGTGAAGCCCTCCCTATTAGAGTGAGACACAAGATGTATTTGTCTTCTAGCACACGTGACATCACTTGTGTAGCATCTAGTGTTATTTTTGTGCTGCCCAGGACTGGATCTTTATACAATGGCTACCTCTGGTAATGCAATTTCCAGCTGTGGAGCAGTTCTATGGAATTTTCACCCCCACCATGTGCTTTTCTATCCATGCTCTCTTTGAATAGCATGTAGTCTAGAGTAAAGAATGGTGGGCTGGGCGCAGTGACTCACACCTGTAATCCCAACACTTTGGGAGGTCAAGGCGGGCTGACCACCTGAGGTCAGAAGTTCGGGACCAGCCTGACCAACATGGTGAAACCCTGTCTCTACCAAAAATACAAAAATTAGCCGGGCATGGTGGCAGGGGCCTGTAATTCCAGCTACTTGGGAGGCTGAGGCAAGAGAATCACTTGAACCCGGGAAGCGGAGGTTGCAGTGAGCCAAGATCGTGCCATCACACTCCAGTCTGTAGGACAAGAGCGAGACTTCGTCTCAAAAAAAAAAAAAAAAAGAAAAAGAATGGAAGAAGAGTATTCTCTCAGAGTGGGAAGGGAAGTCCAGATATGTCTTTTCTTTTGTATGAGAAGTAAAACCTTTTAAAATACTATCAGCGTCTATTAACTTCCTCCATACTTTGTCTCTCATTAGGCAAAGCAATGATGTTATCTATAACCTTCTAGAACAAAACTTTGTGTGAATCAAATCCTTCCCCCTGGCCAAGGTGATAAATCCTAGCTCAGCAGAGTCCTATAGAAATGGGGCTCTCAAAGACAGTCCAGCACACAGGACAGTGAACCTAGTTCTCCAACCCACATAATATTATTAGTTAAAAGCATCTTCCAGAGTTCCTAACAAGGGTAATTTTTCTTTGTTTGGTTTTGTTTAAAATGCCCAGGCGCATTTTATTAATAAAAACTAACAGTGCCAAGTTAAACAAGTCAAACAATTAAAGTCTCTTTATATTCCATAAAATATTACAGAAAAGTTTGTTTGTGTTTCAATAAAAAGACTTTCATTTTAGAACAGGGAGCTAATAGCAACTGTGCAGTTAATGGGTTTTGTGAATAAATTTTAAAAGAGACTACTGCCTGTCCTAAATTCCTTGTTCTTTTTATTAAAAAAAAGAACTATTAAAAATGATTGACAAATTTTGAGTTAAAAAATTGTTAAAATATTCTCTATATTTAATTTCAATTTTATAATAGATTACAGGAAGATGCTTATGAAACAAATACATTTGTTTCAGTACATGTCTTTAAATGATAGACTGATAAGTATGTAAACAGCTATATAATAAAAGGTTTCCAAACGTTACCTGTAAGAAATCAGGCAAATTTTACCATAAGCAATAAACCATTCCAAGCCTTCCAAACAGTCTCCATTGCCGCACCAGCGTGGCTATAAGCTTTAACCAAGCGAAAACAAACAAACAAAAGCACTTTGCAATTTGTTGCTGCAAAATAGGGAGAGAAAAGAGTGTATAAACTTGATGGAATCACGACAGTCAATATAATTTAAGGGAAAATAAAGTTAATAAGGTTGATGGTGTTTATTGTTTAAAAAGTCGAATTCTGCTGTTTGCTTGGGGCTCTGGACACCGTACCACTGAACAAATGGAAAACTCCACAGAGTCTCACTATCTGCCAGTGGGGGCGCCATCCAAACTCATGGCAAATAAACGGAGTCAGGTGCTCACCATCCACAACAGGAGGGCGTTTTATTTTCATGCATGTGGATGAAATATAATTTCTCCAGCAAACTCAGCAAAAACTGTTCAGGGGCAAAACTGAACTCTGCACTTAAAGAAAAATAGAAAACGAAAACACAAAATACTAAAAAGTAAATAAACACTCTGCGTCAGCACACTGGTATCAAAACACATCCACAGCACGTCCTAAATCTATGGGAAACAATCCTTGCTTATCAAAGGTGCATATCTAAATTCAATAGCTTACCAATGTCTTCTTGGGAGTAGGACAAAAGGGAACAGAAAACCCACATTTAAAAAAAAAAAAAAAAAAAAAAAAAAAAAGTTTCTTTTCCCTAAATGTTTTCCTGAAGCGGCATTTGAAGTGGGGAGGACGTCAGTCGTCCTTGTCATTCTCGTCGAAGTCATCATCCTCCTCCTTGTCCTCCCCGACATAGGACACCGGGGTCTCCGCCCTGGAGCCGCTGTACTGAGACACGTTGGAGCTTGTGGCCAGCACCCCATCTGCACCGTTGGTCAGGTCACTGGCAGAGAACCTTGTGCCTTTAGACGTGGAACCTGCCGCTGTGATGAACACGCCTCCAACAGTTCCCTGAGCCATTTCTGTCACATACGGCTCCAGCGCCTTTGGGACCAGACTTCGGGCCATTTTAAGGTCTTCAGCAGAGCAGCTCCCGGACTCCAGCCAGCAAGCCATGCCCATCCGCTTCAGCACTTCTATGTCACCGTGGATTTCAAACGTGTTGTCGAAATTAAATAGATACTCGAGTTTGTCGTTGGAGATGCTGCAGTCGATGACGGTCTTCTTGCTGGTGTTGACGATGATGAAGGGCAGGTGGATGACCGAGTTGGGTGGTGGCGGCCGGCTGGCCTGCTGCTCCGTGTGCCGATTTCTCTGCACCAGGTTCTTGAAGGCAATTTGCTGTAGAATAAGTTCTTGAAGTTGAGACTGTTTCTGTTTTATTCTTTCAAGTCTCCTCTGTCTTTCTACCTCTAAGTTCTGACATTCCTGAGCCGAGTTGGTGGGCAGACCAATCCACTTAATCTCCTTCTTCTCCTTGGAGATGATGTTCATGGCCATCAGCACGTTTAAGGCATCATAGACGCGCCGTCTTATGTTCTTCTGGTCATAAGCTGACTCGTTTGGCAAGATGTGGTTGTCGGCAGCACTGAACTCTGCGACCAGCTCGTCCGCCACTTCGTTGTAGGAAGTGGTCCCCTTCCTCTGCACCTTCTCGCAGACCTTCATGGAGAAATGCCGCAGGCCCTTGCAATTCTCTCCCTTCCTGATGCGCTTCCCTGCAGACCGAGGTGAGGAGTCAGAAGGCTGGTTCTGAGAGGCAAAGTGAGTGCTGGGGGGGTGTGGGCTTCCTACCACCAGGCTGTTTGACGCTGCAGGTCTCTGAGGCATACCAATCACCACTTGCTGGGCAATGCTGACATTGGACGGTCCAAAGGCTTTTGGCAAAAGCTGCTTCCCGAGCGGGTTGACTGTGGAGGGGTGAACGGCCACGAGGGACACCACGCCTTTCCCGGGACTAAGGTTCTGATCTATGAAGACCTTGAGTTCTCCGTTGGCTTCAATTAGACCGGCATCTTTTGCCATGTTACCAGATCCGGGAAATCAATGCTACAAATGTTCACCTTCCCAGAGAAGAAAAATGATTTTTCTGGGCGCAGTCCCGGGGTCCTGGCGCAACGTGCAGGCTCGCGGCGTCCACCCCGGACACTGGCGGCGCCCGCCCGGCAGACCGGTAACTCTGACAGGTGGGCTTCCGGGGTCCTCGCCACGCGCCTGTCACTAGGCCTCCGGCCGCCTCCGCACTAGGCGCCTCCCGCGCGCGCCGGAACCGGGTCCCCGCGGGCCGCCGTGGGGCGGCCTCCCCTCCCCCGCCCTGCGCGCCTCCGGCCGACCCTGGCCCCGGCCCCACCTCCGGCGCGGGGCGCGGGCGCGGTGGCGGGCGCTGCTGTCTGCCAGGAGGGCCGGGCCCGGGACCCCCGCCCCACGATTACCTGGGGAGCCCCCACCAGCGCCGAGCGCGCGGGGTCCCTGAGGCACAGGGGCGCGCGGGGCGCGGGAAGGCGCGGGTCGGGACCGCGCGGCGCCTACACGTGGCCAGGGCACGGGATGGGGTGGCCAGGGGTCAGCCCGCGCCCCTGGCCCCCGCCTGCGGCTCCCGCGGCATCCCCTGCCCGTCCGCACCTGGTTGCCCGATCCGGCCGCGCGGGTGGGGGCGCGGTGCCGGCGCGCAGAGGCGCGGGCGGAGGCCCGGCCGGGCGGTCCGGGTCCTGGCGGGGTCCCTGCCCTGGGCCGAGCGGCGCCGAGACCACAGGGTAATTTTTAATTACTAGCAGTGTACGTAATTCAGGGATGCAGATTTCAAATATACACCAAAAAGATAGGCAAATCTGTGCGAATTTTTCTTTTAATTCCCAATATACTTACTTTTTTTTATTATTTTCAAAAGCTTGTCTTGCTTCTTTGAATGTGCAGACTTCTGTGTACTCGCCCTCAATCTTGGCTAGCATTTTAATACTGAATTGGCTTTTTTCCTGTGAAGAAAACTAAAAAGATATATAATTATAAGCAAAAAAAATATTTTTTTTATTGAGATAGTATCTCACTTAGTCACTCAGGCTGGAGTGCAGTGGTGATTATGTCTCACTGCAACCTTGACCTCCCAGGTTCAGGTAAGCCTCCCATCTCAGCCTCCCGAGTAGCTGGGACCACAGTTGTGCACCACCACCATACCTGGCTAATTTTTATATTTTTTGTAGAGACTGAGTTTTGCCATGTTGCTCAGGATGATTTTGAACTCCTAGGCTCAAGCGATCTGCCCACCTCAGCCTCCCAAAGTGCTGAGATTACAGGCGTGAGCCACTGCACCTGGCCAACAAAGAGTAATTTTTTTTTTTTTTTTTTTTTTTTTTTTTTTTGAGATGGAGTCTCACTCTGTCACCCAGGTTGGAGTGCAGTGGCGTGATCTCGGCTCACTGCAACCTCTGCTTCCTGGGTTCACGCGATTCTCCTGCCTTGGCCTCCCGGGCAGCTGGAATTACAGGTGTGTGCCACCACGCCCAGCTAATTTTTTGTATTTTTAGTAGAGAGGGGGTTTCACCATGTTGGCCAGGCTGGTCTCAAACTCCCGACCTCAAGTGATCCATCCGCCTTGGCCTCCCAAAGTGCTGGTATTACAAGCGTGAGCCACCACGCCCGGCCGAGAGTAATTTTTTTTTAAAAGCCCACATGGAAAGTTAATATACCAGATGAAAACTGCTAGGTGCTCTCTAGAAAACAGCCAACATCCTAAACCTCTTTCTTGGAGTCAGCAATGGAGTAACACTTAATTCCAAACTAGTGTATCTGCTATCTTCCTCATCATGTGAGTACCTCCTTTCAGTAGCAGTTGCCCTGGGCAGGGACAGTGACATAATTCACTGTGTTATATTCAGACATTAGCACATTCCTGCAAACCAAGGGTGTTTATGATAGCACTATTTATACTCATTAGTATAAGTAGATACCCCAAGGCATTCTGCTGTTGGACAGAAGCAACCAAATCAAAACCCAGCCTCTAGACAGTGTCTTTGTCCTGCTTCCTGAAAATAAATAAAACTTCAATTGACCCATGTAATATAAACCCAGAGAACCATTACTTGTATGAAAAGACAGGTGACAAAACAACATTGAGGAGTTAAGATACATTTGGCCAAACCCATTCCAAAAAAGAAATAATAGTTTTAAATAAAATTTAATTATCTATAGTGTGACATTTTAACACATACAACCCTATTCCACTGCCCCTCAGAAAAAGAAAATTCTTCTCTGTGATGTATGGAGATATTGCCACATAGATAATCAAAATTTATACCCATGATACCCTGTGCAGTAAATAAGGCAATGGCTATATATGCACTCATGGAGAATTATTTTTACTTTTCTATACAAGTAAATATAAAATGTACTTCAATTACATATTTCTAAAAAGAAATCTTCCTTGTTTGTATACATAAATAAAATGCCACTGGAATTAAATCCCTGCTAATATAAAAGGCTTACAACATTTCTTAATCTTATAAATTTCTAACATGTGAAAAGTCACATTAGTGCAAGATTTTTTTTTAATTTGTATTTTCCAAAGGACTTTTTGAAGTATTCATTTTCCAGAGAACATTTTGAAATAAATGAAAAACAGAAGTGCTTTTTTAAGAATAAATGTCCAATCAATGAATTTAAACTTTACTTAATTATGTGTATTTCATATAATACAAAACAGATTTTTAACCTAGTATTTTTTTAAGTATCCAAATTGAATCAGCTAGATGACACACAATAACAACAACAGTAGGCCCACAATGAATGTTTACATCCTTCTACACTTCATAAGCATAGCCATCTAAAAACAGACTTCAAGCATGGCTGAGTGAAGAGGTCAGTGAATTATCTTTGCAAAAAGCAATGATAAACTGGATAAAATTGCCAAAAAAATTCAGTACTCTTGAAAATGACAAAAGGCATACAACAAATTGAAGGTATTGACTCAAGAAATACAGTGAATTTGTGACATTATTAGCCTGAGCTCCTGCCATCCTGCCTGTCTACCCCTAGCTCTGTGGTGTAGCACTCCTACTGTGGTGTAGCAGCAGGCTATGAGACTAGATGATGGAGAGGGCTGATTTTAAAGTGCAGAAAAATCTATGCTGAGGGGTGTTGTTGAAAACAATAACGGTTTTAGTGGCAAACAACTGAGGAAGATCAACATCACAGCTAAATTGGGGTTGCAATATGAGTTGGGGTGAGCTACACATAAGAAACTCAGCTGTAAATTTAACAGAGAGATCCAGCAATAAGACAGCCATAGTGAACCTTAAGAAGCTCCCATGTATCCCAACTGTTATGAAAGGCTATATTCACTCAGGAAAGTCCAGAGATTGCCCTAGCTAGCAACTTGTCCCTGGCTACATGTGAAGCCTTATGTACCCAGAAAGTAAAAGCCAAGGCAGATTTGTAAACTTCCTGAACTTCGAATGTGACTATATTTGGAGATAGGGCCTTTATGACAGTAATGAAGGTTAGATGTAGTCATAAGGGTGGGATACTGTACTGACAGAAGGGAAACCTCTAGGTATCCAGGTTTAAAAATAAAAAAAATAAGACTTTAAAAAAATGAGTAGAAACATTAGTAGCTACACACTACAAGGGAGACAGACCCTATAGAATGAATCTGGGCAGAATCTGTAGCTGCTACAATACAGTACCAAAAATGTCCACTTCTAAAATCAATTATAAGACATGCAAAAAAGCAAGAAACTGACTTGTACACAGGAAATAAAGCGTTAAATGAAAACTATCCCTGAAGGAGCTGAGATATTAGACTTAGAAGACAAAAATGTCAAACCAACTTTTATAAATATATTCAAAACTAAGGAAACATATTTAAAGATTAAATGAAAAGTACTAAGACGATGAGTTGTCAAATAGAGAATAAAGATACAGAAAATGCAAAAATTCTGGAGTACAAAAGTACAATAACTGAGATGGAAAAATTTCACTAGAGAGGCTTAAAAGCAGATTTGAACTAGCAAAGAAAGAATCCATGAAGTTGAAAGTAAATCACTAGAGAAAACTGAATGGAGACTCACAGACCAGTGGAATACATCAAGCACACCAATCAATATATGAATAATTGGAGTCCTAGAATGAGAGGAGCGAGAAAGAAGGGAAGAAAAGGTTTTTGAAGAAATAATGTGAGAAAATCTCCCAAATTTAATGAAAATCAGTCTCACCTAACCTGATCAACCAAATCCCATTTTCAAAAACATAGAGATATGGCTGGGCATGGTGGCTCATGCCTGTAATCCCAGCACTTTGGGAGACCAAGGCAGGCAGATCACCTGAGGTCAGGAGTTTGATACCAGCCTGACCAATATGGCGAAACCGCGTCTCCACTAAAAATACAAAAATTAGCCAGGCGTGGTGGCGGGCACCTATAATCCCAGCTATTCGGGAGGCTGAGGCACGAGAATCGCTTAAACCCGGGAGGCAGAGGTTGCAGTGAGCCGAGATCATGCCACTGCACTCCAGTCTAGGCGACATAGTGAGACTCTGTCTCAAAAATAAAAATTAAAAAAACACATGCACACACAGATCTATCCCAAGACATGCCATAGTTAAATTTTTGAAAAAGACAGAAATGATTCAACACATAGAAGGGAACCACATTAAGAACATAAACCAACTGCTCATCTGAAACAAAGGAGGCCAGAAAGCAGTTGGGATATTCGAAGTGCTGAAAAGGGAGAAAAGTTTATCAACCAAGAATATTGTATAAGCAAAACTATCATTGAAAAGTGAAGACGAAATAATGACATTCCCCAATAAATGAAGGCTGTTAGAAATCATTGCTAACAATCTTGCCTTGTAAAAAAATCTAAGGGTTCTTCTATCTGAAAGAAAATAATAGCACACAGTAACTAGAATACACAAAGAGCTAAAGACCACAGGGAAATATAAAATGCTGTATAAATACTTTCTTCTGCTTTCGTAACTGTCACAAGCTAGGCATACTTCCCATTTTATAATGTACAAGTGGTAGAATTTTACCATCTTTTGGCTATTAAAAGGCAGATTGTGAGTGAAAATAGGAAAATATTAATGACCAACCAAGTATCTTGTCCATCAAATACTTAATCCTAAGTGGCTCTGCTGTCAGATCCATAAAAGTGAAAACACATTTAAGCAGGAGCATGTAAAGAGCTAGTTTTAAATTATAGGTTGTCCTTTCTTGAGATTTTTATACTTGAGCCTCAAAGGGAGTTATTTGGTTTCATAAAATTAAAAACATGTCATCTGTATTCCTTCCTTCCTTCTGCAAATATGTATTGAGCATATTCTGTTTGCCAGGAAGGTGACTGTCATTCCGCTCTGTAGTAGTAAAAAGGCACTGGCAACTAAGAGTAAGAGCTTGGAGTTGCCTCATTTAAAGGCTCCCTAGGAAACATGTAAGATGAAAACAAAAGTGATACTGTATGTGCAGTGAGCAATACACCCAAAAGGGAAGCCAGAAATGCCAGAGAAAGGAAACAAGAAAATTATAAAAACGGCTTGTGAGAAAAATAGCAGAAGAAACTCAGGGAACAAATTTGTTAGAAACTTTTCGCTTCGTGGTTTATTTCACAACTTGCCATCTAATTTCACTCCACATACTTAACCATCCATGCTTGTCTCCAGCATCGCACTACCAGTCCTTTCAATATGTTCTATTTAGGACTTCTTACCTGTATCTGAATGCCTCCCAGACACCTCTCTACAAGTTTTCAAGCTACTTTGGTGAGTCTAGGGTGACAGTAAGCAACTAATTCAGTCCTGAATCCTTACGACTGGTTTAGAAGCTCTGCCCACTCCCGTGAAAGGTCTCTCAACAAACAAAAACAATTGCCATTCAGTCAACACTTATTGGTATAATTAGGTAATGGGGAATTTTGTTTAACACTATTAGTACCACCATCCCAAGACAGCAGAAAGTTCACAACTTTGGAGAAGAACTTGAGTTCTGGACGAGGCTCCATCTCTTATCAATTGGGGGCCATAAGTCCCATAGGTAAATCTTGGGTTGTATCTGTTGTTAGACTCCCCACTGGTTGGTGCCTGTCAAAAGTTTCCTGCTTGGGCAACAAATGTTATCATTATTCTACTTCTCAACCATATAACCTTTGGAAAGCTACTTAACCTCTCTGCAATGTTTTCTATTTTCTATTCTGAAAATGAATGTGGTAATAATATCCAACTTGAAGAGATACTGCAAGAATTAAATAGGACAACTTATGTAAAATGCACTTAGCAACTTAATGGTCTATATAATTACTAGTTTCTCTTGGTTGCAATGACTTGGAAGCATTTTAGGATCTTGGAGCATCTTAGAGCCACTGCTGTGAAAAACTATTATTCTTGCTCTGCTTTAGATAAATGGTTCAACCAGTCTTTATTGTATTCTAATCATCTATCTTTTCACTTTCAATTATTTTAACTGAGCCCTATTCCCATACCCCTTTTCCCTGGGTAAAAGCTTAATATAGGTCCAGTCCTCATTTTTAACTCAATACTTTACTAGGGAAGGCACAACTGTGTAAATAAAACCACATGAAGATTTGAATCAACACAGAGGTATTCAACTCTTCATTCTACTAATAAAACATCATCATTAAATCTTAATTTAGTATGGCTTATAAGGATATCAGGGATATATCAAGCTATAATTTTGATGAGGAAATGTTTGTTGACAAAATTGACCTATAAATGACCACATCATTTCTGTTATTAGATGGCATTCATAAATGTTCTCTAAGAACACTGTTTAATCATTGGGCAGGAAGAAGGTAAATGTGAAGAACAAAGCAGAGTGTGTATAAATAATGGCTCAAAAGCACAGGTAAAGTCAGTTAAGGAGTCCTCATTTATTTTCTTGATGTTTATGTCTCAAAGAAATACATGTTTATTGTTTTAAAAGTCAAGAGTTCTTCAAAATAATAGCAGGCTCCTGCCCCCACCTATTTCCACCCATATATCAACTCCTTTGAGGCAAAAAATTAAAACACTTTTATCTGTATATTTTTCTAGCAACTTATCTCCATAGTTTAAAAATGACATCCTTATACAACTATTTCTTTATGTGTTCATTTAGGCATTCTATATTAATCTGCTAACATGAAAGATGAAACTTTAGCTTTTTTGGCCGGGCACGGTGGCTCAAGCCTGTAATCCCAGCACTTTGGGAGGCCAAGTCGGGCGGATCACGAGGTCAGGAGATCGAGACCATCCTGGCTAACCCGGTGAAACCCCGTCTCTACTAAAAAATACAAAAAACTAGCTGGGCGAGGTGGCGGGCACCTGTAGTCCCAGCTACTCGGGAGGCTGAGGCAGGAGAATGGCGTAAACTCGGGAGGCGGAGCTTGCAGTGAGCTGAGATCCGGCTACTGCACTCCAGCCTGGGCGACAGAGCGAGACTCCGTCTCAAAAAAAAAAAAAAAAAAAAAAAAAAAAAAAATTTAGCTTTTTTATAATGTCTCCATACATACATCTCCTTTCTTACCTACCCAAAATAATAGTATCACATTATTTGACTAAATCAATATTCATTGAGCAATATCATGTGCAATTAGGACTACTTTTGTCTCCTTTTTCTCCCCTTGGTATTAATACCCAGCCGTGATCCTGGACTGTCCTTTTACTACTACCCTGGAAGTTCCCTGTGACCCCACTGGTATTGGGGCCTCAGGTTTCGTGATCCCGTATTTTCCAATGTTTTGGTTCATTCCCTCTTTTTGACAAACTACAAAAAGGGTATGTTTTTGGAGACCTTGCATAGCTAAAGATATGTTTTCTACTTTCACACTTGATTGATAATTTTGGCTGCTATAGAATTCTAGTTGACAAAGAATTTTCTCTACGAATTTTGGAGACCTTGCTTCATTGTCTTTTCAATTTCTAAGTTGCTATGAAAAGTCCAATGCTAATCCTTGTATGGAACCAGGTTTTTTCTTTTCTTTTTGGAAGTTTTTAGAGTCTCTTCTTTATTGTTTTTCCATTGAATATGCTGGTGGGTCTCTTAAATCTGGCAACTCATGTATTTCACTTATAAAAAATATTCTTGCTTTTTTTCATAATTTTCCTCTTTCCCTTTGTTCTCTTTTAATTGGGACCAACTATTAGACAGAGGTTGGACTTCTCTAATCTTTTCTCTTATTATCAATCTCATTGTCTTTTGGTTGAACTTTCAGACACATTTATTCAACTTACTATTCTCATTTTTGCATTTAATTATTTTTATTTCTGCTGTCATATTTTTTAATTTCTAAGAGTTCTTTTCTGTTCTCTCAATATTCCTTTCAACAATATCCTGCTTTCATTTCAGACATGTGATTACTTTCCTCTCTGACAATATTAATTATAGATTTAGACAATTAGGAAATTTTCTTATGCAGTATCATCTGTTTCCTCCAAGATTGGCTTTCCTATTTGTATATTTTGTTACCATCGCTGCCTTTTAAATCAGACACGTTCCTCAAATGTCTTTTGAATGACAGTTCCTATTTAACAGTTTCACCCTAAAAAGCTCCCTGGCAATTCTGGGTATGGGAAAGGGCTAGCTAGTTGATGGGCTTTAGCAGAGGGTGATGAGACAGTGTACCTGCATTTACACTGGGATGGAGTGCTCCTCCAAATGTCAGTATCTGTGGTTCTTTTTCTTGAATGTATCTGACAACCGTATATCCTCCTTCAGCCAACTGCTTGTTGGAAGCAGTGGCTGCCAATGTTCTGAATGTGGATTTGAGGAAGAGGTTAATTAAATGTGTGTGCGGGAGGGAGGCACGCACAATTCAACATGTAAACTTTCATGTCATTCTGCTTTCAGTGAAGTACCACATCTCTGCCCTTGACTGTGCCTTGGGCCTCAAAGCTGAGTTTCTCTAATTCAATCTGTCAAAAAAGTGAATCTCAAGGCTTCTACTAAGGTGTGGAGGGCCCAGGTGGAGGAACTGCAGGTTTCCCTACCAAACCTTCTCAGATGCTTCTTTATCAGTTCTTTGAAGCCATCCCCCTATGTCCATATACTTTGCTTCTAACAACTCTCACCTGCAGGCTTCTTCAGAGCCCTACTTTTGGGCTACAAGCGCAACTTCAGCAGCATGCCAAGAGAGTCGGTAGTACCTGAAAATTTACATACCCCCACCGCCAGCTGGGAGCTCATTACTGGTACAAGAGTGTACCTCCAGTCTAGAGTGTAATATACACTCCAGAGCTTCCCTACAAGATGAGACAGAGACTGGAATTTAGCCTAAGATCACACTCTTGCTTCGTTTCCTTCCATTCACTGCTTCCTACTTTCCCCATTTTCATACTGCTCTCTCCTTGGAACACTTCCTTAATAAACAATTCCATATGAATCCACATCTCAAGGTCAACTTTTGGGAAACCTGGCCTAAGACCATCATCTGGTTGCTCAGATTTGGGAAAGTATCTTGGAGTCTAACCACTGTTTATCAAACTTGCAACTAATTCAGTTTTCATAAATGACCCACACTCCCACTACCACCAGAGACACCTGGAACCTGCAATTCCTGAACCTTTCTACTACTGTTCAGGAGGCTGAGACTTCCAGGCTTCTGGAAGTTTGTGGAAAATGTAGAGCACCTTCCTGTATTGTCATTTTAAATAGAAACTTTAGAAACATTTTGCATTTGATAGAGTTGAGTTCAGGCTATTCTTCCAAACGTCTTGGGGTACAAGCCCAAGATTCTCTTAGAAGCGTGTGCTTTAGGAAAAACAAAAAACAAAAAACAAAAAAAACATGCGGACGGTTTACCTGACTTAAATCTATAGAAATTAAGAAGTTATATAGTCAGACAAATGTGGGTTCTACTACTTTACTAGTTGTGTGATATTAGGCAAGTTACTAAGCTTCTCGAAGTCACAATTTTCTCACCTGTAAAATGAAGAAAATACACTTATCATAGTGCCTGTCACATAGTAAGTCTTATCCTTTGATTTATTTTCTGGTGGTGATAAGTTTATGGTACTGCTGCCATATGCCCTCACCTAGTTCCCACATTTCAGAGATGTTTGACCAAGGTTAAGGGTATAGTCTAAGAAATTCATTCTCAAAATGTTTTCCCCAGACCAGCAGCAGCTGCAGCATCACTGGGAACTTGTTAAAAGTGAAAATTCTCCCTGTAGTGCCAGCTACTTGGAAGGCTGAGGCAGGAGAATGGCGTAAACCCGGGAGGCAGAGCTTGCAGTGAGCTGAGATCCGGCCACTGCACTCCAGCCTGGGCAACAGAGCGAGACTCTGTCTCAAAAAAAAGTGAAAATTCTCAGGTCCATCTCCAGAAACTTGGGGAGTGGAGCCCAGCCATGTGTGTTTTAACAAGCCCTCGAGGGATTCTAATGCATTGCAGGTTAAGAAACACTTGTGTCAGAAAATAATAATAATAATAATAATAATAATAATAATAATAACAGACCCACACGGAGATTAAAGCCAAGACTTAGAACCCCAGTTGGTGTGGTATCAAAGATCATAAGCAGAGCTAATCAATATACATGACACCCCACCCCTGATTAGGGATAGGGGAAAGTCATAATTATAGCTTTATTATTAAAGTAGCATAGTTGTTAATATCAAGAGCATTATGTGATAAATGAATATAAATAGGAGCTACGAATGAAAGAGTGAAGTGCAGATTTAAGTTTGTAAAACTGACAGTGAGTCTATGCCACGTAGCTTTCAAATACTAATAGAGGAGGGCATTAATGCAAGAAAAAAATACTTTCTGAGCCCAGAAGCTGAAGAAACACTTGAAAGAATCCTTGATTGTATTAACCCTTTTCTGAAACAAGCTAATAAATGTACACGACATGGAACATTTGCCGAGGAAAACTTATTTGAGGTTGTCACTTTGACAGTGTCACAACTATTGAAATTCCTCTGAAATTCTGAATTAGTGCTATGGAAGCAAATTGTCTCCAGAAACAAAGAAGAGAACTTAAGAACAAAAAATAGCTCATTGAATCCACCACTCAGAATAGGGGGTTGGAGTGGGGAACAGTAAGAAGCAAATATTCCAACGTCACCTGCATAGCAATTTACAGTATCTTCAAGCCAATCAGGTGATTTACTCCAAGGAGCACAAATCAGAGAGACAGGAAAGCCAATTCTTATAATACTGCAAAGATCCTACAATTTTTAAAAGAGAAAAGAGCCCGTTCCCTGGAGGAAGTGCAGAGTAATTCACACAAGTCCTTGTTCAGGGTTGATGCCCACCCACTCAATTTCCTTTGACATATAATCTGCCTGAGCAGCTCAGCTTAATCTCCTGCATGGCAGAGCAGAGGGCTTCCCCCCAGCCCTTTATGACCTCTGTGTGAAAATCTCAAAGCTTTGCTGTTGCCATCCGGGTCACAGCAGCTCTGAATGCCACCACAGGGAATATTAGACAGACTGGCTGAACATCCAAAAGAATACATATGCTATTTAGTCAACGTAGAGTGCTTTAGCACCCTATGCTAAAGCCCAACAATACTCAGAATCAATATCCACAACACTGGCAGCCACTGTCTTCACCAAGTAGTAGGTTGAAAGAGGGTTTATGGTTATCAGATAGATCCAAGAAAAAAGAATCACAGATACTGACATTTGGAGGAGTACTCCATCCCAGTGTAAATGCAGTTACACTGTCTCATCACCCTATGCTGAAGCCCACCAATACTCAAAATCATGGCTGACACAGGGAATTCTTAGTCTATGCCTGGGAGCATCCTCTGCCAAGCACATTACCACACATTCTCAGTGGCCCTTCATAGCACACCTATGAGGTAGGTGCTGCTTGAATTGCATTTTGTTGGTGAAGAAATTAAGCCTCAGAGATGCTAAGTAACTTGCTTAAAGTCAACCAAATATTGCAGTGGAGTCCAACAATCGCAAGGCTACCTGAATCTGAAAAGACTGTTCTTAACCATCATGCTTTATTGTCTTCATTGAGAGTCCAGCCTATTTCAACAATTGCAATTTGTAATAAATGTGCAATTCTCTTTGCTTCACAAGAAAAAAAAAACACAACATTTTAAAAAGCAAGATTATGTTAATGATATATGCATGAGGACAATACGTCCTTTCTGGTTGGACACTGGATCTCTTTGGCCTTGGATAGCTGTAAAGTCTGTTAGAAATGTGTCTCCTTCCTAAACTCATTGTGTAAGCAGAGATTCAGCTGGTCCCGACAGTGCTTGCTTTGAGATTGGTGATGCTTTTGTTGCCATGGACACCAGATTTCGACACACCACTGAGCACAGGGAATCCATTCCGCACAAAGTAATGGGGCCAGCAGATGGGCACAGGAACAGCTAATAGCACATAATGCCATGACCAATATTTGTTTTGCCACCTCTCATTTAGATGTTTTTACCAACGAAGTCTGTAAGACTTTGTCTCTCATCTGAAAAACAGCTTCTTTATGACCCAGATAGCCATACTCACACATTAACGGGCCAAAGTCCTTCATTTCTCTGGTTTGCTGAATGGTTAAGGCTATTCAGAAAGGAAAATCTGATCTTACACAAAACACTCCTTCATTCAGCTTGCAGAAAGAAAGATCAAATACTTCTTGAAAATTCAGTTTGTTCAAATGGCTAGCGCTCCAAGAATAATGGGCCTGTTATCTTGGCAGGTTTCCCTAGTAACTAAAACCATAAAGAAAATAATTAGGAAGAGTTTAGTGATGTGTGCATGTGTGTGTATCTTATATACACATGCATATATATATCTGTGTGCATGTGTGTGTATAATGAGAACAACTTGCTTTTTTATGAGACAAACCAAACAATCAAATCATTGTATTTGACTGGTGTCAGAGATGAACTTGTAAGTTGAATCATGAAGAGAAAGACTTGGACATATCATGAACTGTTGGACCAGTGTACCAAGAGACCATCACCATGTGGGGATACTACAGGACCGCCCTGTCACTTGGAGGAAATCCATTGTATATTGTGTTGCAGCCAATCACACGACAAACATCATTTACTAAATTAACTAGCAAAAGTGTAATTAGAGAAGTTAGTAAGAAATTAATATGATCTGTCATTTTCACATTCAAAGGCCAATACATTCAATAAAATTCCATTAAAACAATCTCCTTATAGAGCACTGGGAGTTTAGTTATTGGCAAAATAAATAATTAAGTTCATTTAAAAGAATTTTTACGGTATTTAGTTTTCCATTTACTCTAACAAAAATCATGAACTATGTTCTCTTTAAATATAATACAAATAAGTTTGGGTTTTAGTGGAATGTATATTAACAGATGAAAGATATAAATAAAGTGTATCTAAAGCTTTTTGGATTGAGTAGGTCTGTTAAGTCATTGTGATTAGAAAATCAAAAAGAAAATATCTGATCATTTTTAATTTAAATTAATTTAGAGTTGGAAGAGAAGCTGCTTTATGTGATACAGGTAAAAATCAATTGAATGATTAAACAGGCATTGTATCATGATTATCAGGCTCATGTTTTCTGTTTGGGAATAATGTAATAAAGTGTCTCTTGAATTATGATGAAATAATTTAAAACTGCTGGGATATGGTTTGGGCCTTTAAAGGAATTCTAAAAACTTGCTGTATATGGTGAAAAATTACACCTATTATGAAAAAGAAATCCATGCATTTGCTCATTCATTCAATAGATGTCAGCAGATTCCTTAAACATGCAAGGAGATACACCAGGAAGTGACTCTTTCCTTCAGTATAACATACAAACCGGAGAGCTGCTATTTTTTGCACCTATGGAAGAAGTCATCCTTAGTACAAGAAAAAATGATGAAAATCATGAAGTTTGTGGACTCGGTTACATTTGTTGACAGGCAACCCCGTAAAACTGGGGAAAAAATTGTAATTCAGAGTGTTGTGCTCAAGTCTGCTCCATAAACCAGCAAGAGCGGCATCACCCGAAGCTCAGTAGAGATGCAGAATCATGAGCCATACTCCAGACTCACTGAGCTAAAAGCTGATTTTTAACAAGATCCCTGGGGTTTGCATGCACATTAAAATATGAGGATCACCAATTGAAATCACAGATTTGGCAACCAGCCTGGGGAAGATGGAACCCCATCTCTGCCACTGACTTGCTGTGTGATCTGGAACAAGTTTCTCAACCTCTCTGTGCCTCAGTTTCCCTACTGGATATGATGGCGATAATAATGGTGCCTATGTTATAAGGTAGTTGGTAGTATTAAGTGACATATATGTAGAATCTAAAAACGTCTAACCCATAGAAGGTGAGAGTAGAATGGTAATTGCCAGAAGCTGGAGGTGGCTGGGGGAAGATGGGCAGGGAAAGGGTAGAAGGTGGTAAAAGGGTACAAAGTTTCAGTTACACAGGAGAATAAGCTCCGATGATCTACAGCAAGGTGACTATAGTTAACAATAATGTATTCTATACTTCAAAGTTGCTAAAAGCGGATTTCAAATGTTCTCACCACAAATAAATGATAAGTATGTCAGGTGATGGAGATGTTAATTAGACTGATTTGCTCATTCCACAATGTGCACATGTATCAAAACATCACATTGTGTCCCATAAATATATACAATGATTGTCAATTACAAATAATAAAATTTTAACAAACAAAGTTACACTTAGCTACATTTTGAAAAGTGACATAATACATGAAAAATTCCTACTACAGTGTGTGGAAATAAGTGATCGATCATTGTCAGTTCGTATGACATCATTTTAGCACTCACTGGGTTCTGGGTCATGGATAACAACGGGTCTAAGCTGTAGCCCACAGAAGTGCCCGCTTCCAGGTGAATCTGTAACCAGCCAATTAGGAATTGGACCCAGCCTACAAAAATCCAGCTTGCCCAACCCTGCCGTCATTTCAAGCCAAACTTCAGGGTTTCAGGGTTTACTTAGGCAGTATGCAACACACACCTGCCTAACAAATGAGGACTGCTCAAATCCAAAGAATGCATGAAATCCTACACATGCATTTTGTTTGGTAAAAGTTGAAAGGAACAATAAGGAGACTCAGTTTCTACTCTGGAAACCTCCATCCTAACTTCCTGCTCATCAGCTTGGCATATATTAAAAACTCAGATGAAACCCAGTGAGAACACAGGCACTCCCAAATGCGGGTGGAGGGAATAGAAATTGATGGAACATTTTTGGAGAGCAATTTGATAATCCTCTATCAAATAAAAAGTATATGTCAACTTTGACCCAACAATTGTGTTTTAAAAATTTATCCTACATAGATAATTGCAAAAGCAGGCAAAAATACAAATATAGAAAGACATATATATGTGTGTTTCAGTTACCAGCAGACATCCAGGGTCCAAAAATACTATGCAGAAAATTCCAGAAATAAGCAATTCTTGAGTTTTAAATTTCATGCCATTCTGAGTAGTGTGATAAAGTTTTTGGATATCCTGCTCCTTCCCACCTGGGACGTGAGTCATCCCTTTTTCCAGCGTATCTACTCTGTAAACCACCTGCCCCTTGGTCACTTAGTAGGAGTCTCTAGGCGTCTCGGTTATCAAATCGAAAAAGCAGTATATGTAGCATTTGTTACTATCCACGGTTTCAGGCATCCACTGGAGGTCTTGGAACATATCCCTGGCAGATACGGGGAGACTACTGTATATGTATATGCATTTATATTATTTATGGCACTATTTATTTGTGATAGCAAAAAAGAAGAAACGAGTCAACCTAAATGTCCATCAATAGGGTTAAATTATAGTATAACATTAAATGGAACGAATATAAAGAATGCTACATCTCTCTATACAATATGCAAAGATGTCCAATGTACATTAAGCAAGAAACCAAGCTGTATAATATATGTATAATATGATAATTTGTATAAGTGGATAAAATACAGGTATTTTATGGAATAGACTGTTCTAAAAAGAGAAAAAAATGTTAACTTTTAAAACAAATTTTAAATAAACAATTTAAAGACTCATTTTGTTTTAGATCTTTGATGAGAGAAATAATTTTTTTTTTTTTTTTTTTTTTTTTTTTTGAGACGGAGTCTTGCTCTGTCGCCCAGGCTGAAGTGCAGTGGCCGGATCTCAGCTCACTGCAAGCTCCGCCTCCCAGGTTCACGCCATTCTCCTGCCTCAGCCTCCCGTGTAGCTGGGATTATAGGCGCCCGCCACCTTGCCCAGCTAGTTTTTTGTATTTTTTAGTAGAGATGGGGGTTAAAATGTGTTAGCCAGGATGGTCTCGATCTCCTGACCTCGTGATCCACCCATCTCGGCCTCCCAAAGTGCTGGGATTACAGGCTTGAGCCACTGCACCCGGCCGAGAGAAATAATTTTTAAGAAAAACTAGGAAAAATGCTCCCCAAACTTTACGAAACTTTACTAGTTTAAATCTTAATTAATAGTTAATATCTTAGCTTTTATTTAATTGGCAGCTAGCTGACAGCAAAAACAAGATGCCTTACAGGTGTCATGATGCATGGAGGTGACTTGGAAAAGGGAAGAGAAACACCAAAGGGAGGAAAAGCGAATGGATAAAGGAGGTCACAAGACAGACCTTGCCAAGGGATGCAAAAGGGCAGATGCTTTGGTAACGACCCAGTAGCCATTTCCTTCTTCCTTTTTTCATATCAGAACCTATGTCCAATGATCGAGGTTAAAAATAAAAACACTAGCCTTCCCAGCCTCCCTGAAACTAGAACTGACTAATGACCAAGTGCTGGGCAATGAGTCAGAAGGGAAATTCTTCTAGGATAGAGTGTTCTACATGACGTTAGACAAAGATGCAGGGGGAAAAAGCCTCAGACTTTACCTCACTACTTCAGTTAGGGGAGCACGATTAGTGTACGATCACTACTGCAGTTAGGGGAACACAATGTTTGCAATGACAGCAGCCATCTTACAACATTGAAAGGTGAAACAGCTCAAACACTGAGAACAGCAGAGAAAACAGCTGGAAAGAGCTTGGATTTGGATAACTCTCCTGAGTTGCTGAAACAATCCTGGAGTGGCCTAGTTTTCCACTGCTTGCTAAGTGAGGTAATAAATGGTCTCATTATTTAGATGACTTTTTATTGGACATTTTGTTATTTACAGCTAAAAGCATTGCCCCTTATACAGCTGCCAACCACCTGCCTTAGAAATGAGCCAAAGACCCAATTAACAACTTTGCAGTAACTTGCTGCTGTTGTTGTTGTTGTTTTCAAATCACAGCAGGAAGATAGGTACGTCATATTGAGTATCATTTTCTATCTGATATTCAGAATTACCTTAGGTTTTCTGTTAGTAGTAGCGAAAAAGGCTACCATTGATTCCATTTAGCAGCTACTACGTGCCAAGCACTGTGCTAGGTACTTTATCTAGGACTGGTCATCACAGCAACTTCCAAACCAGTCATCTTTGGCTGGGGAAATAAAATCACATCTACATGTTTCCCTCCTTACTTAAACAACTTAGCATTTCCTTACAAATGTAAACCACAAACCACTAGTTGTACTTGTGACTTTGTCACCTATAGAAATCACAGATATATGCATGCCACGCTGCAGCTGTGGAAGGTATCTCAAAATATCATTGACTCTCATCACTGTTTCAAAAGTATCATCATCATTAGACCTGCCGTAAAATCTTATTTAATGTGTTAATAAAGGAGCACATACACTACTGCTCACACATTTTAAAAATGTTTTGGTGACGGAGTTGCAATATACTTGACTTCCTTTGTAATTCTGTGTGTTTTCTTTTATGCATTTAAAAATATTATCCTGGCCGGGCGCGGTGGCTCAAGCCTGTAATCCCAGCACTTTGGGAGGCCGAGGCGGGTGGATCACGAGGTCAGGAGATCGAGACCATCCTGGCTAACACGGTGAAACCCCGTCTCTACTAAAAATACAAAAAACTAGCCGGGCGTGGTGGCGGGCGCCTGTAGTCCCAGCTACTTGGAGGCTGAGGCGGGAGAATGGCGTGAACCCAGGAGGCGGAGCCTGCAGTGAGCCGAGATCGCGCCACTGCACTCCAGCCTGGGTGACACAGTGAGACTCCGTCTCAAAAAAAAAATAAAAATAAAAATAAAAATATTATCCTAAGAAGAGGTCCTATAGGTTTCACCAGACTGACAAGGAGTCCTTGGCACAAAAGGGGTTTACACCCCCCCATAACCAGTCCCCCTTGTTATCATTCTTAATATTGTCAATCCACTCTTAATGCAAAAAACCAGGGCGATCTTTCTAAAAGTTAAGTTAGATCAAGATATTTCCTCCTTTAAACACGAAACAAATGCAGACTCCTAACTTTGACTAACTTGGGTCTCCAGGATCTGATTTTACCCTGCTCATGTCTCCTTCCATGGTTTCAAACTCCTCTATGCCCTGCTCTCTCTCTCCTCCAGCCATGCTAGCCTCCTTCTATTTCTTTGAAATGTCCAAGTGATTTCCTACCTTAGGGGCTCTTGCCCTCTGCCTGGAATGCCTGTTCTTAGCGCAGCCACTTGGTTCCCATGCTCTAGTGATAAGCCAGGACGTTGCCTCCACAGAGAAGCTTTCCTACCAAACAGCAGCCCTCCCCTTTCCCACCTGTCCTCAGTTAGTTCCTGATTACATCCTTAAGAGCACTTAACTAAAACGACTGATGTTATTTTTTTCTTCACCAACAGACTTATATTTTTTGTTCACTACTGAACCCAAGCATCTAGTAAGTTGCCTCACACCATGTAGAAACCTGACATTTACTGAATGAATGAATGAAAACCGGAACAAGTCAACGAAAAAGCTCTTATTAATCAATTTACATGTGAGGAAATTGAGGCTCAAAGATGTTAAAATATTTTTTTTACTTTGGGAGGCCAAGGCGGGTGGATCACGAGATCAGGAGATCAAGACCATCCTGGCTAACACGGTGAAACCCCGTCTCTACTAAAACTACAAAAACTTAGCCGGGCGCGGTGGCAGGCGCCTATATTCCCAGCTACACTGGAGGCTGAAGCAGGAGAAAGGCGAGAACCCGGGAGGCGGAGCTTGCAGTGAGCCAAGATCGCACCACTGCACTCCAGCCTGGGGGAACGGGCGGGACTCTGTCTCAAAATAAAATAAAATAAAATAAAATAAAATAAAATAAAATAAAATAAAAAATAACATAACATAAAATAAAACAAAATAAATATATATTTTTTTCCAAGATCACTCAGTGGCGGAGTTATTATTTTAACTGAGATCCTAGGTCTCCCCCTAATCCCTCTGCCATTGTCCGCTCCATTTCCACCGATCAGTGGAAAGCCGAATGGACCCAATATAAGTTTTTCTGGCATGATTTCTTGAGACTTCAGTGCCCCATTGCTCAAGGATATCTGCCTACGAAATCCTTGAGCTATTCCAGGAAAGCCAAGTTAAGTTAAAATACATGCCTGGAGAGAGGGATTCTATGTCTCTTGCCAGATACACATACATCTTTTCCTTATATCTGAACCTTATAAACGTAAGTACAAACAACGAAAATCAAATAAAAAGAAAAGAACCTACAAAAGGGTAAACTAAGGAAGAAACAAATTAGATAAACCCAGGGGAAATGTCTACACATAAAAATAGATCTGCTAAGGTACTGTATGCTAGCTCATATGGACCACAATTCTAGCCATACACTCCCTAGTAGCCAACACAAAGTGACAAACAGAATCAGTTACATGACATATTTTGAAGATTTTTACAATTCAATCAATTGCCAGGAGTCACACAACTATTACTGTCTCTACAATCTGAGAGTAATTCCTCTTGTGGGTCTTTAGAGTGAAAGGTAGGATATAGTAATCAGCATTCTAAACTACAGACGTTTTAAATAAACCTATCAAGCTTCATAGAATGGTGTCTCACAGTATGCCTTAATAGAGGTGGCAGTTATAATGCCAAAACCTATGCAGCACAGTATTGCCTTGCTATTCAAAGCATGCTCTATGGACCCGCAATATCAGCATCACCCAGGAACTTGCAGCTCTACAAGATCTGCAGGTGATTCCTAAGCACATTAAAGTTTAATAAGCACTGCTTTATTGGTTGAGCTTAAGCCAAGAAAAATAATGGAAAGAAACTATAATTCATTCACTCATTCATTCATTTAACAAATATTTACTGAAACTTTGGCAGTAGGAAAGGATTTCTTTAAACATGACACCAGAACTACCACCATAAAGGAAAATATCGATATAAATGGGGCACCACTAAAATTGGGTGATATTTGCAAACACACACAAAGCTGGGTATCTAAAAATGTGCCAGGCAGTCTTGGCAATGAACATCAATGAAACCAAAAATGTCTACCCTTATGGAGCTTACATTCTAATTGGCAAAGGCATAAACAATTTAAGTAAAACGAATCATGAAAGGGGGATAAGTTGAGGGTGGGGTTGCAATCTTAAATGGGGTAGTCAGGAAAGGCCTCAGTGAGGAAGTAAAGACCTATACAATGCCAGGCACAGTGGCTTATGACTGTCATCCCAGCACTTTAGGAGAATGAGGCGGGCAGATCACTTGAGCCCAGGAGTTCCAGAACAACCTAGGCAACATGGTGAAACTCTGTCTCTACAAAAAATACAAAAAAATTAGCCAGTGTGGTGGCACATGCCTGTGGTGTCATCTACTTGGGAGGCTGAGGTAGGAGGATCACCTGAGCCCAGGAGATCAAGGCTACAGTGAGCCATGGTTGCACCACTGCACTCCAGCCTAGGTGACAGACTGAGACCCTGTCTCAAAAAATATATATACATAGATCAGGTACGGTGGCTCATGCCTGTAATCCCAGTACTTTGGGAGGCCGAGGCGGGTGGATCACCTGAGGTCAGGAGTTCGCGAGCAGCCTGGCCAACATGGTGAAACTCGTCTCTACTGAAAATAAAAAAATTAGCTGGACGTGGTGGCACACGCCTGTGATCCCAGCTACTTGGGAGGCTGAGGCAGGAAAATCACTTAAACCCCGGAGGCAGAGGTTGCAGTGAGCCAAGAGCATGCCATTGCACTCCAGCTTGGGCAACAACAGCGAAATTCCATCTCAAAAAAAAAAAAAACCAAATATATATATATTTTTTAATATATATATTTTATATATATATATTATATATTTTTTTTATATATATTATATATATATATTTTATAGAGAGAGAGAGACCTATACAAGGTCAGAGCTCTAGCTATAAATATCTAGGGGGAGTGTTCCAAGTAGAAAGAACCGTAAGAACAAACACTGAGGCGGGAAAGTAACTAAAACAGTAAGACAGCCAGTGTGGTTGAAGAATGAGCAAGGAGTAGAGTAGGTGTGTAGGAGGCTAGATCATGTGGGGCCTTCTCAGGATTTTTCAGAATCATAACTTTAACTGTGAAATGACAAGCCACTGGAGAAAAAGTAATAGGGAGCCACTGCAGTATGCTGAGCAGGGAAATAATATGATGAAAAGTGTCTTTTGAAATATTTGTTTCTTAGGGGTAGATGGAAGGGCTTGAGTGGGAGATTCCAGCTCAAAGTATGTTGCACCAATCCCAATATATGGTGATTCATTCATTCAACTCTTTATTAGGTGGCAAAGATGTGCCAAGTAATGTGGGGAGGATCTAAATTAGAGTGTTAACTGAGGGAACTGCCAGAGGAATGTGAATATAAATGACATCGGAGGGGAAGAAACCCAGGTCATACTGACAGATTATTTATAGAGAAATGACACAAATTCGCAATTCAATTTAATCAAGGTTTATGGATCACCTACTGAAGGCAAAGTCCTGTGCTGGCTAGGACTTGCGGGTTGGGGATGGTGTGTAAAACTTGTACTTTCCCCTCAAAGGGCTTCCAGCCTGGCGTGCTTAGCCCCTGCCCTACACCTTTCAAGCCAGAAAGTCCTGAATTGCCACAGCTGCAGCTGGCACTGGAACTAACTGGTTTGCTCAGGTTAAGAGCTGGGTTTTGTTTTTTTTTTTTTTTTTCCTTATCCTTGAAGCTTGTTCCATCTCCTGGGAGCAGGGGCCAAAACACCTCAACTCGATTAGTACAAAAAAAAAAAAAAAATAGATCTGGTTTGGCAGGAGGGCAGAAGAGAGGTCTTAATAAATGTCTTTGTGGCTCAGTGTTGCAGATTGGCCCAAACCACCAGTTTTTGGGCAGAGTCCTTCTGGTCTGCTTCCACCTGTGTGACCTGGTGGTCACACACTCTTCCCACTCCATTCTGGAGAAAAGGCCTCAAGGCATGGAAAGGGGAAGAGGCAAGATTAAGGAAAACAATTGGAAAAAAAAAATTGAAAACCGCCTGCTGCCAGACTACAAGGTGAGGGGAGCAGATGCAAATACAATGCAAATGATATGTAAATATCTCTGTGGCCTGCTAAAAGGTTTTCTACAACTGGAAGGGCATTTGAATAACTGCTGGTAGTAACAGTGACTCAGAAGCAGAGCAAATTATTTCAAGACAACTTTGTGACATAGACCTTTGCTGCCCAGCTAACACAGTGCACTTTCTTTAGTCATCTTTTTTCTCACTTGAATCAACCTCACCTGCTATTAAAACAAAAAAAACACAAAACAAAACAAAACAAAAAACCGGTCTGCCTCTGTAGAGGTTATCTAAGTTACTCTTTTAAAACACTATATATACCTTTAACTTTTCTTCAAACGCCTTTCTCACCTAA
This sequence comes from Macaca thibetana thibetana, assembly GCF_024542745.1. NCBI lineage: Eukaryota > Metazoa > Chordata > Mammalia > Primates > Cercopithecidae > Macaca > Macaca thibetana. The sequence continues at coordinate 36,813,776 of NC_065598.1, forward strand.
ATAAAGCCAAGTTAAATGTGTCACTTCCTCCCTAGAACAATACCTGGCTCCAGTGGATTATGAATGGAAGTGCCTCTCTCTCAGTTCTAGTCACTATGATCCTTCAGAGTTTTGTTCTTTTTCCTACTCCACAGGAACTGGCATATTCTCTTCTAATAACCACATGCTGATTTCAAAGTGAGTCCAGGAAAAAATATGTATGTGAAAACCAATTCACTTTTAGGAGCCACTGTAAAGTTATTCATCAAGAAAAGCTGCCTGTCAAGAAAGCTGTGGTCTTGCCCATCCTAAGCAAATATGTTTAAGTGAAATAATGCACATGCAACCACAATGGGGTACATTTCCGGGTACATTTCCGTCTACCTTTATGTATTTTTAAAGGGGACACTCCTATCAGATATGCATTTAATAAGAGCCATGGGTTGAACTGAATAGTAAGCAAGACAGTAAACACATCAGACCCACGGCTGAGTAGTTATTCTTGGTTACAGACCCAGGGCTCCAGAAGCAACTTACCTCCACATCGGCCCCGAAAAGTTCCATTACTTTCTAGCACTCTAACATTCGAGGATGCCTCAGCTTTTGACAGCAGAGTCAAAGGAAAGGAAATCCCCTCCATTTCTGAGGTTTTCATCTTACTTGAAAGGGCCACACTGTCATCCCCCAGAAAGCTAACAGGCATCTGGAGTGATGCCACGTTCAGCGTAAAAACACGGACAAAGCGCACAGACGCCGAATCTCAACAAATGAGAGACTGAAAAAGACAGGAAAGAAGACGGACAAAAGCAGGAGACAGACCTCAAGAGACTGACGAAATGCTAGCACCACACGAAGAGTAACAAAGAGATGGAGAACAACCCGGGGCAGTGCTGCCGGAGCCAAGGAGTCCGGGCAAGCGGCGAGCGCCCTCCCGCGGCCGGGGCTACCTCTTACCTCCTGGGCGAGTTTCTGCTTGAGCACCAGCGCGGCACACAGGTAGCCTGCGCGGCCCACGAACAGCTCGTCCGAGCCTCACTCCAGGAAGGAGACCGGCGCGCGGACGGCACACAGAGCCCGGAACTTGCCCAGCGGCTGCACGTAGTCGGACCGGCCCAGGGCGTGGTACAAGAGCGTGGCCACGGCGTACACGCCCGCGCCCCCGAGCAGGAAGGCAGCGCGGGTGTCGGCGTCCGGCTCGCCCCACTCCTCAGCGCGGGCGCACGCGTCGATGAGGCGCATAGCTGAGCTCAGGTAGGGTTCCCGGGGCTCTGCAATACGTGGTAGAGCATGTAGGCCACTTCGGCCACGCCGCCAAAAAGCCACGCCTGGCAGCCGCTAGCCCCGGCCGTCGCCCCTCGGGCCTCGGCGCTGCCCCGAGTGGGGGAAGCTCCTGGAGGATGCGCTGGATGGTGGCGGTGACCAAGGGCGCCACCGCCTCCTCACACTGGCCCGCCAGCAGGCTGCCCTGGTAGTCATCGAAGCGATTGGCGAAGCAGCGCTTGGTGTCCATGCTGTTACCCGTGCCCGCTAGTGCGGAGCTGAGGACCGCTTGAAGTCGTGCCCTGCAGCCCCGCACACCACCTCCGGCTCTCTGAGGCACTCGGATGGCGGTGTATGCGGCGGGGAAGGAGCGAGAAGGATGAGACGGGAGGTGACAAGAGGAGGCGGGCCAGGAGCGGATGGCCAAGTGGGGCGCCGGGCTGCGATCGCTGGGATGTGTATCGTGCGCCCCGCTCTCTGAGGCCGCGCCCTTGCCGACCCGCCCCCTCCTGCCCCGCAGCAGCTCAGCGACCTCTCCAAGGGGCCGAGGTGATCTCTGGCAGGACCCACGCGGGGCCCGCGCCACGCCTGCCGCTCCGCCCCTGGCTCTTCCTCTCCTGGCGGGAGGCCGGGGACGTGCGGGACGCTGATCTGGGACTCTGGGACTCAGCATACGCACAACTGGTGGTAGAAGTGACAGTCTTGTCCCTTGTATACTCAAAGTGTGGTCCTTGGGTTAGAAGCACCAGCATCACCCGGGAGCATGTTAAAAACGCAGCGTCTCAGGCTTCGCTCCAGACCTATTGAATCGAAATCTGAATAGTCAGCAAGATCCCCAGGTGATTCGCATGCACATTGAAGTTTAAGGAGCCACGGAACTAGGCTAGAGTACCAAGACAAAAGTACCAAAAGTACCAAGACAAAACTAGGCGCCTTCTTTGACGTTTGTATTTCATCTTGGTCGCTTCGGAGTTCTCATTATGAATGTTTCAATCCCAAAGGCTGGGGTATTTGAGCACATCATGTTTAATGCATTAAAACGGTGAAATACCCCATACGGGAACTTTTTTCCCAGCTTTGGTTTTTGTATTGTTTTCTTCGAGTATACAGGAGTAAAAACTCAAAGAACCACACAGGATTAAGGCAAGGAAGGGGCACTCCCCTCCTGCCATGCGTGCATAGTAAAAGCTCAATACATACCTTGAGGTCATTAACTAGTTAATATTAGGATAAACCCTCTGTGATAATTTAATTAGGCTTTTTATCTCCCCCTTCCCTCCCTTCTTTCCCATGTTTGTTCTCTTCTGCTTTTTTCCCAAGGGCGTTATGGAGGGTCTCCTATGTGTCCTGAAACCTGGAAATAGATGGATGAATAAAATTTGACATGGTCCTATACTTCTTGGAAATTACAATTCAATGGGAAAAACAGAAAATGAACAATTACAAAAGCTAGTGGTCTTTCTTATACTCAGCTGTTTGAAGTAATTCTGCCTTTCCCAAAGTGTTGACTCTTGAAGACTAAAGAGGTCACGTCTCCCAGGAGTATTTGTATTTTGATAGGGACTGTGCAAGACACAAAGGAGTAACTGGCTCATAGAACAGTTTCTGATACTTTGTGGGGAGAGTAACTACTCCACTTACTTAAAAGGCCAGTTTGGACGCATTTTTTTTTTCCTCAGAAGTATTAAATGTCACCATGATTGGGAAGCAGAAATTAAATACTCTGCCCCTCCACCCTTACTTGATGTAGTCCGGGAAAGAACCTTAGTTTGCCAACATGACTGCCGGGAGGGACACATCCACATAGTTCAAGGACAGTATGGCCATCATCCCCCTTTGATGCTGCCAAAACAGGTTTATTTTTAGTAATAATAATAATAAAAGTCCACTTTTAGGCAGGGAGCTTGATATGTTAAAGGAAGGAAAGGCATCAAAGAAGCAACAGGAAAGTTGAGTTTCTCCTTGAGACGTCCTTCCTCATCCCTCAACCACAACAGGCATTAGAGGTGATTTTTGTCCCCTCAGACAAGGAAACATAAAATAAAGCCTTTACCGGCAGAAATGAAGGCTTATTCCACTTCATTCCTCCACACCTCCCTCACCCTTGTCATGAATCTAGAGGCAACTCTTAACTCTGACTCTGATTATTCTTCCAAACACTCCATCCCAGAGGTAGCGGCAGCAACAACAGGGATCTGCTAACTGGCTTCAAAATAGAACTGTATGTAAACGCATCTCCGAGAAAAGGAGCTCTTCTGCTTTTTCCCAGTTGTGTCATCTGTCCATTGCCCCAAAATGCTGTATAAAAAGCAATCACAAAATCTTATAGCATATGACAGTAAGTTTACTGTTCATGAGTCTGGGATCTTGGCCGGGCTCATTCAGGTGTCTGGAGGTGGGTTGGATCTTGCTTGGGGAGACTGAAGTGACTGGTCTGTAGCCCACATGTCTCTTGTCTTTTAGCTGACCAACACAGCATGCTTGCATGGCAATGGCAGAGGGGCTAAAGCAAAAGCAGAGACATGCAAGACTTCTGAGGGTCTAGTCTCAGGACCACACACTCTTTTCTGCCTTAGTCTATTGGCAAATCACATGAGGAAATATAAGGTGTTTTTGTTGAACTTCAAAGTTGTATGACAAAGGGTATGGACACAGCGTAGGGTGAAGTGTTAGGATTCTTTGAAACCCCACCCCTAATTGTCCTATACTTAATTTGCATGCAATGTTATTTATTTTAATACCATTACTCCACTAGAATATACTCTCCGTGAGGGTAGGGCTTTTTCTTGCATTTATTTACTGATATGCAAGAGTCTAGAATAGTCTCTATTCTACTACTAATACTACTACTACTACTACTGCCACCACTACTACCTGTAGTAGATATTTACTAAACATTTATGAAATAATGAATGAATTACCATGAGAGCGCCATGAGAGACTTAAGGTACCCTAAAGTGTAGAATACAGAGTGAGGCCTTTTTTCAAACCTTAACCTGACATGTTTAAACTCCTCCTATATTCTTGGATCCTTTTCCTATTGTAAGCACAAAATGTAAACATTCTGCAGTTTCTGCTCTTGTGTGTTTCTCTACAAGATATGGTGACCTCTATACTTTATCTTGAATTCAGGGCCTTCACACATTCTACTTTTGCTAACTAACCCTCTGTGGCAGCTTATATTTTTTCCAATATGGCCACAACAATATCTCCTAGGCCACATGTTCCTCTACAATCCATGTGACCTTGACATTCCTCTCATCAGGAGGGAGGTACATGTAACCTCTTCTGAACTCTGGGTGGGCTGATATCTCATTTGTAACAAATAGAATGTGATGGAAATAACACGGTATGGCATCCAAGGCTAAATTATAAAAAGTCATGCAGCTTCCATCTTAAATGTTGCAGCACTCACATTTGGAGCCTTGGGCTGCCTTGTAAGAATCTGACTGGAGCTTCTTATCGGGAGGAAGCCCAGACAACATGAAGAGGTCACTTGGAAGTGCTTGGATTGACAGGCCGAGGACAGCATCAACTGACAGCTATGTGAGTGAACCACTTTGGATATATCCAGTCCAGTCAAGCCTTCAGATTACCACCATCCCAAACCCTTCCAGAATTCCTGACCCAAAAAATTACAAACAAAAATATAGTTGTTACAAGCCTTTAAGTTTTAGGATAACGTGTTATGGAGCAAGGTAACTGGAATGTCCTGCTAGCTTCCCATAATCCGATGCTATGGAAGTCCCCTCTAATCAACAGTCTACACTCAACAGGGCAATGAGCAGTTAGGAAGATAAATATTTTAGAGAAATCTGGAAGACAGAAAAGTATGCAGGCACCCGAAAAGATGTGTTCTGAAATAACAATTCCAGTTGGATTCTTTAAAAGTAGTGATGACCCCACAAGAAATATGCAGTCTATACAAAATCTTGCCAAGGCCATTTATTTTACCATTATCTGCAAGATTTGTCCTGATAGTCACAGAATTTCTAGGAGCATTTGCTGACAGGCAGCTCCCAACATATGTTTCTGTGATCTTGCTGAATTGCTCAGTTCCCAGTTCTTCTTCAGTATGTCCTTATTATGCAGATTATGCAAAACTATGGATGGAAGAGAGTATTAGTGGGTTCATCAAGGAAATTGCATAAAAATTATGCAAAACTATCCAGAAAAAAGAGAGTATTAAAATCAGGGTTTCTCTTATGCAAATTATTGCTCTCTATGGGTGAATATATAAAAAATCAGTAATTGTATAACTGTCAAACCTTACCAATTAAGGTTTAATACATTTAAGGAATAATGCATCTTAGAAATGCTTTCAAAAGATTTTCCAAAGTTTTGCTCAAAGGGTGCATCCTAGAAATGCTTGAGGTAACTGAATAGTGCTTTGTTCATTCCTTATAGCATATCCTCTGTGGAGACTCATCCCTACTTTATTAGATTAACAACATAATTGGAAACTTTCCCTAATTCTGCTCTTTGCTTTGCAGTTTTCTCTCCTTGGAATACTCTTCAAAAAAATTACCTCCTGGCTTGCCTCTTCACCTCTTTCTCAATGAGGTTGTCTCCAACTTGTTATTTTAAAGTTACTACCCTTCCACCAACCATTAGTATCTAACGACTATATATTTTACTTACTTATTTTGTTTCCCATCTGTCTCTCTCCACTAAAATTTAACCCCCAGAAGAACAGGAAATTTTGTCTGTGTTGCTTCCTCTTGTATGCTCAGCATCTAGATCAATGCCTGACACGTGATATGTGCTCAGTAGATACTTATTGATGTCTGTGATGCTCTTCATAATGTCAAAATTTTCTATCCATCCATGGCTGAGTTTTGCTGTCTGCTTTCCTGACCAGTTGCTTGATTATACACCTCTGCCACAAGCAGCCACAAAAATGTGCATTCTAACATAGGATTTGATTCTCTTTATTGTCTTTTTTCCCTCTACTTCCAGTTTTATCGATTTATAGTACTTTGTTAGCCATTATAGGCTAATCATGATTGCCAGTACACATGTAATCCCAGAATTAAAAGCCACCTGAAATAAGCAAGCAAAGTGGCACTCGCCACTCCACCTGAAGGGGGGGTAGCCAAGTTTGATTGGGTCACGTTGGCCAAGAACGAGCAACGGTGCACACCCAAGCTTATTGGAAATGAAGAAAGTATATGTCAATTATGCCCTTGGGTATTACAATGTGTGTTTATGGATGAGTGATTTGAATGAACATTGCTGTATGGGACACTACTAAAACAGGTATTCCTCCCTTGTAAACTAATGCATCTGTGTAAGGTACATTAAATTGGCAAGTGGGGATGTATGTGTTCCTTTAGGTAGAGTGAATTATTTAACTGGAAACGTTTAACAGCTTCCTACATGTGGTCATTTCTAAGGTTTTCACCAGCATTCAGAAGGATAGGAGGAAAAGAGTGATTTTAAATTCCTATGGTGGTATAGTTCAATGGCTATTAAATAACCCAACAATAGCCTAGTGTTGATAATGCATTAACACATCTGCTTTTTGTCTTATGGTACACTAATATTTTTCACTTGTACATTTGCAGTTCTCCTTATTGTAAGAAGTTCCAATGTCAACAACATAAGGTAGAAGTAATTCTCATATACAATTTTTAGACATTTGCATGAATGCAAATGGTGATAGTTAAAAGAGCAGATATGTTCCAAATAATTCATATTGATTTATACTCTGGAATGGCCATGGTTACGCTTAGCGAGCTGTTCTCAATATGACATGACTGCTCAACAGGACTTGACCCAGCATTCTCATGAGATACAGTAAGAGGCAATAACCAGAAAAACACAGGGTCTCAGTCCATAATCCAAAAGGTAGACAAACAAATTACCAAATGATTAAACAGAGCTAACTACTTTAGGATGGCAAAGATTAACAGAATCATAGAGCTGGAGATCATCTCCAGGAGATCATCTCTTTATGCCTTTCCTTTAACAATAAGGAAACCAAGGTCCATGAAAATCGTACAGCAGGGAATCGTTGAAATGTTGTTAAGAGGAGAGTCGTGGGATCACATCTGTGCTTTTGAAAGATCAGTTTTCTTGAAAATTAGAGAACATATTTGAAAGGAGGACAATATGTCAGAGTGGTATGTAGAATAATCAAGAAATGAGGAAATCTGAACTAATAGCAAAATAGGGTGGCAAGACTTGGAAGAAGTCAAGAGATCTGAAGCGAGCAGGTTACAGGGTTTTATGAATAACTGGCTGTGGGAGTAAAGGAGGATAAAAGTCAAAGATTATGGCTGGTTTCTTCTCTGGACAATTGGGCCAACAAAGATACTATCCACCATGCCAAAGAATACATGCAGTGGAATAGATATGAAGCATAAAGAAGAAGGAAAATAGCTAATTCAGTTTTAAAACCTGAGTGTGGTTTTACAGTCTCATGATGTAAAAAGAGAAACAATAAAGCAATAAAATGTTAACAATATATCCTGAAGGTTAAAAATTCAGTACAACTGATTAAAGGAGGTTGATAGAGGTGAGCTTTGGAAATTGGTTAATATAGGGATAGTACGGATAAAGGCATGTAGCTAGACTTCAGAATGAGGAAGCTTGACCACCTAGTTTTAATGGCCTTCTACTATCAGCAACATCTTGAGTTTATTTGGAGAAACCACCATTCCCTATTCCTGGAACATGTGATTTAAAAGAAACTATACCATTTCCATGTCCCCAAGGGGGAGCATATATCCCAGGTCTGCCCAAGGAGAAACAATCCTGAGCTTTCTTGGCTAAAACCATTGGGAAAGCTAAGATTGCTAATGTAGAAGGATTAAACCTACAGCTACTGCTGGCCCTCTTATGACTGCAAGGAGAAAGAACGCTGAGGATTAAAGCACACACAGGAAAGCAGAACTGTGTAAAAAAAAAAAAAAAAAAAAGTATGACATACTATAACAAGATGTCCTAGAATAAAAAAAGAAAAATAAAATAATAAACCAATAAAACAAAAATTATAATAAAAAAGAAAAAAAAGTATGACAAAAAGTGTGACCCATGACATTATTAAAATGCCTGCATCTGGCCTTACCTGAAAAACTCATCAACTATGGAACCCAGTACATTCCTTCTTTTACTTAAATGGGGGTATGTCACTTGGCAAAAGAAGGAGACCTGGAATAATTCAGGGTTTTTTGGCCATTTGAAGTAGTTTGCTGTGATTCCATTAGAGAAGCTAGGTAGGCATGGAAGGGAGCAAGAAAAATATTTGCTGAAGTCACATTTGAGAGGATTGTTGACAACAGAGAATTCTATGAGCCTGTGAGCAATGAACGAGAGTGGAGGTGTTGAAATGAGACTTGATGTCAAATTCCTGCCCCACCAAACCTCACTGTGTGACCTTGGGAAAGTTATTTAACCTTCCTAAGCCTTGGTTCTCTCGTCTGTAAATTGGTAAAGACAATGGAATCTTTCTCGAAGTATGGTTAGGATAATGCCTATAAAGGGTTTAACTTGATGTCTAGCTCTGAATAAATGTTAGCATTTGTCCAAAATCATTATTATTCTTGATGGAGTTGCTTTGAGAAGTGGATTATCACTGCGTGCTTACGGCCTAACCTCTTGCATCTTCCTCTTTTTCTAAGTTGGTTCTCCTTAGAAAAGAGTCATAGGTTTTTGGTTTGTTTGTTTGTTTTGCTTATTCTTTCTCAATGATTCCTAAATAAAATGTGTTCCGTTTACAAGCCTAGCTATTTTTTTTTTAGGGTGACTAATTCAACTTCTAAGGTGAAAAAAGAAATCTTGTGTTTCTCAGCTTTTATGTGATCACCGGTAATAAAGATTCAAGTTGACAACTTCTGTTGCTGATGCATGAGACAGAATAAAGTTAATCTTTTCAAGGCTATCTGGTTCTGCAGCAGTAAGAGTAAACAGGAAAGCAAAAGCATGTGACAGAAAGCTATGTGGGTGAGCAGATCTGCAAAGAGAGGATAAGCAGATAATATCTGAGGGGGCACTCTTAGTTATTTTCAATCTTTTAAGTTCTGTGTAAGTTTCCCACAATTTCTCTTTACCAAGCTCTGTACAGTCTTTGCAACTGGTTCATAAATCAAAAATTATTCTAAAATAAAAGATTTCCAATTTAGACTATATATTGCATCATGATAAATTATCAGCAGTCTAGATGTTGCTGTGGAGGTATATATATATATATATATATATATATATATATATATATATATATATATATATATATGGAGAGAGAGAGAGAGAGAGAGAGACGGAGAGAGAGGGAGAAATTTTATTGGTTTATGCAGCTGTGGGGGTGGGCAAATCCAAAATCTGCAGACCTGGTTGCAGGTTAGAAATTCAGGCAAAAGTTGATGTTGTAGTCTTGATTCTAATGGCTGGAAACTGAAACAGATCCGTCTTCTAGGGGGAACTTCTGTCTTTTTCTTGAAGGCCTTCAACTGATTGGATGATGCTCACCCATCCTATGGAAGGTAAATCTGATTTACTCAAAGTCTACTGATATAAAATGTTAAATGACAATTTAAAAATCTCTCCACAGCAACATCTAGACTGTTTGACCGAATAATTGGGCACCATAGCCTAGCCAAGTTGACACAGAAAATTAACCATCCCAGAAAGTAAACTTACCAAGAGCTAATAAAAGCAAAAGAATTCCAAAGTGGGTTGGATCAGAATGAAAATGATTGGGTATCTGAAAAAGGCTGACAGGTGCCGCATGTGGGTGGAAGAGGCAGCAAGGCTGCAGATAATGTGAGTCTGCTGGAGGGTGAAAATTGTGTCCTGAGTTAAGTCTGCAGTAAAGGTTGTAACTAACTAAGAGCAGTCAGAGGCACACAAAGATGTCAGAACTGGGACTACTTAAGGCTCCATTAAACCAATGCACTTCATCACATGGATTTTCATTGTTTATTTTAATTTTCTTGTATACTTATTCATTTTATGCTGCTCTACTCAGAGCATTTTGACTTCCTTGAACATTTATTTATTAGCTTGTTGGTGTTGGTTTTGCTTGTCAGCTGCATTATTCATTTCTGGAGTAACACTTCATACTAAGGCGGTTGTTGCTTGTTGATTGAACAGGCCAGTTGTAATTTCTCTGTACTCTATAGTGATGTCAGTTTTCTTTAACCCAAGAAGTGCTGTTTACACAAGAAAGTTGCTTTCACTCCTAGTTTTTTTTTTCACTGCCAGTCAGGTACTCACCAAACTTTGTATCTTCTTTACTCTTCTATCATGACTTCATTATCCTGTGGGCCCACCAGTTATGTACATGTCATCTAAGTGAATTATTTTGTCCACGGGCTCCACTATCTGATTTTTACATTCCCATATAGCACTTGCTGAAATTTAATTTTCTCCAAATTTGGTGACTTTGGATAATAGCATAACTACTGTGGTTTTTAAACTCTTTGAAAGTCTTCGGGGCCTATAAAAGGCACAGGGCTTTAGAAAAGTAATTTTCACCTATTGGTGTGTATAACTTAGAGACCATGTAAAATGTAGATGACTGGCTCCACTTCGAAAAAATTATGATTTACTATATATGGGGACAGAGGGGCCACAAGTATGCATTTTAAAGAAGCTACAGCTTTCCCTCTTATATGGTTAGTAGTGATTTGCTGATAATTTATCATGATGCAATATGTAGTTTAAATTGGAAATCTTTTATTTTAGAATAATTTTTGATTTATGAACCAATTGCAAAGACTGTACAGAGCATTTTCATGCACATTTTACCCAGCTTCCCCTAAAATTAATATCTTACATGGTACATGCATTTAAACTAAAAAATTAACATTGACATATTACTATTAACTAAACTTCAGACTTTATTCAGATTTGTAGATTTTTTTATACCCATGTCCTCTTCAGTGTCAGGATACAGCTCGGCCTACCACATTGAATTTAGTTTTCATGTCTCTCTAATCTAAAGTCTATGTCCAGTTCTCTGCCTTTAATTGTTTCCCATGACCTTTATAATTTTGAGGAACACTTGAGAATTTTGTAAGATGTCCCTGGACTTGGGTTTGTTAGATGTTTTCTCCTCAGTAGACTAGGATTCTGGAATTTAGAGAAGAATACTACAGAGGTGAAGTGTCTTTCTCATCACATCCTATCAGAGTAGTGCATGATACCAATGTGACGTCTCACTGCTGATATTAACATTCATCACTTGATTAAGGAGAGAACTGCCAGGCTTCTCCACTAAAAGGTCACTATTTTTCCCTATCCATATTCTATTTTTTAGAATCCAGCCCACACTCTGGGGAGGGCATTTAAATTCCACCTCCTGGAGGGAGGAGTATCTATGTATATTTTTTGAAATTCTTCATAAGACAGATTTGCACTTTTTTTTTCATTATTTATTTGTACAATCATTTGTATCAATATGGACTCATGGATATTTTATTTTATATTGTGTTATAATTTTAAAATTTTAATTCTCATGTTGCTTAAATTGTTTTAACTTTGGCCATTGAGTGCTCTTTCAGTTTGGCTCCTGATCTGCTTTTATTCTTTTGTTATCTGAGAACTTCCTATTTTCTGTCATCACATAATACTCCAGGCTCATCTTATGTTTTCACTGCCGCAGGCCTAGAATTACTCATTTCTCCAAGGATGTCTCATTTTGCTTTTGTTATTTTGGATAATTGTATTTAGAAACCAAGATCTGGGCAGTGGATGTACTTTTCGCTACTTGGATGTCATTTTTTTCTAGTTTCTCAGCAGACAGAGCTATAAAATATATGCATGTATACTAACCAATATGTGCACACAACTATATTTATTTCTTTAACTATGTATCTCTATACAAGTTAAGCTACTACTATGTATTATACATTTTGTTTTGTGTTATCTGTTGTCTTACTGTTAAGTTTTAATAATCATTTATGTATTCTGGATATGAATCTTTTGTATAATATTCTACTTTGAAAAATGAAAAAAATGAAGTGGCTGTAAAGTACAAAAACTTTTAATGAACAGCCACATGAAAAATTTTGGAGATGCCCAGTTGACCTTTAGGAGCTTCAATGTGTGTTTTTCTCTGGGATTATTTAGAATATAGAAGTTTTATTCAAACCCTCACCCAGTTTAGATAAATGAGAACTCATATGAGCTTACTAGTTAGAGTACTGTTACAGAGAATTGTTGAAATATTGGCTCTTGAATTTAACATACATTCCATGGAATTTTTCCAAGTGAAAAAGTTAAAAATAAATCCATACCAAAATGGTCTTAGCAACTTCGCATTATGAAATCTACTAAATATGTTGAGAGTTTAACAGATTCTTATAACTGATAAATGAAAATATTTGTGACATATAAATAGATCTGTATGATTTCTGCTTCTCCTTTATTTAGGCACTGAATGTAGAATATTTTTATTTTCAAGTTGTAGTAATCCTATATAAAATAACAATACTTTACTGAATGCTTATTCTGCGCCAAACATGATACAAAATCAAAACAAAAATATATGTTATATAGATTATCTTGATTTACACATAAACCATTTTTTGCATTAATGAGAAACCTAAGAGGAATATATATTAGTCTATTTTACAGAAGAGGAGCCAGAGGGAAGAGAGGTATTGATCATGCCTTATTTACAAGGAGGAACTAAGGCATACCTGTTAGTAATGGTAGAAAACATTTTCAGCTGCACTTAACAAGGGAAATAAGAAAATTTCTTTTAAAAATGAATAAGAATGTACAGAAAAAAATTACCATGTGATGAGAAAATAATATGCTTAAGGAATAATGCAAGGTGAATTTGTCTAAAATTAAATTTTTTATAAAAAATCTTTTTCATAGTTATAGTTTTAAACACCATAAGAGAGATAAAAATTTCACTAATATTATTCAAAGGAAAATCAAGGATTGCAACTGGGCTGAGCAGAGGGGATGAAGATACTCAGTTTGGAAAGAAAGAAGGGAAACTGTCTTTATTCACAGAAGACATTATCATATATATAGAAAATTCAATGAACTCTACAAAAATGCTCCTGAAAGTAATAAGAGAGTTTACCAAGGCTGTATGATACAAGGTGGACATACAAAACTCAATATTTATATATACTAACATCAAAAAATTGGAAATTTCAATTTAAATATACTACATATAATAGTATCAAAAGCAATATTTAGAAAAATCTGGGGAGAAACAATGTAAAAGACATATGAACTAAAAACTACAAAATATTCCTGAGAAAATTAAAAATCACATAAACAAATGGGAAAATGTACCTTTTTCAGTGGTCAGAAGACCTCCTATTGTTAATATGTCAATTACCTGCAAATTGATCTACAGATTCAACAGAATCCTAATCAAAATCCCAGCGGAATTTTTTTTAGGCATTGACAAACTTATTTTAAAAATTTCTGTAGAAATTCAAAGGACCTCGAAGAAGCAACTTTGTAAATGAACATTGTTAAAGAACTAATATATCCAAATTTCTAGATTTATTTTAAAGCTAAAGTAATCAACAGAGGGTGAAATTTGTGTGAGAGAAAAATATGGAAGAGAAAAGAGTGTCAAGAAATTGACCCACAAAAAAATATAGACAGCTGATATTCTACAAATTTCCAAAGGCAATTCAGTGGAGAAAATATAATCTTTACAAAAATAGTTCTGAAATTACCAGATATACATAGACAATAGACACTTTTTTTAAAAAAGTACTTTGATCTGTATCGTGTGCTGTTTACAAAACTTTAAACAGATTTAAATTTTTAAAAATCTCTGTGACCTTTGGATAAGCAAAGTTTTCACAGATACATCAAAAGAAGTACAATCTGTAAAAGAACAAATTAATAAATTGGACTTCATCAAATAAAAAAAAACTTCTCTTTGATAGACACTGTTAAGACAATGAAGGGAAAAGCCAAGGATGAAGAGAAAAATTTGCAAATCATATAGGTGATAACGGACTTAGATGCAGAACAGAACAAGAATTTTCAAAACTAAATATGATATCCAGCAACACAATTTTAAAATGGGGGAAAAAATCAACAGAAACTTAAACCAAGGAGAGATAAGGATGGCAAATAAGCAAATATAGACATGTTCAATACCAGTAGTCATTAGGACACACAAATGAAACCCAGAATGAGATTGCACTACACACCTGTTAGAATCCGGGCTGCGCAGGTGGCGTCAGCGCTGCCCCGCCTCCAGGAAGGAACCTGGGCTGCACGTGGCTGGCGGTCTCCTAGCGACTAGAGCGGCAGGGATCAGGAACCGCGGAAACTGGAGAGGTGGCACCCTAGCGAGGGCCACCATGGGGGACCAGGGGCCGCAGGACCGGCCGAGGTCCCCAGGCATGGACTCCAAGCCCTGGTACTGTGACAAACCGCCTTCCAAGTGCTTCGCGAAGCGCAAGCACAGACGCCTGAGGTTCCCGCCCATGGACCCTCGGAACCGGGTATTTGTGACGCAGGGCATGGACGACTTCCGCTACGGCTGTCCGTCTCCCGAAGATACGCTCGTTTGTCGCTGTGACGAGTTTTTACTCCTCAAAATATCTCTCAGAGGTCCCCAAGCTGACCCCAAAAGCAGGAAGAAAAAGCTGCGCAAGAAAGCGGCCCTGTTTTCCAAGCTCTCACGAGCCAAGCCAGCACGGAAGACGTTCGTAGAGGGAGTGGAAGCCCAGCTGACGGCCAAGCCTCCCTTGGCCATGAACTCCAATCTGGGAGAAGATATGCCTCCAGATCTCCTACTACAGGTGCTGAAACCGCTGGATCCTGAGAGGAAGCTGGAGGACGCATGCGCTTGTGAGGGCCAGGGGACGACAACTGACGAACCCATGGAGCCTGGTAAATACCCCTGCAGGGAATTCTCCCCTCGGCCACCTGAGACTCGGGTGTCCTGTCTCCACCCAGAGCCTCCCAAGTCTCCAGTGTCTAGTCTCTGCCCGGAGCCTCCTGAGACTGGAGTGTCCCATCTCCGCCCAGAGCCTCCTGAGACTCAGGTGTCCAGTCTCCACTTGGAGCCTCCCAAGACTGGAGTGTCCAGTCTCCTCCCGGAGCCTCCCGAGACTCAGGTGTTCAGTCTCCACCTGGAGCCTCCCAAGACTGGAGTGTCCAATCTCCTCCCGGAGCCTCCTGAGACTGGAGTGTGTCATCTCTGCCCAGAGCCTCCCAAGACTAGCGTATCTCGTCTCCACCTGGAGCCTCCTGTGACTGGAGTGCCTGATCTCTGCCCGGAGCCTCCCAAGACAGGCGTATCTCATGGCCCAGAGCCTCCTGAGACTGGAGTGTCCCATCTCCACCCAGAGCCTCCCAAGACTCGGGTGTCCAGTCTCCACCCGGAGCCTCCCGAGACTGGAGTGTCTCATCTCCGCCCAGAGCCTCCCAAGACTCGCGTACCTCCTCTCCGCCCAGAGCCTCCCAAGAATGGAGCGTCTCTTCTCTCCCCGGAGCCTGCCAAGACTCGCGTATCTAATCTCCGCCCGGAGCCTCCTGAGACTGGAGTGTCCCATCTCCGCCCAGAGCCTCCCAAGACTCGGGTGTCCAGTCTCCGCCGGGAGCCTCCTGAGACTGGAGCGTCCCATCTCCGCCCAGAGCCTCCCAAGACTCGGGTGTCCAGTCTCCGCCGGGAACCTCCTGACACTGGAGTGTCCCATCTCCACCCAGGGCCTCCCAAGACTCGGGTGTCCAGTCTCCGCCCAGAGCCTCCCGAGACTGGAGTGTCCCATCTCTGCCCGGAGCCTCCCAAGACTCGGGTGTCCAGTCTCCGCCCAGAGCCTCCCGAGACTGGAGTGTCCCATCTCTGCCCGGAGCCTCCCAAGACTCGCGTATCTCATCTCCCTCCGGAGCCTCCTGAGACTGGAGTGTCCCATCTCCGCCCAGAGCCTCCCAAGACTCGGGTGTCCAGTCTCCGCCGGGAGCCTCCTGAGACTGGAGCGTCCCATCTCCGCCCAGAGCCTCCCAAGACTCGGGTGTCCAGTCTCCGCCGGGAACCTCCTGACACTGGAGTGTCCCATCTCCGCCCAGAGCCTCCCAAGACTCGGGTGTCCAGTCTCCGCCGGGAACCTCCTGACACTGGAGTGTCCCATCTCCGCCCAGGGCCTCCCAAGACTCGGGTGTCCAGTCTCCGCCGGGAGCCTCCTGAGACTGGAGCGTCCCATCTCCGCCCAGAGCCTCCCAAGACTCGGGTGTCCCGTCTCCGCCCAGAGCCTCCTGAGACTGGAGCGTCCCGTCTCCGCCCAGAGCCTCCCAAGACTCGGGTGTCCCGTCTCCGCCCAGAGCCTCCTGAGACTGGAGTGTCCCATCTCCGCCCGGAGCCTCCAGAAACTTGCGTATCTCATCTCCGCCTGGAGCCTCCAGACACTGGAGTGTCCCATCTCTGCCCGGAGCCCCCCAAGATACGCGTATCTCATCTCTGCCCAGAGTCTCCTGAAACTGGAGCGTCCCATCTCCGCCCAGAGCCTCCCAAGACTCCGATGTACAGTCTCCGCCTGGAGCCTCCCGAGAATGGAGTGTCCCATCCCTGCCCAGAGTCTCCCAAGACTCGGGTGTCCAGTCTCCACCCAGAGCCTCTTGAGACTGGAGTGTCCCATCTCTGCCCAGAGCCTCTAGAGATTTGCGTATCTCATCTCCGCCCGGAGTCTACGGAGACTGGAGTGTCTCATCTCTGCCCAGAGCCTCCCAAGACCCCCGTGTCCAGTCTCCGCCCGGAGCCTCCTAAGACTGGAGCGTCCCATCTCCGCCCAGAGCCTCCCAAGACTCAGGTGTCCAGTGTCCGCCCGGAGCCTCCCGAAACTAGAGTGTCCCATCTCCGCCCGGAGCCTCCTGAGACTGGAGTGTCCCATCTCCGCCCAGAGCCTCCCAAGACTCCGGTGTCCAGTCTCCGCCCAGAGCCTCCTGAAACTGGAGTGTCCCATCTCTGTCCGGAGTCTCCCGAGACTCACGTATCTCATCTCTGCCCGGAGCCTCCCGAGACTGGAGTATCCCATCTCAGCCCGGAAACTCCCAACACTCGTCGGGTGTCCAGTTTCCTACTACAGGTCCTGAAAGTGGATTCTGAGAGGAAGCCGGAAGACACATGGGCTCGTTGCGAGGGTCGGGAGACAACAACCGAGGAACCCACCGAGCCTAGTAAATACCTTTGTGGGGAATCCAACCCGCGGCCTTTCGAGAGTCGGGTGTCCCATCTCCCACTGGTGCCTCCCAAGACTCGTCGGGTGTCCAAACTCCGCCCAGAGCCTCCCAAGACTCGTCGGGTGTCCAGTTTCCGCCCGGAGCCTCCCAGGACTCGTCGAGTGTCCAGTCTCCGCCTGGAGCCTCTCAAGACTCGTCGAGTGTCCAGTCTCTGCCCAGAGACTACCAAGACTGGAGTATCCCATCTAAAAGAACTGTTTCAGGAAGATACACCAAACACAACGGAGTGTGTTTCTGACTCTCTTCAACATAGATACACATCGAGAAAACTCCGTGACTTCAAGTGGGCAGGAGACCTGGGAGTTGATGAAGAATCCATCAGCAGTCTGTTTGACTTTACCCCTGAGTGCAAAGCAGACTATCAAGACCAAAAGATTAAGACGATAAATGAGTGTTCCTCAGGGCTGAAGTGCAGCATGGAGCTAGATGACATGGATGAGGTCAAATTCTTCTCACAGAAAAAAGACTTGGACGGGAAAATCCACACTGCATCGAATTCTTATAGTGCAGAGCATGTGAACATGGGATATGGAGCATGGTACCTCAAGCCTAAGTTGGGACAAAAGCTAAGAAGTGATGAACCGTTGATTGACCCCAAGCTCCTACTTGAAAAGCCTGATGAACCCGACATTCTTGACGGTCTTTATGGACCAATTGCCTTTAAGGATTTTATATTAAGCAAGGGCTACGAAATGCCTGGCATCATTCAAAGGCTGTTTGCCAGGAATGGATGGACTTATGACTCTGTTAAGACTCCTATTCAACGTGCAATGCAAGTTTACAAGTACGAAGAAGACGTCACAGATGCATCGGAAGAAGATTAGATGGTTTTCAATTTACTACTTAATTGGGTATTTCTTGCTCTCATTTTAAACATCAATCAGAATTTATGATGACTAGCCCCGTGAATGTACAATGATGGCAACATCTGTAACTTCACTACCTAATGTTTATAAAGATTTCTTAATGACCTGCTTTGACTTCATTATTTCATATATTTTATCAATTATGTGATTAATATTCACATATACTTTTTTCACATTTTGAAGCATTGTGAATATTACGTCATCATTTCAATTACTTGTAAAAATACATACAACCAGAAACAAAAGCAGAATTAATCTTAGAAAGAGAAATGGGAGGCCGGGCGCGGTGGCTCAAGCCTGTAATCCCTGCACTTTGGGAGGCCGAGACGGGCGGATCACAAGGTCAGGAGATCGAGACCATCCTGGCTAACATGGTGAAACCCCGTCTCTACTAAAAAAAAAAAAAATACAAAAAACTAGCCGGGAGCGGTGGCGGGCGCCTGTAGTCCCGGATACTCGGGAGGCTGAGGCAGGAGAATGGCGTGAACCCGGGAGGCGGAGCTTGCAGTGAGCTGAGATCCGGCCACTGCACTCCAGCCTGGGCCACAGAGCAAGACTCTGTCTCAAAAAAAAAAAAAAAAAAAAAAAAGAAAGAGAAATGGGGTCAGCTGCATTGACTCACACCTATAATCCCGCCCCACTTTGGGAGGCCCAGATGGATGGATTGGTTGAGCCCAGGAGTTCAAGAGCAGCCTGGGCAACATGCTGAAACCTGGTCTCTACAAAAAATGCAAAAATTAGCCAGGCATGGTGGCATGCACGTGTAGTTCCAGCTACCTGGGGGGCTGAGGTGGGAGGATGGCTTCATGCCACCACACTGCAGTCTGGGAGACAGAGCAAGACCCTGTCTCAAAAAACAAACAAACAAACAAACAAAATGTGCTGAGTAAATTAGAATTCTGTAACTCTTCTTATATGAAAATTCTAATGAAATAATTATTATGACAATTATTTTGTTAACCAAAAATTGGAGACTATAGCCAAAATAATGTTAACACTTTTTAATAGTAAAATTGTTATCTTCCCCTTTGGGATTCCATCAACCCCCCAAAACAAGTTTGAAAACTATTTATCAAAATCATAGTTGAAACTTGAGTTATGCCATTTTATCATATCTCTCAATAGAACGTATGTATTTCACCATGTTCATAAACCTTCACAACAAAAGACTATTACCAAATCATATAACCATGTGCAGAATTGGAGTTAGCTTCAACTCCCTGGCAAATCTCATGTGCAAAACAGGATCTGTATGAGAAAAAGCTACCAAGCAACATCAAATAGCCTTACATATCTGTTCAAGTTCAAATAATTTTCATTCCATTAATAGCAATTTAAAATGCATTCATAAGTTTAAAAAATAAATTAAGCAACACTTTACCTTTCAGACATAGCAGGTAAAACTGTCTGGTATATCATTTGACCCAGCCATCCCATTACTGGGTATATGCCCAAAGGATTATAAATCATGCTGCTATAAAGACACATGCACACTTATGTTTATTGTGGCACTGTTCACAATAGCAAAGACTTGGAACCAACCCAAATGTCCATCAGTGACAGACTGGATTAAGAAAATGTGGCACATATACACCATGGAATACTATGCAGCCATAAAAAAGGATGAGTTCATGTCCTTTGTAGGGACATGGATGAAGCTGGAAACCATCATTCTCAGCAAACTATCGCAAGAGCAGAAAACCAAGCACCGCATGTTCTCACTCATAGGTGGGAACTGAACAGTGAGAACGCTTGGACACAGGAGGGGGAACATCACACACCGGGGCCTGTCGTGGGGTGGAGGGAGGGGGGAGAGATAGCATTAGGAGATATACCTAATGTAAATGACAAGTTAATGGGTACAGCACACCAACATGACACAGGTATACATATGTAACAAACCTGCACGTTGTGTACATGTACCGTAGAACTTAAAGAACTTAAAGTATAAAAAAAATCTGGTATAGGTAAATTTCTAGGTAAATATATTTGTAGTGTAGATCTGAAGTGCACTTTTTCTTTCAGTGATGAAAGAGTCCATCTGTAAATGGACATATATGCATATATTTCATCCAAGTCAGCAGTGATATATACATCTGTCTATGTGCAAATTCTGTTTCTAGTGAAGTTTGTCTGTGGGCCTTGTATTCCTGAAAAAAAACAAGTCTTTTTTTATGTTGTTTTCTAAGCCAAGGCCTAGAATTTCTCTTCAAATTCATCATCATAAACTTAGGTTCATGTCACCACTATCTCTTATTGTATTTCTGCAACGGTTTCCAACCCGTGTCTCTTCTTGAGTGTATTTTTGCAAAATACAAGCACGGCTTGTTAATTCTCCAGGCTCATCTAAACTTATCTGGGTACATAAATACTCACACACATGCATACACATACACGTACATGCTCCTGCATTCCACACTCCAGTTAATATTCTTTTTCTTACCTCTGTGTGTTTCTTGTGTCTTTGTACATAATCCTCTCTACTGTTAGGACTTCACTCAGGCCATGTTTCAGTGCTCTCCCATGTTTCAGTGCTCTCCCTGTTTCAGTGCTCATCCTGTTTCAGTGCTCTCCCCATCAAGGTCAATTTCATGATTACTTTTATTAAGATCTTATATCTGTAGACAAGGACCCTCATTTTCCAGTTGTCTTCCACTGAATAACTTACGTCAGTATCCTAGAGAAATAAGTCATTAATGCCTTCAAAATAAGGGAAATTCCCATACTTATTTATTATGACTTCTGAGAGGCCAATACCATGCCTTATGGCTCAGAGTTATCTGGTTTCTGAGGTTCTCCACTGAAGCCTTGGGCTTCATGCAGCAGCATTCGATGTTCACTTCCTTTCAGCAAGAGACAGACCTACTTTTCCACATTTGGTTATGTGACCTTGCACTTCACGGAGGATGTATCCTCACCTACACAATGGACACCATATAATCAAACTCAAATTCTGGTGAGACTTAAAGGATTACTTATTGGAGTGTCTAATGCCTCAGGCATCACAGAATTAATACAAAACCTGTATTTGTGGAAGAGAAGGAGGGAGTTGTAAAGGAAGAAGGATACGAAAAATATCACAACAGAAATACACTATAAAAACATAACTTTTTGATGGTGTTTATCTGGTGATAGCCTTCACCTATATCACACACAATCTTAGCCATTGCTTAACATGAAAAAGTAGTGCTTGCTTTGGCTGCACATATACTAACCTTAAGATGAAAAACTGTAATTGCAAAATAAGAGCCACTGGTTAGGGTTTCTGTTGCTTCTTGGTAATGGCTACTTCCAGTGAAATAAACTTTCCTCAGAGAAACTATGTGGATTTCTCCATGTTGTAATTACACACAGTGGTATTACTTGTCACACAGATATAAACAGAAACAATGTTTGATCTATTTGGATTTTTAATACCAGTTGGACTTCTGAAAACATCCTGACTTCAAATCCATAGGTTTTAGAAAGAGAGAGAATTCAAGAGAGCTTGATATATAATTGTTCCTGTGTAGCCTAAAGCTATGAATGGTATATTCCACAAATACTGTAGTAATCAATTGGATTACAGCATCACATAGGTTTCACAAAAGCTTTGGAGAATTTGATTGTAGGAATATGTGATTTAACAAAGATGAAGGAAATTATTTTTCATTTCTGAGAGTCTGCATGAATGAGCAAGGCCTTTGGAGCTAGGCAAAAATGAGTTCACATCCCAGTGCTGCCATGTTCTTATCCAGTTGCTTTAGGCAGAGGCAGAACAGGAGGAGGGAAAATACAGAGGGTGGGCTGAAGGGGGAGGAAGCTAGGAACCCCTCCTAGGGCTAGTGCACACCGGAACGTGTTCCTGGCCCCCAGTGACTCCTACAGAGGGGATGAGTTTAACAGGCCCACTCTCACCATGGGCCTTTGGAATCTCAGCAAGAGGAGACCCTAGACCACCATGGACACTTGAGTTGGCAGGGAAAGCTACTTAGAGAAGTGGTAGAACTGCAGTCACGGGCAGAGCACAGAGGGTGCCCCGTGGGAGCAACTGTAGTGGAGCACTGTCTGAGATGTGCATCCCCCTAGACTAGAATTGCTTGCATAGGATAATTTAGCCCTAGGGGAACTTTTGGACCTGAACTCTGCAGGGCAGTCTTACCCATGAGACAGGACTAGTCCAACCTGAGCACCTCTCAGTCTGCTGGCCTCCTGTGGGGCCCCAGCCTGGCCACAGCTGCCAGGTGCCTCTTGGGGCCCACATTACAGCTGGTGGACCACACCTGACTGGCAGAGTGCTCCAGCAGAGTGGCCTCTGAAAACACATAACAGCTCGTTTGCACCCATGGCCACCCTCCACATCACGATGCTGGTACATATATGCCCAGGCAGACCTAGCCTTCTATTCCCCGCCAGCACAATGGTACACCTGCACCCTGTCTTGCCACTGCTGCTGGAGTGAGTGCACCTCCTCCCCCCACCCCCCACCCCACCACACCGCCATTGTCTTCAGAACATTGGTGGGCACAGAGCCCCTCAGCCCCCACTGTCAGCACCCTGCCTCTGAGCCTGGGCCACCAGAGCAAAACTAGGCATGGAAGACAGTAGACTACCCCCTAGCCTCGAGCAGCCACTGCTGTCAGCGTGAACGTGCACAGAGGGCACACACAGTCCTGCACCGACCAATGCTCCCACCTCCACACTATAACCACCACCTGCAGGGACATGCACACAGTCTCAGTGGGGGCTCCTCACCCCCACCAAGCCATACTGCCACCACTGCTGCTGCAAATACTCACATCAAGGCTAGCAGCCCGGCCGTGGAAATAAAAAGGATTATAAGAGACTACTAAGAATAATTATATACCAACAAATTGGAAAACCTGGAAGAAATGGATAAATTCTTATAAACGTATAACCTACTAAAACTGAATCATGAAAAAAATAGAAAATCTGAACAGATTCATAACTAGTAAGGACATTGAATCAGTAATCAAAAACCTCCCAACACACTGGGCATGGTGGCTCACGCCTGTAATATCAGCACTTTGGGAGGCCGAGGCAGGTGGATCTGTTGAGGTCAGGAGTTCCAGACTAGCCTGGCCAACACTGTGAAACCTCGTCTCTACTAAAAATACAGAAATTAGCTGGGCGTGGTGGCGGGCGCCTGTAATCCCAGCTACTCTGGAGGCTGAGGCAGGAGAATCCCTTGAACCCGGGATGCTGAGGTTGCAGTGAGCTGAGAACGAGCCACTGCACTCCAGCCTGGGTGACAGAGCAAGACTCCATCTCAAAAAAACAAAAACAAAATACCTCCCAACAAAGTAAAGCTCAGGACCAGATGGTTTCATAAGGGAATTCTACCAAACAGCTAAGGAAAGATTAATGCCAATCTTTCTTGAAATCCTCCAAAAATTTTAAAAGATGGAATACTTCCAAACTCGTTTTATGAGGCCAGCATTATCTAACAGGAAAGCCAAAAAAAGACACTAAAGAAAAGAAAACTGCAGGCCAATATTCTTGAATATAGATGCAAAAGTCCTCAAAAAATAATAGCAAACTGAATTTAACACATTGAAAGGATTATACACCATAAATAAGTGATATTTATCCCTAGGATGTAAGGATGGCTCAACATATGCAAATCAATAATGTAACACATTAACATAACAAAGGCTAAGAAGTACTTGATTATCTTAATAGATTCCAAAAAATATTTTTTAATTCAATTTTTTAAATAATAAAGGCAGTCAACAAACCTAGAATACAAGGAAATTCCATCAACATAATAAAGGCTGTATATGAAAAGTCCACAGCAAAGATCATACTCAATGGTGAAAAACTGAAACTTTTCCTCTATGATCAGGAACAAGCAAGGATGCACACCCTTGCCACTTCTATTCAACATATTGATCAGAGCAATTAGGCAAGACAGAGAAATAAAAGCACCCAAGTTGGAAAGGAAGAAGTTAAATTGTCTCTATTTGCAGATTACATGATCTTATATATAGAAAGCCTTAAAGATGTAACAAAAAATAATAATTAGAACAAATAAATGAATTTAGTAAAGTTGCAGGTAATGAAATCAATATACAAAATTTAGTTATGTTTTTATACACTAACAATTAACTGTCTGAAACAAATTAAGAAAATAATCTCATTCATAATAGTATCAAAAAGAATAACATTCTTAGAAATACTTAACCAAAGAGGTGAATGACATGTACATTGAAAACCACATGCTATGGTTTGTATGTAGTTTGTCTACACGAAAATTCATGTTGAAATTTAATTGCCAGTGTAATGGTATTGGGAGGTGGTAACTTTAAGAGGTGATTAGGTCATGGCTTTCTCACAGGAGTGAGTTCTTGGTCTTGTGAGACTGGATTCGTTACCATGAGAGTAGGTTGTTATGAAGTAAGGCTGCCTCTCGTGTTTGGCCTCTCTGCATGTGCCTGCTTCCCCTTCCAATTCTCTGCCATGTTATGACACACAAAGCCCTCACCAGAAGTTGGCCACCTGATCTTGGACCTCCCATCCTCTAGAATTGTGAGCTAAATAAACCTCTTTACTTTATAAATTACCCAGGTATTCTGTTGTAGCAACAGAAAACAGACTAAGACAACATATAACATGGATTAAATAAATTAAA
Source organism: Macaca thibetana thibetana (assembly GCF_024542745.1). Taxonomy (NCBI): domain Eukaryota; kingdom Metazoa; phylum Chordata; class Mammalia; order Primates; family Cercopithecidae; genus Macaca; species Macaca thibetana. The sequence goes on from NC_065598.1 coordinate 36,838,688, forward strand.
GCAGCCATGAATAAATGGAAAGGCATCTCATGTTCATGGATAGGAAAAATATTTTTAAAATGTCCAATTACTCAAAACAATCTATAATTCAATGCAATCCCTATCAAAATCCTCATGATATTTTTTTGCAGAAATAGAAAAAAATCCTAAAATTCATATGGAACCACCAAGAACTCTGAATAGCCACATGAAAGAACATTATTTCTCTTTGTTCTTCAGAAAAACAGAACAAAGCTAAAGGCTTCCTGTTTCCTAATTTTAAAATATATTATAAAGCTACAGTAATAAAAAAAAACAGTATGGTACTGGCATAAAGACAGACATATAAATCAATGAAACAGACTAGAAATCCAGAAATAAACCTGCCCATATATGGTCAACTATGAGGAATAAACAATGCAAAAAGGATACTCTCTTCAATTAAGGTGGTGGGAATATTGTATAGCCACATGCAAAAGAATGATCAGATCCTTGTCGTGCATCATATACAAAAATAAAGTCAAGATAGAATAAAGACTTAAATGTGAGACCTGAAACACTAAAACTCCTGGAAGAAAACATAGAGGGAAAGCTTTATGACTTTTGTCATGACAATTATTTCTTGGAATTCTCACTTTGTGAGATTTAGTGGAAGTCAGACCTTACTTCCTTTTACAGAATTGAAAATGCCACATTCAGATTTTTCACAACAATCCTTGCAGCTAGGATGTGAGTACATGACAACATTCTGCCAATCAGATGCTCTTGTTAGTACTATCAGACTTTGAATTGAAGCTAACCATGCCAAAAATCTGTGACAATGGAGATTCACCTTGGGTGGAAAGTTTGGTTGTCTCAAAATCGAATTCCCAGGGAAGCAGAGACAGGGTCTTAGTGGCAGCATGAAGTGTCCCATACCGTGGTAGTTCTGACACAAACTGGATCATCTATTACATAGTGACAGTGGCAACAGAGTCCTCAATAGGCTTTTATGTGGCATGATTTAGAGCAATATTCCTGCCTCTCAGCCTCTGCCCAGCTTTCCAGCCCTCCCAGAGTTTCAGTGAGCTACACAATTTTCTTTTAATAAATTCCTTTTCTGTTTAAATCAGCAAAAGTTATTTTCAGACTGATATAACCTCTCATCTTCGTAAGTGTCCAGGGTTTCTCTTTTTTCCTGATCTTCATTGCTCTAACTTTTTCAGTTTGAAATTAATTTTCTTCATTGAAAAAATAAAGAAAAAGAAATGGAATAGTTTTGCCTTCCTTCTATCAACTGTAATGGAACAACCAATACTCCTACAACTTTTTGTCTCTTCTTTCTCAGAGAATAAAAGAAAGGAATTGTGGCTTGTTTTTGCATGTTTACTTAATAATCCTAAACTCTCTCTGCCTTTCTGATGCCATTTTTGGGCTTCATGCCATTCTTCCAATTCATATTTGGTTAGTTGCTTCCATCTCACCTTTGTGTTTTGAGGATCTTTGTCTTTCAGCAAATTCTCTCTGCAACTTCAATGGACTCTTCAGCTGCCTCTTTATTAGGCAAGAACTCAACTCGCCCTGAGTTTCTCCAAAACAGAACTGATGGTTTGAAACCAAGAGATCCTGGCATGGATTACACTAAGCACTAAAATAATGATGTGAAATTTTTCTCCCTTTCTCCTGCCTCCTCCTCCTCCTTGTCCTCCCCTCACCCCAGGTTGGATTCATTCTGAGGCAGGCTTTTTCTATAGTTTAGCAATCTTAATAGAAAAAGAGTGTTTCTCTGTGGACACATAAAAGGGAAACACAGACACTGGGGCCTATTGGAGGGTGGACAGTGGGAGGAGGGAGAGGATCAGGAAAAATCACTGATGGGTACAAGGCTTAATACCTGGGTGACAAAATAATTTGTACAACAAACCCCCATGACATGTGTTTACCTATATAACAAACCTGCACATGTACCTCGAACTTAAAACAAAAGTTAAATTTAATAAATAAAATGAAGGAAAGGAGTGTTTCTCTCAAGATTTTGACTCCCTTTGGCCTACTTTTGTTCACATGCCCATTCCAGAACCAATCAGGTTGGCCAAACTTTGGTCACATGCTTATGCCTGGGAACATGTTATGAGAGTGGGAAAGAAGTGATTCCCCAATGAAAATTAGGGTGTTGATGCCAAAGCAAAGGCTATGGGCTACTGGGCAAGCAAAATCTTTCCAGTTTGTTTGAGTGTTGCACCCCCACACTTACAAAGTAACTGTCAAGGAGTTTATTCCTGTCTGTGAGAATTTTGAAATTACTGCTTCCCAAATATGAGCCCAGATGTATCCAGGATCGACGTCAATGTGTATGACAACAATGTACTACTCTTCCTATTCCTAACACTTCTGAATCACCACCATCACTACCCAGTTTTTCCTTGTGGTTAATATTAAGTCAGCATCAGTGCTTCCCCTTACTCTTACTTTCCATTGACAGATAATACATGTATTTGAGGTAGAGAACAATGTATCAGATAATCTGTCTTTAGTACAATGAGATTTCCACAAGTGCCCAGTGGCTGAAACCCTCCTTCATCACTGAACCAGTTTTGCTATAATGCTAAGCTAATTGGAAAGCATTACAGGTAAAAACAACTCAAAGTTTTCAATCTCCTCCAAGTTTTACTTATCCTTTTCCACCAAGAAGGAAGACTCGATAAAAAATTTATTTCTAGTTTTTCCATACACTAGTATGTGACCTTAGGCAAGTTTTCTCTACTTTCTAGCATCTCGGATTTTAAATATATTTTAGAAGTTGGTTGTAAGCTAAAGTGTGGTAAAAATATAATAAAATAATTTAAAAATAAGAGATTATAAGATCTTAGCTATACTTATTAAACTGTTTTAGTTTGAAATTCAAATCAAGCAAATTTGGACAATTTATTGGCTCACAAAACCAAGGGAATGACAGGGAAATAGCTAGGCAGAAGAGACAACTGAAATGAGGAACTTGAGTGTTGTTAGAATAGTCTCATTCTATTTGTATTCCTCTAAGCATAAAGGAATATGGTTGCCTCACAATTCACAATGTTCTCATCAAATGGAAACTGAGACATACTCCACTAATTCAATTTAATTAGCTCCTACTATGTAACTGTCATTATTCAAGGTGATACACATATATCAGAGAGCAAAACAAAGTTCCGGATCCTCATGTAGCACCCAGTCCAGTGGCCATAAATTTAAAATTCTAAGGAAGAACTCTCATTGGTTCTGTTTGAGTCATAGGCTTACTCCTGGGCCAATCAGTGATGGTCAAGTGGAGCTTGATAAATGGAATGGTCTTGTCTCTGGAAATTTGGATTCAAAGAATGGATCCTGAGAATTTGTGTTTTTAACAAGCCCTCCCAAGTGATTCTGATATAGGTAATTAGTGAAAGAAACAGAAAAACACTTTTCTCTTGCACAGAGGCACCATCATTTTTTGGCATTATCTTAAAAAGTCACATTTCTGTCTACATGCCCTGATGCTAGTAGCATGCTATCCTCCAGTAATACTTTCTCGTACCTTGGTATTAAGGGCCAACCATGACAATGAATGAAGAACTACGCAGTGAAAATTGCAACAACCACGTTGAAACAACTGTGGACTTTTCTAAAGAGCTTGCATGAGGCAGCAACTCAGGCATGGGGAAGCTCGTGGAAAAAAAAAGATTTTCTTTAGCACATGTGACAAATGATGAAAAAATACTTTAGTTCTTTAGAATTTCTGCAACAGCTTTTTCTTTTGGTCAGGCTACATGTTTATGAAAGCCTAATTTGCATGGACATTTGTTGAAGGTGAAGATCAATTTAGCCTCATAGGATGACTTCTGAAATTTAGTGTCCAAGTGCTTGATGGGAAGAATATTCCAAGGCATTGTAAGCAACTGAGTTAAAGCAGACATACTCAGGAAAGGCCGCTTTCCTTCTCCAGGGGGATGTCCCTGCTAGGCGATAGAGAGAAGGTGCATTTTGCTTGTCAGCCAGGTTGCTAATTTCATTTGCATGCTATGAGAGTTTTGCATGTCTGTAGCCCAAATGTGGCTGAACTGAAAATATGTTAGGGAAACAGAATTCATGAAAGGGAAAGGGAATTGAGTAAGACTGGTTTGGATGGCAAAGAAAAGAGATTTGATGAAACCTCTTGTCTCCTTTTTCATTTCTAATTATGGCTTTTTGAAAAATCTGTCAGATTACATTTGAATAACTGTAGTAGGCATTAATCACAAAATAGTCCAAAAGACAGAATTTGCAGTGGTATAATTATTTTCACCATTTCTTACTTTAAACTGCTTTTAATGTTGAATTCATTTCAAAGAAAATTTCACTTGGTTATTTTTAAGTCATAAGATTTTTAAATATTTGTTCTGCCTTCCCAGAAAAACAATCGTTCAATAATATATGGTTTAAGTTCTTCAGATATCACATTTGACTTAATTAATGCATATGTGTATAAAATGAATGTGTATTCTATCCTGTTTGAGAAAACACAAACAACATCTTGGAGCACTTCCTCTGTATGGGAGTCTGTGAGGCATTGGATCAGGGAGAGGGCAGAGAACAGGAGCACAATGGGAATAAATCAGTTCCCATTCATAAGGACCCTTTAACCCAACGGAAAATACAGATGTATAAAAACATAAATGACTAACTGATAAATGCAAAACAAAAAAATATTAAAGAATACTGAGTGTGTAAAACTCTGTGTATGTATATTTATATATTTATGCAGAAATATGGCATTAAAAGTGCCTTCAGTCATGATTCTCAGAAACAAACCCGAGAAGATGATTGGCATGCAACTGATTTATTAAAGATATTCCTGGAGGACTTGGGGGACTGCTAATGGGAATGAGAGAAGCTAAAAGGAAAAGATAAAATGACAAGTCAAAGTACCACTTTAGATCCAGTCTCACAGAGGATAGCTTCAACGTGATGTCAGGAGTAGACTCTGGAGTGTAAGTTACCCTTCAGAGTTGTCCGAATCTGAATTGAAGAAGCTATGATTTCGTACTTCCGCATCTACAATCACTGAAAAGCAGTTCCTTTAGCCTGAGTGGCATTTTCCTCCTGAAGAAAAGCTCCAGATGTTGGACCGATTGTTGAAAGCACACCAAAGTGAGGAAGTGCCATGAAAACTCCTAAAAAGGGATCCTTGTGCCCTCCACGGGAGATGTGGAATATTTTGCCTAATTGCAAAATATACATTATCTCTTTTTGTGAGTCATTATCATACCATGATATTTCCACTTAATCCTGCTAAGGGGTGATACTTTCATATTTTCATGCCCCACTGTAGGCATTTAAGACATATAATTCCTTAGAGTAGATATTTAAAATGATTTACTGTTAAGTAATAAGTGAATGAATAAACTAATGCATAAAGCAATGAAAGTCCAATTCTGGTAATATGGAATTTTCCTTAGAAACCATATAGATGAAGTAAAAGACTCTAGTTCAGGAATTTACAGAATGCATTATTTAAAATGTTTCCCTTAAACGGTAACTGCCTCATAAAAAATGCATCTCATAACTCCATCATTTTCAAAACCAGATGCTTTCTGGGGGTTTTCTATTTTGCCTGAGTATAAACTCTGCCATGTACATGGCAAATCTCCATGCGGGGAGATGATTTTTGGTTTCAATTATTGGTCCATTACATACGTATTTATGGAGGGCTTAGGAATCCTAGATGTTCAAGGACATCTGGTCCCTCTTCTGAAGGAGCACCCAGAGTAGGAGGGGCTGCAGCACCCACAGCAGATTAATTCTAATCAGAGAAGGTGGCATACAGGATGGAGCCTCACCTGAGGGCACTTAGGGTGAGCTATGCAGGGTCAATATTTGAATGCTAAATTTGCATTTTCCAGGTGAGGAAGGAGGGGAAAAGACATTCCAGCTGAGAAGTTTTCCCATTTTAAGGCAGAAATAATAATAGCTAGCTAATATTTATTGAGGGCTCTCTTTGTGCCCAGCACTGTGTAATATGAATCAACATAGATTTGTGAAAGACCATGGGATTTTGCGGCAATGTGACTGAAGTAAGTAGAATCTGATTGCAAAGGGTCTTGTGGAAGGAGGTTCATAAATGGTGTCAGAGTAATCAATATTATTAATGAACTGATTTCCTGGGATAATGAGGAGCTCCTAACAAGAAACAGAATCATCCCTTGCCTTTGGGAGATCATTACAAACATGCATCTACCTTGGACACAAAAGACTATCCACACCCATGGCCTTAAAATCAGAAACCGTTAAACACAAATGCTCATGACTATCTGCCTCAAACACAGCGAAACAGAGGTTGGAACAAAGGTAACACTCATGACCTTGATGTTATTAACCCCAGTGATTCATTTGAGCACTCTAGAATAACGCTGCTCAACCTTTAACATGCATATAGGTCTCCTGCAAATGTTGTTTAAATGCAGATTCTGATTTACGAGGTTTGGAATGGGGCCTAAGATTTTGTACTTCTGACATGTTTCTGAGTGATGCTGATGCTTCCAGTCCATGGACCACACTTTGAGTAATAAAATTCTGGTTCACTGGTTCTCAATACAGGATGCACATTTGAACCACCTGGGAAGCTTTACAAACTACTGAGGCCTGGATTCCACCCACGTAAATTCTGATTTAACATGTAAGGGGTGTGTTCTGAGCACTGGAAGTTGTTTAAATTTCCCAGGTGATTCTAATAAGCAACAAAGACTGAGAACCACTATAGTTAGTTATAAATTCACAGGTAAATTATCAAGGGCATATATGACATGTCGTAAAGCACCATTGAGAGGAGAAATAATTTCGTTGAAAAGATGATTTTGGAAAATGGAAAGAGTATCACTTCTGCTTGGAATAGAATATTTAACAAAGTTAAACAAAATTACTAAGACGTGCAAATAATATTTCATATTGCAATGCTTGATCATTCAGACTTTCTATTAATAACTTGGCAATTAGGATTGAAAGTGTGTCCTTTAGCCGGGCGCGGTGGCTCACGCCTGTAATCCCAGCACTTTGGGAGGCCGAGGCGGGCGGATCACAAGGTCAGGAGATCGAGACCACGGTGAAACCCCGTCTCTACTAAAAATACAAAAAATTAGCCGGGCGCGGTTGTGGGCGCCTGTAGTCCCAGCTACTCGGGAGGCTGAGGCAGGAGAATGGCGTGAACCCGGGAGGCGGAGCTTGCAGTGAGCCGAGATCGCGCCACTGCACTCCAGCCTGGGAGACAGAGCGAGACTCCGTCTCAAAAAAAAAAAAAAAAAAAAAAAAAGAAAGTGTGTCCTTTAAAGTTTTACATATATCATAATATCGAAATCTTAGTAAAATATTTTTTCTCTTTAGAAATGTAATGTGTGCTCATCATAGAACATTTGAGAAATAAATCTCATAATTTCAACTACTAGAGAAAAGTAATATTTTCATATATTTTCTTTCATAATATTTCATGCATTTTCAAAGGGTGTGTTGAGTTTTACAAAACTGAAAATGCTGTACTTTTTATTAAAAGTATCTTAAAAGTATAATTTGTAATGGCTACTGTTGTGTATCTAGTATTTAGTTATTTTTGTAAATCAATGTGAGACATATTATTCTTTTCTTTGGTAGAGTGGCTCATCATTGTCCCTGTTACAGCAGAACATGAATAATTCAGTTAAATAAATTTTACTAGACTGCCATTCTCTATCATTTCTAAAGCAAAGACCTATAGTGAGACCTCAATATGAAAATTGCATGACTATAAATAGTAGCAAAACTGAGCTGCAACACAGAAATATTTCTGTTAATGGGTTGGGCTTTACTTTCCCTAGGCACAAATGGGGCTTAGACTGAAAGTACACATAGTGATGCCTTATCTTGCTTGGTTATTCAAACATCTACTTGCTAATTTGGATGCTGGAACTGCTGCTAAAGAGATATATAGAAATTGCTCAAGACCTGACAGATACTTAAAATAGTTCAAACCAAACTCCAGGAATAGTCTTTGGCAGAAAAGTGCAATCAGATTTGCTCTAAGATTTCTGAAGGAGGAGTCTTTCTTATCGTTAGCAGTAATTGAACAGTAACTCTCCTTATTTAGTTTGATCGGGTGCTAGAGATGGCTTTTATAAATTTACCCAGGCTAACAGTTGGTAGCTTTATCACTTCGTTAAAACTCCCCAAATACTTCATGTACATAATCAATGGTGAGACTTTGAAAATGGTATTATAATTATTCCTTTACTATTTTTAGTTGGATAATTTTAAGACTGTATTCTTATTAGATCTTATGTATCTTCCTGTTCTAGAGGTTGTTAAAATCCTAAATTTTGTGTTTATTATTTCCATTTATGTGTTTATACTTTATGTATACATGTAAAATTCATACATACATATTTATTTTGCAAGGTTAATAAACTATTTGTAAGCAGTATCATACTGTGTGTACCCTTTATAACTTGCTTTTTGATCAATGTCGACTTTTTTTTTTTGAGACGAAGTCTTTCCCTGTCGCCCAGGCTGGAGTGCAATGGTGCAATCTCAGCTCAGTGCAACCTCTGCCTCCCGGGTTCAAGCGATTCCCCTGCCTCAAGCCTCCCGAGTAGCTTTGATGACAGGCGCTCACCACCAAGGCCGGCTAATTTTTTGTATCTTTAGTAGAGATGGAGGTATCATCATGTTGGCCAGGCTGGTCTTGAACTCCTGACCCCGTGATCCACCCGCCTCAGCCTCTCAAAGTGCTGTGATTACAGGGTGAGCCACCACGCATGGCCAATGTCGACTTTTTTGAGATCTATCTCTATTGATACAGATAGCTTTAGTTCATTCATTTTCATTGCTGTATACTATTTCATCATGTAACCATACTATACCACAACATACTTATCCATTTTGCAGATGAATATTAAAGGTGTTTTCGTCTTTTTCCTACAAAAATAATGTTGTAAGAATCTACTCATTTTTATGTTTGAGAGTTCCTTTAGGGATTATACATAGGATGGGAAATGCTGGGTCGTAAGATTGGCCCATCATACATTTTACTAGATATTGTCCAATTTTAAGCCGAAAATGTTGAAGCAATTTACAGTCTCTAACAAGAATAATAGAGAGGTTGAATTACTTAACATCCTCACCAAGCCATGGTATTATCAAATATTTTATATTTTGTCAATCTGATGGATGTAAAATAGTATCTTGTAGTTGCTTTAACGTTCATCTCCTATTTTATTGCATTACTATTCTGTGTATTAGTCAATTATTTTTCCTAGTCTATGAATTGATATCTTTTACCCATTTCTGATTGGGTTGTTCATCTTTCTTATGTTAATTCAAAGTAGCTTTTAATATAGTCTGATAACTAATCCCGTCAGTTGTATATGTTATAAAAATCTCTCACAGTCTGTATCTTGTCTTGTCTTATTTTTGTGGTGTTCTTTGATAAATGGACATTTTGAATTTTAAGGTAGTTAAATTTATCAATCTTTTCCATTATTGTTTATACTTTTAAGAATTCCTTCCCTACTTTGAATCATAAAGAGAACCAGAAAATCATTCTCTTTTAGTTTCCTTCTAAAACTTTTACAGTTTTGCTTTTTCACATTTGGATCTTAAAATATACTAAAATTGTTTTTGGTATGTGGTGTGAAGTATGGATTCAGTATTTTTCTATGTTGCTAACCAATTGCCTGAATCATTTATTGAATTGTTTATCCTTTCCCTACCTAACTGCAAGGTACTTTATAGGTGGGTTATATACTTCCATCATGAGGTTCATAATGTCTGGGTTATTCTATTTTCCTTTTTCTTTTTTGCTTTTTGTGAAAATAGCAGACCCTGAAGATCACTGCCTGGATTCATTATATCAATAGGAGTCACGAATTGGAAATATTCTAATTCTATCTTGCCTTCTTCATTTATTGCTGGAACTCTTCTAAAAACAGAACTCTTCTCATCAACTATTTGGTTACTTTGGCATACAGGCCATATAGGAAAGGTAGAATAAATGCTTGGGTTCTTTCCCCTTATTACAATCTCTCAAAATAATATGTTGTTTTCCTGGTATAGATTTAAAAATATTTGATGTGTTTTAATTATGGTTGCTATTCTTACTGATGTCCTCTTTTTTTTTTTGTAATTGTTTTTATTTTACAGCAAAGCTATATTTGCAGAGTATAAGGAGCCAAATAATTTCCCCATTTACCACCTTCCAAAGGCAACAATTTCGTATTCTTTTAGCTAATTAGTTTGGTATATTTAAATAACCTGATTATTACTTTCTTTATTTTCAGTTTTCAGCATTATCCGCTGACTTCTACTTACTGAAGATGAGGATTTAGATCACTTCACTTTCCCAAACCTCTACCACACACATGCACCCATCACCTATCATCTTCATATAGTTACAGGATGATCATGATTAGTTCAATCTTAAGTGTTTTCACTATGTAAATACTATTCACAAATGAGCCCCCAGTAACAGTAAGATTATTTTTTCCATTTTTGCACAACATTTTCTTTTACCTGTAGTTAATAATTGCCATGTTTTTCGCTTGTTCAGTTTCCCACATTCTTAGTACAAACTCAATCTCCACCTCTCCATTAGTGGTCTAAATCTCTTCCTAACTCATTCGATGGATCAAATGTTCTCTCCATTTCAACACCTTGAATAAGCTCTCTGAAGTCTTCAGGCTACCTCTAACCCAGTCTGCTGGTGTATAGCTGCCATTGTGTGATCTCCCCCATCCCTTAGCCTGTGAATTTCTGTGGCCTCTTTCATTGCATCCACTGTTTCTTGGCTTCCTTATCTCCCTTTTCCTGGATTATTTCCTTATTTTGATGACGCTCATCCTCTAGTACATTCCTAAGAACAAACACATAGAAAATAAATTTTTGAGACTTCACTTATACAAAAATATTTTCATTTGACTCTCACACTTAGTTGAAAATTGAATAGAATTCTAGCTTCAAAATCATTTTCACTTAGAATTTTTGAAGGCATTGCTCCATTGTCTTCTAGCTACTGGGCTGCCATTAAAATGACTGAAGCCATTCAAATCCCTGGCCTTTTGAATATGAACAGTTTATTCCTCTCTCTGGATAAAGGAAGGATTGTCTCTTTGTCCCTAAGGGCTCCAAAATTTAGTGATCATATGCCTTTGTATGAGTCTATTTTTGTCAATTTTGCTGAGCATCCGATAGGCTATTTAATCTGAAAGATCACATCCTTCAGTTAAGGGACATTTTATTACTAGTTCTTTAACAATCTCTTTCTCTCAATTTTCTTTGTTTTATTTTTCTGTAATTCTTAATAACTGCATGTTGAACCATCTGGATTGGTTCTTTAATTTTTTTATCTTTACCCTATTATCTATTTGTCTTATTGCTCTACTTTGTGGAAATTTTTCTCAACATTGTAGTTTAAACTTTTAATATTTTCATAATTTTAATTTTCAAAAGAATTGTTTTTGTTCTCTGAATGTTCCTTTCACTAGCACCCTTTTCTTATTTAGTAGATGCAATATTCTTTTCTCTCTGAGGATATTAATGAAATTTTTTTTTTAATTTTACTTTAAGTCCTGAGATACACGTGCAGAATGTGCAGTTTTGTTACATAGGTATACACATGCCATGGTGGTTTGCTGCACCTATCATCCCGTCATCTAGGTTTTAAGCCCCACATACATTAGGTATTTGTCCTAATGCTCCCCATCCCCTTGCCCCCCACCTCCCAACAGGCTCCAGTGTGTGTTGTTCCCCTCCCTGTGTCCATGTGTTCTCATTGTTCAACTCCCAATTATGAGTGAGAACATGTGGTGTTTGGTTTTCTGTTCCTGTGTTAGTTTGCTGAGAATGATGGCTTCCAGCTTCATCTATGTCCCTGCATAGGGCATAATCTCGTCCTTTTTTATGGCTCCATAGCACTCCATGGTGCATATGTACCACATTTTCTTTATCCAGTCTATTGTTGATGGGCATTTGGGTTGGTTCCATGTCTTTACTGTTGTAAATAGTGCTGCAATAAACATACATGTGCATGTGTCTTTATAGTAGAATGATTTGTAATCCTTTGAGTATATACCCAGTAATGGGATTGCTGGGTCAAATGGTATTTCTCGTTCTAGATCCTTGAGGAATTGCCACACTGTCTTCCACAATGGTTGAACAAGTTTGCACTCCCACCAACAGTGTAAAAACATTCCTATTTCTCCACAGCCTCGCCAGAATCTATGGTTTCCTGACTTTTTAATAATTACCATTCTGACTGGCGTGAGATGGTATCTCATTGTGGTTTTGATTTGCATTTCTCTGGTGATCAGTGATGATGAGCTTTTTCTCATGTTTGCTGGCCGTGTAAATGTCTTCTTTTTTTTTTTTTTTTTTTTTTTTTTTTTTGAGATGGAGTCTCATTCTGTCGCCCGGGCTGGAGTGCAGTGGCCGGATCTCAGCTCACTGCAAGCTCCACCTCCCGGGTTCCCGCCATTCTCCTGCCTCAGCCTCCCAAGTAGCTGGGACTACAGGCGCCCGCCACCTCGCCCGGCTAGTTTTTTGTATTTTTTAGTAGAGACGGGGTTTCACCATGTTAGCCAGGATGGTCTTGATCTCCTGACCTCGTGATCCACCCGTCTCGGCCTCCCAAAGTGCTGGGATTACAGGCTTGAGCCACCGCACCCGGCCAAATGTCTTCTTTTGAGAAGTGTCTGTTCACATCCTTGCCCACTTTTTAACGAGGTGGTTTTCTCTTGTAAATTTGTTTAAGTTCCTTGTGGATTCTGGATATTAGACCTTTGTCAGATAGGTAGATTGCAAAAATGTTCTCCCATTCTGTAGGTTGCCTGTTCACTCTGATGGAAAAATATTCCATGCTCATGGATAGATAGAATCAAAATTGTGAAAATGGCCATACTTCCCAAAGTAATTTATAAATTCAATGCTATTCCCATCAAGCTACCATTGACTTTCTTCACAGAATTAGAAAAAAACTAATTTAAATTTCATATGGAAGCAAAAAGGAGCCCATATAGCCAAGACAATCCTAAGCAAAAAGAACAAAGCTGAAGGCATCACACTACCTGACTTCAAACTATACTACAACGCTACAGTAATCAAAACAGCATAGTACTGGTACCAAAACAGATATATAGACCAGTGGAACAGAACAGAGGCCTCAGAAATAACACCACACATCTGCAACCATCTGATCTTTGACAAACTTGACAAAAACAAGCAATGGGGAAAGGATTCCCTATTTAACAAATGGTGCTGGGAAAATTGGCTAGGCATATGCAGAAAACAGAAACTGGACCCCTTCCTTACACTTTATACAAAAATTAACTCAAGTTGGATTAAAGACTTAAATGTAAAACCCAAAACCATAAAAACCCTAGAAGAAAACGTAGTACCATTCAGGACATAAGCATGGGCAAAGACTTCATAATGAAAACACCAAAAGCAATTGCAACAAAAGCCAACATTGACAAATGGGATCTAATTAAACTAAAGAGCTTCTGCACAGCAAAAGAAACTAGCACCAGAGTGAAATGTTATTCTTTAAAATTATCTTATCCTTACAAATTCCGTTGGTCCTCCCACACTGCTATTTCTGTTTGTTTGTTTGTTTGTTTGTTTGTTTTGTTTGACCTCCATCTTTCAGTCTGGAGGATTTCCTCAGAAAATTGCTCTCTTTGGTTTGTCTGTTCATCCTTAAATATAATGTGTTGAAAAGCTGACTGGAAACTCTATGGGAGTAGTTGGATTTTGTCGAGTGTGGGTAACATGGTAATGTGGTGACATGACTGGCCTATTCCCTTGGGGAACCTTTAATGTAAACATCCACAGAGAAGGACTATCCAATAACCTGCCTGGAGGGCACAAGTCTAACTGCCATTGCTACAGGAGCTCAGTGGAACAAGAAATCTGGGAGATGTGGCATCTCAAATTTTGTCTATAAATGTTCACTTAATCCACTAGTTTTCACACAATACTTCTAACCTCAACTATGCCTGATGTTCTCTGGTCCTGAAGTTCCTTGTCTTATCCTCTGCATAGACTAATCTCCAGTTGCTGCTTGAGTCTGGGCAGGACAATCAAATGCTGTCCATAAGGGAGGAGACCATCCCTCATACTCTCTTATGCCCAATTTCTGCCTCCAAAGAAAGAAGAAGTAAAAACTAAAAGGCAGAAATAAAATTCACAGGCAGATAGCCCAGCGTGCGCCCTGGGCCTGTTAGTTAAAAATCAACCCCTGACCTAACTGCTTGTGTTATCTATAGATTCCAGACATTGTGTGGAAAAGCACTGTGCAAATCTCTGTCCTGTTCTGTTCCATTCTAATTACCGGTGCAGGCAAACCCCAGTCATGTACCCCCTGCTTGCTCAATCAATCACAGCCCTCTCACATGGACCCCCTGAGAGTTGTAAGCCCTTAAAAGGGACAGGAATTGCTCACTCAGGGAGCTTGGCTTTTGAGACACAAGTCTGCTGAAGCTCCCAGCCGAATAAAGCTCTTTCCTTCTTTAACCCAGTATCTGAGGAGTTTTGTCTGTGGCTTGTCCTGCTACACACATAGTGAGGGAGGTGTACTGGATTCCAAATGCTTTGTACACAAAAGTTCACCCAATCCTTCTGCTTTTAGTCCTATCCTCACCCCAATTTTCAGGGTTCACTATTACTACCAGTCCTAAGCTTTTCAGGGTGCTGCTGGGTGGATCAGATTGGGTCTCAGCTTTCCTCCGTGCCAGTTTAGAAATTAGATTTCTTAGGTTTTCTGGGTCATTTACTGCTTTTCAGTTTCCAAATTGTGTTGCTGTTGTCTTATCTCCCATTGTACTTATCCTTTTAGGTTTCTGTCTTTAAAACTCCACTTTCCTCTTATTTCAGAGGAGCTTTGGGAAAAAGTAAAGAGAAGATAATACATTTCCAGATGCACAATTCCTTTTGGAGTAGAAACTCTTTGTTCTGTCTTCTCTTTGTTCTTTTGTTCTCTTTGTTCAGTCACTGATTTTCAAGAAATAAAATCATATTCCCATTGTACATATAGAACATATTAGGGATAGGCTTTGCACGATGGCTCTTGCCTGTAATCCCAGCATTTTGAGAGGTCAAGGCAGGCAGATCACTTGAGGTCAAGAGTTCAAGATCTGCCTGGCCAATATGGTGAAATCCCATCTCTACTAAAAATACAAAAAAAGTTAGCTGGGCTTGGTGGCATGTGCCTGTAAACCCAGCTACTTGGGAGGCTGAGAGGAGAAGATCGCTTGAACCTGGGTGGCAGAGGTTGCAGTGAGCCGAGATGGCACCACTGCACTCCAGCCTGGGTGACAGGGTGAGACTCATTCTCGGAAAAAAAAAGAAAGAACATATTAGGGATAAATAAACTCACTTTTCCAAGATGACAGATTTGGAGGTGGGCAGTAGCTCAGTATATCAGTGTTGAAGAAAAAGCCAATGCTGTAACACTATGCAGCTGTCACATGCCTGACATAAGTTACTGTAGCCTGCCTGCTCATTGCTTTGCAGTTGACCTCTACCAATGTCGTGGCCAAGTAATAAAAGCCAGAGTCAGTTGCTGAATACGAAATGACCTGACTAAAACATTCACATGTTACTCTTATTTGCAAAAGAAAAAAGAAAAAAATTGAACTCATGTGACCTAGTATTTTTCATGATAATAACTATAATTCCCTAACCAAGCTGAACGAGCCATGGAATTCATCTGAGAAAAACTACCAATACTAGGTTCTGGAAACTGGAAGCATGACAAATATCTGAGTTGGATCTTTTAGAGACAGGACAAAAGCTGAGGTCATCTAAAATTTAATTTAGTGCCTGAAAGTAGGTCTCAAAATGAAAATGGTGCTTTACCCTTTTGAAGCAGAACTTTCTGTATCCTGTGTCTCTTGAAGCAATTTACTGCATGGATTTCTCTTAGGTCGGCAGGATGGTTAGTCCAAGTTTAAGCCAAGCACAGTTCACAGTCAATTTCTGCTCAGATTCATTACTGTTGCAGCTAGTTGTGAGACTTATTGCATCAGCAGGAGTCAGACTAATATTGCCAGCAGATCATGTCATAATTTGTTACTGAAACTATTCATTACTATCTTTGCCATTTCTTTATTTATTTGGGATATAATCTGCATCTCCCTTATTAAAATGTGTCAGATATGCTGATCTTCTGTATGACTCAATTGTATTCTCTTGACTTTATGGATGAAATGAACCTATATTACAAACCTGGGATTACTCTATAAGAATGCCTCTGAGTTAATTATACTTCCTGTTAGTACAAGTCTGTTCTAAAATGCACTTAATTGCATTTGCAGACATTTATTTTGAAATTGGTCATTGTTGGTGGTTTGTGGCTTTGCTCTCAGGAAGAAGGGTGCTATATTTAATTTAATCGATAAAGAATAAATACACTTGAAAAGGAGTTTATGATTTGGTGTTCCTAGAGTGAAGATGTGGGAAGAGAAGTCCTGCAATGTGAGGACTCGATTTTACAGAAAGTTGGGTCTCAGGTAATTTAGTGACTTTCTCCCATAATGCTCAGTTACTTAATGGTGGAGCTAGGAGTAACCAGTTCTCAGGTGCCCCAGGCCCATTCTCTTTCTACTTTACTATGGGAGGAGGATCTTGCAGAAAAGTTTTCTCTATGTAATTGGCTTTTCATAAAATAATAATAATTAATAATTTGGTGTTTTTTAATTTTTATTTAAAAACAATATAAAACTTACAAAATAGTTGCATATACAATACACATGACTTTCTGTAGTTTGTCTAAGAATTTTAGTTTATGAATTAGTTTGAAAACAGTTAAGATAATACCTAAATTTCTTACACTTCATTTGTAGATTGGATAATTTTAACATATATTATTTATAAATTTGGTTCTTACAAACTTTAGACAATATTCCATGTATTTGGATAGATAGCTTCACCACTTACACCAGCTGGGTACAGTTTTATGATGTCCTTGTTTCTCTGTCAAAGTGTTATTATAAAGTATAAAACACATAACTTTCTACATTTAGATAGATCAATTTTTAACATTTTACGAATGTGTGTCACAGACACACAAACACACACTGAAATACCTGAATGAAGAGACAGACAGATGCAGATAACTTCATATATTTCCCAAGAACAAGAGAATTCTGGGCCAGGCACCATGGCTCACACTTGTAATCCCAGCATTTTGGGAGGCCAAGGCAACAGGATCTCTTGAGCTTAGGAGATGAAGGTTACAGTGACCTATGACCAAGCCAATGTAAGGCAGCCTGGGTGACAGAGCAAGACCCTGTCTCTAAAAAACATTAAAAGAAAAGTAAACAAAAGAATGAAAATTCTCTTACAAAACCATAGTACACATATACAATTCCAGAAACTTAACATTGATACCATGCTCTTTATTATATAACATACAGTCCGTATTCAGTTTTCACAGCTGTTGCAACAATGTTTTTCTGGTCATTCTACTCCTTTTCCTCCTAAATCTAATCCATGTTCATGTGTTGCACTTAGTTGTCACGTCTCTCTAGGCTCCTTTAATATTGACTCAGTCTTTCTCTGAGTTTTACAACATGGACATTCCTGAAGAACACAGGCCTGCTGTTTTGTAAAATATCTCTCAGTTTGTGTGTGTCTGATGTTTTCTCCTGATTACAGTTGGTTTAGGTACTCTTCTGGCAGAAATATGACTTAAATGGCTCTGTGTCCCTGTTAAAGCATCACAACAAGAGGCACATGATGTTGGTTTGTCCACTATTGGTAATAACAGCTTTGGTATTTGGTTAAGGCCGGGGTGGGGGGTCTTCCAGGTTTCTTAGCAGGTTATTTTCAGCACAGCATGAGAAGCAAGAAAGTCTACATGGCAGGAAGTACCTAAAATCCATTTGTGAGCTAAACTAGAGGGAACGCTGAAATTAACTAGGGTTAGACAGGGTTCTTTGCAGTTCCAGCCAGTGTGATTCAGCCCTCAGCTTGTACTGTTCTCCAGCCCTCCTTCTCCTGCCAAACCCTACAGCCTGATTCAATGGCAATCTTTGATGGGGCCTGCTGAGTCACTTTCTTAGGAGCCAATGCTATGTAGGTATTCCTTCCTCCACAGGAATTCAAAAAATATTATCTCAAAATCTAAAAACACATGAGTTGGATGACACTATGGTCTGCATATTCTGAGTCCTTTATTGATTGGTTGCAGAGATGTTTGATTGATAAGCCTGGCCTTAGTTGAGCTTACTTATGTAATAGGCAATCATAATAGCTCCAAGGAATATATTTCCCAAGGCACTAAACATAGTAACAGGGACCCCTTCCCTTGCTCCATTTCCTTGCCCTGTCCTGTGCTAAGGTAATTGGCTGAATAGAACAGAGCTTGAGCTGGGCACGGTGGCTCATGCTTATAATCCCAACACTTTGAGAGGCTGAGGCAGGTGGATGGCTTGAGCTCAGGAGTTCGAGGCCAGCCCGGGCAACATGGCGAGACCCTATCTCTACTAAAATTACAAAAAATTAGCCAGATGTGCTGGTGCGTGCCTGTGGTCCCAGCTACTCAGGAGGCTGAGGTGGTAGGATCGCTTGAGTACAGCAGGGCAAAGGTTGTAGTGAGTCGAGATTGCCCCACTACACTGCAGCCTGAGTCACACAGCCAGACCCTTTCTCAAAAAACGACAACAAAAATCAAGAATAGACCTTGAAAAACACAGTTGCAGTTGTTTTCCTCAGGGGAGCCATCTCGCTGTAATGGAGATTCTACCTCCTAACCACCCCTATCCCCTGCCTTTCCTCTTACTAAGCTGGGATAATGTTAAACATTTTTTACTTGGCACAAATATTCATTCTTGATCACAAATCACTGGGTTGTCTGAGAAAGTGAAGTCATAAAACTATGGGCCTTCAAATAGGATACTCCACCCTCTTTGGGGGCTGATTAGAAACTAACATGAATCAAATAAAACAAAATGAATGAAGTAGCTCTCTGTAGAAATGTTTACAGGCCCAACTTCCAAACTTCATAGTTATTTAATCATGGATTGCTATTGGGACTAGAGTTTCTCCCACATTTTAAAATGTTATAGTTAAAAAGAAGAGTGTTATGAATGATCAATCTGCTAGCTGCCTCAGTTTCTTCATTACAAATGAGAATAACCTGACCTGAAGAGACATGTTTGGAGCAAGGTTGAATTTCTTTGGCCTTCTGGTCAAGTCAAGCAGGTTTAGCTTGGAAGAAACTGAATCACACATAAACTAGAAGCGGGGTTGCTCATGGATATGACACTGTGCCTTGGGAGTTGGTAATAGAGAGGGGTTGTTTTCTCAAAGCCTTTTTGGAGAAAGTCACCATAGGAGTTCTTTGTTCTTTACCCCCAAATCTCCATAGTTTCTGCGACTCTGCTAAATTCCACGTGTCTGCTCCTTTCTGTTTTCTCACCCTCACTCTCGCTTTTAATTTCCCAAGAAAACCTGGTAACGCCAGGGGTAGTATCTTAGCTTAAGTTCTCCCAAAAGATGATCCTAGGAGAAGGGTTTGGATACAAGCAGTTTATTTGGGGGATGTCTTAGTTTGGGCTGCTATAACAGATTACCATAGACTGGGTAGCTGAAGCAAAAATAATATTTTTTTCACTGTTTTGAAAGCCAGCAGTCTGAAATCAGGATGCCAGCATGGTTGGGTGCTGGTAAGAGCTCTCTTTTTGGTCTGATAATGGTAGTCTTTTTGCAGTATCCTCATATGGTGGAGAGCGCAGAAAGAGGAAAACAACCTCTCTCGTGTCTTCTCAGTGCACTAATCACATAATGAGGGCTCCGCCCTAGTGACCTGATTACCTTCCAAAGGCCTCATCTCCAAATACCATCATACTGCAGATTAGCATTTCAACATATAAATTTTGAGGGGATACAAACATTCAGTGCATAGCAAGGAGTAATACCAGGAAGCATAGAGGGGAAAAAAGAGAAAGGGGAAGACATTCAATAAAAGGCACATTCATGAGTGAGTTATTACTAGGGAGCTCAATGCACTAGGGACCTGCTGAGAGACTTTGCTATCTCTCATGCTGCTAATCATGAGAGATCGTGCCGTAGAATTATCCCTCCAAGAGGAGGAAGGAAATTGGAGAGGTACCCACCAAATTCTGTTCTTCATTGGTTGAAAGTCACTTCTAGGACATTAAAGTTCCTGGCCCTTGCTGGCTTTCCCCCCAAGTGAGTGTAGCATGCTCTCATAGCCAGAGAATGTCCTAAGTCACAGAAAGACAGGTACTTAAGGTAAGAAGCCTTGGGTAGTATAGGAACAAGTAACTGTCCACGGAAGTTGCACATGATCTCCTGGATAAGCTGAGAGGTTACAGATGGGGTAGCAACAATGAGTGACACCACAGAGAAGGCACCTGAGGCAAGCTGGGCCAGGCAGCTGGTAGGGAAGGTTGGAGTGCCCTAGGCCCACACTTCAGCAAAGACTGTATGCATAGCGGTTCCTAAAGACAAGAATTGTGAAAGGACTGGTACCCTAAAACCGGTCTGCTAGTGCCTCTTTCCGAACAACCTGTATAGGACCAAACAACCTCCCCCCAACACACACACACTGAGCATACATACACACACTAAAATTCTAGGAAAGCCTCATGCTCACGGTCCATACATTCTATCCTTACATCTTCAAGGAAGCAATAAGTCCATCGGCAGAAGTAATTATTGCAATAGTGTCTTTATTAATTGAATTCTGTCTGTCACTCTGCTCAATTTTTGTTACTTTTTAAGATCATGCTTTGGATGAATTTTTTAAATGAGTTCATGGGAATAGAGCAGAACGAATACCCTATGTGGCCCTTGGAAAATCATTCAAGTCTTCTAAATTACACTTAAGAACTTTAAAATATTCAACCTCTATTCATGCTGGGGTTGAAAGGATAAATAAAGCAGCCCTTTTTATTTCCCTCCAGAGTCACAAACTAATTGAGACATAAAACACAGGAATAAAACAGAGATGAAAATATCACCTTTGTTGAACTAAGATTGAATTGCAGAATGAGACTAGATTTATAGTCATCATGGACCCCCAAAACTGTGCCCCCTAACAATCTACCCAAGAATCCAGCCTCCCACTTGTAGCGGAAAATCATTCCCTAAGAAATTCAGCACATGGAGATTGTAAGAGTGTTTGAATCTTCTGTACAAATTATGGGAGAGAGACAGAGAGACAGACAAAGAGAAGGAGAGCTGTAGAGCCACACTGTATTATTTGGGTCTTTTTGGAAGCAGACTGTGCGACAGAGTTAGTAGTGCAAACTGTATATTTGGAGGTAAATCTTGTGAAAGATGAAAGGGGGAGCCGGGCGCGGTGGCTCAAGCCTGTAATCCCAGCACTTTGGGAGGCCGAGACAAGCGGATCACGAGGTCGGGAGATCGAGACCATCCTGGCTAACACGGTGAAACCCCGTCTCTACTAAAAAAATACAAAAAACTAGCCGGGCGAGGTGGCGGGCGCCTGTAGTCCCAGCTACTCGGGAGGCTGAGGCAGGAGAATGGCGTGAACCCGGGAGGCGGAGCTTGCAGTGAGCTGAGATCCGGCCACTGCACTCCAGCCTGGGCGACAGAGCGAGACTCCATCTCAAAAAAAAAAAAAAAAAAAAAAAAAAAAAAAAGAAAGGGGGAGGAAGCAAAACTGGGCAGGGAAAGTCTCAGACCATGCTGTGGCTATGACACCGATGAAAGGAAAGAGGCGAGAAAGCAAGATGGAGCGAGGGGGAGAAAGTAAGATTGGGCAGGGCAAGCCTGGGATCTCAATGCAGATTTGACAAAGTCTCAGTCAACACATAGGACAGCTCCAAAGTAAACAATTCCTGGCCGGGTGTGGTGGCTCACGCCTGTAATCCCAGCACTTTGGGAGGCTGAGGCAGGCAGATCACGAGGTCAGGAGATCGAGACCATCCTGGCTAACACGGTGAAACCCCGTCTCTACTAAAAATACAAAAAATTAGCCAGGTGTGGTGGCGGGCACCTGTAGTCCCAGCTACTAGGGAGGCTGAGGCAGGAGAATGGCGTGAACCCGAGAGGAGGAGCTTGCAGTGAGCTGAGATCGCGCCACTGCCCTCCAACCTGGGTGACAGAGCGAGACTCCGCCTCAAAAAAAAAAAAAAAGCAAACAATTCCTGTTAATTGAGTCTCATATTGGCAGAAGCGGGCAGGTCTTAGCATTCCTTCTGTGTTTCCTCATTGGCTAGGCTTTCCGAGAAGAATGTGGCTTTCAAAAGTTGGAGGCTGTCAACTAGCCGCACTCCTTGCAACTGAGTGGTAAGTTCTTTCCGGAGAGGTTCTCCGAGTGGCACACCTAAGTGGCTGCCATACACGTCTACTTCGTTCCGTATCTTACTGTTTATGATCAGCAAGGGCCAGGCAATTTAATGATCTAGAAGTGACTTTCAACCAATGAAGAACAGAAGCAACCCCCAACCAATGATGGATCGAGTTACTGGATAAATATCCCAGCTCCCTTGTGCCATGACTGGTATAAATCAGAGGCACGTTCTCCCAGGGAGATTATGTTCTCCTTGACTTCAGTGATCTTGCTTAATAATGCAAATTTTATTGGCTTCTTTCCATTCCCTGTTTTGTTTTGTTTTTTTTTCTATTTCCTTACTGATAGTTGCTGAGATTATCTGCCAAATAAATTACATTTAAACCATTGTCTCAAAGTCTTCATTTTGCGTTACTATACAGGACTACCTGAGATGGGGTAATTTATAAAGCAAAGAGGTTTATTTGGCTCAACACTCTGCAGACTGTACAGACATGAGACCAGCAACTTCGTGGTTTCTGGTGAGGCCTCAGGAAGCTTCTACTTTTTGGCAGAAGGCAAAGGGGGAGTAGGTGTATCACATGGTGAGAAAAGGAACGAGAGAAAGGAGAAGGTAAGAGGGTCCCTTAAACAACCACCTCTCCCATGAACTAATAGAGCAAGAACTCACTCATTACCATGGGGAGGGCACCAAGCCATTCATGAGGGATCCACCTCCATGACCCAAACACTTCCACCAGGACCCACCTCTAACATTGCATATAACATTTCAACATGAGATTTGGAGGGGACAAATACCCAAACCGTAGCAGAGTCACTTCTGTAAGAACACAAACTACAACATTACATTTGCCTCACCTGTTGCTTACTAAGGAAACTTCTGATTTGAAGTTGAGCTTCTCTAGTGGCCAGTTTCTGATCAAACATGCAGTAATAATCTCTCCCGCTTGTATGAGTCCTATTTGTGGCTGATTAATAACTTGGAAATATTGTTGGTGTGAGTCAATATTCTAGAACAGGGAATGGCAAACTATAGCCTGTAGGCTAAATCTGGCTGGCCTTTAAACTTTGTAAATAAAGTTTTATTGGAACACAGCCACATCTACATATAGTCTGCGGCTACTTTCACACCACAACAGCAGAGTTAAATAGTTGTGACAAAGACAATATGGCCTGTAGATTGTAAAATATTTACACTTTATAGAAAAAGGCTGCTGATTACTCACGGAGAAGCTGTTCAACTTTGGGTTCACTGAGAAAATCAAACCTGTGGATTTATAAACATGAGGGTCAGAACTTGGACCAATGTCATCTCACCAAGTGGCAGCCCAGTGAGACTCTCAACTTAAAATACAGAAGAAATTTCTAAGTCACAAATATCAAAAGTGACCCCTTCCTGAGTAAGTAATAACAAAGCTAACAAAGAAAGAAAGAATATATCTGACCCGTTTGGGAAATTAACCAGATTGCATGAACTTTGTGTCTTGTAAAAAATCCTTCTGAGTAGAGACTAATTGCTAAAAATATATTTTTGTTCAATTATCCACAATCTAGTTGGTGGATAAAATAGATAGGCCAATAATAATATTCCAAGGAACATATGGACATTGGAAAGAATAACCTTTCACTATAATTACTAGCTCCACTACCTCACTTCTACTCATTCTTTAATCCACTGTGATCTGACTTTTATTTTCAAGTAAGTTCAACTTATCATTTTTAATTTCCTGTTTATATATATACCAGGGCTTAATGAGAGAAAAAATTCACACATTTCCTGCACTCCAGTGTTCCATAGCCTATTAAAAGATCCAGGCATATGAAGAAACAATTGCCATACAGAGTGGCAAGTGCCATTAACAAGAAATGTAGTATAAATGGAGGTAAGACAAAGGAGAAGGTGATCAACTCTGTTTGAGGGTGGGTCTTAGGTTGGGTTCCTTGGAAGCAGAGCTTGAGGCAGGGATTTATTAAAGGCATGCACTCTGGAGGAAACACGTACTGCAAGATAGGGCAAGGGAAGGAGCCAAGCAAATAAGTGATCTTGGTCAATGTCTACCCTTGGCTTCCCATAAGACAGATTCTGGAGCATAAATCTCACAGCAGAGAGAAAGGGACAGGTCCAGGCTTTTGTACCTCTGTGTCACAGGGCCATTGGCTGTGCCAGTTAGCCAAGGGTATTCCTTCTGAGAAGGTCACAGGCATAAGCCATCAGCTGAAGTACTCACAAGCAGCTGAGCATTTGGGTGTTCTGCTGGTCAAGTGCATCTGGGCAGAGCACCAATATCACCTATTAAGAGAGGGTTAGAAAAATTAGATTATATGTTTATTACTTTGGGCAGCTCAACATTGGAATACCATTCCTGTTTGAGACAATAGGACAAGACAGATGGCAGACAAGGCTCCATTTTGCATGATGCTTCCCATTTTCTAAGCCTGGTCCTATGGCCTTCCAAGTTTGTTATTGTATATCCTTCTTTTAAAAATCCTTTTCTGCTTTGACTAGCCAGGGTCAAATTTCATGGTTAGGGAGCTTTGAATAGTACAGAGATTAGGAAAATTGTTAGATCACAGATCATCATAGCCTGAAAAAGATAAGGCCCATTGAGGGGGAGAAGAGCATATGGAGAGGAGAGATACTACATATATTCAGGCTGAGTAAGAACCATACATCTAGGGTGACTATAAAATGTGTTACTTGTGAATGTAGGGGAAAGTGTGGCAAATCTAGTGAACATTTGAGAAAAAGAAAATGAATTAATCGTGGGATTTGTTGAGTATGAGTGTTCTGGGTACACCGAGAGGGAGATGCTTCATAGGTGGCCTTTCAAGTGTCATGGTCAAGATGAACCATCTGGAACACACACACACACACAAAACACAGAGAGAGAGAGAGGAGAGAGAAGTGACCACTGGGGGTGGCTAGGCTAGGCTCAAGGGGAAATGAACACAGAGCAAGAGTTGAAGAGGACAAAAGCAGAATCCAAGAGGGTTATTAAATCTATGTAGTTCTCTGTAGATAAATATTCGGCAAACCAAGAGAGGACAGGAAAACCAAGGAAAGAAGGACTAGCCAACACAATTAAATGGCTCCAGAGTGATCAAGCAGGGCAAGGGCTGAAAAGAGACCAGTGATGATGTTAACTAGTAAGTCAGTGATGACCTTTCAGAGGAGAGTTTTATGGAGTTCCTTAAAATATAAAACAATGTATCCCCCCTTCTGTGTCTAGTAAATATATCACGTCATCAACTAGATTCCCTTACAACCCTGTGTTTGTAACTGTTCCCTCTCTATTGGCTCTTATGCAGTAAAGAAGCGTAACTAAAGTACTCTCTTCTCTCTTCTCCAGCTGTGGAACTCCAACTCATCCTTCAAGAGTCAATGTCACCTCCACAGTAGGTGTTTCCTGACTCCTCAGGTGACAATTAGATCCCGTTTCTCTCCTGGAGTCGCATAGCACTTTGTGTTTATTTATTTTGTAGATCGTACTGAAGTATATTGGAGGCATCTATTTGTATGTCTGTCCGACTGTGACCAGAACCTGTGTCTTAGTCACCTTGTTTTCTTAGCGTCAAGCATAATGTGTGGAACACATCACAGAACCCAATATAAATTGTTGAAAAAATGGCTATTTGGCTGAAAAGAAACAACTGCATGAATGCTCCCTTCCTAAAACTTTTTACCTTCAGTCTATTTCTTGATTTATAGTTCTGAATACATATTTCAAATTGGAACTTATGATTTTCAATATACTTCATAGAATAATTAAACATTTGGGAGGAAAACAATCATGCACAGAGAAGTATCCCAAGGGAAAAAAATAAATAAATATCCTTGGTGCATGTGGTACAGTTAATATATCATTACAATAAATTATAAACCAAAACCAACATTATAAAACACAAAAGTTGAAATAGATATAAAATGGAAGAAGTCTATTTCTCCTCATGCCAGGAAGTAGCTTTGCATATCAATAAAATGTAAATGCCTCACAGACAGAAAAATGATGAAAATAGACTGTGATAACTTAAAAACGAGCACACTTTAAACAGCTTCTGTGATGAATATGTGATTATGAAGAATCCGTCAAAAAGGCTAGTCAGGCATTGTTCCACTCTGATGCTTCCAGAAGCAGGATGACTGATGGCCCTCAACTTAAAAAAGGCACAGTGAGAGACAGGTTAAACTGAAGACACAAAGGCGAGAGGTTAACTTGCTGAAATATACAAAGATACTAGTCTGAAAAGTAACGATTGAAATTCTAGTAAGTGTGAGTGTTCGCGATGTGTCTAAAATATTACAAATATCCAAATCATTCTAAAATATTAATGGAGAGAGAGAAAAATAAAAGGAAAAATAAAAAGACAAATAGATGCACAAAGAAAGGTGAAAAGTTTATAATATTTGGTAGCTTTAGGTGAATTCAGGGTTGCCGCAAGTTACCATAAACATGGATTGGCAAAGACTTTCTATAAAGAATGAGATAGTAAATGTTTTAGGCTTTGCAGCTACTGCAAAGGACCTCTGTCTCAACTACAAACTCTCCTGCTGGAGTGAAAAAGTAGCCACAAACAATAGGTAATTGAATGGGGTGGCTGTGTTCTAATTCAACTTTATTTACCAAAAAAATGGGGGCCAGATTAGGATTGCTGGCTGCAGTTTGCCAGCCCATGCTATACAACAAACCAGTTTGTGATAAACAAGAGAATAGATGAAAGCTAGCGTGAGAGAGAGACAGAGATCACTGATTGTTGAGTCAATAATTGTTGAAGTTACAGTAAGTTTTTGTTGTATTTGGTCTAGTACTTACATGAGGGTGTAGCTGAGCACATTGATTAAGTCCAGGCATTGGTATTATTTTCAGCTTCTCTAGGTGATTTCAAGGTGCAGCCATATTTGCCAACCAAGGCGCTAAAGAGTGCTTCTCAAATTCCAGTGTGCAAATTGATCAACCAGAGTCTTCTTAAAATGTAGATGCTCATTCTGTAGCTCTGGGGTGTGGCTTGAAATTTTGCATTGCTAGCAAGTTCTCAGTTTAGATTGATACTGCTGGTCCACAGACCACACTTTGAGCAGCCAGATGCTAGTGCTGGTTTTCAATGCCTGGCATGCCCATGCCCTGCCCCAGAGGCTTATGTATTTGGTCTGGGATGCCACCTGGATATTGAGATTTTCAAAAGCTCTGCAGGTGATTTGAATGTGCAGCAAAGCTTGAGAGCCTCTATGCCAAAGCTCATGATGATATGTCGATTTTAGTTATGTTATCAGTGGCCCTAATGTGTTCTTTTTTCTCATTCTTCCCCCAAGGTCCACCCAGCCATTCCTCTCCTTTCCAGCTCCAAACATCCAGACAAAGGTGGGGATCAGGGTGAGCACTTCATCCTGTTGCTCTTGTCCATATCTGAAGAGTGGGAGGAACGTCAGGATGGAAACAGGAGACTCAGGCAACCTGGGTTTGGGAAGAACAAGCAGTGTTCTAGGAGTGAATTCAAGGGAAAGCTGTTTGAGATAGAATGGGTGGGGGCGGGGAATAGCTCGGAAATTTGTCACAGCACAACCTTCCTCCTGTCTTGGGTCTGAGGTATGTGTGGAGTAGGGGCAGGGAGCGAAAACCGCCATGTACCCTCCTGAGTCCTGGAGACACCTGACAACCAAACCAGCTTCTAAGGGTTTTTCCTTCTCAGTATGCAGGGCCACTTGGTTACTAGACATGCAAGAGAGACCCCCAGTCGCAAAGTGTAGAAGTGAAGTATTTTCCCAAAGCATAAAGACCACAAACATAAGGGAAGAGGATGATGGCTTCCAGCCCATTCTCTTTATCAAACTAATGCAGGGACAGAAAATCAAATACCACATGTTCTCACTTATAAGTGGGAGCTACATGATGAGAATACATGAACTCAAAGAAGGGAACAACAGACACTGGGGCCTACCTGGGAGTGGAGGGTTGGAGGAGGGAGTTGAGCAGAAAAATAACTATTGGGTACAAGGTTTAGTATCTGGGTCATGAAATAATCTGTACAACAGCCACCCCATGACAGCAGTTTACCTATATAAAAAATCTGCACTTGTTCTCTTGAACATAAATAAAAGTTAAAAAAAGAGTAAAGGATGATAATGGTGATGATGGTGATAAATCATGGGTACCACATAGTGAACATACACTGTGCCAGGCATTGCTCTAAGTGATTTACATATATTAACTCATTAATCTCAACAACCCAATGGGGTTGATGCTTTTATTATCCCTATATTACATATGGAGAAACTGAGGCACAGAAGAGATAAAAAACTTGCCCAAGTTTACCCAAAATGAGTGGCTAAGATGGGATTTGAACCTCAGCAATATGAGGTTAAGAAAACACTACACCAAATTTTCTCTCCAAAACAGGAAATTAAGAAGTCCCCTCAGTCAACTTAAAGTTTTAAACACTCAAAAATCGACGCTTGCTCTGTTCTTTCTCATATCCATAGAAGAACAGTCAAGGGACATATGTATTTCAATAGGTAACAGCTGAGATGAAGTCAGAGAATTCAGAAGTCCTTACAGTAGACAGCGAAAGAGATGCAACGAAAAGATCAAGTTTCAATAAGTTGCATAAAAAGGCGATAGCATTTTCTGGAAACTGGACTCAAAGTGCCAGAATCCTAATTTTTAAGAAAAGTGTTAAAGTGCAGACATGTGGAAATGTGGAAGATAATTATTGCACAGCTAAACTTGTTCATATCTTAATAAATGCTTATATGGTTTGACTGTGTCCCCACCCAAATCTCATCTTGAATTGGACTTTCATAATTCCCATGTTTTGTGGGAGGGACCCATTGGGAGATAATGGAATCATGGGGGCACTTTCTCCCATACTGTCCTGCTGGTAGTGAATAAGTCTCACGAGATCTGATGGTTCGATAAGGGGAAACCCCTTGGCTCTCATTCTCTTCTCTTGTCTGCCGCCATGTGAGACATGACTTTCACCTTCCACCATGATTGTGAGGCTTCCCCAGCCACATGGAACGGTAATTACGTCCAATAAACCTCTTTCTTTCGTAAACTGCTCAGACTTTGGTATGTCTTTATCAGCAGCATGAAAAACTGACTAAAATGCTCAAAACAATCTGCTAGCTTTAAAATGATGCAAGCTACCAGTGTATCTTTGACTAAAGCATAGATTCTGTAAATTTTTGACTTTTACCTTTGTAACCCACAGAAGAAACCAGATTTTTTTGTTTCTTGTTTCTTCGTAACTTTCTCTTGTGGCACAAAAGATAGATGTTTTAAGTATTTTTCCACAGACATGGGCAACATTAGGGTTTACATGGATGGAGATTTCCTTTGGTCAAATAGAGAGTGGACTGAGAGAGGAGAAGAGTTTTTAAAGGGGAACAAGAAAAAAAAAAAAAACATAGAGAAACAGGTGTATCATTTCCATATGGAATCTTTTTTTTTTTTTTTTTTTTTTTTTTTTTTTTTGAGACGGAGTCTTGCTCTGTAGCCCAGGCTGGAGTGCAGTGGCCGGATCTCAGCTCACTGCAAGCTCCGCCTCCCGGGTTTAGGCCATTCTCCTGCCTCAGCCTCCGGAGTAGCTGGGACTACAGGCGCCCGCCACCTCGCCCGGCTAGTTTTTTGTATTTTTAGTAGAGACGGGGTTTCACGGTGTTAGCCAGGATGGTCTCGATCTCCTGACCTCGTGATCCGCCCGTCTCGGCCTCCCAAAGTGCTGGGATTACAGGCTTGAGCCACCGCGCCCGGCCTTTACCATATGGAATCTTCTTTACACTAGGAAATAATATCTTTCTATCCAGAGCCATGAAGAAAACATAAAAGGCAAACTTTTCTCTCCATCTTGAAAGGCCAATCCAGAGGCCACTTGGAGCTTCTCAGAAACAGGAGGATTTTCAGTTAAGCTTGGGGCAGACATTGGGAATAAGCTAATGAACTTGGGGCAGACAAAGGTCAAGGTGGGACCAGCAACTCTATGGGTGTTCAAACACCTCAACCATCCTCTAAATGTTAGCTGCCGGGCACTTGGGACTGCATTTTTCATACTTTCCCTTATACTCTCTTTCTGGTGAGCTCATCCAATCACATGACTTCAATACCATCTATAAAATGTCCCCCATATGTCTACTTCCAATCGTGACATTTTTGCAGCTCCTTGATTCACATTTCCACTGGGACATCTAAAAAATCTGATTTTACATGGCATGCACTCCCCACTCCTCCTCCCAGGGTGACCCCTGCAACCATCCCCAGGGGGATAATAACTCCATCATCAATTCAGGTCTTCAGGTCCAAACTTCAGAACCTACATTATATTCCCCCTCTCCCATTCTTCACCTCCTGTCCATGAGCAAAGTTTGTCTCCTCTTGTGGAAAATCCATCTAGAACTTGTCGACCTCTCTTCATTTCCTCAGCCACCATCACAGCTCAAGCTGCAGTAGTCTCCTACCTGGATCAGCTACACTGGCTCTACCTGGTCTGCACCTTCAAGTCTCTGCCACCCCTCTACATTCTTCAAAGCAGACAGTCACTGCCTTGACATTTTGGGGCCATTTATTCTACTTTATATTCAGCATCACAAATTTGACCTTCAGCTTTGACCTTATGTTATTCAGTCCTTCTTTTGAGCTTTTTTTTTTTTTAACCAGCTTTAATGGAAGAAATGGTACAATTGAAGGAAAAATCATGAATGGAGGATTCGTAAGGGCAATATGCAGGAAATAAACCGCTATCTGTGGGGAAGGCAGCCTAAAGCTCAGTCCCATTATCCGTGTCACTCAGGGTGAGCTTGCCAAAGTGGTACTCTACCAAACTGTCCACCAGAGCCCCCATCTTGCTCCCCAGAAGCAAAAATCCTTAGCACTTGCATATTTTGTTTGTTTGTTTTTTGAGATGGAGTTTTGATCTTGTTGCCCAGGCTGGAGTGCAATGGCAGGATCTCAGCTCACCCCAACTTCTGCCTTCCAGGCTCACACGATTCTCCTGCCTCAGCCTCCCAAGTAGCTGGGATTACAGACATGTACCACCACGCCCGGCTAATTTTGTATTTTTAGTAGAGACAGGGTTTCTCCATGTTGGTCAGGCTGGTCTCGAACTCCCGACCTCAGGTGATCCGACCGTCTCAGCCTCCCAAAGTGCTGCGATTACAGGCGTGAGCCACCGCACCCGGCGACGCATATTTTAAAAAGAAAACTTTTCATGTCAAGTTAAAGACTATATTATTTTAATCCCTGCCCAATCATATTTCCTACCCTTCTTCTCCAGAGGCAACCACTAGGATGAATTCCACACCATGCTTTACACCTTACCATGCATACGCACCCACAGATACCATGGCCCAATACTGCACACCCCACCCGACCCCATCCACCCCACCCATCTCACCCCATCCCATCCCAACTCACCTCACCCTATCCCACATGCCCTCAGAGTTTATAAGGGGAAGACTAATGTGTTTTCCAGGGACCCATAGAATACCTTTTCCCTCCACCCCCGCAGATCCTGAGCTGCATGCAGATGGGACAGGGCTGGGTGGAGAGACTGCTGGATACCTACTTTAAACCTGCATGGGGATGTGCCGATTCCTAAAAGGTGAGAGTACTGCAGACATGCGTCAGCTGGACACCTTTATTGCTTTGAGAATACATAACTTTATTGCCAACAACGGTAAAACTGAGAGGAGAAAACTGAAGAGAACGTTCTGAAAGGGCAACATGGACGCCCCGCCTGGTGGCCGTACCTGGGGAAGACACCCCGTGGCTGCGGGGCCCCTCTGGGCTCAAGTGTCTTTCTCGCTGCGGCCCAGGGTGAGCTTGTCAAAGAGGTACTCTGCCAGGCCTGCTGCCGGCGGAGCCACCATCTTGCGCAGGTTGCTCAGGTAGCCACCCAGCTCTTTGATGGTCTTGGCCTGCTGGTTCAGGAAGTGGTTCTCCAGGAAGTCGCGGAGCTGGGGGTCGCCGTTCTGCTTGACCAGCTGGTGCAGCTCCAGGAGACTCTTGTTGACTTTCTTCTCCAGGTCGAAGGCACACTCCACGGCCTTGAGCCCGCCCTCCCAACCTTGGCGCTCTGGCTTCCTGATGTCGCTAAGGCAGATGCGGCCACCGCGCAGGTTCTGCAGCCTCATCAGCTCCTGGGCGTGCTCCCTCTTCTCGTGCCACTGGCGCAGGAAATAGCGGCTGAAGCTCTCCAGGGCCACGTCGTCCCGGTCGAAGTAGAAGGCCATGGATAGGTACACATAGGAGACGTAGAGCTCCAGGTTGACGTTGATGTTGACGGCGACCTCGCAGCTGGGGTGGTAGTTCTGGTGCACTTGTGACAGCGGGCCCAGGGCAGGCAGAGCGGGCGCGGGGAGCAGGCGGGGTATAGCGGTGTGGTCGCGACGGTCCCGGAGCGGGCAGCGGCATGGGCATGGGCATCGGCATCGGCAGTGGCGGTGGCGGCGGCGGTGGCTGGGGCCTCGGAGCACCACCATCTGCAGTGGTGGCTGGCGGAGGGCGGGGTCCTCCGGGCCAGGCGGTGGTGGTTGTGGCAGGGTCGGGGAAGGGACCAGAAGTGGGCGGGGAGGACCCTTATCGGAGGAGTGGCGCGCGCCATCGGGTGGGCGGGGACTGGTGCACAGAGAGGCGGGGGCCTTCAGAATGGTGGTGGTGTCGAGGGGGAGCACGCTGAGTTCTGTGGGCAGCCCGGGGAACTGAGCACTGCCAGTCCTCTGCGCTATGTCAATTCTGTAGTAACTTTTCTAGTTACCAAGGACTTTCGCCTGTCCCCGATTGTTCCCCTCTATGACAGCTTGTTCTCATTTTATAAGCCTCTTGTCTTTCTTAAACTCTGAGAGTATTTTCTGGTAACGTTTTCTTCTGTTTCCTGTATTATATCCTTTTTTTTCCTCCTCCAGAATTAGTTCTATTTGTGCATCTTCCTCACTTTCCTTAAATATCTGGAAAACGTTTGTACGTTCATGATTGGAATCAAGGACTGGGTTACCCTCGGTGATGAGCTTGGATCTAATGCACAGTTGTGAGTCTGGATGACCAATAGGATTCTCCCACGGACAGGAGGGTGGAGTGTGTCAATTAGGGAGTGGTCATCTCCTTTGGAGGTAAAGGTACAGAGCTCCCAGGCAGAGTAGGAACTATTCCAAATGCCCAAAGCATGGCATTTCTCTGGCATTGGAAGACTTTAGTGGATCTGTCTTCTAGGTAGATGTCAGCTTCCCTTTAAATGCTCATCCATGTCTGCTGCACCCTGAAGCTCAATTCTCTCTGCAGGAGAGATGGCTCCACATTATAGAGAATGTGATTTCAGATATGTTTTGAGGACCAAAGCTTAAACACCAAAGACTCCGTTTTTAAAATTTACTTTGAAAAGTCCTCTATGTTCACGGTTTTAGGTACTCAATAACTAATCCTCATGTCTTCCCTGCTGAATTTAAAACCAATTAGTAGACACAGGACTCAGCTCACTGAAGAACAAGCTTAGGTCTGTAGCAAAATGAACTTGCTAGTACTTTTCAAATCTTCCAATTAGAGAAACTCACTGTGGCAGAATGACTTCATCAAAGCTTATTTGTTTTCATCTTGGTCCACAAAGTAACCATATTTTTTAAGCTACCCTTGTAATTTGATGGGGTCAGGTACTGATTTCTGGCTCTTGGAATATGAAAATAACTGATGTATGACTAAATAAGGCCTAGTTTTTAGGACACACCCTGTGCAATCCATGTCTTGAGTGAAGAAGAGGAACAGACCCTACAGTATGACATATCCAATTTGGAGAAGGAGGCTGGAACTATGGATAACATATGGAGTATATCCCCTCATCACTGTCACCACCAACCTGCACTGAACCTTGATAAAAACAGAAAAATAAAAATTTACTTTAAAAGCTAAAGAAATTTGGAACATTTGTTACAGGAGCTAGCCTCTCCTGACTAATCAAATTATCCAGTCAAAGAAAGTGCTGGATAACCACAGACTATACCCCACAGGGCCCTGTAGGCTTATGGCAATGTAGTGCATTCTGGAACACAACCTCTCGGTGGGAAGGCAGATGAGGAAAAGGAGAGGTTTAGATAGCCCTGGGTCATCACACTTTCTTCCTTTTCCTTAGTGCACTTTTTTTTTTCTTTTTTGCCTTCTGGAGAGTGAAATTTAAAGTCCCTCATTGACCAGGCATATCAGCTTACCACTGTAATCTCAGCACCTTGGGAGACTGAGGCAGGCAGATTGCTGGAGCCCAGGAGTTCAAGTCCAGCCTGGGCAACAAGGCGAAACCTACTCTCTACCAGAAAAACAATAGGCATGGTGGCACACACCTATAGTCCCAGCTACTCAGGAAACTGAGGTGGGAGAATGGCCTGAGCCCAGGAAGTCGAGTCTGCAGTGAGCCGTGATCCCACCACTGCATTCCAGCCTGGGTGACAGGAGTGAGAGACTCTGTCTCCAAAAGGAAAATAAAAAAGAAAAATCCCTCATGGACTCTTGAGGATCAAGGAAAAAGGTTTTCCTTCGGTCTCGATGTCCTGGAATAAAATCAGGCTGGTCCTTGGGTACCTAACCTTAAGCCAGGAACACAAAGCACAGGGGCAGAGATCACGACTCTCTGATCCCAGAACCAGTCAGCTGTGGTGAGGAAGGTGGGACATGTAATGATATAAAGCACTCCTGGAACCACATACCTGGAATCTGTGTTTGTGTGGAGCAGTTCCCCAGAAAAGGGGAATGCTAGTTCCAGGACTGGTGGTGGGAGACTAAGCAGGTGGTACTACAGATAGTACCATTCAATTTTCCCTACTGAGCCTTGAGGTCTGCAGAGTTAGGAGGTTCCCACGTCTGTCTGTGTCTCCCACACTGCACACCACGCCGGCGCTAAAGACATTCTTCTCCTTTGGAAGGGAGTATAGTGAGGAAGAAGCAACGAAAGTGTGCTAGGAAAGCAGATGAACGAATTGTTGGAGGTATCTGTGGGAATGGAAGTGGCGTCAACTCCCAACTACAAACATGAAATGCCTTGGGGCAGCATGTTGCCTCAATGCTATGTGTGAGGCCCAGGGTTCAGGAGCATGGCCACAGTGAGCACTGTTTAAAAAGGTGGCAAGGAAGCCAGTCTCAGCTCTGTCACCAGAGAAGTAGATGATTTAATGAGTCCATACCAGACTAGATGATTTCCTACATTCTTGGGAATCCTCACAATTTTGTGAGGTAGGAATTGTTTTTGTTATTGTACCCATGAGGAATCTGCGATCCTAAATATAAAGCCCTTGCCCAAGATGATACAGAAACAGAATTCAATGTCAGGGCTGATGTTCAACTAGAAGTGTGGGACCACAGTCAAGTTTTCAATGAAATGCTGTATAATTAGGTTGCTGGGTCATATAATTTCTCATGGCCTCTCTCTGCTTTAGTGAGAACAAAGACATGTAAAGAAAACCAGTAAGTACCTGCTGTGATTCACAGCAGCACAAACTACTGCCCTCTCTCGTCAAGTGTTCCTGGGACAGTCCTTTCCTCTGGCAAGGTCAAGTTTCTCCTACGCAACTTCAGAGAACAAACACTCCTTATTCAATTTCTACTGGGAAATGAACTGAAGTAAATTGTTTTTAAAAATGTGAGGCTATAGTATGAGATAGAACAAAGCTTTTCCTCAGGAGACTGCCAAGCCCCTCTTTGTGGATGAAATGAGGCATTTAGGCTTTTTATCTCTCCCCTGATGTGCTGACCCCTACTTTAGGATTGTGATTAATTTAAATACTGTGTGTCTGTGTGTCTGCATTTTAGGGGGCATTTCTTCATAAAGTGTTGGTCTTCCATCTTTGTGCAATGGGGATAATCAAAATTTCATCTTAGGAGTACAGCTGATGCTTGGATTGCCTTTCCTGGTAGGATTAAAATACATTTTATTTAGCACCATACTCCTTCTCCAAAACTCTTGTTGCTTGGTCAGTTTTCTGAATAGCTGGTGCGATCTGTGTCTGATTATTTCCAACTTGACTGTAATTATGTGACTTCTCATGAAGATGGTCTTCCTTCCTCCATCTCTTAACAGTTAGACACCTCTTTGGCTTATGTAGACCAGCAATTCTCAAATGCAATCCATAAGTCTCCCCACTGAATTTTAGAGTCTGTTGGTGCAAAGTGGGGTGACATGAATGACAATTTTCAGGGTCCACATTCTGCATTTAATGTTCAACAACAGAATCAGCTTCATTTCATCCAGAAACTAGCACACAGAGCAATGAGAATCACCACTGATCCTAAATGCTCTCCTGATAGTTATTTTATGATTGAGTCCATGTGCTTCAAAACTTGTAGCTTTGTAGAACATGGTAAGGATTAAGTGG
Organism: Macaca thibetana thibetana; assembly: GCF_024542745.1. Classification (NCBI taxonomy): domain Eukaryota; kingdom Metazoa; phylum Chordata; class Mammalia; order Primates; family Cercopithecidae; genus Macaca; species Macaca thibetana. The sequence goes on from NC_065598.1 coordinate 36,875,281, forward strand.
CCATCAACCTCATGTTAGATTGGTTGTTTTAGAAAAATAAAAGCTTGTAAAGTTACATCTTCTTTCTAAGTGGGCTAGGAATCATTGCTTCTCCTCTGTTTCTGGAGTCTAAACTGCAAGAAGTAGTGTTATGAATAAAATTAACCTTGGAAAATAAATTTGAATCATTTTTTATATTGTCAGTTAACAATTCAAAGAACTGGAAAGACATGTTTTCTTTATGTAAAACAAATCTACATATTTTCCTAGTTTCTTCAACTCTCTCTGGTAGCTGTTTTTGTGTGCAATAAAATATTTATGTATTTTTGTGTTGATGTATTATCTTATCAGGAGTGTAAATATTTCCTTAAGATTAAGTCATTCAACAAAGATGATATTTAAATATTGGAAAAAGTTACGAGGGAAGCCATGGGAATCTATTTTAAGTAGAGTATAAGATAAACTCACTTCTTTTGAAAACTGTTAGTGTGAGGAAGAATAAACTAAAATTAGTTATCAGTTTATTTTGGCTGTTAGTACAAAAAAGACTTACTGAATTTTAAATTTCATATTAAACTCAGTAACAAATGTAAAATAACTACAAGCAATGTTTTTTGCAATACTTGTGTGTTGAAATTATGTTTGTATACCATGATCTTCTGTGTTTTACCTAAATTACATTTTGGGAACATGAATTGTTTCTTAATTATGAAAATTTCAAAACATATAATAAATTCCCATGTTTTCTTCTCACAGCTTCAACAATTAATAACTGATATCGATCTTTGTCCCCTTCTACCTGATATATTATTTTGAAGAAAATCTGGGGGGAGGGAGGAGGGATTGCATTGGGAGTTATACCTGATGTAAACGACGAGTTGATGGGTGCAGCACAGCAACATGGCACAAGTATACATATGTAACAAACCTGCACATTATGCACATGTACCCTACAACTTAAAGTATAATAATAAATAAATTAAAAAAAAAAAAAAAACACAAACACTGAAAAAAAAAAAAAAAAAAAAGAAAATCTAGGACACTGTATCACTGCATAAATATTTCATGACACATTTTTCGAAGTGAGAACATTTTATAATAAAATTATCATGCTGCTATTGTTTTTCAAATTATGAATTTGTGACCATAAAGGCAAAACAATCACTTTCAAAGCTGAAAACTTTGCTGTTAGAAAGAGTGTCTGGCAGGGCGTAGTGACTCATGCCCGTAATCCTAGCACATTGGGAGTCCAAGGCAGGCAGATCATCTGAGGTCAGGAGTTCGAGAACAGCCTGGCCAACATGGTGAAACCTCATCTCTATTGAAAATACAAAAATCAGCTGGGCGTGGTATCATGTGCCTGTAATCCCAGCTACCTGGAGGCTAAGGCAGGAGAATCGCTGGAACCCAGGAGGCAGAGGCTGCAGTGAGCTGAGATTGCGCCACTGCACTCCAGCCTGAGCAACAGAGCGAGACTCCGTCTCAAAAAAGAAGAGGAAAAGAAAGAAAGAGTGTCTGTATTTTATTCTGGGTAAATGGTTTTTGTTGAGAGAATGCTTTATGTCAACTAGCAGCTATGTGAGACACAGCTTTAAAGAGCAAAGCACTGCATTCAGCAGATCACAAGTTATGCTTTCTTCCATTTTGATTAGAAAATAAAATGGCAGAGTTACACACAAGACAGCACGGAACTACTAAAGTACTTTTTCAAGTTGCTTTTATGTTTGATGAGTCTCAAATAAGATTTTGGACTTTCATTTGGGACTTTTAATTGAGTTGATGCTGGAAGGAGTTAAGACTTTGGGGGGCTGTTGGAAAGTCATGATTGTATTTTGCAATGTAAGAAGAAAATAAGATTTGAGGGGCCAGGGGCAGAATGATATAGCTTAAATATATGTTCTGATCAAATCTCATGTTGAATTATAATCCCCAGTGGTACATATGGGACCTGGTGGGAGGTGTTTTGGTCATGGAGGTGGATCCCTCATGGCTTGCTACTGTCCTTGCACTAGTGAGTGAGTTCTCATGAGATCTCGTTGTTGTAAAGTGTGGTGCCTCCCGCAACCGTCTCTTGCTCCTTTTCTGGCCATATGACGTGCCTACTTCCAGTTTGTCTTCTCCCATGAGTTAAAGGTCCCTGAGGCCTCCCTGGAAGCCAAACAGATGCCAGTGCCATCCTTGTCCAGTCTGCAGAATCATGATCCAATTAAACATCTTTTTAAATAAATTACCCAGCCTCTTATATCCCTTTGTAGCAATGAAAACAGACTAATACAGCCTCCATACTTTCTGTTGAGAAACCAGCTGTTTATATTATTGATCATCCTGTGTATGTGAAGTGTAACTTCTATATTGCTGCTTTCAGGATTTTTTCATTGTCTTGTCTTTTTTTTACCTTTTGTTTATAGTGTCTTAGTGGGGATATCTCTGATTTTTCCCTACATGGAATCTATTAAATGTGTAAATCAATGTATTTCATCATATTTAATAAGATCTTGACTATTCTTTCCTCAAATATTCTTTATATCCCTTCATATTCCCCTTTTTATCTCTTTCCAGAACTCCCTTTATGTATGTTTTGGTACACTGGATGGTTTCCACAAGTACTCTGAACTTCATTAATTTTACTTCATTCTTTTTTTTTTTTTTTTTTTTTTTTGGACACGGAGTCTCACTGTGTCTCCCAGGCTGGAGTGCAGTGGCGTAATCTCGGCTCACTGCAAGCTCCGCCTCCTGGGTTCACGCCATTCTCCCGCCTCAGCCTCCCAAGTAGCTGAGACTACAGGCGCCCGCCACCACGCCCGGCTAGTTTTTTGTATTTTTAGTAGAGACGGGGTTTCACCATGTTAGCCAGGATAGTCTCGATCTCCTGACCTCGTGATCCACCCACCTCGGCCTCCCAAAGTGCTGGGATTACAGGCTTGAGCCACCGCGCCCGGCCTACTTCATTCTTTTTTTCTTCCAGATTCTGAGACTAGATAATGTCAACTGACCTATCTTGGAGATCAATGATTCTCTCTACTTCTTATTCAGATTTGCTAGTGACTCTCTCTACTAAAATTGTCATTCCAATTGTTATACTTTTCCATTCCAGAATTTCTATTTTGTTCCTTTTTTATCGTTTCTATTTTCTTATTGGTATTATGTATTTGATGAGATATCATTCTCTTGGTTTTCTTCTCTTCTTTCCAAATGATATTCTTTAATATTTCAAAGAGTTGATTTAAAATATTTGCTTAGTAAATCCACTGACTGGATTTACTCTGAGACAGTTTCTGTTGATTTCTTCTTTCTCGTGTATGGGCAATACTTTTTGTTTTCTGATATAATTTGTATTCGTTTGTTGAAAACTGGACATGTTTAACATTATTAAGTGGCAATTCTAGAAATCGTATTTTCAGCCCAGCTGCTATTATCTAAATGCCCTCCAAAATTTATGTGTTGAAATTTAATTGCCAATGTGATAGTATTAAGAGATGAGGCCTTTAGGACGTTATTAATGCATGAGGGTAGATTCCTCATCACTGGTACTAGTGACCTTATTAAAGCACTGGAGGGAACGAGTTCTTTAATTCTTCCATCTTGGCTATGTGAAGACATAGAATTCATCCCTTTTACCATTTTTTGCTCCTTCTGCCATGTGAGGACACAGCAAGAAGATCCTTACTAGATGCCTAATTCTGGAGCCTTGATCTGGACTTCCCAGCCTCTAAAAGTATAGGACGTACATTTCTGGTTTTCATAAATTATCTGCTCTGTGGAAGTTTGATATAGCAGCATGAACAGACTGAGACTTCAACACTTGTTTTTGTTATTTGTCCCAGTTGTTGCTTGCTGGTTTAGTGACTTTGTCAAACTCATTTTGTAACATCTGTATCCTTTGTCGTGTGTGCTCACTGACATCACATTCCTGTTATTGTAGTGGTCAGCTTGTGATTTGAAAGAGTTGTTATCTGGAACCACCCCTCCTCAACAAAACAAAACAAAACAAGAAACAATCTCCTAGTTTTCACAGATGGCTTCTTTGTGCATATTAGAACACACTTTCCTTTGGGAGGCCAAGGTAGGTGGATCACGAAGTCAGGTGTTCAAGACCAGCCTGGCCAACATGGCGAAACCCCATGTCTACTAAAAACACCAAAAAAATTAGCCGGGTGTGGTGGTGGGCATCTGTAATCCCAGCTACTCGAGAGGCTGAGGCAGGAGAATCACTTGAACCCGGGAGGCAGAGGTTGCAGTGAGTAGAGATCGCGCCATTACACTCCAGACTGGCCTATGAGAGCAAAACTCTGTCTGGAAAAAAAAAAAAAAAACACTTTCAATTTTCAACTTGACAGTATTCAACACAGCCATAACCTTTTCAGCTTGGCAGTATACAACACAGCCATAACCTTCACTTCCTGCTTGAGGGTAACCTGAAGGTCAGACAGAGGTGAGAGTTTAGAACTTTCTCAAATATTTTTGAAGTATGCATGCAAACTTGCATATGTGCTTGCCCTTCCAGATTCCCAGCACTACATAGGAGCTTCAGAAAGCCCTTATTCTCTTCATTCCTAAGCCTTTCCTCCAAAGTTCCTCAGTTTGTCTATCGTTTGCCCCAACTGTGATCCACTTTGTAGGCAGAAGCAGCTAGTACATTTACATGTAAATGTTTTCGACAAACACTCCAAGATGGTTACCTTCAGCCTTAGAAAGTCCCAAGGTTGGTGAAATAGATGTAACTCCTTTGAGCTGGTACTTCAGAGAGCAATAACAATCACAATTATTTAAGAATAAGGTCTGCTCTGTTTCTTCTGGTAGTAGGCACCTATACCTGGAATGTGGGCTGTTGTCTTCCAAGATGCTACTCAGAGGTTGTAATGGTTAATTTGATGTGTCAACTTGAGTTGGTTACAAGGCACCCAGATATGTGATTAAGCATGATTTCTGAATGTGTCTGTGAGGGTGTTTCTGAAAAAGATTTGCATTTGAATTGGTGGGATAAATAAGGAGATGGTCTTCTCCAGTGTGGGTGTGCATCATCTAAATACTTACAGGAGTGGACAGAACAAAAAGTTAGAGGAAAGTTGCATTTGCCCTCTGCCTGATTGCTTGAGCTGATTATGGTCTTCTGCCTCAGTGCTCCTGGTTCCTAAGACGTCAGACTTGGACTGGCACCTACACCATTGGTTCTCTGGTTCTCATGTCTTCAAACTATAACAGATTTCCTGGGTCTCCAGCTTGCAGATGACAGATCATGGAACTTATCAGCCTCAATGACTGTGTGAGCCAACGTCTATTGGTTCTGCTTCTCCAAAGAATCTGGACTAACAGAGATTTTATTACTCAGAGTGATTCTAGAGAAACAAAATTTTGAGAATGACTTCTAAATTGGTTCTGGGGTTTCTAGAATTGACTCTATAATCTAATTAGATATAAAGACACTTCTAAATCTATTTCCTAGTAAAGAAAGCACAGATACTCCATGGCATAACCTGGTAATAGAGACATGAAAAAATTTCTGCATCGTATACACCTAATAAAACACTTAATCAAGGAACTAGGTATCTGTGTATATATGATACTTGCAAATGTTTTTGAAAGCTAATGAATAATGTTGGTTGGTTCCTCCTAATGTCACCGGACAAAGTAGTGAAAGAAAAGGATGAGCTCGCCGGGTGCAGTGGCTCACGCCTGTAATCCCAGCACTTTGGGAGGCCGAGACGGGCGGATGAGGTCAGGAGATGGAGACCATCCTGACTAACACGGTGAAACCCCGTCTCTACTAAAAATACAAAAAAATTAGCCGGGTGCAGAGGCGGGCACCTGTAGTCCCAGCTACTCGGGAGGCTGAGGCAGGAGAATGGTGTGAACCCGGGAGGCGGAGCTTGCAGTGAGCCGAGATTGCGCCACTGCACTCCAGCCTGGGCGACAGAGCGAGACTCCGTCTCAAAAAAAAAAAAAAAAGAAAGAAAAGAAAAGGATGAGCTCAAAGATTTGAATTCCCAGCTCATATACTGTGTAAAGGACATGAAGGCTCCTATGTGTGCCCTGAAGGAGAAACTTAATCTCTTGTAACTGCAGTACTGAGATTACTGAAAATGAAACACAGTAATCTCACCCATTGACTTACTGAATGCAAATTGAACTCCTAGCCTCACAGAGTGTGCACTGCTGCAGTGAGGGCATTAATGGAGAAAAATGCGATCCTATAAGTTGGGATGGAGGACATGTGGGTAGAGCCTGATGAAGCTGGGGACTCTGAGCCCCTAGATTCTGATGAATCATCTTTGTCAGTGAAGAAGTCTCCCCACACCCAGTGGAAGTATTCTCTCCAACCTCAGCAACAGTGACATACTCACACCCAGTGTCAATGACATCTCCAACCACAGTAACATCGGCTCATCCACCCTCTTCTTTCTCAATCTGAGGGGATTAACCCTGAATTGCCTGAATAAACTATAATGGCCTCTCTTGAGGCAGTTGCCATGTTAGACAATGCTGGTTCTCTTCAGGTTCTACCTCCATCACTTGTCTTTGCTTCTAGAACTATAACTAGGCTCAAGTCTCAGAAGCCCATAAAGGTGAGGTACAAAGTGTGACCCCTGAGGAGGTGTGATACAATCAAAATAACTATTTGAATTTTCTAATTTACACAGACATAATCTGGGAAGCAGCTGTGGGAATAGATACTAAGAATGTAGGATAATAATGGAAGGAACATAAAGTTTGATCGGGTTCAACTTATCGCTATGAGCTCAAAAAGCAGTGATTCTACATTTAATGTAGCAGCTCATAGAGTTATAAGAGACTTTAATAGTTTGGTTGGTTAGTTAGCTGAAAAATGAACCAAAATGTGGCCCAGAGTGAGCAAATTGGAAATGCCTGTCTTGCCTCGTTTTAATGTAGAGGAAAGGATTTAAAGACTTATGGAGATTGGAATGTTATAGTGGATTTGTCACTTAAAACCAACTCACCCACACTGGGAATGTCCAGAAGACATACCTTTTAACTGTAGGGAAGTTTTAATTTTTTTTCTTGTCAGTGTGATAATTTGAAGCTACAATACAAACTAATAATAGACATTAACAGGAAAAAGGCATACAAATATATTAATGTGCATATGGGCACAGGAGTCATACACAAATGATGAGGCTCAAAGGGGAGTTCAGATGGTTTGAGATGGAGTCTCGCTCTGTCGCCCAGGCTGGAGTGCAGTGGCGCAATCTCGGCTCACTGCAAGCTCCGCCTCCCGGGTTCACGCCATTCTCCTGCCTAGCCTCCCGAGTAGCTGGGACTACAGGCGCCCGCCCCTGCGCCCGGCTAATTTTTTCTATTTTTAGTAGAGACGGGGTTTCACCATGGTCTCGATCTCCTGACCTTGTGATCCGCCCACCTCGGCCTCCCAAAGTGCTGGGATTACAGGCGTGAGCCACCACGCCCGGCCAGATGGTTTGTTTTTATATCATCCTGAGGTTACAGAAAGAATAGGGGCTGGGGCTCTGCAAGATAGGTTATGGGAGAGGAAGAAAGGCACAGGGTGAAGGCAATCCTGTTATACAGATGATTCCTCTCAGGTAGCAGTCTTCATAAATAATAGATGACAACTTATGGTTGATTTACTATTCCCTGGATCTGTAAAGAAGGAAGGCTTCAGAGAAAGACTGGCTATTTAATTACGGTAGATTTTTCTCTATGGATACAAATCTCCTCCATGAAAGGCAACTTTTCAAGGAGTGCAAGGGCCTATTTCTGCCTGCAGGCCCTCTGAATAGCCACCTCAAAATATGTTAAAGAAGTACATTTTGGGGTGAAATATTTTTGGTTTTCTTTACAGAAATACTGTGAGAATTTTTTTGTGAGGAGAGCCACGGCATACTTAAAGAACTCCATGATTACTCTTCTCTTTAGGCCATACCTTACAGTGGGAACTGCAGTCACTGAATTGGAAACCAAAATGCAATGGGAATAATTGGATCACAGGATGTCAGGGGCTAAGTGGCAGTACTCCACTTCCAAAGGAAGGGTATGTATTGTTACCGTAATGGACAGCAGAGTCAAAGGCACAATCACAATAGTCTGATTTGCACAGGCCTGTGGTGTTGACTAATTGATCATGGCATTTTTAGAAGTGAAATAAGAAGACTATTAAATTATTACTTAATCTAAGCAGAAAAGTTACAGGTCAGGTGAACAAAAGCTTAACATAAATCATAAAGACAGGGTCAGATCACTCAATCAATTTCTAGACCTGAGCCGGTTTACAGATCCAGGACCCCTTGAATGAAGGGCCAAGTTTCCTTGAGGAATGACCTCTGTACATTACAAAACATTTGTGCTTTCAATGTTTCTCCCTGCCTTCCCCAAAGAGATCTATGACCTCTTACCAGGATGATTATGCATTGAGGAAAAGGAAATAATAAGACTTTCCTCGGACTATTGAACACTGGCTCCGAATTAGCACTAGTTCCAGGAGACCCGAAATGTCACTGTGGCCCAGCAGCCAGAGTAGGGGCTTATGGAGCCCAGATGATGATCAATGGACTTCTAGCTCAGGTCCATCTCACAGAGGGACCAATGGGTCTCTGAATCCATCCTATGGTCCTTTCCTCATTTCCAGAATACATAATTGATAGACATACTCGGCAGGTTGCAGAATCCCCACTTTGGTTCCCTGACCTGTGAAGTGAGGGCTACTATGATGGGAAAGGTGCAGTAGAAGCCCCTAGAAATGCCTCTGCTTAGGAAAACAGTAAACCCCAAGCAACACTGCATTCCTGAGGGATTGCAGAGATTAGTGCCATCATCAAGGACTTCAAAGAAGCAGAGGTGGTGATTTCCACCACATGCCCCTTAAACTTCCCTCCTTTGCGTGTGCAGAACACAGAAAGATTGTGGAGAAAAACAATATTATCATAAGATTAAAAAGCAATGGTTTGAAATCTAATTGCAGCTGCTCTACCAGATGTTGTTTCATTATATCAGCAAATTAGCATATCCCCTGGTCACTGATATGCAGCTATTGTTCTAACAAATGTTCCCTTCTCCATCCCTGCTGTTGACCTAAAAGGAAGAGCCTGAGGCACAAAATATAATTTAAAGACTTTACTTGAGCCAAAGTGAGTACAGCTTCCTGGAAGACTGAGACCCAAGTAACCTTGGATACGAGTTCTGTATGGCTTTTGTTACAAGCAGGTTTTTAAAGGCAAGAAAGGAGGATAGGGAGCAGGCTGATACAAAGTTGTTTGTCAGGGATTCTTATTGGTTCACAGAAATAACATTGATTTGTGATTGGCTATACATTGTTAATCTATAGGGCACGGCTGATAGTGTCTGAACAGCATCGTAAGGTTAATTTATGGTTACTTGTGGTAATAAAGCAGTTTCAAGAGATTAATACCTATCTCAAGAGAAAATGTAGGATGTGATTACTATCTCATTTTATTGCCTCTTTTACATTCCTCAGATAAAATTTATTATCTTTCCTCACTGTCCATATGTCCCACCAGAAGCAGCTTGATTTCAGCTGGCAAGACCAGCAATATATCTTCACTGTCCCAAATCAAGGGTATATCAACTCTCCAGCCCTATGTTATAATTTCATTCTTTGGGCTCTTGATCGCCTTTCCCTTCCACAGTATATCACGCAGGTCCTTTACGTTGATGAAATTATGGTCATTGGACCTAGTGAGCACTAAGTAGCAACTACTGCAGATTTATTGGTAAGACATTTGTGTGCCAGTGAGTGGGAAATAAATCTGATAAAAATTTAGTGTCTTTTTACCTCAGTGAAATTTCTAAAGTTACAGTGGTGTGGAACATGGAGATATCCCTTCTAAGGTGAATGGTAAGTTGTTTTATCTGGCCCCTCCTACAACCAAAAAAGAGGCACAATGCCTAGTAGTCCTCCGCGGATTTGGGAAGCAACATACTCTTCATTCAAGTGCATAATTTCAGCTCATTTACTGATTGGCCTAAAAAGCTGCTAATTTTGAGTGGGGCCTAGAAAAGAGAAGGTTCTGTGATAGGTCCACACTGCTCTACAAGCCACTCTGCTCTTGGGCCATATGATCCAGCAGATCCAATTGCACTTGGTATCAGTATCAGATAAAAATTCTGTTTGGAGTCTTTGGCAGACCTCTATAGATGAATCACAAAGGAATCACCCTTAGATTTTTGAAATATCCCCTGCCATCCTCTGTAGGTGCCTCCTCTTCTTTTGAAAAACAACTCTTGGCCTGCTACTGGGCTTTAGTGGATACTTAACCATGGGCCACCAAGTGACCATGCAACCTGAAGTGCCCTTCACAACTGGGTGTTATTTAACTCACCAAACCGAAAAGTTGGATGTGCCCAGTGGTACAAGGTGCAGAATCCTGTGAATTAAGTTACTGTGTGGGTAACCTCACATAGTTGCTTTTTAGTGGTGAGAACACTTAATATATACTCTCTTAACTTTCTAGGATCGAATACATTATTATTAGCTATAGTCATTATGCTGTACGTCGGTCCTCCAGAACTTTTTCGACTTACAACACGTGTGTACCCTTTGAACAGAAAAATACCTTCACCTTACAGTCTTCTTATATCAGATGAATCATAACAAATAGAATATCTATGAAGTAGCTTAAGCAGTAGGGTTAACTGCTTTTATTTATCAGGAACCCTGAGGCATATTAAATGTCGAAGTTTATACTTCTGACTCAATTATGACAGGGCTCTACACTGGGTTCTGCAACTCTCTTGACCTTGTCCTCATGGATACAAAGTGGCTGCTTCTGCACCTAGATCACATCTCCATACCAGCATTCAATCAGGATGACAAGGATGGGGTAAAATTATTATTTTCACAAAGTGCTGTCATTTTATCAGGCAAGTAAAATTTTATTAGAAATCCATGTTATTTCCATTTGTGTATTTGGTGAGAACTAATTCACCTGGCAAACTCTAGCAGCAGGAAATACTAGGAAAACACGTATCTTGAAAAAGAAAAAAATTTTCATGATTAATTTTGACTAGTTATTATTTATCCCAAGACACTGGCAACCATGACTCTTTTTTTTTTTTTTTTTTTTTTTTTTTTTGACACAGAGTCTTGCTCTGTCGTCCAGGCTAGAGTGCAGTGGCATAATCTCGGCTCACTGCAAGCTCCACCTCCTGGGTTCACGCCATTCTCCTGCCTCAGCCTCCCAAGTAGCTGGGACTACAGGTGCCCGCCACCATGCTCAGCTAATTTTTTTGTATTTTTAGTAGAGATGGGGTTTCACTCTGTTAGCCAGGATGGTCTTGATCTCCTGACCTTGTGATCCGCCTGCCTCGGCCTCCCAAAGTGCTGGGATTACAAGTGTGAGCCACCGTGCCCGGCCACACCATGACTCTTAAAAATTCAATGTTCTCTTACTAAGGAGGAAAGTATAGAATGGCTTTTGTGTCAGTAATCGATAGTGTCTGTCATAATCTCTTTTCTGAGATAATTGATTAAATCATGAGCATGTTAGATTAGATGATTCAGGCAATTGCTTTCTGCCAAAGAGTGGTGGTTGTAGAAAATGTATGAGAAAGCTGCAATAAGCATTTTGGACAGAGAAAGCCAGTTGAAGTGTTAAAAATATCCACTGAATATTTTTAGGTAAATTTAGGGTCTGTTCCTACAGATACTAAATATTTTAGTCTTTGCATGTCATATAGTCTCTGTCTCATCTACTAACTCGGACTTTGCAGTTAATACCTAGCAATGGGCAATAGATAAATAAATGGGCATGGCTCTGTTTCCATAAAACTTTATTATAAAGACATGGTTGGCTGGATTTGGCTTATAGGCTATAGTTTGACAATCCACGGTATAAGACAGACCAGTTTGTGATAAAATAAAATGGACAAAATTGTGTCTGCGTGCGTGTGTGTGTGTCTGTGTCTGTGTGTGTGTGTGTCTGTATGCAAAATCAGTGGAACTGAGAGGATTCCAATTCACTTTAAATATTTTCAAATTCAATCATGTTGAAGTTATACTAAATTTTTGTTATGTTTGATCCAATACTTGCATGAGGGTATGACTTAGTGAGTTTAAACAGTAACATCAGTATTATTTCCCAGCTCCCCAAGTGTCTGCTCAGGCTGCCACAACAGAATGAGTGTATGACTTAACAGAAACTTATTTCTCACAGCTCTGGAGGCTGGAAGTACAAGACCAGCGTAATCGCGTGGTTTCTGGTGACAGCTGTCTGATTTGCAAATGACCACCTTCTTACTGTGTGTTCAAATGGCATGGCAGACAGGGAGAGAGAGGAAGACAGAGCATGCTCTCTGGTGTCTTTTCTTGTAAGGATGATCAGACAAAGGCTCCTTCCTCAGGGCCTCGCCTCATCTAACCCTGATTATATCTCAAAGGCCCCTGTAGTGTGAAGGGTCCCAATCAGATTACTAAAGGGTTTATTTCTGCTGCCCAAACCCTGAAGGCCAGGCCATGAGCCAAGGCCATGTTGCCCAGCCAGAGAGCGGGTGTCCCTGAGAATCCAAACATCCCAGACAGTATCTGAGAACCTACCAAGAAAAAGTCTCATCACTTAAACAAAGTAAGTAAAGAGCCAGGAAATTAGCTTAAAAGTAGTTTAAAAATAATAAGCGGTGCAGATCTCTAAAGCTGTCCTGCTGTCGTCCTGGAGTGCCTCCCATGTAAATCCTAATAAACTTATCTACTCGCCAAGTTGGACTTCTCCACGTCATTTCTTGATCTCTTGGCTCACTCCCAGTTTGGGGGAAGGTATTTCTATATGATTCCAGGTTTTTCTCCTTACAGCCCCATCTTCAAATACTATCACCTTGGAAGACAGTGCTTCAACATGTGATTTGGAGGGTACATGAACATTCAGTTGATAGCATTGTGCCCCTGGGGCCCCCAAATTCATACCCTTCATGCATGCCAAATCCATGCTTTCCAACCTCCCAAAACAACCCTTATTTGTTTGAGGACCGAAACTGCCTTTGTAGAACTAACAAATTAGCCACAAGAGTAGAAATTATGGCTCAGGAGTCAGGTAGCCAGAGGTCACAAGGCTCATAACCTCCCCAACTGCTTCTATAGATAGCATCACTATTGTAAAACCTAAGATTGGTGTTCAAAGCCCTTCATTCTGTTGGACCAGCTGGTTCCACCTAGACTGGTAAGCTGGCTCAACGGGTCTTGTGATCTGACCCAGGAACTGACTCAGGCTAAGAGGACACAGCCTCAACTCCCTATGATTTAATCCTTGACCCAATTAATGAGGATTCCCCCTTCTCTAGCCCCCACCCACCAAATTATCATTAAAAAGCCCTAGTCTCCAAATCTGGGGGGAGATTTACTTGAGTAATAAATCCCTGACTTCTGTGTGGCTGACCCTGCACTAATAAAACTATTCCTTTCCTGCAATACTGCTGTTTCAGTAAATCGACTCTATCTGTGCAGTGGGCAGGAAGAACCAGTTGGGCGATTACAGTAGTACAGCCCCTCCCTCGGTGTTCTCTTCAAACATGCATTCTTATTTTTTGCAGTATTGATAGGCCAAGAAATACCCATCACATTGGGAGTTGGAGCTTTCACATAAATTTTTGGAGGACACAGGCATTCAGAACATAACGTCAGGTGATATAAATTACAGCCATGTTTAAAAACCAAGGTGCTAAAGAGTGCTTCTTAAAATTAAGAGTGCATATTGATCACCTCGAGTCCTGTTAAAATGCAGATTCTCATACTGTAGGTCTGAGTTGTGGCTTGAGATTTTGAATTGCTAATAGGCTCTTAGTTGAGATTGATGCTGTTGGTACACAGATCACATTTTGAGCAGCAAGATGTTCTGATTATCAACGCCTGGGATGCCCAGGTCCTGCCCTAAAGACTTATTTACTTCATCTGGGATGTGGCCTGGGCATTGAGATTTTCAAAAGCTCTGCAGGTGATTCTAATATGCAGCAGGGCTCGAGAAGCTCTATGCCAAAACTCATGATGATGTACTGATTCTAGTTATGTTATCAGTAGCCCTAATGTGTTCCCTTTTGCTTGCTCTTCCCCCAAGCCCCACCCAGCCATTCCTCTGCTTTTCAGATCCGAACATCCAGATGAATATGGCGATCAAGGTGAGCACTTCATCCTGTTGGTCTTATCCATCTCTGAGGAGTGGGAGGCAGTTCTGGATGGAAACAGGAGGCTCAGGCAACCTGAGATTGATTGGGAAGAACAAGCACAATATTCTAGGGGCAAATTCAAGGGAAAGCTGGTTGAGATAGAATGAGGAGGGGGAATGCAATGAAAAAGTTATCACAGCAAAGCCTGTCTCCAGTCTTGGCCCTGAGTGTGGGACAGTAAAAACAGCCATGTATCCCCCTGAGTCCTGGTGGCACCTGACAACCAAACCAGCTTCTAAGGGTTTTTCCTTCTCAGTATGCAAGGTGACATGGTTAGTAGTAATGTAAGAGTGACCCCCAGTGGCAAAGTATAGAAATGAATTATTTTCCCCAAAGCATAAACGAAGCAAGGGAACTTAAGAGTAGAGCATAATAATGGTGATAGTGATAACTCATGGCTACCACATAATGAACATACACTGTGCCAGGAAGTACTCTAAGCGATTTACATATATTAGCTTATTTAATCTCAACAAGCCAATGATGTTAATGCTTTTATTATCCCCATATTACATAGGGAGAAACTGAGGCACAACACAGTTAAATAACTTGCCCGAGTTTACCCAAGATGAGTGGATAAGCTGGGATTTAAAACAGGGCAATCTGAGGTTAAGAAAACATTGCACCAAATTTTCTCTCCAAAAATTAAAAAGACCCTTCAGTCAATTTAAAGTTTGAAACATTGAAAAATAAATACTTGCTCTGTTCTTTCTCATATTTATAGGAGAACGGTCAATGGACTTATATATTTCAATAGGTAATACCTGAGACAAAGTCAGACAGTGCAGCAGTCCTTACAGCAGGCAGAGAAAAAGATACAGTGAGAAAACCAAGTCTGACTAAGACACATAAAGAGGCAATAGCATTTTCTGGAAACTGAACTCAAAGTGCCAGAATCCTAATTTTTAAGAAAAGTGTTAAAGTGCAGTCATGGGGAAATGTGGAAGATAATTACTGCATGGCTAAACTTGCTTATATTTTAATAAATTTTCAATGCAGTCTGCTAGCTTTAATAAGATACAAGTTACCCATGTGTCTTTGACTAAAGCATATAGTCTGTAAATTTTTTTTTTTTTTTTTTTTTTTTTTTTTTTGAGACAGAGTCTCGCTCTGTCGCCCAGGCTGGAGTGCAGAGGCCGGATCTCAGCTCACTGCAAGCTCTGCCTCCCGGGTTCACGCCATTCTCCTGCCTCAGCCTCCCGAGTAGCTGGGACTACAGGCGCCCGCCACCTCGCCCGGCTAGTTTTTTTTGTATTTTTTTAGTAGAGACGGGGTTTCACCGTGTTAGCCAGGATGGTCTCGATCTCCCGACCTCGTGATCCGCCCGTCTCGGCCTCCCAAAGTGCTGGGATTACAGGCTTGAGCCACCGCGCCTGGCCATCTGTAAATTTTTAACTTTTATCTTTGTAACCCACAAAAGAAACAATATTCTCTTTTGTAGCACAGAAGAAGCAAAATATTTTGAGTATTTTTCTACAGACATGGACAACCTTAGGGTTTACACGGATGGAGATTTCCTTTGGTCAAATAGTGAGTGGACTGAGAGAGGAGAAGAATTTTTAAAGGGAAACAGGAAAAAAAAAAAAAACAGAGAAACAAGTGTATTATTTCTGTGTGGAAACTTCTTTTCGCTAGGAAATGATTTCATTCTACCTATAGCCATGAAGAAAATATAAAAGGCTAACTATTCTCTATGTCTCAAAAGGAGAAACCAGAGGCCACATTGAGCTTGTCAGAACAGGCTGATTTTGAGATAAAATTGGGGCAGACATTAGGGGTCATAGCCTAGAATAAGGTGATGGTCAAGGTGGGACCAGCAACTGTCTGGGTGTTCAAACACCTCAACCATCCCCTAAATGTTAGCTGCCCTGCACTTGGGGCTGGATTTGTCATACTCTTCCTTACACTCTCTTTCTGGTGAGTTCATCCAATCACATGACTTCAATACCATCTATAAAATGTCTCCTGTATGTATATTTCCATTCCTAACCTCCTGTCCATGAGCATCACTTGTCACTTTGTCCAAAATCCATCAAAAACTTGTCTACTTCTCTTCATTTAATCAGCCACCATCACAGTTCAAGCCACGCTAGTCTCTTACTTGGGCAATGTCTCCACCTGGTCTCTACTTTCAACTCTCCCACAGCCCTCTATATTCTTCACAACAGCCAGAGTCACTGGCTTAACAGTTAGGAGTATATATACTTCTTTATATTCAATATCACAAATTTGACCTTTAACCTGATCTTTTATTTTTCAATCCTTCTACTGAAGTATTTTTTGCGGTGTTATTTTATTGGAAGAAATGGCAGAATTGAAAGAAAAAATCAGGAGTGGAGGATTTGTAAGGGTAATATGCAGGAAATCACCTCCTATCCATGGGGAATCCAGCCTAAGGCTTGGTCCCATTGTCACTGTAACTCAGTGTAAGCTTGCCAAAGTACTCTGCCATGCTGTCACCCAGAGCCTCCATCTTGCTGCCTAAAATCAATAACTGTTAACACTTGCATATTTCCATAAACTACAAGTTTTTCTGTAGGGTTGAAATACAGCTTTATTTTAATCCCTGCCCAATCCCATTCCCTTCACTTCTTCCCCAGAGGCAACCACTAGGATGAATTCCAGACCATGTTTTACCCTTTACTGTGCACATGCACCCACAGACACCATGGCCCAAGAATACCCGCCCCACCTCACTCCACCCCACCCCACCCCATATATCCACATAGTTTATAAAGGGAAGATTAATGTGTTTTCCAGGGACCTACAGAATACCATTCCCCTCCACCCCAGCAGATCCTGAAGTGCATGCAGATAGGGCAGGAGTGGGTGGAGACTGCTGGATAAAACAAACATAAGAAGACTGTAGTTTCTTTCTGCCTTCTGATATGCCCCACTCATCTCTCCTTCTGCATCTTTGCAGTCTTATTTTATCACCACTTTGCCTCATCCACGAAATATCACTCTGGTTTATAACCCACCTTGATGAATGTTCTTTTTAATGTGTTCTTGAATTCAGTTTGCTGATATTTTCTTAAGGATTTTTGAGTGAATATTCATTAGAGATATTCTCATGTAGTTTTCTTGTTTGATGTGCATTAGTCTGGTTTTGGAATCAGGGTAATTCTGGCCTCATCGAATGAGTTTGGAAGTATTCCCTCCTCTATTTCTCAGAATAGTTTCAGTAGGATCGGTATTCTTCTTTAAATGGTTGATAGAATGCAGCAGCGAAGCCACTGGGTCTCGGGTTTTCCTTTACTGGAAGACTATTTATGACGGCTTTGATTTCACTACTTGTTATTTTTTTTTTTCTTCACGTTTTGGATTTCTTCGTGGTTCAAACTTGATAGGTTGTATGTGTCTAGCAGTTTATCCAGTTCCTCTAGATTTTCCCATTATTTGGCATATACTTGCTCATAGTACCCACTAATAATCCTTTGAATTTCTGTAGCATTAGTTGTAATGTCTCCTTTCTCATCTCTGATTTGATTTATTTGGCTCTTCTCCCTTTCTTCATTAGTCTAGCTAAAGGTTAGCTTTGTTTATCTTTTCAGAAATTCAATTTTTTGTTTCATTTATCTTTTGTATTATTTTCTTTGTTTCAAAACCATTTATTTCTGCTCTGATTTTTATTTTTCTTCTACTAATTTTAAGCTCAATTTGCTATTTTTTGTCTGTTTTTTTGAAATGGAGTCTCACTCTGTCACCCAGGCTGGAGTGCAGTGGTACAATCTCTACTCACTGCAACCTCTGCCTCCCAGGTTCAAGCAATTCTCCTGCCTCAGCCTCCCGAGTAGCTGGGATTACAGCCGCCTGCCACCACGGCCGGCTAATTTTTTGTATTTTTAGTAGAGACAGGGTTTCACTATGTTGGCCAGGCTGGTCTTGAAATCCTGCCCTCATGATCTGCCCGTCTCAGCCTCTCAAAGTGCTGGGATTACAGGTGTGAGCCATCACATTCAGCCTGCTATTGCTTTTCTAGCTCTTTAAGATGCATAATAATAATAATAATAATAATAATAAATAAATAAATAAGATGCATCATTAGGTTGTTTATTTGAAGTTTTTCCTCTTTTTGATGTAGGCATTTATAGCTCCAGACTTCCCTCTGAGTACTGCTTTTGCTATATCCCATAAGTTTTGATATATGGTGTCATGCACGTCTGTGTGAAGAGACCACCAAACAGGCTTTGTGTAAGCAACATGGCTGTTTATTTCACCTGGGTGCAGGTGGGCTGTGTCCGAAAAGAGAGTCAGCGAAGGGAGATAAGGGTGGGGCCGTTTTATAGGATTTGGGTAGGTAAAGGAAAATTACAGTCAAAGGGGGGTTGTTCTCTGGTGGGCAGGAGTGGGGGTCACAAGGTGCTCAGTGGGGGAGGTTTTTCAGCCAGGATGAGCCAGGAAAAGGAATTTCACAAGATAATATCATCGCTTAAGGCAAGGACCGGCCATTTTCACTTCTTTTGTGGTGGAATGTAATCAGTTAAGGCAAGGCAGGGCATTTGCACTTCTTTTGTGATTCTTCAGTTACTTCAGGCCATCTGGGCATATACGTGCAAGTCACAGGGGATGCGGATGCGATGACTTGGCTTGGGCTCAGAGGCCTGACATATGGTGTTTCCATTATCATTCGTTTCAAGAATTTTTTCAATTTTCTTCTTAATTTCTTCATTGATCCACTGGTCATTCAGAAGCATATTGCTTAATTTCCATGTACTGATGTGGTTTCCAAGATTCCTCTTGTTATTAATTTCTAGTATTATCCCACTTTATTATCTTTTACTTTAGAATAGCATATCAGGTGAAAATATCTTTTCTGCATAAGGAGAAGTAAAGACCTTCCAGGGCAAAAGCTAAGTCATTTCATCAACACCAGACCTGTCCTAAAAGAAATGTTAAAGGGGGCCGGGCGCAGTGGCTCAAGCCTGTAATCCCAGCACTTTGGGAGGCCGAGACGGGCGGATCACGAGGTCGGGAGATCGAGACCATCCTGGCTAACATGGTGAAACCCCGTCTCTACTAAAAAATACAAAAAAAAACTAGCCGGGCGAGGTGGCGGGCGCCTGTAGTCCCAGCTACTGAGGAGGCTGAGGCAGGAGAATGGCGGGAACCCGGGGGGCGGAGCTTGCAGTGAGCTGAGATCTGGCCACTGCACTCCAGCCTGGGCGGCAGAGCGAGACTCCGTCTCAAAAAAAAAAAAAAAAAAAGAAATGTTAAAGGGAGTTCTTCAATCAGAAAAGGATGTTAATGAACCATATAAAATAATCTGAATGTACAAAATCACTGGTAATAGTAAGTACATAGAAAAACACAGAATATTATAACACTGTAATTGTGATGTGTAAACTACCATTATCTTAAGTAGAAAGACTAAATGATATTATCTCAATTTTTTGAAGTTTTAAGACTTATTTCGTGACCTAACACATGGTCTATTCTTGAGAATGATCCCTGTGCTGGGGAGAAGAATGTGTATTCTGTAGCTCTTGGATGAAATGTTCTATAAATATCTGTTAGATTCATTTTGTCAATGGTGCAGATTAAGTCTATTTCTTTGTTGACTTTGTATCTGGAAGATCTGTCCAATGCTGAAAGTAGGGTATTGAAGTCTCCAGCTATTATTGCACTGGGACTTTTCTCCCTTTAGCGCTAATAATACTTGTTTTATATATCTGGGTGCTCGGATGTTAGGTGCATAAATATTTAAAATTGATATAGCCTCTTGCTGAACTGACCCCTTTATTGTTATAGGTGACCTTGTTTACCTCTTCTTATAGTTTTTGCCTTGAAATCTATTTTGTCTAATACAAGTATAATAACTCCTGCTCTTCATTGGTTTCCATTGACATGGAATATATTTTTCCATTACTTTATTTTCAGTTTATGTGTAGACTAAGAAGTATACTAGAAGCGTGTTTCTTGCAGGCAACAGATCATTAGGTATTGTTTTTTTCATCCATTCAGCTACTCTATGACTATTTATTGGCGAGTTTAGTCCATTTTCATTTACTGCTATTATTAAGTAGAGACTTATTCTTGCTATTTTGTTATTTATTTTCTAGTTGTTTTGTGGTCTTCTCTTCCTTCATTCCTTCCTTCTTTCCTTTCTGTCTTCCTTTTAGGGAAGGTGATTTCTGTGACTCTATGATTTAATTTCTTAATTTTTATTTTTTGTATCCACTGTATGTTTTTTGATTTCAGGTTACTATCTCATAACCCATTATTTTAAACTGATGACAACTTAACACTGATTGCATAAGCAAACAAACACACCAAAGGAAATCTAATAAAAGTTCTATACTTTTCATTCATTCCCCTGCTTCTTCACTTTTTGCTCTTTCTCTTTATGTCTTATTATACTTTCTATGTTTTGGAAAGTTGTTGTTATTATTTTTGATTCATTCATCATTTAGTCTTTCTACTTAAGATAATGGTAGTTTACACATTACAATTACAGTGTTATAATATTCTGTGTTTTTTGTGTACTTACTATTACCAGTGATTTTGTACATTCAGATATTTTATATTGTTCATTAACATCCTTTTCTGATTGAAGAACTCCCTTTAACATTTATTTTAGGACAGATCTGGTGTTGATGAAATCACTTAGCTTTTGCCTTGGAAGGTCTTTATTTCTGCCTATGCAGAAAAGATATTTTCACTGGATATGCCATTCTAGAGTAAAAGTGTTTATCCTTCAGCCCTTAAAATATGTCATGCTACTATCTCAAGGCTTGTACGGCTTCCACCAAAAAGTCTGCTGCCAGATGTATTGGAGCACCATTGTGTATTATTTGTTTACTTTCTCTTGCTGCTTTTATGCTACTTTTAAATCTGTAACCTTTGGGAGTTTGATTATTAAATGACTTGAGTCTCTTCTGGATTAATTCTGCTTGGTGTTATATAGCCTTCTTATACTTGAATGTTGATATTCTCTAGGTTTGAGATGTTCTCTGATATTATCCTTTTGAATCAACTTTCTACCCCCCCCACCCCCTCTTTAAGGCCAATAACTTTTAAATTTGCTCTTTTGAAACTATTTTCTAGATCTTGTAGGCATGTTACATTGTTTTTTATTCTTATTTCTTTTGTTTCCTTTGACTGTATATTTTCAAATAGCCTGTCTTTTTTTTTTTTTTTTTTTTTTTTTTTTTTTTTTTGAGACGGAGTCTCACTCTGCCACCCAGGCTGGAGTGCAATGGCCGGATCTCAGCTCACTGCAAGCTCCGCCTCCCGGGTTCACGCCATTCTCCTGCCTCAGCCTCCCGAGTAGCTGGGACTACAGGCGCCCGCCACCCGCGCCCGGCTAGTTTTTTGTATTTTTTAGTAGAGATGGGGTTTCACCGTGTTAGCCAGGATGGTCTCGATCTCCTGACCTCGTGATCTGCCCGTCTCGGCCTCCCAAAGTGCTGGGATTACAGGCTTGAGCCACTGCGCCCGGCCAAATAGCCTGTCTTTAAACTTAATGATTCATTCTTTTGCTTGATTAGTTCTTAGTTCTGCTTTTAAGAGACTGATGCATCCTTTTGTATGCCAATTACATTTTTCAACTCTAGAATTTCTGCTTGATTTTTTTTAAAAAAATTGCAATCTATTTGTTAAATTTATCTGATAGGATTTTGAATTTTTTCTCTGGTTATCTTTGTTTTCTTTGACTTCTCTCAAAATAGCTATTTTGAATTATCTGCCTGAAAAGTCACATATTTCTGTCTTTCCAGAATTGGTCCTTGCTGCCTTATTTAGTTCATTTTGTGAAGTCATGATTTCCTGGATGATCTTGATGCTTGTAGATGTTTGCTGGTGTCTGGGCAGTGAAGACTTAGGTATTTATTGTCGTCTCCACTGTCTGGGCTTCTTTGTGCCCATACTACTTGTGAAGGCTTTCCAGGTATTCAAAGGGACTTGGACCCCAAGCCCAATAATGCTGTCATTTCTTCCAACTTGTAGAGGAATTGTCTTGGTGGTCTTGGATAAGATCAGAAAGAATTCTCTGGATTGCCAGGCAGAGACTCTTCTTCGTTCCCTTATTTTCTCCCAAAGTCTCTCTCTTTCTCTATGCTGTTCTGCCTGGAACTTGGGGTCTGGTGATGCAAGCCCCACTGTGGCCACCACCACTGGAACTGCACTGGGTCATACCTGTAGCCAGCACAGCACTGAGTCTCACACAAGGCCTACTGTAATCACTACCTGGCTATCACCACATTCACTCAAGGCCCTAGGGCTCTACAATCAGCAGATGGTGAAGCCAGACAGATTTGTGTCCTTTTCTTCAGGACAATGAATTCTTCAAGGACCCAGACAGGTCCAGAGTTACTGTCTGGGAGCCAGGGATTAGAATCAAAAACCTTAGAAATTTACCTGATTGGGAGGCTGAGGTGGGTGGATTACCAGGTTAGGAGATCGAGACCATCCCGGCTAACATGGTGAAACCCCGTCTCTACTAAAAATACAAAAAAATTAGGTGGGTGTGGTGGCAGATGCCTGTAGTCCCAGCTACTCAGGAGGCTGAGGCAGGAGAATGGCATGAAACTAGGAGGCAGAGCTTGCAGTGAGCTGAGATCGTGCCACTGCACTCCAGCCTGGGTGACAGAACGAGACTCCATGTCAAAAAAAAACAAAAAAACAAAAAAAAACAGAAATTTGCCTGATGTTCTATTTTACTGCAGCTAAGATGACACTCAAACCCCAACACAATGTCCTTCCCGAACTTTCCTCCCCTTTCCACAGGCACAAGAGCCTTTTCCTGCGGCTGCCACTACCACCAGCCCATGTGGGATTCTGCTAGGCCATTGCTGATGTTCACTTAAATCTCAAAGGCTCTTCAGTGAGCTTATGGTGAATATTGCCAGGCCTAGGACTCACACTTGAGGGCAGTGGTCTCCCCTCTTGCCCAGGGCAGGTCCAGAAATGCTGTCCAAGAGCCTAGACCTGGACTCAGGGACCCCAGTAGCCTGCTCGTTGTTCTTCCCACCGTGGCTAAGCTGGTACCTAAGGCACAAGACAAGGTCCCCTTTACCTTCCCCTCTGCTTTTCTCAACAGAAGGAGTATTTCAGCATAGCCACCACACTGGCAATATGCTGGGTCTCACCTGAAGTCAGCACTTCCCAAGGCCCATGGAATACTAGCAGGGTATTGCTGCAGGTTAGTCAGTGCCCAGGGGCTTGTCAGTTAATGGGTAATAAATCTTGCCAAGACTGGGTTCTTCCCTTCAAGAAAGCAGGTTCCCTTTCAGCCCAGAGTGCGTCTAGAAATGTTGTCTGTGATCTAGGGCCTGGAATAGGGGCCTCACAACTCTGCTCATTGGCCTATCCTACTGTGGTTGAGCTGGTATCCAAGATGCAAGACAAAGTCCTCTTCAAGCTTCTTTCTCCTCTCTATAAGCAGCAGGAAGGGTTCACTTTCATTGCTGCAAGCTGTACTGCCTGGGGTTTGTGGAGAAGTGGTGTAAGCACTCCCTTAGTCACCCCAGCTTGTGTCTTGCTACGTCATATGTCACTCTATTCCACTGGCCTTGAGGCCATCCCAGCACTAGGAGTTGCCTAGGAAATGCAGTCCTTTTATCCTAGACTGCCTTTCAAGTTTACCTAGGACCGCAGAGCACTGTGGCTTGCAGTGGCAAGGCTTGCTGAGAAATTCACATTCCGACTGCTGGGATGGGTGATTCCCCTCTGGCTAGGACTGGTCAAAGTGCTCCCACCATGTGTGGGCACTGGCTGGGCCAAGCCCCAACTTTGCTCTCCATTGTGACAAGGAAGCACTGAGTTCAATGTAAAGTTCCCCAGTTGCTGTACTCTCCCTCTCCTAAATGCACAGATTATCTGTATCACATGACTGCTATCGAAGGATGGGGAGGGAGTGGTGTTGGTGATTTAAGACTGTCTCTCCTACCCACTTCAATGCCTCTTTTAGCAATATGAAGTTAAAACCACATACTGTGATTACGCACCTGATTTTTTGTTCTCATGACTGTACTTTTCTGTGTGCAAATTGTTGCTTAAATTCGCTGTTCCTTCAGGACGGATGAATAGTTTAGGCTTCTATTCCACCACCTTGTTCTGCCCTGACTTCAGAACTGAGTTATTTTTTTTTTTTAAGCAGAGCATGAGAGCATTCAAGCCAAAGGCTGCTCTGAAAAACAGTAGCTTCTCTTTTTTTTGAAATTTATTCTATTGTAAAGCAAAACTAATGTATGACTTAATATAATTTTTATGAGGTGCCATCCTTTTAAGCACTACACAGGAGAAAACAACAGCAACAACAGAACCTCATCCATCACCCAGCAGCCCCTCCATGTGTCCACTTCAATCACATCTACCTTACTCACTAAAGTGACCTCCAACCTGATTTCATAACAATCACATCTGCATTCTTTTACAGCTTTATCACTCAAAGAGCATCCCTGGATACTATAATTTAAACTTATCCTTCATGCTTTTTATTTTTTAATTTTTAATTTTTAAAAATGTTATATATAGTTAAGATATACCACATGACATTTTAATATTCATATAGATAATTAAATGGTAACTATTGTCAAGCAAATTAGCACATCTATTATCTGACATAATTACCAATTTTATTTTTCTGGCAAGAGCACCTAAAATCTACTCTTTTAGTAAAAATCCCAAGTACAATACAATAGTATTTAGTATAGGCCTCAAGGTATCCATTGGATCTCTAGACTTGTTCATCCTACATATCTGCTTCTTTGTACCCCTTGACATACATCTCCTCACTTTTTACCTCCATACTTGCCCCCTGGTAACCACTGTTTTATTCCCTATCTCTGTATATTCAGTTTTTTGTTTGCTTGTTTGTTTTTAGATTCCACATATAAGAGAGATCATGTAGTATTTTTCCTTCTGTCTGGCTTATTTCATTTAGCATAGTATCTTCCAGATTCATTCATGTTGTGAATGTTTTGATATATGCAAATCAATAAATGTGATGCACCAAGTTAACAAAATGAAGCATACAAACCATATGATCATCTCAGTAAATGCACAAAAAGCATTTGACAACATTCAACACTCTTTCATGATAAAACTCTCAACAGAATAGATATAGAAGTAATGCACCTCAGCACAATAAAAGTCATATATTACAAACTCTTAGCTAACATCACTGCTGGAGTGCAGTGGCATGATCATGGCTCACTGCAACTTTGACTTCCTGGGCTCAGATGATTCTTCCACCACAACCTCCCAAGTAGCTGGGACTACACTTGTACACCACCATGCCCAGTTAATGTTTTGTATTCTTTGTACAGAGCGGGGGGTGGTGAAAATTTGAAAGCTTTCCCTCTATTATCAGAGACAAGATAAGGATGCCCACTCTCACCACTTTTTTTCAACATAGTTCTAGAAATACTAGCCAGAGAATTTAGACAAGAGAAAGGAATAAAAGGCATCCAAAGAGGAAAGGAAGAAGTGAAATTTTTTCTGCTCACACGTAATCTAAATATAGAAAACCCTAAACAATCCATACACACACAAAAAACTGTTAGAACTGATAACACACACAAAAAATCTATTAGAACTGATAAACAAATTCAGTAAAGTTATAAAATACAAAATCTACATACAAAAGCCATAGCATTTCTATATACAAATAATGCACTGTCTAAAAGGGAAATTAAGAAAACAATACCATTTACAACAGCAACAACAACAACACATATTCAGGTGTAAATTTTATTAAGGAGGTGAAAGACTTCTACACTGAAAACGACAGAACATTGTTGAAATAAATTGAAGAAAATACAAAGAAATAGAATGATATCGCATGTTCATGGATTGGAAGAATATTGTTAAGATGTCCATGTTGGCTAGGAGTGGTGGCTCACGCCTGTAATCCCAGTACTTTGGGAGGCCAACGTGGGCAGATTGCTTGAGCCCAGGAGTTCGAGACCAGCCTGGGCAGCATGGCAAAACCCCATCTCTACAAAAAATACAAAACATTAACTGGGCATGGTGGTGTGCAAGTGTAGTCCCAGCTACTTGGGAGGTTGTGGTGGAAGAATCATCTGAGCCCAGGAAGTCAAAGTTGCAGTGAGCCATGATCATGCCACTGCACTCCAGCCTGGGTGACAAAGTGAGGCCCTGTCTCAAAAAACAACAACAAAATGAAACATGCCCACTGCAATCTCTAACGTAAGGAAAAGGATATATTTCTCAGAAAAAAATCCTAAAATTTGTATGAAAACACAAAAGACATCAAGTAGCAAAAACAATTGAACAAAAAGAAAGAGAATGAAGCTGGAGATATTGCAATACCTGATTTCAAAATATAAAGCAATTGTAATCAAAACAGTACAGTAGTATGGTAGTGGCATACAAACAGACTCATTGGCCAATGGAACAGGATAGAAAGCCCAGAAATCCATGCATTTACAGTTCATTAATTTTTTACAAAGGTATCAAAAACATACAATGGGGAAAGGACAGTCTATTCAATAAATGGTACTGAGAAAACCAGTTATCTATGTGCAGAATAATGAAATTAGACCCTTTTCTCACATCATGCACATACCATGCACAAAATTCAACTCAAAATGGATTAAAGACTTAATCTGAAGACCTGAAACTATAAAATCACTTAAAAAAAACATAGGAGAAAAGTTCTGTGACACTGGTCTGGGCAAGGACATTTTAGACATGACCCTGAACGCTCAAGCAACAAAAGCAAAAATAAACTAAAAGGATTGCAAAAAATTAATACTTCTACACAACAGAAGAAATAATTAACAAAGTGAAGATATAGCCAAAAGATTGAGAAAAAAATATTTGCATGCCATACATTTGATAAGGGGTTAATATCCAAAATATATAAGGAACTAAAACACCTGAATCATAGAAAACCAGCAACCCATTTAAAAAATGGACAAAGAACCTGAATAGGCACTTCTCAAAAGAAGACGTATAAATGGCCAACAGGTTCATTTAAAAAATGTTCAACATCATTGATCATTAGGGAAATGCAAATTAAAACCAAAGTGAGATATCAATTCACACCTATTAGAATGGTTTCTATCAAAAAGATGAAAGATAACTTTTGGCAAGGATGTTTAGGGAGCAATTGTGCACTGTTGCTAAGAATGTAAATTAGTACAGCCATTATGAAGAACAGTATAGAGATTCATTAAAAAAAAAAAAACTTAAAATAGAACAATAATCCCACTTCTGGAAATGTATCCAAAGTAATTGAAATCAATATGTGAAAGGGATATTTGCACTCTCATGTTTATTGCAACATTATTCATAATAGCTAAGATACACAATCAACCTAAGTGTCTATCAACAGATGAATGGATAAAGAAAATGCGATATATATACCAAATACGATACTATCCAGCCTTAGGAAAAGAACAAAATTCTGTCATTTGGGGCAACATGGATGAATTTAGAGGACACTATGCTAAGTGGAATAAGCCAGACACAGAAAGACAGATACTGCATGATCTCACTTTTTTGTGGAATCTTAAAAATGTTGAATTTATAAAAGTATAGAGTAGAATGATGCTTACCAGAGGCTAGGGAGTGGGAGAGTGTGAGGAAGTGGGGAGTTGCTGCTTAAAGTATACACTGTTTCAGCTAGACAGGAGTAATACATTTTGAGATATATTGCACAGCAGAATGACTATATTCAATAATAATATACTGTGTATTTCAAAACAACTAAGAGTAAATTTCAAATGTATCACAAAAATAGTCAAACAAATTGGATGGTGCATATGTTATCTAGTTTATTTTTGTTATTCCACACTGTATACATATATCAAAACATCACATTGTACTTAGTAAAGGTAGTACAATTATGATTTTTCCATTTAAAATAATATTAATAAAAAAAAAACAAGAGTATGTGACTCAGAAGAGTAAAGGATCGGTAGCATTTCCTAGAAACTGAATGGAAAGAACCACAATCCTTATTTTCAAGAAAGTGTTGAAGTACAGTCATGAGGAAATTTGGAAATTAATTATTTCTTAGCTAAACTTGTTTATATTGTATGAAATACCCCAAAGTCATCTGTTAGCTTTAAAAATAACTACCCATGTGTCTTTGAATATAAGATACAAATCTATACATTTTTAACTTTTTTCTTTGTAATGCACACAAGACCCAAAAGAAACAAAATGTATGTTTTTCCCAGACACTGAGGGTTTATATGGGTACAGATTCATTTGGTTACATAAAGAATGAACTGAGAGAGAGTCACAGTATTGAAAAGGGAACAGAAGAAAAAAGAAATACATACAAATACATGTCTATCACTTCTTTGGAAACTCTTTTCAGCACGAAATGTTTTTTTTCTTTTTCCTACACACCCATAAAGATAAGGTAAAAGGCTAACACTTCTTTATATCTTGAAAGAAGGACTAAAGGCCACATTGAGGCGAGGAATTGGCTAATTGTGAGATAAACTTGGGGCAGACACTGGAGGCACAGTCCTGAACAAGGTATTGGTAAAAGTGGAACCTGCAATTCTCCGGGTGTGCAAACACCTCAACCAACCTCAAAATGTTAGCTTACATAGGCTTGGGGCTGGCTATGCCATATTCTGTTACACCCTTTTTCTGATGAGCTTATCCAGTCACATGATTTCAATACCATTTATAGAATGATCTCCCAATGTGTTCATTTCCAAAACTGGCATTCATTTTTCCAGCTACCTGCATGACCTTTTTGACTTAAGTGTCTAATAGAAATCTCTGATTATACATTATATGCCTTCCCCAACCCTCCAGGTGTCCCCCCTGCAAGCTCCCCAGATTTTAAAATATCACCTTTAACCCAGGTGCTCAAGGCCAAACCCCAGAACATAGGTTATTTTCCCCATCTCATATCCCTCATTTCCCATCCATGAGCAATTCTTATTGACTTGTCCAAAATCCATCTGGAACTTGTCTACCTCCCTTCATTTCCTCAGCTACCATCACATTTCAAGCCATGCTAGCCTCTCATCTGCACCAGCTACAATGTCTCTGCCTGGTCTCCACCTTCAACCCTCCCCCACACCCCTACATTCTTCAAAGTAGCCAGAGTTCTACTTTATATTCAATACTATAAACTTGACCCCCAACTTTGACCTTTTATTTTTCAGCTCTTCTATTGAGGTAATTTGTTTTTCTTTGGTACCACATCACTTTAATGGAAAAAATGATTCAATCAAAGAGAAAAAAAATAAAAATAAGTAAGTAGAGGTTTTGTAAGGGCAATATGCATGCCCAGTCCTGGCAACCACAGAAATGCATCTCCTGGCAATGGTGAAGCCAGCTTAAGTCTCAGTTTCCATTATCACTATTACTCAGAGTAAGCTTGCCAAAGAGATGCTCTGCCATGTCATCTTGCAAATACCCCATCTTGCTACCCAGAATCAAGAAATGTTAGCATTTGCATATTTAAAAAAGAAAACTTTTCATGTAAAATTAAAGACCTCATTAATTTAATCCCTACCCAATCCCATTCCCTTCACTTTTTCCCCAGAGACAACCACTAGGATGAATTCTAGACCATATTTTACACTTTACCATGCACATGCACCCACAGACACAAGGGCCTAAGACCACCCAGCCCACCCTCCGTACCCCATATATCCACATAGTTTAGAAAGAAAAGATTAATGTGTTTTACAGGGACTCACAGAATACCTTCCACCTCCATCCTTAGAGACCCTGAGCTGCATGCAGATGGAGTAGCCCTGGGTGTAGAGACTGCTGGACACCCTTTTTAAACTTGCATGGGGATTTGCCCTAGCTCGTAAAAGGTGAGAGTTTTGCAGGCACGCCTCAACTGGACACCTTCATTGCTTTGAGAACCAGATAACTTTATTGCCAACAATGGTAAAACTGAAAGGAAAAAACTGAAGAGAACATTCTGAAAGGGCAACATGCACGCCCCGCCTGGTGGCCCGACCCGGAAAAGGCACCTCGTGGCTGTGGGGCCTGTCTGGGCTCAGGTCTCTTTCTTGCTGTGACTCAGGGAGAGCTTGTTAAACAGGTTCTCAGCCAGGCCGGCTTCCGGGGCCCACATCTTTTCCAGGTTGCTCACATAGCCACCCAGCTCTTTGATGGTCTTGACCTGATGGTGTAGGTAGTGGCTCTCCAGGAAGTCGCACAGCTGGGCTCGCCCTTCTCCAGGACCAGCTGGTGCAGCTCCAGGAGGCTGTAGTTGACGCTCTTCTCCAGGTGGAAGGCATAATCCATGGCCTCAAGCCCGCTCTCCCAGCCTTAGCGCTTTGGCTCCCTGATGTCATGAAGGCAGGTGAGGCCACTGAGCTGGTTCTGCAGCCTCATCAGTTCCTGCGCATGCTCCATCTTCTCGTCTGACTGGCGCAGGAGGTAGCGGCCAAAGTGCTCCAGGGCCATGTCGTCTCGTTCAAAGTAGAAAGCCATGGACAGGTACACATAGGAGGCGTGGAGCTCCAGGTCGATGTGGCTGTTGACGGCGGCCTCGCAGTTGGTGTGGTAGTTGTAGCGCACCTGCAACAGCGGGGCAGTGGTCATCGCAGGCAGCGCGGACGGCGAACACATAGGCAAAGGCAGTAGTGC
Source organism: Macaca thibetana thibetana (assembly GCF_024542745.1). NCBI lineage: Eukaryota > Metazoa > Chordata > Mammalia > Primates > Cercopithecidae > Macaca > Macaca thibetana. Next base: position 36,905,950 of record NC_065598.1, read on the forward strand.
AGGCAGCGGCAGCGGTGGCGAGGAATGGTAGATGGTGAATGGCGGGTGTGTGACCGAACCGGAAGTGGGCAGTGCAGACTGTTAGGAGGGAAGGGGGATACTTCGGGGCTGGTTGGTTTGAATGAGGAACAGACTTCAGGGGCGAGATGTGGGGCTCCAGCATCGAGTTCCATGAGTTCCACCTGAAATCTTGGCGACTGGACTTTAACCTGACCTTTTTACCTATAAAGTATTTTTAAAGTTATTTATGAATATAAGTGCAACCACTTTGAGTGAATCACCTGGTTGATTTCTTAAACTTATTACAGTATTGTCAAAATGTGATTGTTTTGTCAAATGTACTGCTTCTTGTGATGTCATTAGTTATACTTAATATCACAAAGCTTTATTTGAATGGCACATATCCTCAGTGAATTCAGCATCCATATTAATAACACTTCCCATAACCTCCTTACTCACTGCCTAGACCTTATTAACTTTAGCAACCTTCATTTTTCTCTTTCTACTCATGGTCAAGTTCCCACTTCTCTGGCAGCAGAGCACCCCCTCCAAAATATCAAACAGTGAGCTTTTCCACCTTTCCATGTTTCTCACTCTTTGAGCTTGTTCTTCATTCCTTTTTCTCTCTAGTATCTTAATCTTTCAGCAGCATCCTAGAAACACTTTTTTTTCAAGTCATCCTGCCTGGACCCCCAAATGGACAATTCCAAGATCTCTTCCCTGACACGCTAGATTTACTCACCCCTTTCACCTAGATTGCAAATTTCCTCTTCTTGGGTAAGTACAGACTTAAAAGCCTTGGGTGAATTCTTAGAGAAAGCACAACACCTTCAACTTCCTTTACTTCCATTGCCACTCAGTAAGCCTTTTTAAATTTAATCCTTCTTTTAGGTTCTGTGAAATGAGTCATATTAGCATTGTGAATTTAGGCTTTTTTTTTTTTTTTTTTTTTTTGAGACGGAGTCTCGCTCTGTCGCCCAGGCTGGAGTGCAGTGGCCGGATCTCAGCTCACTGCAAGCTCCGCCTCCTGGGTTTACGCCATTCTCCTGCCTCAGCCTCCCGAGTAGCTGGGACTACAGGTGCCGCCACCTCGCCCGGCTAGTTTTTTGTATTTTTAGTAGAGACGGGGTTTCACCGTGTTAGCCAGGATGGAGGCAATTCTTGGTCTATATTTTCAGCATACTGCTACTTCATTAAAGGTATGTAGATACAGAACAAATGCAATAAGCGTTTTTTATTCCCTTCTTAGGAAGGAAGAGAGACATTGGATTCTGTGTCAAATAGACCTCAGCTGGAAGCTTGACTTCACCTATTTCAAGTTGTGTGAACTTGCATTAGTGTTTTACTCCTAGGAAGAATAGTACCAATAATGAGTTTTAAGTAATAAATTAGATGATGCATTAAACATGAGGCTTATACAGCACTTAGTTTAATGATTGCAATCCATGTGTGATAGCTATTATTTTTAAAAGTAGGCTGTCCCTGAGAAAGTTGTCTAATCATTATATAAATGCTCACCTTAGTTTTTTAAGTTTAGACTCTATGTTATAATTCCAAAAAGGCAAATATAATACCTTTATTTTCTTTCCTCTTACTCTGTCCTTTTTTTATTTTCAGCTAATCGCTAAAATCTCCTTTATGTTATTTCTGGTGGAAGTGTTAGAAAATGCAATCCTAAAATATGAATAGCTTTTGCAATCAATAAATCCCAAAGATTAGTCTGACAAAGTGACAAACTTCAAAAAGTAGCTTATAAAAAGGATAAACTTATATAGACATTTCTTATATTGTTGTCCTGAATTGTTATTTAGTTCTGAGTGTGTCTATCTTGTTTCTCTGCCAAAATTGTAAACTTCTTAAGGTCAGGATCCTTAGATTATGTCTGTTTGTTTCTATTGCAGATCTTTCTCTTCTATAGGCTTAATAAGGATGATGTCAGAAGTATATCTTATTTTAAATTGTTTTATTTTATTTTAATATAGTAGTATAGTAGTAGATACTGTTTTAAATTATTTAAAGAACAGTATTTCTAACTTTAGTCTGTTGAATACAGATCCACTAAATGCTGGTACTGGCATTCTGTACTTTATTTTGAAAAATTTGATAGTTCACAAAGCTGAATTTGTTTTTATTTGAGGAAATGAAGGAATCAAATATGCAATGTATAGTGGATTTGAGTGATCTTTTAGAAGTTTGTTACTTCCCTGTGGACACCAGAAATAAAGTCTGATTGAGAAGGTAAAATTAAAATCACACGTAACTACCAACCGCTCACATGGCAAAGAACTGGAGAAGAAGGATGCATAATGATTATTTTAAACAAATACTTAATTCATTTGGCAAGCTAGAGCTTACAAGGGCCCAAACCTAAGTTATGAATTTGAAAGACAATAAATAATTGTAAATTTTTCTTCTCTGGTGTTTACATAGTTGGGCTGATACCTTCCTACCCTTACCCTGAAGGGGGCCAGCCCCTCCACACCTGTGGGCATTTCTCGTCAGATGGAACGAGAGACTTGAGAAGAGAAAGAGACACAGAGACAAAGTATAGAGAAAGAAAAGTGGGCCCAGGGAGCCAGCGCTCAGCATATGGAGGACCCGCGCCGGCACCAGTCTCTGAGTTCCCTCAGTATTTATTGATCATTATCTTTAACATCTCAGAGAGGGGGATGTGGCAGGACAATAGGGTAATAGTGGGGAGAGGGTCAGCAGGAAAACATGTGAACAAAGATCTCTGTGTCATAAATAAGTTTAACGAAAGGTGCTGTGCCTTGATGTGCGTGTATACAAACATCTCCACAAACATTTCCGTGCATTAAAGAGCAGCACTGCCACTAGCACGTCTCACCTCCTGCCCTAAGGCGGTTTTCTCCTATCTCAGTAAATAGAACATACAATCGGGTTTTACAACGAGACATTCCATTGCCCAGAGAGGAGCAGGAAACAGATGCCTTCCTCTATCTCAACTGCAAAGAGGCCTTCCTCTTTTACTAGTCCTCCTCAGCAGAGAACCTTTACGGGTGTCGGGCTGGGGGACAGTCAGGTCTTTCCCTTCCCACGAGGCCATATTTCATACTATCACATGGGGAGAAACCTTGGACAACACCTGGCTTTCCTAGGCAAAGGTCCCTGCCGCCTTCCACAGTGTTTGTGTCCCTGGGTACTTGAGATTAGAGAATGGTGATGACTTTTAACAAGCATACTGCCTTCAAGCACTTGTTTAACAAAGCACATCCTGCATAGCCCTAAATCCATTAAATCTTGAGTAAACACAGCACATGTCTCTGCAAGCACAGGGTTGGGGGTAGGGTTACAGATTAACAGCATCTCAAGGCAGATGAATTTTTCTTAGTACAGAACAAAATGGAATCTCTTATGTCTACTTCTTTCTACATAGACACAGTAACAGTCTGATCTCTCTTTTCCCCACATTACCCTACCCTGCTACATGTCTACAATAATATTCATTCTTACCTTCATTTATCAAATTTGTTTATTATATGAGAATTAGGCTGGTATCTCCTAGCATTTATTGAATAATCAAACCTATCACTTCCACCTTTGATGGGGGTATTGTGTTCTCATAAGGAACTCTTCAACTTCCACATATATACATGGGGACTGGCTCCTGAAAAGTAATAGAAATAAAGCTCTTTTCATTGTATTAAATGATTGAACCCCTTATTTTCTCTGGCTAATTATCTATTTTAGGGTGGAAAGAAATCAGGTTTCACTGTGCCTCTCTGATGTACAATAGACATGTGCTTGGTATACAGTTAGATCACAATTGCCCTTAAGGAGTGATTTTAAGTCCTATATATTTATGCCACTCAACAACTTGTGACACTGTGGTTCAATAGATTATTACAGTATTATGGAGTGTACTATCAGCTTTAGGGCGATGGCTGGCCTAAAGTAGAGGATTATATGGACATACACAACTAAAGGAAATTTTAGCAGAGAAAATTTGCTACAGCCTACTCTAACCTATTTTCAACACCCAAACATATACTCATTTAAAGCAATTTTAATATGAATATGGTGAATCTAGTTAGCAATGTTTAATAATTACAGTGTTTGTTTTCACTAGGATTGTTATGAATACAAAATGCTTTTCCCTCAAATTGTTAGAAAGGCTGAGATATGATACTTTATTTCTTTAGTGGGATGTAATGTTATTCCAAAAGTTAAGTGCTGTGTTCCTGGACCAAAAAAAAAAAAAAGGAATCAGCAAAGTAAATTATTAAGAATCTCACAGATTTCACTTTTTGTTAAATTATAAACTACAGAATTGGCTACTTCATTATCTTTCAATTACTTCCTGTGTTGTCAACTTCTTCGTGATGCAAATATTTGTTGAATGATGTTGTAAATTTTTCTTACTTAAAGGCGTAGTTTTTATTATACACACTAAAGATTCCGTAGTTACTCTAATGATAGAATGAAAAGAGGTCAATATCCTCAATCTCTGTTTAAATGATCAGAGATTAGGAGTGCATGGCAGGGGTATCACTGCCCATGGAATCCAATTCCATTTGGTTTCTGGCTTTTACATCCTTCCAGAGCTGAATTTATCACCACATCTGCTACACAACTGACAAAGCTGTGGATACTATGTCAGGCCAAGATAGAAAATCAGACTATAACTACTTCAAGAAACATGAAGGCATATATTTATGTTTCCTTTATTAGAGGCCCCAGTGCAAGTGTTCCTACCCTCGTTTCAGTGGTTGGAGCCCAAGGTTTCAAAGTGAATATTTCTTTGTTCATAAAATTGCTGAATGTCAGTATGGAAATAAGACACGATTATCAAAGTGTCACTTCAGCATGAGGGAAAAAAAGACACACAATTAGAAGACTTTAACTCTAGACCTCACTCTTAACCTTAGATAACACAGTTATTTGAAGTTTTCTCAGCTATAAAATGGAAATAATATTTTTTAAATCTTTATGCCATTAGCATCAAAAAGAAAAAATAATTATGCAAAGATGAATGGGCTTTGAAAACTTTAAGAGGCTACACAAATAAAATTATATATCAGGCTCTCCTAAACTCCTTTGCTTTCTATAAACTATAGATTGGAGGTCACACTGTTTTCTGAAGTCTCATTGGTATTAAAAATCCAAATAGGCCGGGCGCGGTGGCTCAAGCCTGTAATCCCAGCACTTTGGGAGGCTGAGGCGGGCGGATCACGAGGTCAGGAGATCGAGACCATCCTGGCTAACACGGTGAAACCTTGTCTCTACTAAAAATACAAAAAATTAGTCGGGCGTGGCGGCGGGCGCCTGTAGTCCCAGCTACTCAGGAGGCTGAGGCAGGAGAATGGCGTGAACCCAGGAGGTGGAGCTTGCAGTGAGCCGAGATTGCGCCACTGCACTCCAGCCTGGGTGACAGAGCGAGACTCCATCTCAAAAAAAAAAAAATCCAAATAGATTAAAAGCTGCTCCTGTTTGCCTGTATGACAACTGATACCAATGTGGGTAATTACAATGTTGAGAAACTCACATAATTTCTCCAAGAAAGCATATTTTACTGGGATTTGCCATTCCTAATAAACAAAAGAGGGCTTACTATTGACTCTGATTTTGCAAACATATTTCTTCATGTTAAGCAATAGCTAAGATTGAGTGTGATTAAGTTGGAGGCTATCACACTGGATTAATGTGATCAAAATGTTTCTTTTTCACCATGGCTTCTTTCCTTTCTGTGTCTGTTACACCATTCTTTATTACATCTCTTCCTCCTTCTCTTCCATAAATCTACTGGCACACCCTGTTTTATTTTGCTTCACTTTATTGTGCTTTGCAGACATTGTGTTTTATACAAATTGACTGTGGCAAACCTGCATTGAGCACGTCTCTTGGCACCATTTTTCCAATAGCATGTGCTCACTTCCTGTCTGTCATATTTTGACATTTCTCACAGTATTTCAAACCTTTTTATTATTATTAGATTTGTTATGGTGATCTGTGATCAGTGATCTTTTATATTACTATTGTAATTGTTTTGCGACACCATGAACCATGTCCATATAAGATGCGAACTTAATCAATACATGTTGTGTCTGTTCTGACTGCTCCACTAATTAACCATTCCCCCATCTCTCTCCCTCTCATAGGGCCTCCCTATTTTCTGAGATACATATTGAAATTAGGCCAATTAATAACCCCACAATGGCCTCTAAGTATTCAAGTGACAAGAAGAGTCACATGTCTCTCACTTTAAATAAAAAGTTAAGATATTATTAAGCTTAGCGGGGAAGGCAAGTCAAAAGCTGATATAGTCCAAAAGCTAGGTCTCTTGTGCCAAACAGTTAGCCAAGTTGTGAATTCAAAGGAAAGGTACTTGAAGGAAATTAAAAGTGCTACTCTAGTGAATACAGCAATGATAAGAAAGTGAAACAGCCTTATTGCTGATATGCAGAAAGTTTGAGTGGTCTCAATAGAATATCAAAACCAGCCACAATGTGCTCTTAAGCCAAAGCCTAATCCAGAGCAAGGTCCTAAATCTCATCAATTTTGTGAAGAGAGAGAGGTAAGAAAGCCTCAGAAGGAAAGTTGGAAGCTAGCAGAGGTTGATGTCTGAGGTTTAAGGAAGAAGCCGTCTTTATAAGTGCAAGATGAGGCAGCAAGTGCTGATGCAGAAGCTGCAGCAAATTATCCGAAGATTTAACTAAGATAACTGATGAAGACAGTTATAGTAAACAACAGATTTACAATACAGATAAAACAGCCTTATACTGGAAAAAGATGTCATCTATGACATATCTAGAGAGAAGAAGTTAATGCTTGACTTCAAAGCTTCAATGGACAGACTACTTCTGTTGTGAGGAGCTAATGTAGCTGACGACTTTAAGTGGAAGCCAGTGCTCATTTACTATTCCAAAACTCCTAGGCCCCTTAAGAATTATGTGAAATAGCCGGGCGCGGTGGCTCAAGCCTGTAATCCCAGCACTTTGGGAGGCCGAGACGGGTGGATCACGAGGTCAGGAGATCGAGACCATCCTGGCGAACACCGTGAAACCCCGTCTCTACTAAAAAATACAAAAAACTAGCCGGGCGAGGTGGCGGGCGCCTGTAGTCCCAGCTACTCGGGAGGCTGAGGCAGGAGAATGGCGTAAACCTGGGAGGCGGAGCTTGCAGTGAGCTGAGATCCGGCCACTGCACTCCAGCCCGGGCTACAGAGCGAGACTCTGTCTCAAAAAAAAAAAAAAAAAAAAAAAAAGAATTATGTGAAATATAACCTCCCAGTGCTCTATAAATAGAATAACAAAGCCTGGGTAGTAGCACATCTGTTCACTGACTATTTTAAGCCCACTGTTGAGCTCTAGTACTCAGAAAAACAGATTTCTTTCAGAATATTACTGCTTGTTGACAGTATACCAGGTCACCCAGAGCTCTCTGATGGAGATGTACAAGTAGGTTAATGTTGTTTTTATGCCTACTAACACACCATCCATTCTGCACCCTGTGAATCAAGGAGCAATTTTGACTTATTATTTGTCTTATTATTTAAGAAATGTGTTTTGTAAGGCCATAGCTGCAATAGAAAGTGATTCCTCTGATAGAACTGGGCAAAGAAGATTGAAAACTTTCTGGAAATAATTTACCATTATAGCTTTCATTAAGAACATTCATGATTCCTGGGAGAAGGTCAAAATATTATTAATAGGAGTATGAGAGAAGGTGATCCCAGCCTTTATGGACGACTTTGAGGGGTTCAAGACTTCAGTGGAGAAGTTACTGCAGATGTGGTAGAAATGGCAAGAGAACCAGAAGTGGAGCCTGAAGATGTGACTGAATTACTACAATCTCATGATAAAACTTGAATGGATAAGGAGAGTTGCTTCTTATGGATGAGCAAAGAAAGTGGTTTCTTGAGATTGAATTTACTCCTGGTGAAGCTGTGAACATCGTTGAAATGACCAAAAAAAAAAAAAAAAGATTTAGAATATTACAGAAACGTAGTTAACAAAACAGTGGCAGGATTCGAAAAGATTTACTTAAATTTTGAAAGAAGTTATATTGTGGGTAAAATGCTATCAAATAGTATCACATGCTACAGAGAAATCTTTTGTGAAAGGAAGAGTCCATTGATATGACAAGCTTCATTGTTGCCCTATTTTAAGAAACTACCATAGCCAATCCCCCAACCTTCAGCAACCACCACCCTGATTGATCAACAGCAATCAACATCGAGGCAAGACCTCTCGCCACCAGCAAGATTACAAGTTGCTGAAAGACCAAATGATTGTTAGCATTTTTTGGCAACAAATTATTTTTAAATAAAGTATATACATTTTAAATATAATGCTATTACACGCTTAAGAGACTACAGTATAGTGTAAACATAACTTTTATATGCACTAGGAAATCAAAAAGTTTATGTGACTTGCTTTATTGTGATATTTGTTTTATTGTGGTGGTCTGCAACCAAACATGCAATATCTCCAAGGTATGCCTTTATGTTGAGTATCAATTGTGTGATGCCCATGGCATTGGGCAATTGTATAAAGTCATCCTTTAATACTCACAAAAGTTTATTTGAGTTTGATAGTATGGTTTCCTTTTTACAGATGAGAAGATATGCACCAGGAAGTGCCAGGTTACATAACCAAAATGTGGAAAAGCAGGTATTCATGTACATGATTTCTGATCCTAATATATTGCTATTTTTATAAAGCATGCATATTAATCAACGAATTTTTATAATAGAGAAAAACCTAGCTCATTGATTTTTCTTTCAGTGACATGGAAGACTTAAATATCCTTTTTTGTTTGTCTAGGACATCATAGCTCTTCCAACGAACCAGTGTCCACTGAGGCATCTCAAACTGCAGGTTGGCTTACCTGCTTTGTTAATTTACAGGATAAGTTCATTAATCTATTTACTCAAATATTTGAGTTTCTATTATATTTTAAATGCTGTGATGCATATTAAGACACAATGAGATAAAGGAGATAATTAACACACTCACTGGCACATATAATGTTAAAAGTAAATGACACATAGCCTTTGCTTTGTATGTGATTATAATAGAAATGATTAAAAGACATGTATTATAGTATTGGAAATGATGTGGTACATTCTATTTATCAGGAAGAAGTGAGCTAGAACTTTTTGTGAAGGAGAGACCATTTCTATCAGGGACAGCTTTGCACTGGTTATAAAAGGAGATAAGGATAGAAGGGGTTTTGATTTTTAAAATTTGAGAGAAATGCTATAGAATATTAACAAATCTGATAATTTATAGAAGCTTCTCTTCCTCAGTTATTAATAATTCATTCAGTAAATACTTTTTGAGCATCTACTTTGTGCTCTGCACTTTCTAGGTACTGGGATTTCAGAGGCTAATTAAACAGACTAAGTCTTGGTTTTCATAGAACATTTAGCTTAGAAAAGAAGAGGGAGCGGCCAGGCGTGGTGGCTCACGCCTGTAATCTCAGCACTTTGGGAGGCTGAGGCAGGCAGATTTCTTACACTCAGGAGTTCAAGACCAGCTTGGGCAACATGGTGAAACCCTGTCTCTAAGGAAAGTAGCCAGGCATGGTGGTGCATGCCTGTAGTCCCAGCTACTTGGGAGGCTGAGGTGGGAGGATTGCTTGAACCTGGGAGGTCAAGGCTGTAGTGACCTGAGATTGCACCCCTGCACTCCAGCCTAGGTGACAGAGTGAGACCCTGCTGAGAGAAAAAAAAAAAGAAAAGAAGAGGGGAAATAAATACACATAAAACATCTCATAGAGATAAATGTAATATAAAAAATAAAACAGGATGTAGTAGGGTTCTCCAAAGAAACAGAACCAATAGAAGATAGATAGGGAGGGAGGGAGGGAGATAGATACATAGACAGATTTATTATACGAATTGGCTCATCATGTCATTCTGGAGGCCAAGAACTGCCAACTGCAAGCCTGAAGACCAGAAAGGCCAGTGGTCTAAGTCCCAGTCTGAGTCCAAAGGCCCAGGAACCTGGAGCTCTGAAGTCCTACGGCAAGATAAGATGGATGTCCCAGCTCAAACAGAATTCACTGTTCCTCCCCCATTTTGTTCTATTTGGGACATCAATGGATTGGATGATGCCCATCCATATTGGTAAGGGTGATCTTTACTCAGTCTACCAATTCAAATGCTAATCTCTTCCAGAAACCCCTTCACAGATACATCCAGGAATAATGTTTTACCAACTATTTGAGCACTTCCTAGCCCAGTCAAGTTGACACATAAAATTAACCATCACACAGGATAAGGCTGTAGAGAGTGGTGGATGGTGATAATCTGGGTAAAGTGGTCAGAGAGGGACTCTCTGAAAGTGACGTCTGAAAGATTACTGAATAAAGTTAACCAAATGAACATTTAGGAATGGAATACTGCAGGCAGAAGAAAGAGCAAAATTCAAAGGCTCTCAAATGAGATATTTCTCATTCTTGATGGGAACTTTAGTTTTTATTCTAAATGTTCTGGAGGGCCTTCTGAGGATTGTAATAGAGGATGAAGTCTACCTTAAAATTATGTGTGTGTGTGTATATACATGTATATGTATATATATAAATAATGTGGATATGCATGTAATGTGGATATATATACACAATGGGGATACATATATAATATGGATATATATAATGTGGATATATAAATATATATTTATATTTTATATAATATATTTTTATAAATATATATTATAAATATATATATTTATATTAATATAATGTATCTATATATAAAATATATTATAAATATAATTATATATTAATATAATATATTTTATTTCTATATATTATATTAATATAATATATTTTATATATAAATATATTATAAATACATATTTATATGATATATATTTCTATTTATAAAATATATAAATATATATTTATGTATTTTTCACATTTTTATATATCCACATTTTATATATATATATAGTGGATAAAGAGCAAACAAAGCCTGTTTCACCCTTTCATCTTCATGAAAACCTACCTTTGGTTGACTTTCTAGTTCTGTGTCCCATGAAACCTGACACAAGTGGAATACCAGCATTGTTACTAGACAACTTTATATTGTTAAACATGACTTCTTACTGGCAAACTGCATCTGGACCAGAAGGATTGTAATATGACACTTGAGTGTGATGAATTTTGTAACTGGTTATGTCTATTTCCAGGATCCTGGAATGCTGCTCTCAAGTATTGGTACAAGAGATACTGACCCCTATGGAGCATTGGACTTCTAAGACAGGATTACCTCCACATTCTCCTACGTGATCCTACCACTTCATAGTAGAATTTGTACTTTGAGGACAAAGAAAACTAGCTAGCCCTATACTACTACAAACACTCTCATATAAAAGACACACCTAACACAGCCCTTCTGGCATATTGTGTTTCCTACCCTATATCCTTCTAGGTGGATCTAAGGTCAAGTATGGTCAATTGCTTTCTGCAAGACAAACTGACTATTTGAGCCTGTGGAGTATCTCTGGTGGGTACTGCATATAGTAAATACAAAATAGCTTATAGTAACATATATAAAAGGCATCAAACCCAATTTTGAATCTTGTAGACTGCTTATTAAAGGATATAGAATCTAAAGTATGAATAGAAGCAAATTACACAAAGGAGTTGTAAAAGAAGTTGTCAGTTTAAGAGATGTAGGTGTGAGATTAAACAGAGTAAATGGGATGAGGAAGACAAACATGTTGAGTATTACTTAAAACACAAGTAATGTCTGCCTCATATAAAATAATTTAGAAGTGACAAATGGACTATGAAATACAGAGATAGGCATGCTCAGGCTGACTTTTTGTCAGATATGTCTCCTGTTCAAAGAAATCGAACATTGAATGTATAAAGGTGAACACTGCTGTATGAAACACAAGACTTTGATGAAAAAACCACAGAAACCAGATAACATTGATCCAGAAGGTATAATATTGACCCCTCTGATGTATAAATAAGGGAATTTCCTAGATTTTGAAAACATCAAATCATTTCTCTAGAATATTAGATTAAATTTTTCAATAGAAAGCAACTGAAAAAAAAAATTAGTTTCCTTGTCTGAAAATACAAAATCTTACTAAAATTAATCATAAAATTGGCCTTGGTGGGGAGAGAAATGAAACAGGATCACATGGCCAGAGTGAAGTCCTAACAATAGGGAAGATCACAGAGGTAAGAAAAAATGTGTTGAATAGAGTCTGGAATGCAGGAGTATGTATATGTGGCTGTGTGGTAGTGTGTGTGTGTGTGTTTTTGTGTGTGTGTGTGTATGTGTAGGTAAGTTTGGTAAGTTTAGATGAGCCTGGAAGATTAACAAGAGTGTGAATTTCACCAGATCTTCATGTTACAAAAATATGCTCAAGGAGAAGACTATTTTGGAAACCATTACAGAAATACAATAAGATATAGTGGTGACACGAACTTCAAGTTATGGTGGTGGGTTTTGAGGGAAATTCTGGGACTTGGCTTACAAAATTACATAGAAAAGACCTAGTTCTTCAGGCATATGATGCTTTCGGGCAAGCTTCACTACAAACAAAATATTTTCACATAAACAGATATACGTTCCCTCTTGCTAGGATGAAATATATAAATATACTTCCATTTACAGATGGATTCCTTCATTATGGGAGACAGAAATACACTTCAAATCTGTGTTACAAACTTCTCACGCAAACAATTTACTTTCCTCAGAGAGTTTTACCTGTTATTTTGAAAATATAAAGAAATTGCTTGATATCTTCAATTTATGAGTGAATTTTACATTTCTACTCATGAAATGCAAAGATCAACTGCACTTGAACAGATATATGAAGATATTGAGGTTGCTTTGTAGCTTTGTTTATACAGGCCTATTTTGCAAACTAGGTTTGTCAAGGACTTGAAGTTCCCTGCTATTCTGTATCTGTGTTATATGATATGAAAATAGTCATTTGTGGTAAATGTTTATGAATATAGTAAAAATCTTTATATATACTCCATCTGGAAGTATAAAACTGTAAAACTAAAGTTTAACTGATAATTTTGTTAAGTAATTTTCAGTCTGGTTTTATTTATTTTTATTTATTACTATTATTTTGCTTTATTTTTGAGACAGTCTTGTTCTGTCACCCAGGCTGGAGTGTAGTGGCTCGATATTGGCTCACTGCAACCTCCACTTCCTGGGTTCAAGCAATTCTTGTGACTCAGCCTTCTGAGTAGCTGGAATTATAGGCACAAGCCACCACACCCGACTAATTGTTTTGTATTTTTAGTAGAGATGGGGTTTCACTATGTTGGCCAAACTGGTCTTGAACTCCTGACCTCAAGTAATCCACCCACCTCGGCCTCCCAAAGTGCTGGGATTACAGGCCTGAGCCACCGTGCCCAGCCTCAGTCTGGTTTTAGAACCTTAAAAAGGGAAATAACAATTTCTTTGTTAAGTGGGCCAACATTGAGGAGTTGATGTCAGCAACATGGCAGACTAGGAGGTCCGAATGTTGACCTCCCCAGAAAAATAATGATTAAACAACTACTTACTGGCAAAAACAGCTCTGGGAGAGTTCTAGAATACAAGGAAAAAGCTGCAGCAACCAAATGGAGCACAAAATCTTAAGATGACAGCATAAAAATGTATAGGAAGCATTTTCCAATATCACCGCCTCCCCCAGTCTGGCACAGGTTGAAGCCAAGAGGAATTCCACTGGCCATGATAGTTCCCCATGGGAGAAAAGGAGAGGCTCTCTCGCTACTGAGGACCCTTTTAGTCATCACCAATGCTGACTCCAGCTGATGGAGCTGCACAGAGTTCATACTGCTCAGAGAAGGACCCATTTTTATCTATCAACTCTGGACTAGCATTCCAACATACATCCCCAGGTACTTTCACCTCTGCCCCTCGCATGCCCATGCCCCAGACTCCAGCATCACCAATGTTCCACTGAGGCCTGTGCCCCAGAAACCAGCACCACTTGCTGCCACAGTTGTGCCTGCATCCCAGACCCTGGCACCACCACTGTTCTATGCATGCCCATACCTTGGGCCCCACTGCCACAGCCACTCTTTATGTGCCTACTTCCCAGACCAGCATTACCACTGTGTACACTCACACCCTGGACCCTAGCTCTAAGATGGACACCCTCAGTGGTGACTCCCCCTATGGTGGAAAATAGGACACCAGAAACCCTCACTGTTACTGCAGACACATACAGCCTTGACCACCAAGATTCCTGTACTCTTCACTAATGTCCTCAGCTGATGGACCTTCCTAGGTTTTATGCTGCTGCACCAAGACCAGGGGGCAGAACCACTGCACCTCACCTGGCTAGCAGCCTCACACCCACCCATAGATGAAGGTCTTTCCCCCGCTGAAATCAAAAAAGAATATCCCTAAAAAGTTTCATCAGTATGAACACTTAAAACATGCAGAAATATTGTTGGAAGTGGGAACATGAAAGGAGTTACTATATTGCTAGAAGTTCTCGATCAATGGATGACAGTTAATGCTTTGGATTTCTACAAGCAGATCAGAATTCTATGCTGAAGCAAGCTGTTCAGTCTTGTCTTCAGGTCTAATATCTGAGTATCATGGAGCAGGTGGTACATATTAGTACCACCTGGATTATTAACATTTTAATAATCCAGTCAAAGTTTTTATTCCAAAATACATTGACTATTTGATGACCTAGCTTTAGGATTATATTGACCATGAAACTTTTTTTCTTCTAATATTGGTGTCCTATTTTCCAAGAATTTTATATCTGTGGCCAAGACTACTAAGTGTCTGTTCAAAGTTTATGCCCATATTTCTTACTAGCACTTTGGTTCTGTGGTGTAACCACAAGAAAAGTCCCATGGCAACATCTTCTTCAAGTGAAGGATGGTTCTCAGGGTGACTTCGGACCAGTTGAGTTCTTTCTCCTTTCTCATTTGTAGTTCTGAAAAATAACTGTAGACGGTGCTGGGAATGCAACATCTTCAGACAGGGCTCTGTTCCAGTGGCCCTAGAAACAGGATGTTCTTCAATACTTCAGCCCAGTGATTATTCCATCTCTGAGGTATAAAACCCAGGTCAAGCTGCTTTCTGGGGTCCCTCTGCTGTGGTGAAAGTGGAGTACATGCAGACAAAACTCCATCTACCACAGGCAGCTTTCCTGAGCCTTAGGGGGCTGGCTCACGGTGAATCCTAGGCTTTTATGGTCCCTTGCTGCCTATCTGTAAGGAATAAACCCTCTTCTGTAACTCATTGTGTGCATGGACATTCTGTCTCACTGAACTCAGACAAGTTGGTAACCAGTGCACAGTGAATCTACTTCATGGTAAGTACCTTATTTTATTTGTTCAAGAGTTCAATTTAACTGATAGGCAAGCATTGGCACCACTTCAAGAATTCATTGAGAAACTCTAATTGAAAGACAGATAAATGTTTCTTCTAGAACAGTTACTCTCTTGCTTCATCTACAGCTAGAGTTAGCTCAATGCTAATCTGTTATCAACTAGTGTTGTCATTTGAGTTGTGTCTCGCTAAAATTTGTATATTGAACTCCTATAGCCCCAGAACCTCAGAATGTGGTCTTATTTGGAAATAGGGTCATTGCAGATGTAATCAAGTTAAGATGTGGTCACTAGGGTAGACCCTAATTCAGCCTGGTATCCTTACAAAAAGGAGACATTTGGACAGAAAGACATACACCTGGGGAGAAGTCCACATAAACATCAAGGCAGAGATCAAGATTATGCATCTTCAAGTCAAAGGGAGTGGCCTAAAACAGATCCCTCCCTCATAGAACTCTAAAGGAACAAAACGTAGCAAAACTTTGATTTTGGACTTCTAGCCTCTAAAACTGTGAGATAATAAATTTATGTTGTTCTAAACCATCCAGATTGTGTTACTTTGTTGTAGTAACCCTTAGGAAACAAATACAATTAATTATACAAAGTTAGAGAAAACAGGATACAAAGAAACCCATTATCTGTGCCTACTGATAAAAATGTTTCCATTGGTAGTTTGGCTTCAGAGCAAGAACTTAAAAACATAGCTAATTTTGACATATTCCGTGGCCTGTTAATGTCATGAAGTTATACTTGGTTGTAATATATGATGACTACATGTAGTTTATTAGTTTAGATATTGCTCCTTTGCTGAATAAATTGATTGAGTCTATTTCAGGTGACAGCATAATTGATAATGAGAATTTCCACCAAATGATTAGCAGGTTTCCAAATCAAACTTTCTAACAACACGATCACATAATCAGATAGGTTTAATTCTACTTCAATTTTACAAATAAAAAAGGCATTTTAGATTTCCTTAATATTAAGAATATTTGCATCATTTTGTATTTTATTTTCAAGTTTGTATGCCAGTGATTTTACGGATAAGATGGATGGATAGATCGCTTTTGTTTTGTATGGATTTGACAAAATCCATGATTATTATTTTAATCATCATAAGACATGTGATATGGGAGCAACCAAAGTTTTTTTTTTCTAAAATTCCCTTTTATGTTTTAGTCTGTATTTGGAATCTTATCCACACATAAAGGTTGTTAGGAGGTTATACGTGTACATTAGAAATAATTTCTTTTTAAGGATTCTAAGGATTATCTTATAGATTTTTATTTTACAATGCTTTATTCAAATTAATTTTAACACATGAAGATTTTAGTTAAGGAAAAAAAAATCTTCCAAGAGTCATCGCAAACTGTATTAGGTCATTCTTGCATTGCTATAAATAAATACCTGAGATTGGGTAACTTATCAAGGAAAGTGGTTTAATTGGCTCACCGTTCTTCAGGCTGCATAGGGAGCATAACATCAGCATCTGCTTAGCTTCTAGAGAGGCCTCAGGGAGCTTTTACTCATGGTGGAAGGTGAAACAGGAGGAGCAGGCTCTTCACATGGTGAAAGCAGGAGCAAGAGAGAGAGTTGGGTACGGGAGGTGCCACACACTTTTAAACAACCAGATCTCACACAAACTCAGAGTGAGAGTTCACTTTATCACCGAGGGGATTGCCCAAGCTATTCATGAGAGATTTGCCCTCATGATCCAAACACCTCCAGCCAGGCCCCAATTCCAACCTTGGCCATTATATTTCAACATAATATTTGAATGGGGACAAATATCCTAACTATATCCCAAACATGGGTCTCAAAGCCACTATCTTTATTCATGGTATAGTGTGGGGATGCACAGACTTTATCCCAATAAGAATAATGTATTATCTGATTCTTGCATTCATTGCTATAAAGAAATACCTGAGACTGGGTAGTTTATAAAGAAAAGATGTTTAATCGACTCATGGTTCTGCAGGCTGTAAGGAAGCATAGCAGCTTCTGTTGGGCTTCCAGGGAGGCCTCAGGAAACTTAACATCATGGGGGAAGGTGAAGGGGCATCAAGGTGTCTCACATGGTGGGAGTAGGAAAAAGAGAGAGAGAGGGAGGTGCTACACACTTTTAAACAACCAGATCTCATGAAAACTCATTTACTCTCAGGAGAACAGTACCAAGGGGGATGGTGCTAAACCATTCATAAGAAACTGCTGCCATGATCTGTTCACCTCCCACTAGACCCTACCTCCAAAACTGGAGATTACAATTTGACATGATATTTGGGCAGGGACACAGATCCAAACCGTATCTTTCCACCCCTTGCTTCTCCTATATTTCATGTCCTTCTCACATTGCCAAATACAACCATGCCTTCCCAATAGTACCCCAAAGTCATTTTTTCTTTTGTTTTTGAGACAGGTTCTCACTCTGTCATTCAGTCTGGAGTGCAGTGATGCAATCTTGGCTCACTGCAACCTCTGTTTCCCAGGCTCAAGCAATTCTCTAGCCTCAGCCTCCTTAGCTGGGACTGCAGGCGTGAGCTGCCGCACCTGGCTAATTTTGTATTCTTTGTAGAAACAGTGTTTTGCCATGTTACCCAGGCTGGTCTCAAATTCATGAGCTCAAAGCAATCCACCTGCCTCAGCCTCCCAATGTGCTGGGATTACAGGCACAAGCCACCTTGCCTGGCTCGTCCCTGAAAGTCTTAGCTCATTCCAGTATTAACTCAAAATTCCAAAGTCCACAGTCTCATCTGAGGCAAGGCCAGTCCCTTCCACCTATGAGTCTGTAAAATCAAACACAACTTAGTAACTTCCAAGATGCAATGGAGGTATAGACATTGGGTAAATACCCCCATTCCAAAAGGGATAAATTGGCCAAAAGAAAGGGACTAAAGGCCCCAGGTAAGTTGAAACCCAGCAGGGAAGTTATTAAATCTTAAAATTCCAAAATATAATAATCTCCTTTGGCTCAGTGTTCCACATCCAGGGCCCACCGATACAAGCGTGGACTCTTAAGGCCTTGAGCAGCTCCAACCCTGTGGCTTTACAGGGTTCAGCACCTGTGGCTGCTTTCAAGGTCTGACATTTAACACATGCTGCTTTTCCAGGCTGAGGGTGCAAGCTGCTGGTGGATCTACCATTCTGGGGTCTGAAGGACAGTGACCCTCTAATCACAGCTCCACTAGGCAGTGCCCAAGTGGGAACTCTGTGTGGGAGCTCCAACTCCACATTTCTCCACTGCATTGCTCTAGTAGAGGTTCTCCATGAAGCATGGAAATCCAGGCTTCTCCACACATCCCCTGAAATCTACAGGGAGGCTCCCAAACTTCAACTCTTATAGTCTCTGCCTTCATAGGCTTAACACTACATGGAACCCACCAAGGCTTATACCTTGTACCCTTTGAAGCAGCATATTGAGCTGTACTTGTGTCCCTTTGAGCCATGGCTGGAGCTGGAGTGACCAGGATGCCAGGGGTAGCGTCCTGAGGCTGCACAAGGCAGTGGATCCCTTGACCTGGCCCATGAAACCTTTCTTCCCTCCCAGGCCTCCAGGCCTGAAATAGGAGGAGCTGCTGTGAAGGTCTCTGAAATGTTTTTGAGGCCTTTTCCCCATTGTCTTGGCTATTAGCACCTGGCTCCTTTTTAGTTATGCAAATTTCTGCAGCCTGCTTGAATTCCTCCCTTGAAAATAGGCTTCTCTTTTCTACCACATGGCCAGACTGCAAATTTTCCAAACTTTTACATTCTGTTTCCCTTTTAAATATAAATTCCAATTTTCCATCATTTCTTTGCTCACACATATGAGTTCAGACTGTTAGAAGCAGCCAGGGCACCTCTTGAGTGCTTTGCTGCTTAGTAATTTCTTCTGCCAAAAACCCTAAATCATCACTCCCAAGTTCAAATTTTCACAGATTCCCTAGGGCAAGGGCACAATGCAGCCAGGTTCTTTGCTAAGGCACAAAAAATGACCTTTGCTCCAGTTCCTAGTAAGTTTCTCATCTCCATCTGAGACCTCATCAGCCTGGCCATCTTTGTCCTTATCACTATCAGCATTTGGGTCACAACCATTCAATGAGTCTCTAGTTAAGTTCCAAATTTTCACGTTATATTCCTGTCTTCTTCTGATCCCTCCAAACCCTTCCAACTTCTGCTCATTACCCAGTTCCAAAGCTGCTTCCACATTTTCAGGTATCCTTGTATCAATGCCACACTCCATGGTATCAATTTTCTGCATTAGTTTGTTCTCATATTGCTATGAAGAAATACCTGAGACTGGGTAGTTCATAAAGAAAAGACATTTAATTGGCTCACAGTTCTGCAGGCTATACAGGAAATGTGGCAGCTCCTGCTCAGCTTCTGGGAAGGCCTCAGGAAATTTTCAATCATGGCAGAAGGCAAAGAGGAAGCAAGCCATCTCACATGGCAGGAGCAGCAAGAGCAAGAGGGCAGAGGTGTTATGCACTGTTAAACAACCAGATCTCATGAGAACTCACTCTGTATCGCAAGGACAGTACCATGTGGGATGGTTTTAAACCATTAATAAGAAACCACCTCCATGATCTAATCACCTTCCACCAGGCCCCACCTCCAACATTGGGGATTACAATTCGACATGAGATTTGGGCAGAGACCACAGATCCAAAACATATCAGATAATTTAATAAAAAACATGGTAATAATTTAGTATATACAATGTATAACACAGCAAAAGCATAGAGTGATACATATTCTTTAATGTGTCTTTTAATAAAAGAGGAATAAGTTAAATATCTTCTGTCATTCTGCTAATAAAATAATGGATTAAGCCCTCAGGGGCCTTCTTTGGTTTTAACTGTTTTTGTATCAAACCCAAATAGATTTGTTTCTATTGGGATAGAAAGGATTATCCCCTTTAATAAGAAAACACTTCTTTTTTCATTTGCACCTGAGGACTTAGTCAACTCTGGCTGGCTGTTTAGAATGTATTGAGACAAAGAAATTATACAGGAAGACTTGTCAGACAAAAAAAAAAAAGCTTTAAATTCACCTGCATTCTGTATTTTATAGCTATGATTTTTACAGTTACTTACCTCTTTCTGTCTTTGATAAAGGTTATGTTTGATAATATTTTGTTATTTATTTTTATCTCACTAGACTGTTTAGAAATGCTTTTCGATAACACAATTTTAATAAATTCATAAATACATACAGGATTCTAAGGGAAATATTAATAAGACATTTCTTCTAATTTAGGCTGAAAACATACTTCATTATTTCTGAAGATAGAGTGAGATAATGACTTATGAAAGAAAGAGAAAAGCCTTATGTAAAACATTTCACAATTAATGTTTAAGCTATTCCAAAGCTGCCTCTTAGCCATTCTGTAGGGTTATGCTGATCACTTATAAACAAGAAAATTGGTTTCTAGATGCTACCTGGAATGTTACTGTCTCTCAATTTTATTTTTCTTTTTTTAAAGGCAATCTCACTCTGGTGTCCAGGCTGGAATGCCATGACATGATCAAAACTCACTGTCGCCTCCAACTCCTGGCTCAAGCAATGCTGCCACCTTAGCCTCCTGAGTAGCTGTGACTACAGGCATGCACCTCCACAACCAACTAATATATATTCTGTTGATTTGGGGTGGAGAGTTCTGTAGATGTCTATTAGGTTCACTTGATGCAGAACTGAGTTCAAGTCCTGGATATCCTTGTTAACATTCTGTCCCATTTATCTGTCTCATATTGACAGTGGGGTGTTAAATTCTCCCATTATTATTGTGTGGGAGTCTAAATCTCTTTGTAGGTCTCTAAGGACTTGCTCTATGAATCTGGGTGCTCCTGTATTGGGTGCATATATATTTAGGATAGCTAGCTCTTCTTGTTGAATTGATCCCTTTACCATTATGTCATGGCCTTCTTTGTTTCTTTTGATCTTTGTTGGTTTAAAGTCTGTTTTATCAGAGAGTAGGATTGCAACCCCTGCTTCCCCCCCCCCCCATTTGCTTAGTAGATCTTCCTCCATCCCTTTATTTTGAGCCTATGTGTGTTTCTACATGTGAGATGGGTCTCCTGAATACAGCACACTGTAATAAAATAACAGAAGTTTGTTATTACCAGCCTTCTGAAGCCTACTTCTGTCAACTCATCAAAGTCATTCTCCTTCCAGCTTTGTTCCATTGCTGGCGAGGAGCCGTGATCCTTCGGAGCAGAAGCGACGCTCTGGTTTTTAGAATGTTCAGCTTTTCTGCCCTTGTTTCTCCCCATCTTCATGGTTTTATCTACCTTTGGTCTTTGATGTTGGTGACCTACAGATGGGGTTTTGGTGTAGATGTCCTTTTTGTTTATGTTGATGCTATTCCCTTCTGTTTATTTGTTTTCCTTCTAACACTCAGGTCCCTTTTCTGCAGGTCTGCTGGAGTTTGCTAGAGGTCCACTCTAGACCCTGTTTGCCTGGGTATCACCAGCAGAGGCTGCAGAACAGCCAATATTACAGAATAGCAAATATTGCTGCCAGATCCTTCCTCTGGAAGGTTTATCCCAGTGGGGCACCCGCCTATATGAGGAGTCTGTTGGACCCTCCTGGAAGGTGTCTCCCACTTAGGCTACATGGGGGTCAGGGACCCACTTGAGGAGGCAATCTGTCCATTCTCAAAGCTCAAAAGCCATGCTGGGAGAACCACTGTTCCCTTCAGAGCTGTCAGACAGGGATGTTTAAGTCTGCAGAAGTTGTCTGCTGCCTTTTGTTCAGCTATGCCCTGCCCACAGAAGTGGAGTCTATAAAGGCAGTAGGCCTTGCTGAGCTGTGGTGGGCTCCACCCAGTTCAAGCTTCCTGGCTACTTTGTTTACCTATTCATGCCACAGCAATGGCAGACACCTCTCCCCCAGCCAGGTTGCTGCCTCGCAGTTCAATCTCAGACTGCTGTGCTAGCAGTGAGCAAGGTTCTGTGGGCATGTGACCCACTGAGCCAGGCACAGGAGAGAATCTCCTTGTTTGCCAGTTGCTAAGACCTTGGGAAAAGCGCAGTATTTGGGCAGAAGTGTCCCGTTTTTCCAGGTACCGTCTGTCATGGCTTCTGCTAGAAAAGGGAAATCCCCCGATCCCTTGTGCTTCCCAGGTGAGGTGACGCCCTGCCCTGCTTTGGCTCACCCTCCCATGGGCTGCACCCACTGTCCAACCAGTCCCAATGAGGTGAACCAAGTACCTCAGTTGGAAATGCAGAAATCACCCATCTTCTGTATCGATCACGCTGGGAGCTGCAGACCGGAGCTGTTCCTATTCAGCCATCTTGAAATGGAAGCCAAAATTTGTTTTATATTTTTTTATTTTTATTTTTATTTTTTTTGAGACGGAGTCTCACGCTGTTGCCCAGGCTGGAGTGCAGTGGCGCGATCTCGGCTCACTGCAAGCTCCGCCTCCTGGGTTCACGCCATTCTCCTGCCTCAGCCTCCTGAGTAGCTAGGACTACAGGCGCCTTGTTTTATTTTTAAAACTGTAGAGGCTTTGTCTCTTTTCCTAAGTCAGTTAACTATTTTATAAAAAGTTTTTTTTTTTTTTTTGAGACAGAGTCTCGCTCTGTCGCCCAGGCTGGAGTGCAGTGGCCAGATCTCAGCTCACTGCAAGCTCCGCCTCCCGGGTTCCCACCATTCTCCTGCCTCAGCCTCCCGAGTAGCTGGGACCACAGGCGCCGCCACCTCGCCCGGCTAATTTTTTGTGTTTTTAGTAGAGACGGGATTTCGCCGTGTTAGCCAGGATGGTCTCGATCTCCTGACCTTG
The DNA here is from genome assembly GCF_024542745.1 of Macaca thibetana thibetana. Taxonomy (NCBI): domain Eukaryota; kingdom Metazoa; phylum Chordata; class Mammalia; order Primates; family Cercopithecidae; genus Macaca; species Macaca thibetana. Next base: position 36,929,009 of record NC_065598.1, read on the forward strand.
TGATCCGCCCGTCTCGGCCTCCCAAAGTGCTAGGATTACAGGCTTGAGCCACCGCGCCCGGCCATAAAAAGTATTTTTTATCTATCTTTGTAACTTCATCAGAATAAAATACATTGAAAGAAAAAAATTTGCAATGTATCTTTCTTGAGAACACCAACTATCACTGTTTTTGCTAATCTATTTGCTCAGCATATCACATTTAATATTTGTTGAATTAACGAATGAGGGTCAGATAATTAGGTAACTTTTCCATGGTCACTCAGCTTTGGGAAACCCTACTTTTGAATTTACTCTTAATACCATCTTAGGTCTGCTAAAATTATGGGGCTGGTGGAGCCATCTTACAATAATGAGTCAAACAGGAGAAAAAAGTCAAATGAGTACATGATGTTGGCTTGAAAATCATCAAGTTTCTGGATTAAGGATAGCAGCCACATATATTCAGAATTTCTGTTATAAGAGAAAGAGATGTCCCATCTTTGTTTACGCTGTTATATGACAGGTTTTACGTTATTGCAGCTTAAAGTATCTGATAGATTCTCCTTTGCTCGTGAGAGCCACAGCCCTTGTTTTGCTGCTCCTCATGTGGACAGGAGTATGGAACACTGGTTTTGAATAGCCATGCACTAGAAGTCCTGTGTGGTCAGGAAAAAAGTCTGTTCCTCGTGACAATTAGGGATATATAGGATTCTTTGCTGTATGTGTTTTTAAGATTGGGAGGCAAGAAGGAAGGAAGGAAGGGACAGGGATATTTTAGATCAAAGTTTAGGATTCAGCTCTAAAGACTGTGAGACTTAGATATCCCAAATCTATTCTAAAGTCTTTTGGCGGCCGGGCGCGGTGGCTCAAGCCTGTAATCCCAGCACTTTGGGAGGCCGAGACGGGCGGATCACGAGGTCAGGAGATCGAGACCATCCTGGCGAACACGGTGAAACCCCGTCTCTACTAAAGAAATACAAAAAACTAGCCGGGCGAGGTGGCGGGCGCCTGTAGTCCCAGCTACTCTGGAGGCTGAGGCCGGAGAATGGCGTGAACCCGGGAGGCGGAGCTTGCAGTGAGCTGAGATCCGGCCACTGCACTCCAGCCTGGGCTACAGAGCGAGACTCCGTCTCAAAAAAAAAAAAAAAAAAAAAAATAAAGTCTTTTAATGTGACCTTGGATTTACAAAGCATTTACCTAGGAGAGAAGCCCTGAGGAGTATAGAGAAAAAGAGATCTGAGGGAGGTAAACATAAGAAGATGCAAAATTTACCTGAAAATAAGGAATTCACTTTCAAGTTGAGTGGCTAGACGGGTGCGGGTGCCAACTGGCGTTGAAGCCACGAGGAATAATGTCATGATGCAGGTCAGCCATGGAGGGGAGCCGTTGGGCAGAACAGGAAGGTTTCCCATGGCACCCAAGACCCATAAAACCTTCTAAGTCAATTGCAAGTGTGAGATATGTCTATGTGCATATGCAAAGTACCTTGAGGACTGACTGCCCCTGGAACTGTTACAGATTCTCAAAGGGGTCTGGCACCTCCCAAAAATGGTGGAGACCCTCTTGTGATCTAGTAAACCTGAAGGACTTTGGAAAGCAGGTGAGCAATCATTTCCGCCCTGTGTTGAGGCTGCACAGACATTACAAACCTTTGAGAAAACGATCAAGACTCAATTATGGAACAAATGCCAGTCACAAATGGTTGTAGCCTTTTGGTGTACATGAAATTGCGGATTCCTATCCCTATCTTACACTTGTATCTCTTGAACATTGGATTTATGTCTGCAGAGTGCTGAATATGTTACTAGATGTTAGTTGTGATTGCTCCTGCCTCCTGTTTTAAGGAGGATTGGGGGTGTTCAGGGCTCCCTCCTCTATTTCTGTGGTTAATAGAGTGCTGAATATGTCACACACAGAGAGCTCACATGGATTCAGAGAACCACAGGTTGAGAGAAGACCTTAAACAGGCAGTCTCCTGTTTTCCAGATGAATAAATGGAGGCCCAAAATTGTTATGAAGCTAACTTAGTGAGAACCAACACTTTGCTTTTCTGCAATGCCAAGCCTGTGTCCCATTCCACATCTCCAGACAGGAAGGGATCCCTATTCACTGTTTTCTAAAAGGCCCCTTATATGGTTGCACCAACCGATGGTTGTCAGAAACTTTAAGTGCCATTTTGGGATCGTCAACACCCACATCCTTGCAAGAGACCCCCTTGGGAGGCAGCAGTGATAGAAATCAGTCATTTAGCTGGGAGAAGATGGATTGGCAATGCAGTAATTTGGAAAGCCATGTAATTTCACCTGCTGCCAATTGTATAATTTATATTCCTCTGGGTATATAACCAGTATGGGATTGCTGGTCATATGGTAGTTCTGCTTTTAGCTTTTTGGGGAATCGCCATACTGCTTTCCACAATGGTTGAACTAATTCACACTCCCACCAACAGTGTGTAAGCGTTCCTTTTTCTCTGCAACCTCACTAGCATCTGCTATTTTTTTATTTTAGTAATAGCCATTCTTACTGGTATGAGATGGTGTCTCACTGTGATTTTGATGTGCATTTCTCTAATGATCAGTGACGTTGGGCTTTTTTTTTTTCATATACTTGTTGGCTGCGTGTATGTCTTCTTTTGAAAAGTGTCTGTTCATGTCCTTTGCCCTCTTTTTTTTTGTTGTTTTTTTTTTTTTGTTTTTTGTTTTTGAGACGGAGTCTCGCTGTGTCTCCCAGGCTGGAGTGCAGTGGCGTGATCTCGGCTCACTGCAAGCTCCGCCTCCCGGGTTCACGCCATTCTCCCGCCTCAGCCTCCCAAGTAGCTGAGACTACAGGTGCCCGCCACCACGCCCGGCTAGTTTTTTGTATTTTTAGTAGAGACGGGGTTTCACCATGTTAGCCAGGATAGTCTCGATCTCCTGACCTCGTGATCCACCCGCCTCGGCCTCCCAAAGTGCTGGGATTACAGGCTTGAGCCACCGCGCCCGGCCCTTTGCCCTCTTTTTAATGGGGTGGTTTCTTTTTTCTTATAAATTTGTTTAAGTTCCTTACAGATGCTGGATATTAGTCCTTTGTCAGATACATGATTTGCAAAAATTTTATCTCATTCTATAGGTTGTCTGTTTACTCTGTTGATGGTTTCTTTTGCTGTGCAGAAACTCTTTAGTTTAATTAGATCCCATTTGCAAATTTTTGCTTTTCTTGCAATTGCGTTTGGTGTCTTCATCATGAAATCTTTGACTGTTACTATGTCCAGGATGGTATTGCCTAGGTTTTCTTCTGTGATTTTTATAATTTGGGGTTTTACGTGTAAGTCCTTAATCCATCTTGAGTTAATTTTTGTATGTGGTGTAAGGAAGTGGTTTCAATCTTGTGCATGTGGCTAGCCAGTTATCCCAACATCATTTATTGAATAGGCAGCCCTTTCTCCATTGCTTGTTTTTGTAAGCTTTGTTGAAGATCAGATAATTGTAGGTGTACAGCCTTATTGCTGGGCTCTGTATTCCATTCCATTGGTCTATGGGTCTGTTTTGGTACCAGTACTATGCTGTTTTGGTGACTCTAGCCCTGTAGTATAGTTTGAAGTTGGGTAGCATGATGCCTCCAGCTTTGTTCTTTTTGCTTGGAATTCCCTTGGATCTTTTGGTTCTATATGAATTTTAAAATAGGTTTTTTCTAGTGCTGTGAAGAATGTCATTGGTAGTCTAATAGGAATGGCATTGAATCTATAAATTGTTTTGGGCAGTGTGGCCATTTTAATGATATTTAATGATATTTATTCTTCCTAAAGGCCTTTTCTGCACCTATTGAGATAATCATGTGGTTTTTGTCTTTGGTTCTGTTTACGTGATGGATTATGTTTATTGATTTGCACATGTTGAACCATGCTTGCATCCCAGGGATGAAGCCGACTTGATCGTGGTGGATAAGTTTTTTGATGTGCTGCTGGATTCGGTTTGCCAGTATTTTATTGAGGATTTTTGCATCGATGTTCGTCGGGGATATTGGTCTAAAATCCTCTTTTTGTATTGTGTCTCTGCCAGGCTTTGGTATCAGGATGATGCTGGCCTCATAAAATGAGTCAAGGAGGATCCCCTCTTTTTCTATTGATTCGAATACTTTCAGAAGGAATGGTACCAGCTCCTCTTTGTGCCTCTGGTAGAATTCGTCTGTGAATCTGTCTGGTCCTGGACTTTTTTTTGGTTGATAGGCTATTAATTGTTGCCTCAATTTCAGAGCCTGTAATTGCTCTATTCAGGAATTCAACTTCTTCCTGGTTTAATCTTGGGAGGGTGTATGTGTCCAGGAATTTATCCATTTCTTCTAGATTTTTAAGTTTATTTGTGTAGCGGTGTTTATAGTATTCTCTGATGGTAGTTTGTGTTTCTGTGGCATCGGTGGTGATATCCCCTTTATCATTTTTTATTGCATCTATTTGATTCTTCTCTCTTTTCTTCTTTATTAGTCTTGCTAGCAGTCTATCAATTTTGTTGATCTTTTTAAAAAATCAACTCCTGGATTTATCGATTTTTTGAAGGGTTTTTTGTGTCTCTATCTCCTTCAGTTCTGCTCTGATCTTAGTTATTTCTTGCCTTCTGCTAGCTTTTGAATGTGTTTGCTCTTGCTTCTCTAGTTCTTTTAATTGTGATGTTAGGGTGTCAATTTTAGATCTCTCCTGCTTTCTCTTGTGGGCATTTAGTGCTATAAATTTCCCTCTACACACTGCTTTAAATGTGTCCCAGAGATTCTGGTATGTTGTGTCTTTGTTCTCATTGGTTTCAAAAAACATCTTTATTTCTGCCTTCATTTCGTTATGTACCCAGTAGTCATTCAGGAGCAGGTTGTTCAGTTTCCATGTAGTTGAGCGGTTTTGCCTTCGCTCTGTTTTAAACACCGCTCTTAGTTCTGTGGTTGGGACTTGCCAGATAAATAACTTTATGAATATAAGCTTCTCAGAAAGGATTATGATTAATTTTGGTAGTTTATAGAATAGATTTCTAGTATCTTTATTTCCTCTCTTCTACCATTTAATTAAGTTAGGCCATAAAGCTTCTGAGAGATATGTTTTATTGGTGGTGGTGAGCTCTTCAGCATTTATTACAGTGATACATGCATTCAGTCAAAGCTTAATAAATGATAGTTGAGTAGTCAGATTTAATCTTGAATTCTAGCGATGTGTCCATTCCCTTCTTTTCCCTGACTTCTTAGTTATTGGTTAATTTTGAAAAACAATGTGACCAGTACTTCTTAGAACCTTCAAGAGGAGTTTGAACACGGATGTTTTAGTTTCTTTGCATTTTGTCTCCATTTTTGACATTCCATGACTAGCAGATATTCTCTTAGAGACCCAGGCAGAGTACTTTCTTCTTGCTGTTTCTCATGCTCTTTCTGTGAATGCTCACCCCTTCCGATGCACCAGGGTCAGTACTGACTAATATGTTTGGCTTTATATCAGTTGATTTTGCAAATGGTAGGGAATCTGTCAGATCATAATGGGAAAAGACACAGGTGGAGTCTTGTGCAGGCCTCCTTATGCTCGTACCTCCTGTACAGGCCTCCTTATGCTCATACCTCCTGTGAGAGGTCACGTAGAACATCCTCTTCCTCCAGCAACAAAAATGCAACAATGTGTGTGATGTTTCTGCCTGAGGGAAGCACTTTCTGCCTCAGTTTAGGGTTTCTACTGGGGTTGGCAGCATGAGCACCTTCTGACTATCGTGTACCAAAAATTCAGACTCCCAGAAGGATAGCAGGTGCTCAGTACAAACCACATTGTTTGCATAAACAGTTTAGGGACAGTAAACACCCTTGTCAATTGGGGAATGTTAAGTACCCACCTCCCCCCTGCCATAACCTTCCCCCCACCAAATCTAAGCTCTCAGACAGCAGTCATGGGCCAAGCTTACAAGCAGGCCTTTTTTTTTTTTTTTTTTTTTTTTTTTTTTTAATTATACTTTAAGTTCTGGGATACATGTGCAGAACGTGCAGGTTTGTTACATAGGTATGCACGTTCCATGGTGGTTTGCTGCACCCACCAACCCATCATCTACATTAGGTATTTCTCCTAATGCTATTCCTCCCCTCACCCCCAAACCCTCCACAGGCCCCAGTGTGTGATGTTCCCCTCCCCGTGTCCATGTGTTCCCATTGTTCAACTCCCACTTATGAGTGAGAACATGCAGTGTTTGGTTTTCTGTTCCTGTGTTAGTTTGCTGAGAATGATGCTTTCCAGCTTCATCCACGTCCCTACAAGCAGGACTTTCTAAGTCTTGCCATGTTCACTCTTTCCTGCACAGGAGAGTTGGCTTAGACCTCAGAAAATGGAAACAGAATTACTAAGGAACTTGATGGGATAGAATGATGAGGTGAAACCGACAAGGTGAAGCCTATTAAGGGAAATCAAAAGCCTTGCATTAAAGTCTGAAGGATTGATTAGTAGTATTGGATGGAGAAGACAGAGCTTGACAGCAGTTAATGTGGAAAACACCCAGGTGAGTTTGTTCCTTATTATGAATTAACAATCTTAACTGAGTCATTGGAAAACTAATAGAGTCTTGTTCTAAATTAGTGGGAATGTCGTGCCCAGAACAATGGAGGTAGAACTCCCATGATATTCTGAAATGGTCAAACATCATTTGGAAAGATGTATGTGTTTCTAAGGTCCTTATCCTAATAGAGATATGAATAAATAAGAAACGTGCAGTGGGCAGTGTGGGTTGCAAGGCTGACACTGAAAAGGGAGCAGTCTTAGAATTTTCTTTTTTTAATTTTTAATTTTAATTTTATTTTAATATACACCTATATAGTAGGTGTATATATGCATGAGCTCCATGAGATATTTTGATACAGGCATGCAATGGGTAATAATCACATCATGTAAAATCAGGTATCCATCTCCTCAAGCATTTAACTTTTCTGTTAGAAACAATCCAATTACACTCTTTTAGTTATTTGTAAATGTACAATTAAATTATTATTGAGTATAGTCACCCCATGGTGCTATCAAATACTCGGTCTTATTTATTCTTTCTGCATATTTTTGAGGTTTTGAAAACTTTATTAATGAGTCATAACTATTCTCTTTTGCTCTATTTGAGCAGATCTGGGGCCAGTGGTAGTAGCTTTGGGGAGACAGATACAGAGTCAATATAAAAAGCAATTGAATTAGCTGACTTTGGCAGGAAGGTGTTCTCCAGTACTGGAAGTGTTCGTGCTGCTGGATGAACATTTATCTGTAGACTGGATGAGACATTGAACCTGAAGACCTGTAGATTCTTTCTATACTCTAGAAACCTTGACTCTATGGTTAAGGTAATTTAGACATTTTCTGTTGTTCCTATGGCTTAAACACTGTTCAATGAATAGTCAAAGTCAAACAAGAGTAATCTTTGTCCAGTGTCTTTGATTTTTATTCTGAGTGTTACAGCAGGAACCATCAAAATGCTCGCAAGCACTATGAGCTCATTTTGTAACATTTCCTTATACAAATGGCCCCTAAATTTAGAGACAAAACCTTTCACATTGGTGATACTCATGCTTGAAATTTCCACATTGAAAAAAAAATCTTAAAGGATTATGTGACAAATATCAAAATAGTACCTCAAGGAAGGACACTGTTAAATTTAGGTGTGATTTCAGAGGACATCAGCAAGTTCCTTAGTCCCAATTGACCAGAACTCCTTGGATAAAACCATCAAAAATTTTTCTTGTGCAAATTGGAAATAAGTTGACTTTCAGAAGTCCCTATTGAAAAAAAGTGTCCTCTAGGGGAGGTAATGCTTCAGAGAATATGATGTAAACCAGGTGTTTCTAAACTTTTTGTATCGCATATATCATCAGCATATATGTGTGTGTATATATATATACACACACACACACATACACACACATATGTATTTGAGTGTGTAACCCCAGTATGTATCTATGCATTTATTTACATATATTTACAACTCTCTTGACTCCCTCTTATTAAAACTTACTTCCTTAAAACAATTACAACTCTAGTCACTCTAGCTCTCTGCCTACTCTGCAGTTGTGCCCTGCTACTGCATTTGACTGGAGAAAAACCCATAACCGTATAGATAGGTCTCTCTTTAAATTCATGCTGCAAACCTCAAATGGGCTCTTCATGTAGCTGGTTTATCAGACTGTTCTTTCCTGATCTATTCATGCTCCTCTAAGTGTATTTCATACTTTAGTGTGCTGTAAACCACTTGGGGATGTTGGTAAATACAATTTCTGATGCTACTGTGGACCCTGAGAACCTGCATTTCTAACAAGCTTCCAGGTGATGCTGACACTGCTGGCCCTTGAGTAACAAGTTCCTGGATGACTGTTTTATACCTTGGCATCTCTGTTCAAAGTTTTAACACCTCCTCCCTCATCCCTATTCTCAGCTACTGTCCTGATTCCTACTGCATTGACAAAGCCTAAGCAATCAGAAGGGGACTTCACAGTCTCCACACTATCTACACACCTGCCAGTTTTTGGACTTGTATATTCTGCCCTTCCACCTGTTAAAAAACATTCAAACATAACTTGCCTAAAAGTAAACTTCTGATGCTGTCAATAAAATCTCTTCCACGTCCCATGCACCCATTTCAGTGGATGGCACTGTTATTCTTCCGGTTGCTCAAGTAAGAAGGCTTGAGAAAATCCTCTTCATGTTTCTTTCTTCATGCCCTATATTCAACCTCTTACCTTCACCTTCAACATATATCCACAATCTGACCACTTCTCACCAACTCCACTGTTACCACCTGCTCCAAGTTGCCTGGATCACCAAAATCACCTGCTAAATAGACTCCCTGCTCCTATTCTTGCCCTCTTAGGGTCTATTGTCAACCAGCATGAGAGCAATATTGGTTGTTATACCGTATGCTACTAAGATGCCTTTATTTGTACGACGCAGACTTATTGTATGCATAAGTGACATTGTCATTAAATAAATGATGACACTGCGCCTTAATAATAGTCTTGCGCAAAGCATCATTTAATCCCACCAGATTCTGTCTGCTTTGAAAATGCTTTCACCAATACCAGGAATTTTTTTTTTTAACTGCGTCTGGATTCATTGCTTGATTCATTGATAGGCAATCTTTGCACACATATATCAGGAACAAAAGAAAACACAAGTCCATCTACTTGTGGATCTATTTTCCTTAGGCTTTTTTTTTTTTTTTTTTTTTTTGAGACGGAGTCTCGCTCTGTCGCCCAGGCTGGAGTGCAGTGGCCGGATCTCAGCTCACTGCAAGCTCCGCCTCCCGGGTTCACGCCATTCTCCTGCCTCAGCCTCCCGAGTAGCTGGGACTACAGGCGCCCGCCACCTCGCCCGGCTAGTTTTTTTTTTGTATTTTGTAGTAGAGACGGGGTTTCACCGTGTTAGCCAGGATGGTCTCGATCTCCTGACCTCGTGATCCGCCCGTCTCGGCCTCCCAAAGTGCTGGGATTACAGGCTTGAGCCACCGTGCCCGGCCGTTCCTTAGGCTTTTAAAGCACTTACTTGCTTGTTGCTTTGCACGAAATTACAGGTTTTTAATCATACCTCCAACGAGGAACATTCCCTTCACTAGTACCAGATTTATACCCTACTGCTGTTTCACTGCCTTTCTGTTTCACCTTAACTTTCATTTTAATACCAAATCATTGTATAATTTTTGGATGGCATTTCATAAAGCAAATAAAATTAACAGGTGTGGTACTGATTATGCACAGAATGTGACTGAAGGGAAGAACTAAGAACCTCCCTGAACAAGTTCCTCTGTGCCCAGGCAATGACAGCTATGTCTAAACTAACACGTGACAAACAACCATTTTAAGACAGTTTCTAGGAAGATAATCCCAGCAACTCCAATCTAAGATGTGCAAAATTTAGAAAAATTGTATCTTGTAAGAGGTAAAAGTCGATAAGTCAGGTCATGTCACACTCTCCAGGGCTCCCTATTGAGCTTGTCAGAGTCCTTTTCATGTCCTACAAAGTGCCACATTCATTCCCTGCCCCCACCCGCAGCAACTATGCCTTCGTCACAGAGGAGTTTCGTCATTTGAATCGCCAGGGAGTATTTTAAATCTAGTCAAGAGCATATACCTTCTTTGGATTTCTGAGATGTATTCATGTGCCTCACCACTCTACACAGAGTCAAGCTAGTTCCAGTTTTCCCGGTGTAAGGGATAGCTTCCAGGAATTCTCCTCTTGCCTATTGTGCTGATGTGAGAATGCAAGGCCTACAGTGTTTGATGAAAAGAACATGTGCTATGGCTCTTGCACCTGGAAGTATGTAGATAGCTAGAGGGAAGGAAACAATCATTGAAGTGTATAGGGCCAGGAGCCAGACTCCGGGAATATCTTCTAGTCACCAGACATATAAAATCATGAACAGAGTGGTTGATCCACATCAACGCTTGCCTAAACAGAAGTTCTGTCCTATAAGAGACACACGGGAAAGGCAGCACGTCCAATTAAACCCTGCACCATACTTCAGGATTTTTGATGTTTTTTATTTTTTCAGCTTTGTAAAGTGTGTAATTTGTCGCCATTTCTTTTGTCACCTACTTATATATGCACCTAATTTTGTATTTGTACATTTTAATTCTTTCTCTTAAAGAGAAGCCTGAAATTGTGTAAGCCTCAGGCCCTCCAAAACTTGAATCAGCTCTGCTCTGATATTTGTACTATGACCCTACCTCCCCCAATTCCACCCCGTCCCCAGACACACATGCCCTTAGCTCCAACCACATGGCCTCCCTGCTGTTCCCCAGCCAATTTTCACTGGAGCTTGAGATGTATAAAGAGGTTGGTAGAAATGGGAGCTGGAGAGCTATCTCTATGTGGTTGTGAGCCTATGATGAAGGTCGTGCTTGTGCAGCAGAGGGAGAAGCTGACCCTCTGTTCTGTAATTTGGGAGAAGGTGTTGAAAGGTTTTAATCCAGGGAGTGAAATTTTAACATACACTGGCCTCTGCACTGGTGATTCCGTTTGTCTGGAGCCCTCGTCATCCAGACATCTACATTGCTTGCTTCTTCCCCTTTGGAAAGACTTTCCCCAGAATTTACTCTGTTTTAATTTTCTCTTTACTGTAGCATTTTTTACATCGCAAGGTATATAGGTAGGTAGGTAAGCTGATGGATAGATACTATCACTATGTAACCATGCTATTGTGCTTAGAGTTTATTGCCTGTCTCTCCACTAGAAGGTATACAATAAATACTTATTGAGTGAATGAAACGCTCTTCATATCAAAATCTGTAGATTATTCACTTAGGTAGCATAGAGATATTTACTCTTCTAAACCAAAGTGAAAACAATTTCTTCTTGGTCCTAAAGGGAACCCTTCACTATGCTTTGAAGAAATTTAAGGTCAACATGATAATCTGAGCCCAGGAATATGCAAGTGTGAAGAAAATGTGAATCCTCAATTGAAAAGCCCCCATGGAAATACTGCAGTGTTCGGTGGTAGCCAGTGGTTGCAGTGGTTGCAGATTCCTACTGCCAGAAAAATGGCAGCAGGATTTTTACAGTTGAATGACTGCATGAAAATAGGCACAAGCTGCCTTTAACAGGGAGCTTCTCAGAAGCATAGCTCTGACTTCAGGAAACCACAGTATCCATACTATCTTGGTCCTTGTTTACAACAATGAGGAAAATGAGTACAGCAGAAAACGTGGAATGCTATGAGCCTTAAGCCAGGCATTTGAAATGATTGTTTATTAACATCTCTCCTTTCTGGATTTTTAGGGGTTTAATTTTTCCTATTGGGAAGTGGGATCACTTTTCTACATCTTCATGACACAGTTGCGTCAAGGGCTACCTTTCCACCTCAGTGTGGGAGGAGATGGCAACAGGACCCTCACAGATGTTCATTTGGCTTAAGTCTCAGATGTTCACACTTCAGGAAAAGCCTTCCTTCTTGTCTTCAGCAAAGTTACAGTTAATGTCTATGTCTCTTTTGTTGGCTTGGCTGCCTGCTGCTTCAAGCAACTTCTGCCACTGTGTGAGAGGCTGGATGAGAGGCCATGTTTCTTTTTTTGTTGAAACAAAAGAAAGATTCAGGCACCATGCTTTCACCTTGGCTTAGCATGTAGACCGAGCGCACCCACATAGTTCGCATAGATATTCTGTGGAAACTTTCTTTTCAAGAGCAAGCATCTCCGTGTAATAGGAAAAAAACCCAACTAACTTTTCTCCTACTATACTCTCAACACTCAATACTTTCAGCACACTTCAGTTCTGACACCATACTCAACACGGAACATTTCTGTTAACCAGATGCATGAGTTTTTTCTCAAACTAAGCAATTATTCAACACCAGCTGGGTGCTCCTAAAGTTTGTCTCTATTCTGACACTATCTACCTAGAGATAGTGTTCAGATCCCACAGGTTAAAGGCTCTGTGCCACAATTCTGCTCCCCACTTCATGCGTCAATTGCAAGTAGTGAATTCTCAGGTTACCCACAATTTCTAGCCAACCTGGATACAAATTAGATATTTCCACAACCCCCTTCTTAGGTTCAATCATTTGCTGGAGTGGCTAACAGAACTCAGAGGAACACTTTGCTTATGTTTACTGATTCATTATAAAGGATACAGATGAACAGCTAGATAAAGTGATACATAGGTAAGGTATGTGTGATGGGGTGCAAAGATTCTATGCCCTTTTCGCCATGTCACCCTCTCAGCACTTCCATGTGTTCAGAAACCCAGAAGCTCTCCAAACCCCGTAGTTCAGGGATTTTTACAGAAGCTTTATCACATACACATGACCAATTATTAAGTCAGTCCCTAGCCCCTCTCTCCTTCCTGTGCGATGGGAGATGAAGCTGGACTAACTCTCTAAGTACAGCTTGGTTTTTCTGGTGACCAGTTCCTATCCAGGAGTCCACCATGACTCGCCTTATTAGGACAAAAGGTACTCCTATCACCCTGGAAGTTCCAAGCGATTAGGAACTCTGTGTCAGGAACCAAGGTCAAAGACCAAATATCAGAACAAAAGATGTACCTAGCACTCCTATTAGTCAGGAAATTACAGGGGTTTTGGAGCTCTATTCCAGGAACTGGGGACACAGATGAAATACATATTTCTTATTATATCACAATACCACAATCTCCTGTAAAGATCAGCTGAAAAATGAAATGTGAGTGTCAGCATGGTAAACTATGTCGCTCTTCATTTTAATACAAACATATGTTTGTAGCTTTGATTTATGTCTCATCCTGACCCATGGCAATTGTCAGCTAGCTATAGCTGTGTAGTCACAGCTTAGTGGACAGGCAAGGAGGGACTCTGATGGGCACAGGCCCACCTGATGCCTTGTGGGGCAAAGGGAGGGACCACATGTGTCGGGGCTTGTGAGGCTGGTCCTGTTAGGTTTGCTCTTCTGTTCATTCAAGTGAATAAGACATGTGTCTCACTCCTGCTACCCCTAGCTCTCACAGTGTACTCTCAACACAGCAACCAAAGAAATCCTGTTGAAACTGGAATTAGATCATAATCACTCCACTGATTCACACCCTCACTTGGGTCCTCATTTCACTCAAAGTAAAGGAAAATTCTTCACCATAGCCTGCAAAGCCCTCCTTGATCTGACCCATTACCTGCTCTTACCTAGAACCCACCAGGCATACTTCTTCCTCAGGTGTTTGTATTTGCTCTCCTCACCACCTGGAACTCTCTTCCCACAGATTTCCTTATGGTGCTTTCCCTCATCCTCTACAGGTCTCTTCTCAGAAGTCAGCTTCTCACTGAGGCTTACCCTGACCAGAACTTTTTATTTTGCACCCCCACACAGTTATATACCCAGTTCAACTCTTCCTTCTATGCCTTATTTGTCCGATAGCCTTTTATTACTATCTAACATTTTACAGTACTTTTTTTCTTTATTTTGTTTATTGTCGGTCTTCTCTAGTAAAATGTAAACTCCAAGGGAGCACTAATTTTTGCCTGGTGTGTGCTTTTCTTTCTTTCTTTCTTTTTTTTTTTTTTGAGACAGAGTTTCGCTCTTTTTGCCCAGGCTGGAGTGCAATGGCGCGATCTTGGCTCACCGCAACCTCCGCCTCCCAGGTTCAAGCGATTCTCCTGCCTCAGCCTCCCGAGTAGCTGGGATTACAGGCATGTGCCACCACCCCGGCTAATTTTGTATTTTTAGTAGAGATGGGGTTTCTCCATGTTGGTCAGGCTGGTCTTGAACTCCCGACCTCAGGTGATCCACCTGCCTCGGCCTCCCAAAGTGCTGGGATTACAAGCGTGAGCCACCGTGCCCGGCCAGGTGTGTGCTTTTCACTACTCTAATCCAGGCCCCTGGACTATCAGTTGGAATATAGCCAAGATGAGTATTCATACAGATTTGCCAGGACAGTTCCAGTCATGCCTGTTGTTCTGGCAGGATTGTTAATGACAGTCTCTTCTCTGTCCCAAGTGTTTTCGCTTAATTTATGGTCACCCTACACAGAAGAAATGTTCAGTGAATATTTTTCACTTGAGAGACTGCTCCCTCAGGGGTAGAACTTTGTCCTGTTTGGTTCAGGCAAAGAGTTAGTACTAGGAGAGAAGCAAAATTCCTGCTGCTGTGAAGGAGCCAAGACTCAGAAATGGCAGTAGAGAAGAGCAGTTGGCATCTAAAAGCTGAGTCTTTGGACTGCAGTCCATCAGTCTCTGATATTCAGGAGCAGAGTTCCAATCCTCAAGAAAGAGCACAGTGGAGTTGCTGCTGTTGCAAAAAGACGTAGGGACTAGAAGGTTGACCGGAGCAGAAATGTAAAATAGAATCCAAAGCAGAAATACAACTTTTGAAGCTGGGGCTAAAGAGGGCAACAGCCAGATAATCACAAATTCAGTTAAAATCCCAGCAACTTGCCCAGCTAATTGTTAAGAATCCCAGGATTCTTAAGACTTTACTCTCTTGAACTTTGGACTCATTACATATATTCAAATCATTCTTTTCTTAATGAATCCTGTGGCTCCTGATAGGGTTCAGCACGTACTACTCCAAAATATGGTACCCAGGCATTTGAGGAAATAGCAGAAGCAAGTAATAAAAGCTAGAAAGAATTCCCCCAGGTTCCTTGTTCCCTAAATCAGGCCATAAAACCTAGCTGAGTTTTCCTTGAAAATAGGTCATAAGACTCTCATTCCAGAGGGGTCCTGCCCTATGCCGCAGGAAAGGAATGTCACACAAGGATGCCAAGAAGAATCTGAACAAACAAGCCTTGCTGAATTTCCACCCTCTAACTCCAAAGTTTATTACCATTAGGTCATACCTTTTTTTTTTCCTGAGGCAGAGTCTCACTCTGTCACGCAGTGGCATGATCTTGGCTCACTGCAACCTCTGTCCCCCCAGGTTCAAGTAATTCTCCTGCCTCAGCCTCCCAAGTAGCTGGGATTACAGGCGCCCACCACCACCCCTGGTTAATTTTTTGTATTTTTAGTAGAGATGGGGTTTCACCATGTCAGCAGGCTGGTCTCGAACTCCTGACCTCAAGTGATCCTCCCACCTCGGCCTCCCAAAGTGCTGGGATTGCAGGCGTGAGCCACCTCGCCTGGCCCCATACCCTCATTTTGTCCAATCATGTTTCTCCACAACTACCCACTTCTTCATTAGACTTAGCGTAAAATATACAGTTTTCTCTGGGTCTTTGAGTCTTCATTTCTGAAGCCTCCCATGTTACATAAAACTTATATTAAATAAGTGTGTATGCTTTTCTTTTGTTAATCTGAGCTATGAACCTTGTAATGGGTAAGGAAAGAAATCTTCTTCCCCCTGTACTCCTCTTCAATTTACCTAGTTACCCTTTTTTCCAAAACATGTTTTTAAATATCTTTTAAAATGTATATTTCACTTTCATTTGTTATTCTCTGTATTAGTTTTCTATGACTGACCTAACAAGTTCCCACAAATTTATCAGCTTTAGAGTATACAAATTTGCTATTTCACAGTTACATAGGTCAAAAGTACAGGTTGGATCAGCAGGTTTCTATGCTTTTGGTCCCAGAAGGCTGAAATCAAGATCATGGCCAGCTTGGACACTTCTCTGGAGGCTCTGGGAGATCTGTCAATGTTTCATTCATGGCCCAGGATGTGGAAGGTGCTATTACTGATTTGACTATAGTAGCAAGTGCAGAACAAAATTAAGAGGCTAAACAGCAACAGTGAGCCCTCTCTACACAGTGAGCTTCTCCTTTAGCTGAATTTGGATGTGAGGCTGGCAATCTGTCCAACCAATCAGAGAGTGAATAAATTTATTGTGGCAGGCATAGGGAAAGAAAGGGGTCAAGGACATGGTTGAACTCATACATCTGCCTGGCCTCTAAAAAGAATGAACTCCTTTAGAGTCCTACTATCTCTGCTCTTCCTGTAAATTGTGCTATAAAAAATTGACACATGCTGAGACCCCATCCTTAAATACTAAGGTTGCATTCGTTGTGACAGGGTGATTATTCATGAACATGTGATTAGATTGAAAAATATTCTTTTTTTTTTTGAGACAGAGTCTCGCTCTGTCGCCCAGGCTGGAGTGCAGTGGCGCACGGTCTCTGCTCACTGCAAGCTCCGCCTCCCGAGTTCACACCATTCTCCTGCCTCAGCCTCCTGAGTAGCTGGAACTACAGGTGCCCACCACCATGCCCAGCTAATTTTTTGTATTTTTTTTTTCTAGTAGAAACGGGATTTCACCGTGTTAGCCAGAATGGTCTCGATCTCCTGACCTCGTGATCTGCCCGCCTCAGCCTCCCAAAGTGCTGGGATTACAGGCATGAGCCACCGCACCCCACCTTGAAAAATATTCTATTAAACATCCCTAGATGAGCATCTTCTTGTTACTATACTCTGTTTCCTTCAGTACGAATAAGTTTGATTAAATAAAGGACTTGGAGACTTGGGCGGAGCAAGATGGTGGAACAGAAGTTTCCACCAATCATCCCCCCTGCAAGAACACCAATTTAACAACTACTACACAAGAAAAAGCACCTTCATAAGAACCAAAAATCGGGTGAGCACTCACAGTACCTGGTTTTACCTTCATATCATTGAAAGAGGCACTGAAGGGGTAGGAAAATCTGTCTTAAACTGCCTTTGCCACCCTTCCCCCTTCCCCTAGTACTGACAGCATGGTGCAGAAAGCATTTCTGTGTGCTGGAGAGAGAGAGAGCTTAGCAATTGTGAGGCACTGAACTCAGTGATGCCCTGTTATAGCAGAAAACAAAACTACACCAAACTCAGCTGATGCCTGGTATTTAAAGGACCATTTAAACCAGACTTAGTTACAGGGGAATCACTGATCCTAGTGGTTCAAACATGAGTTACTGCAAGCCTCCTGACCACAGGCTAAAGTGCCCTGGGTCCCTAAATAAACCTGAAAGCACTCTAGGCCACAAGGACTGCAACTCCTATGTAAGTCCTAGTACTGAACTGGGCCCAGAGCCAGTGGATTGGTGGGGGGCACACAACCTACTGAGACCTACAGCCAGGGTGGCTAAGAGACTATTAACATCACCCCTTCCCTAACTCCAGGCTTCACAGCTCATGACTCCAAAAGAGACATTTTCCCTGTGTTTGAGGAGAGGAGAAGGAACAGGGGGAAGGACCTTGTCTTGCATCTTGAATACGAGCTCAATCACAGAAAGATAAGGCACTGGGCAGAGTCGTGAGGTCCCTGTTCCATGTCCTAGCTCTTGGACACCCCTTTTGGCCCAGGTGTGTCTAGAAATGTCTTGAAGGAGGCCGGGCGCGGTGGCTCAAGCCTGTAATCCCAGCACTTTGGGAGGCCGAGACGGGCGGATCACGAGGTCAGGAGATCGAGACCATCCTGGTTAACACGGTGAAACCCCGTCTCTACTAAAAAATACAAAAAACTAGCCGGCCGAGGTGGCGGACGCCTGTAGTCCCAGCTACTCGGGAGGCGGAGGCAGGAGAATGGCGTGAACCCGGGAGGCGGAGCTTGCAGTGAGCTGAGATCCGGCCACTGCACTCCAGCCTGGGTGACAGCGCGAGACTCCGTCTCAAAAAAAGAAAAAAAAAGAAATGTCTTGAAGGGAAAGACCCAGTCCTGGTAGGATTCATCATGTTAACGGAAGAGCCCTTGGACCCTGAATAACCAGCAGTAATACCCAGATACTATTTTGAGGGCCTTGGGTGAGGCTTTGAGACTTGCTGCCTTCAGGTGAGACTCAGCACATTCCCAGCTGTGGTGGCTATGTGATGAGACTACTTCTGCCTGAGAAAAATGGATGGAAAAGTAAATTGGACTTTGCCTTGCATCTTAGGTATCAACCACAAGGGAGGCAGAGTACTAAACAGGCTTTGGGGGCACCAATGTCTGGATTTGGCTCTTGGATGGCATTTCTGCACCTGCCCTGGCCCAGATAGGAGCCCACTTTCCTGAAGGGTGAGTCCTAGGCCAGGCAGCATTCACCACAACCTGGCTGAAGCGCTCTTGCACCCTAAAGGAACAAACATTGGCAGTAGTCTGGCAGTATTTCCTGTGGGACTGTGGTTTTGGTGGTCTCAGGGTGAGGCTCCACTGCCTTTGGAAAGGGGAAGGAAGAGCGGCAAGGACTGCATCTTGTGGTTTGAGTGCCATCTCAGCTGTAGCACAATAGATCACCAGAAAAATATCTAAGGTTTTGACTCTAGTCCCTGGCTCTAAGACATCACCTCTGGACCTGCCTGGGGCCTGGGGGAGCTAGCCACCCTGAAAGGAAGGACAGGAGCCTAGCTGGCTATGACATCTGCTGACTGTAGAGCCCCAGGGCCTTGAGCGAACATAGGAAGTAGCCAGGGAGTGGTTATACAAAGCCTTGGGCAAGACCCAGTACTGTGCTGTCTGACCCAGTGCAGTCTGTGTGGTGGTGGCTACAGGGGTGCTTGTGTCACTCCACTCACAGCTCCAGGTAGTTCAGAACAGAGACAGAGAAAGATGCCATTTGTTTGAAAGAAAGCAAGGGAAGAGAACAAAAGTCTTTTCCGGGTCACCCAGAGAATTGGTCCAGATCTTGTCTAAAATCATCAAGGCAGTACCTCAATGAGTCTACAAGAAACACAGCATTACAGGACTTAGAGTGCCCCCTAAAGCAGACACAGCTTAGATCACAACACCTAAGTCCTTCTGAATATCTGAAAAGCCTTTCCAAGAAGGAAAGGTACAAACAAGTCCAGACTAGAAAGTCTACAATAAATACCTAACTCTTCAATGCCCAGACACTGAAGAACATCTACAAGTATCAGAATCATGGAGGAAAATATTTTCTCACCAAATGATCTAAATAAGGCACCAGGGACCAACCCTCAAAAAAACAGAGATATGTGACCTTTCAGACAGAGAATTAAAAATAGCCATTTTCAATAAACTCTAACAAATTCAAGATAACACAGAGAAGAAATTCAGAATTCTGACAAATTTAACAAAAAGGTCGAAATAAAAAGAATCAAGCAGAAATTCTGGAGCTGAAAAATGCAATTGGCATACCGAAGAATCTGAGCCTTTTAAAAGAAGATTTGGTTAAACCAAAGAAATAATTAGTGAGCTTGAAGATAGGCTATTTGAAAATACAGTCAGAGGAGACAAAAGAAAAAAAGGAATAAAAAAACAATGAAGCATGCCTACAATATCTAGTAAATGGCTGAGCAAACAACATTTATTGGCCATAAAGAGGAGATAGAGAAAAACACAGGGGTAGAAAGTTCATTCAAAGGGATAATAGAGAACTTCCAAAACCTAGAGAAAGATATCAGTATCCAAGAACAAGAAGATGATAGAACACCAAGCAGATTTACCTCAGTAAAAAGACTACCTCAATGCATTTGACAATCAACCTCCCAAATGTCAAAGATAAAGAAAGAGTCCTATAAGCAGCAAGAGAAAAGAAGCAAATAAGATACAACGGAGCTCCAGTACATCTGGCAGCAGACTTTTCAGTGGACGCATTACAGGCCAGGAGAGGGTAGCATAACATATTTAAAGTACTGAAGGAAAACCAAAAAACAAAAACAAAAAACTTTTACCCTAAAATAATATATCTGCTAAAAATATCCTTCAAACATGAAGGAGAAGTAAAGACTTTCCTAGACAAACAAAGGTTGAGGGATTTCATCAACACCAGACCTGTCCTACAAGAAATGCTAAAGTGAGTACTCCAGTCAAAAAGAAAAGGATGTTAATGAGCAATAAGAAATCCTCTGAAGGTACAGAACTCACTGGTAACAGTAAGCACACAGAAAAACACAAATTAATATAACACTGCAACTTTGATGTGTAAACTACTCTTATCTTAAGTAGAAAGTCTAAATAAAGAACCAATCAAAAATAGTAACTACAAAACTTTGCAAGACATAGACAGTACAATAAGATATAAACAGAAACAACAAAAAATTAAAAAGCAGAGGGGCAAAGTTAAGGGATAGAGTCTTTATTAATTCTCTTTTGCTTGTTTGTTTATGCAGGCAGTGTTGTTATTAGCTTAAAGTAATGAGTTGTAAGATAGTATTTGGAGGCCGGGCGCGGTGGCTCAAGCCTGTAATCCCAGCACTTTGGGAGGCCGAGACGGGCGGATCACGAGGTCAGGAGATCGAGACCATCCTGGCTAACATGGTGAAACCCCACCTCTACTAAAAAATACAAAAAACTAGCCGGGCAAGGTGGCGGGCGCCTGTAGTCCCAGCTACTCGGGAGGCTGAGAAAGGAGAATGGCGTAAACCCGGGAGGCGGAGCTTGCAATGAGCTGAGATCCGGCCACTGCACTCCAGCCTGGGCGACAGAGCGAGACTCCATCTCAAAAAAAAAAAAAAAATAGTATTTGGAAGCCCCATGGCAATCTCAATGCAAATAACATGAAACAAATACACAAAAAATAAAAAGCAAGAAACTAAGTCGTATCACCAGAGAAAATCACCTTCACTAAAAGGAATACAGGGAGGAAAAAAAAGAGGAAAAGAAGATCACAAAACCAGCAGAAGACAAATAACAAAATGGCGTAAGTCCTTACTTATCAATAATAACACTCCATGTCAATGGACTAAACTCTCCAATAGAAAGACGTAGAGTGGCTGAATGGATTAAAAAAGGCCCATTGATTGATTGCCTACAAGAAGTACACCTCACCTATAAAGACAAACATAGACCAAAAAAAAAAGGGTTGAGAAAAGTTATACCATGGCAAAGGAAACCAAAAAAGAGAAGGAGTAGCTATACTTATATCAGGCAAAACAAATTTTAAGACAAAAACTATAGAAAGAGACAAAGAAGGCCACTATATAGTGATAAAAGGGTCAACTCAGCAAAAGAATATAACAAATTTAAATATATATACACCTAACGCTGGAGCACCAGCATTAGGTGTATACATAAATATAAAGCAAATATTATTAGCACTAAAGAGACAGATAGACTGCAATATGATAACATCTGGAGATTTCAACACCCAACTTTCCACATTGGAGAGATATCCCAGCCAGAAGAAAATCAACAAAGAAACATCAGACTTAATCTGCATTACAGATCAAATAGACCTAATACATATTTACAGAACATTTCACCCAAGAGCTGCAAAGTACACATTCTTCTCCTCAGCACATGAATCATTTGCAAGGATAGACCATATGTTAGGTCACAAAACAAGTCTTAAAACATTCAAGAAATTGAAATAATACTAAGCATCTCTGATCACAATGGAAAAAAACTAGAAATCAATAACAAGAGGAATTTTGGACACTATACACACACACGGAAAGTAAACAATATGCTCCTGAATGATGAATGGGTCAATGAAGAAATTAAGAAGGAAATTGAAAAATTCTCTGAAACACATCATAATGGAAATACAGTATAACAAAACTTATGGAATAAGGCCAGGCACGGTGGCTCAAGCCTGTAATCCCAGCACTTTGGGAGGCCGAGACGGGTGGATCACGAGGTCAGGAGATCGAGACCATCCTGGCTAACACGGTGAAACCCTGTCTCTACTAAAAAATACAAAAAACTAGCCGGGCGAGGTGGCGGGCGCCTGTAGTCCCAGCTACTGGGGAGGCTGAGGCAGGAGAATGGCGGGAACCCGGGAGGCGGAGCTTGCAGTGAGCTGAGATCCGGCCACAGCACTCCAGCCTGGGCGACAGAGCGAGACTCCGTCTCAAAAAAAAAAAAAAAAAAAAAAAAAACTTATGGAATATAGCAAAAGCAGTACTGAGATGGAAGTTTATAGCTAAAAGTGCCTACTTCAAAAAAGAAGAAAAACTTCAAAGAAAAAACTGGGTGATGCATCTTAAAGAATGATAAAAACGAGAGCAAACCAAACCCAAAATTAGAAGAAAAGAAATAAGAAAACTTAGAGCAGAAATAAATGAACTTGAAATGAAAACAATACAAAAGATCAAGTAAACAAAAAATTGGTTTTTTTGAAAAACTAAATAAAATTGACAAACTGTTAACCAAACAAACTAAGAAAAACAGAAGATCCAAATAAATAACATCAGATGGCCGGGCGCGGTGGCTCAAGCCTGTAATCCCAGCACTTTGGGAGGCCGAGACGGGCGGATCACGAGGTCAGGAGATCGAGACCATCCTGGCCAACACGGTGAAACCCCGTCTCTACTAAAAAATACCAAAAAAAAGCTAGCCGGGCGAGGTGGCGGGCGCCTGTAGTCTCAGCTACTCCGGAGGCTGAAGCAGGAGAATGGCGTGAACCCAGGAGGCGGAGTTTGCAATGAGCTGAGATCCAGCCACTGCACTCCAGCCTGGGCCACAGAGCGAGACTCCGTCTCAAAAAAAAAAACCAAAAAACATCAGATATGAAAAAGGAGACATTACAACTGATACCACAGAAATTCAAAGTATCATTAGTGGCTACTATGAACAACTATATGCCAATAAATTGGGATATCTAGAAGAAATAGACAAATTCCTAGACAGATACAACCTACCAGGATTAAACCATGGAGAAATTTTTAAAAAATGAACACACCAATAACAATTAACAAGGTTGAAGCCATAATAAAAAGTTGTTTAGTAAAGAAAAGCCTGGGCTCCAGTGCTTCATTGCTAAATTCTATCAAACATTTAAAGAAGAATTAATACCAATGCTACTCAAACTATTCCAAAAAATAGAGGAGGAGGGAATACTTTCAAACTCATTCTATGAGGCCAATGTAACCCTGATACCAAAACCAGACAAAGACACAACAACAAACAAAAACTACAGGCCAATATACCTGATGAATATTGTTACAAAAATCTGCAACAAAATACTAGCAATCCAATTTCAACGATACATTAAAAAGATCATTCATAATGACTAAGTGGGATTTATCCCTGAGATACAGGGATGGTTCAGCCTACACAAATGAATCATATCAAGAGAATGAAGGACAAATCCATATGTTTGTTTCAATGAATGTGGAAAAGCATGTGATAAGATTCAACATTCCTTCACAATAAAAACCCTAAAAAAATTGGGTATGGAAGGAACATACCTCCATGTAATGAAAGCCATATACAACAGACCCACAGCTAGTATCATACTGAATGGGGAAATACTGAAAGCTTTTCCTCTATGTTCTGGTACATGACAAAAACACCAACTTTCACCACTGTTATTCAACACAGTACTAGAAATCCTGTGAGATTCAATCTACCAGATTGCTCTAGAGCAATCAGAGAAGAGAAAGAAATAAAGGGCATCCAAATTGGAAAAGAATAAATTAAATTATCCTTGTTTGCAGATGATATGATCTCATATTTGGAAAAACCTAACAACTCCACCAAAAAAACTACTAGAACTGATAAACCAATTTAGTAAAGTTGCAGGATACAAAAATCAACATACAAAAATCAATAGTGTTTGTATATGCCAACAATGAACAATCTGAAAAAGAAATAAAAATGTAATCCCATTTACAACAACCACAAATAGAGTTAAGCACCTAGGAATTAACCAAAGAAGTGAATTATCTCTATAATGAAACTTATAAAACACTGATTAAAGAAATTGAAGAGGACATACAAAAAATGAAAAGATACCCCACATTCATGGATTGGAAGAATCAATATTGTTAAAATGTCCACACTACCCAAAGCAACCTACAAATTTAATGCAAGCCTTAACAAAATACCAATGACATTCTTCACAGAAATAGTAAAAGCAATCTTAAAATTTATCTAAAACCACAGAAGGCCCAGAATAACCAGTTATCCAAGCAAAAAGAACAAAACTGGAGGAATCATACTACCTGATGTCAAATTATTCTACACAGCTATAGTAACCAACACAGCATGGTGCTGGCATAAAAACAGATACACAGATCAATGGAACAGAATAGAGAATACAAAAACAAATTCACACACCTACAATAAACTCATTTTAGACAAGGATGCCAAGAACATATATTGGGGAAAAGTTAGTCTCTTCAATAAATGGTGCAGGGAGAACTGTATATATCCATATATAGAAGAATGAAAATAGATTCCTATCTCTCACCATATACAAAAATCAAATCAAAATGGATTAAAAACTTAATTCTGGCTGGGCGCGGTGGCTCAAGCCTGTAATCCCAGCACTTTGGGAGGCCGAGACGGGCGGATCACGAGGTCAGGAGATCAAGACCATCCTGGCTGACACAGTGAAACCCCGTCTCTACTAAAAAATACAAAAAAACTAGCGGGGCGAGGTGGCGGGCGCCTGTAGTCCCAGCTACTCGGGAGGCTGAGGCAGGAGAATGGCGTGAACCCAGGAGGCAGAGCTTGCAGTGAGCCAAGATCACGCCACTGCACTCCAGCCTGGGCGGCAGAGCGAGACTCTGTCCCAAAAAAAAAAAAAAAAAAAAAAAAAAACTTAATTCTGGGAGGCTGAGGCAGGAGAATCGCTTGAACCTGGGAGGCAGATGTTGCGATGAGCCAAGATTGCGGCAATGCACTCCAGCCTGGGCAACAAGAGCGAAACTCTGTCTCAAAAATTTAAAAAAAATTTTTTTTAAATAAAAAAAAAACTTAATTCTAAGACCCAAACCATGAACCTACTACAATAAAACATTGGGGAAACTCTCCAGGACACTGGTATGGGCAAAAACTTCTTGAGTAATACCCCACAAGCACAGGCAACCAATGCAAAAAATGGACAAATGGGATCACATCAAGTTTAAAAACTTCTACACACTAAAGGAAACCATCAACAGAGTAAATAGACAACCAACTGAATGAGATAATACATTTGCAACTATCCATCTGACAAGGGATTAATAACCAGAATATATAAGGAACTCAAACAACTCTGTAGGGGAAAAAAAACCTAATAATCTGATTTTTTTTAATAGGCAAAAGTTTTGAATAGACATTTCTCAAAAGAAGACATACAAATGGCAAACAGGCATATGAAAAGGTGTTCGCCAGGCACAGTGGCTCACGCCTGTAATCCCAGCACTTTGGGAGGTCAAGACGGGTGGATCACGAGGTCAGGAGATCGAGACCATTCTGGCTAACATGGTGAAACCCCGTCTCTACTAAAAATACAAAAATTAGCCGGGCGTGGTGGCGGGCGCCTGTAGTCCCAGCTACAGGGAGGCTGAGGCAGGAGAATGGCATGAACCTGGGAGGCGGAGTTTGCAGTGAGGCAAGATGGTGCCACTGCACTCCAGCCTGGGTGACAGAGCGAGACTCCGTCTCAAAAAAAAAAAAAAAAGAAAAGGTGTTCAACATTACTGATCATCAGAGAAATGCAAATCAAAACTACAATGAGATATCATCTCACCTCTGTTAAAATGGCTTTTATCCAAACGACAGGCAATAGCAAATGCCGGGAAGAATGTGGAGACAAGGGTACCCTCGTACACTGTTGGTGGGAATGTAAATTAGTGTCACCACTATGGAGAACACTTTAGAACTTCTTCCAAAAACTAAAAGTAGAGCTGCCATATGATACAACAATCCCACTGCTGGGTATATACCCAGAAGAAAGGAAAACAGTATGTAGAAGAGACATCTGCACATTCATGTTTGTTGCAGCACTATTTGCAATAGCCAAAATTTCGAAGTAACCTAAGTGTCTTCCAACAGTTGAACGGATAAAGAAAATGTGGTACTTACAATAGAGTAACACTTAGCCATAAACAATAATGAGAGCCTGTCATTTGCAACAACACATATGGACCTGGAGGTCATTATGCTAAGTGAAAAAAGCCAGGCACAGAAAGGCAAACTCTGCATGTTCTCACTTATTTGTGTCATCTGAAAACCAAAACAATTGAACTCAAGACAGACAATAGAAGGATGTTTATCAGGTTGGGAAGGGTAGTGAGGGGGTGAGGATGAGGTGGGGATGGTTAATCAGTGCAAAGAAATAGAAGAATGAATAAGATCTATTATTTGATAGTGTAACCAGGTGACTATATTCAATAATAATTAAATTGTACATTTAAAATGACTAAAAGAGTATAATTGGATTATTTTTAACACAAAGAATAAATGCTTGAGGGGTTGGATACTCCATTTTGCATTATGTGATTATTACACATTGCAAGCCTGTATCAAAACATCTCATGTACCACATAAGTATATATATACCTCTATGTACTTGCAAAAATTAAAATTTCAAAAGGCTCAATAATTTAGATCCACTTTTATTTTTTGTAGAAGGAACCTTTTTAATGGCCTGCTTGATTTTTGCTATCCAACCTTTACTCATGGTAATTTTATGAGAAACCATGGCAGTATTTACTTGAATAACAGTGACCCATATACTCAAAATGAATTACTTTAGAAATTGCTATTTTGGGAACAAAACTCTCTAGCCTTCTCTTCAGAAATTGTTATGCCCAGACCGTTTATTCCCCGAAGAAGACCACCAGAGTCCAGAGTCAAAGCTAAGCAGCAAGGATCTTTATTACAGGTTCGAACCTGGAACTCTCCCTCGCTCGTGAAACGAGACGGGCAGGAGAGCTCCCCCACTCAGCTCCGAACAATGTTATATAGTCTAAGAAAAGTGGGCATAGAGTTATTATACAAATCAGATATATGATTGGCTAGTGTTTGAACAAGGCGATTTGGCTAACTATGATTGTGTCTCTAACCTCATTTTTATCAAAGTCAGTCACTGGTATAACACAACATAAAACTGTCATTTATGAAGTAAAAATTGCAGACAAAATAATTTTATTTATATATATAAATATATAGATATAGGTATCCATATACAGACAGTGCCTGTTTTCTATGTAATTATAGTATTCTGATCAGAGTTTGTTTTCATGTGAACACAAGTCCTTTCACTGACTCTGGGTCTAAGGATAGATCACATCATTTCCCTGTCTACACTCCTGGAATAGATAGGAGAAGATGTCACAGATTTAATATTTATTTAAAATAACATTTATCTAAAATAATTCTCTCAGGTACTTATCTCCCCTTACCCAGCTGTCTAACTACTTGCAGGTTTGGAGGTAAGTGAAAGGTAGCACAGGAGAAGCATAATTGTGATTTGCTTGAAGGCTTATATAGTGATCTTCTCTTCTTTTGCCGATAAATGCCACATCACAATTTCATCATTTCATTTCGAGTGGTGCTATGCACATGGTTGTATTGTAAAGTTGCTGCTAGTCCTGCTAGATTGTTTTACATTGAAGTGGAGAGGAGGGAAAAGAAGACAAGGAGATGAGGAGTACATTCTGAACCTTTTGTAGGATATTTATACACCTTAAATTCAGAAGGATGGTATTTCATCAAAATTTTCATGGCCCTTTTTCTATGTATAAACATCCCATAATGTTTGCTTACATATTGATTTAGTTAGCAAACTTTGTTTCATGCCATTAAACTGTTACATGTTGAAATAATCTGGGTAAATAAACTATATCAATGCCACTTTCATTATTTGTCTAACTTGATTTTATATGTATTTCTGTGATAGAGAAGATTCATTATGAAAGTTAAGATATTGGTTCCGTGGTATTCTCTTTTGCCAGTATTATACCAGGTATAGGCTGCATCTGCAGCTAGGGTAATGTTTAAATACAAACAGTAAAATACTTTTCTTGTACACCGCTGAGATTTCAAGGTTATGGCAGTATGTACTAGACTAATCTCACCATTTACTTTATAAACCAAGTTTTTTGTGAATGGAATTGCATTTTCATTTACTACATTTGTGTTTTTAAAAATCCAATAAAAATATTTTACTACTGCAATACATAGTCTACCTATTTATATTTTGGATAAAACCAAGTTTATATATAAGATGTAGTTAAACTGCAGTGTACTTATTCAAAAACAGCCTGTAATGGTCAATAATAATATTTGGATCCAGTTTTAACTACAGTTACTAAAATGAATATTTGAAAAATTCTTTTAGTTTTTCCTTTTTGGTTTTGACTTTAGTTTGACTTGACATTAATAAATGTAGTTTCAAATACCGAATAAAAGTCCTCTCATAGACGCTTTAATGGGTACATTAAATCTTTGAAGCCATATTCCAAAAATTGTAAACATTTATAAACTGTTGTTTCAAAAGAAATAATGAAAAGCATTTGATATATATATAATGGAATATTATTCAGCCATAAAATCAAAGAATGAAATCCTGTCATTTGCAGCAACATGGATCGAACTGGAGGTCCTTATGTTAAGTGAAATAAGCCAGGCACAGAAAGAAAAATATTGCATGTTCTCTCCCACTTGTGAAAGCTAAAAAAGTGGATCTTATCCAAGTAGAGGGTAGAATGTTGGTTACCAGAGGCTAGGAAAAGGAGGAGGATGGGGGGAGGATGAAAACAAGTTAATGAAGGGATACAAAACTATGGTTAGAAGGAATAAGTTCTAGTATTTGATATTATAGTAGGGAAACCATAGTTTATAATCATTTATTATATATTTCAAAAACAGCTAGAAGATTTGTAATATTCCCAACACAAAGAAAAGATAAATGTTTAAGGTATAATGGTTATCCCAATTACCATGAGTTGATTATTACCCATTGTATACAGGTATCCAAATACCACATGAACCCTAAAAATATGCACAACTCATATATACTTATATATATATATGAATTTGATATTTAGCAGTATAAAAAGCAGCAATAAACCTGAAATGAATCATTTCAACCCTGACTGCAAACAATATAAATTTGATTTGTTAGTCTTTACTATTTACATGACTAGTATAGTTTTCCAAAACCATTATCATAAGCAGAATGACCTGATTTTCAGATATTTCTGTTGTCTAAGAGAGAACTGCATAAAAAGGCTAGCTTCATTCCTACTTCAGGAAAATCGATAAGTAGAATTTTTTTTCCTGGGTCGTTTGTATCATCTGAAATTCATAAATATATAATTCCTAAAGTACATTTTTTTTTTTTTTTTTTTTTTTGAGACGGAGTCTCGCTCTGTCACCCAGGCTGGAGTACAGTGGCCGGATCTCAGCTCACTGCAAGCTCCGCCTCCCGGGTTCACGCCATTCTCCTACCTCAGCCTCCCGAGTAGCTGGGACTACAGGCGCCCGCCACCTCGCCCGGCTAGTTTTTTGTATTTTTAGTAGAGACGGGGTTTCACCGTGTTAGCCAGGATGGTCTCGATCTCCCGACCTCGTGATCCGCCCGTCTCGGCCTCCCAAAGTGCTGGGATTACAGGCTTGAGCCACCGCGCCCGGCCTACATTTTTCTATAATGTATTTTGTTCCAGATATTAAAAGTGTGCGTACATGTATTTGTATTGCTTTAATTCAAAGTAACCCCTCAAAAATGTACTTTGACTAGCAAGTATGTTTTTGAGAAAGTCTATAAAGTTTACTAGGTTGCAAGCATGGATTATAGAATTTATTTTAATTAATATGGATAGTACCAGCTATACAACGCAATGTTTGTATTTAAAGCCAACTCTGACTCATCCATGGTCATGAAAAACAATGATCATTACAATAATAATTTCTAAAATGTACTAAGCAAAGACTACCCTATGTGCTTCATATATTTTTAAAATTTAATCCTTTCAATGCTCAGAAGGAGGAGTTGTTATTTTTCCCCCCATTTTACACATTTGAAGATTGGGGATAGGTTAAAGGACTTACCCAGGGTCACACAGTTAGAAAGTGGCATAGAAAGCACTTAAATTCCCATCTCCCTGGCATCAGAATTGGTATTCATAAATCCCACCCTATTCTCAGGACCAAGTACCCTTTGTGCGCACCAAGTCTCACAAAATGAAATAGGACAATTTTGATTATCCAGTTGAACTTACTCACCTGGGATTCTTTTTTTTTTTTTTTTTTTTTGAGACGGTCTCGCTCTGTCTCCCAGGCTGGAGTGCAATGGTGTGATCTCAGCTCACTGCAAGCTGCGCCTCCCGGGTTCACGCCATTCTCCTGCCTCAGCCTCCCGAGTAGCTGGGACTACAGGCGCCCACCACCGCATCCGGCTAATTTTTTGGAGTTTTTAGTAGAGACAGGGTTTCACCGTGTTAGCCAGGGTGGTCTCAATCTCCTGACCTCGTAATCCACCTGCCTCGGCCTCCCAAAGTGCTGGGATTACAGGCGTGAGCCACTGCACCCGGCCGGGAATTCTTGCATAAATAAAATTTTTAAAGGAGTTACTTAGGGCCAGACAAAATACATCCAAGAAGTAACAGTAGGTATGACTGAGCCTGATATAAAGATCTGCATTTAAAGTATTTAAGTAGTAAGTAGAAGGCTTTCACAAGTTAAAAGAAAAACAAACAATTGTGGTTAATTATAAGTAGGTGAATTCTTAATGTTAAAGGAGAAATAACAATTAAAAAATTAAGTTAAACTGATATGTATACTAAAAACTTGTTTACTAAAATTGAGATGAGCAGCAAAGAATGTGGAGTAGCTTCAACTTGCCTATCAAAAAGTGAACTTCACTATGCCATAAAATTTACAGTAGCCAAAGTGTCATAATCGGATTTTAGTTTTAGTAGGGTCAGAGAGAAATTACATTTTAACTCTGATTAATTCCAACATCTTGTTAATTGCATACTTTGACAATCTAGTTAATGAGACCATTGACAGAAAAATGTAAGATCAATTGTTTTTACTGAAGCTTTTCCAATTCTATTCCCTTCACAAAAATAAACTGATAAATTATATGGGAAAAATCTGTATTTGTAACTAGGAAACAAACTGCTAGGCCAATAACTTTGCTGAGGCAGGTAGCCTGCAGTATAAAGGGCATTTATTTTTAGGTAAACTGTAGGTGTTCAAGAATTACCTATTGGCAGGCCGGGCGCGGTGGCTCAAGCCTGTAATCCCAGCACTTTGGGAGGCCGAGGCGGGTGGATCACGAGGTCAGGAGATCGAGACTATCCTGGCTAACATGGTGAAACCCCGTCTCTACTAAAAATACAAAAAACTAGCCGGGCGTGGTGGCGGGCGCCTGTAGTCTCAGCTACTCGGGAGGCTGAGGCGGGAGAATGGCGTGAACCCAGGAGGCGGAGCTTGCAGTGAGCCGAGATCACGCCACTGCACTCCAGCCTGGGAGACACAGCGAGACTCCGTCTCAAAAAAAAAAAAAAAAAAAAAAAAAGAATTACCTATTGGCAAAGGCTACCTTGGTTAGCCACTGTGCAGAAAAGAGTTGAGATACCATGCCTTAGCATTCTATCCTAAGAAACGTCTGCTTGTAACTTTGGCCCTTGGCTGACATCTGTTAACTTGGATTTCAAGAGAGTTCCTACCATTCCCAGAACTGATAACAGCGGCTCGTTGTGCCAAAACTGTACAACCAATGTGGTTTATGCTGAACCCCTGCTTTCCTTCTGCTTGTCTGGAAATTTGGTACATGATACCTACATGACCAGCCTCCAGTCAAAATCCTGGGTGCTGAGTCCCTAGTGGGCTTCCCTGTGCAGAAACATCACACACATGTTGCTGCATTTTTTTTTTGTTTGTTTGTTTGAGATGGAGTCTTGCTCTGTCGCCCAGGCTGGAGTGCAGTGGCCGGATCTCAGCTCACTGCAAGCTCCGCCTCGCGGGTTTACGCCATTCTCCTGCCTCAGCCTCCCGAGTAGCTGGGACTATAGGCGCCCGCCACGTCGCCCGGCTAGTTTTTTTTTTTTTGTATTTTTTAGTAGAGACGGGGTTTCACCGTGTTAGCCAGGATGGTCTCGATTTCCTGACCTCGTGATCCGCCCGCCTCGGCCTCCCAAAGTGCTGGGATTACAGGCTTGAGCCACCGCGCCCGGCCTTGCTGCATTTTTTTTTTTTCTGGGGAAGAGTTTGCTCTGAGTGACCCTCATGAGAGGAAGAGAACATGAAGAGGCTAGCACATAGATTTGTCCACATTCTGCCTGAATCTTTTCCCTTTATGATCAGGCTGTGTAATTATACTATTTCTCTAGTAAATCTTCTACATATGTACGACTATTTGCTGAGTCCCACGAGTTTTTCTAATGAATCTCCAAATGTGGTTGTGGTCTCACAGACCTTTGACGCAGGCACTTTCCATAGGCATCTTATTTCCACAGACTTTAATTTAAAAAGCAGTACAGGGTTAATATGTTCCATCAGAAATTTGTGGAGAGACTTGGCATTTGGCGACTGTGCTGATAATATAAATAAACTCCAAATGTATTTGCAATATGTGATTTCAATACATCACTCTGCAATGGGCATTTTACACAGTGAAACGGAAGGAAATCAGGAAGGCAGTGGATGCACACAGCAGAAACAATAGTGGACTTTTAAAGAAAAATAAGCACAAGTGTCATTGTTCTTTTATCCTTAGGGCACAATTATTCTTTGTTCTGAGAAATGTGAGAAAAAAAATCTAAGAAGCCATGTAAAGATCTCTTGTAGACTTCCAAAAATATCAGCTGAGGGAGAAAGTAGGCAGAGATAGAAAGGAATCATGTTATTAATTAATGCTATCTTTCAAAATTACAGAAACCACGTTTGCTACATTGTCAGTGTGTTCTGTCTGCTCTTTTTTTCAGATATAGGAGAGCTGTTATTCATTTGTGAACAAAGGAAGCAAAAATATTCCTACTCTGTTTGGAAATTGAATTGAAAACAGAAAAGAAGAAAGCAGAGTGTTCATACAGATCATCACATCAAAAGAAAATATTCCTGCCATCAAATTAAAATAAAATACCGATTCCATAATAAATATGTCACAAAGAGCTACCGTAACACAGTGTAACATGCTGGAGACAATAATTCCATGTACATCTTTTAAGCATCACTGTAATTCTTTCCTCATCCTTTAAACCAATGTGATTTTTTTTTTTTTTAGAATGAGTAACATGTAGTGTTATTGTAGCAGGACGAGCGGCAGACAAAACTCCTCAGACACCGAGTTACAGAAGGAAGGGGTTTATTCGGCCGGGGGCATCGGCAAGACTTCAGTCTCAAGAGCAGAGCTCCCCGGGTAACCAATTCCTGTCCGTTTTAAGGGCTCACAACTCTAAGGCGGTGCATGTGAGAGGGTCGTGATTGATAGAGCAAGCAGGCGGTACATGACTGGGGGTTGTGTGTACCGGTAATTAGACTGGAACAAAACAAGATAGGGATTTTCACAGTGCATTTCTATACAATGTCTGTAATCTATAAGATAACAGAACCAATTAGGTCAGGGGTCAATCTTTAACTACCAGGCCCAGGGTGTGGTGCCGGGCTGTCTGTCTGCCTGTGGATTTCATTTCTGCCTTTTAGTTTTTACTTCTTTCTTTGGAGGCAGAAATTGGGCATAAGACAATATGAGGGATGGTCTCCTCTCTTATTATGACAGTGTTGAACACATTTCATGTAGTTTCACAGAGCATTTCCAGAAAATGAGTAGCAATTTAAGACAGATTTAATCTATTGAGAGTATGACTCCAAATTATTTTCCTATTCTTTAAGATTCCTGTGACATTTATGCATCCTTGGCATCTACTCCCTTTGTTTTTCCCCTTTCCATCCACTTACTATGTTATGTCACCTTATTTTTTCCTACAAATTAATGACTTCTTAATAGAGAAGAAGTTATTAACACACTGGCCTTAAGGGGAAATGCAAGAGGATAGAATTCAAAAAAAGGTAATGAGAATGATAAACAGTTCGAGGACTGTAGATTTTTATCATTATGATACAATTACTCTAATTATAATGGCACGCCTATTAAAATGATCTGTCATTAAAATTGCAGTGTTGTGGCAGATAATTTTGTCTATCAGATAATTTTAATATTGTCCTAAAATGATACTGATACTGTTTTTTTGTTTGTTTGTTTGTTTTTTTTTTTTGAGACGGAGTCTCGCTCTGTAGCCCGGCTGGAGTCCAGTGGTGGGATCTCGGCTCACTGCAAGCTCCGCCTCCCGGGTTTACGCCATTCTCCTGCCTCAGCCTCCCAAGTAGCTGGGACTACAAGCGCCCGCCACCTCGCAGGGCTAGTTTTTTGTATTTTTTTTAGTAGAGACGGGGTTTCACCGTGTTAGCCAGGATGGTCTCGATCTCCTGACCTCGTGATCCGCCCGTCTCGGCCTCCCAAAGTGCTGGGATTACAGGCTTGAGCCACCGTGCCCGGCCAAATGATACTGTTTCAATGCTCTCAGCCCAGTTAGAATATATCAATTATTTATAACAATGATATTTTTGTTTCTGTTACACCCTTCTTAATAAAGTTGTATGGATTTGGCTTCACAAAATTTTGACTTTAAACTCCTTTAAGAAAGGGAAATTAATTCATCACTCTTTGCTGGTACTTTTATCTGAACATTCCCCAACTCTCTTCCCAATGCTTACTCCATAATAGGAATTTGAAAGGGAAAAATGTAGGGGGTTATAGGAATACTTTACTCCTTTTGGTGCTCTGTTATAAAAATTATTTTTCCTTTTTAATTCATAATTGGCAGGAGAACAGCAACTGTAATGATTTCAATTCTAGACTTTCCATTGAGTTCTTCTTTATAGTTCCATTTCTCTGCTGAGATTTCCTGTCCTTATATTTATTGTGAGAGTATTTTTATTTATTTTCCTGGGCATAGTTGAAATAGTTCCTTTAATATCCTTGCCTAACAGTTTAGATAATTGCATCATGTTAGGGTTCATCTCTGTTGATTGCCTTTTCTCCTAAAAATAAAATGGGCCACTTTTTTTTGTTTGTTTTATTGAGTAATTTTGGATTTTACCCAGGATATTGTGAATGTTATGTTGTGGAGACTCTAGGTTCTGTTATACCCTCCTGAAGAGTTGATTTTGATTGATGTAGTTTTGTTGGCTTGTTTTTTAATCAGGCACAACATTTGGTTGGTCTCAAAGTGCGTGATCCAAATTTTCTGAAGCGGCAACAGTTCAAATTTCAGTTTATTTAGATTTAGCTGTGTTAACTTGAGCCTACCTGGCACTATTTGTGGTTCAGTCACAGAAATGAAGAAAGTTTATAGAGAGAACTTGGCACACTCCCCCTGGCACACTCCCCCTCTGTCTCCTTTTCCGTGTCACTCCCTCACTTTCCCTTTCCTGTGGTTTCTCTGAACTCTGTTCTCTGAATCTTCAGGCCAGGAATACTACAGGTTTCCTTTTCCTTTTTTTTTTTTTTTTTTTCATTATTATCCTTTAAGTTCTAGGGTACATATGCACAACGTGCAGGTTTGTTACATATGTATACATGTGCCATATTGGTGTGCTGCACCCTTTAACTTGTCATTTACATTAGGTATATCTCCTAATGCTATCCCTCCCCCCTCCCCCCACCCCATGACAGGCCCTGGTGTGTGATGTTCCCCACCCTGTGTCCAAGTGATCTCATTGTTCAATTCCCACCTATAAGTGAGAACATGTGGTGTTTGGTTTTCTGTCCTTGCAATAGTTTGCTGAGAATGATGGTTTCTAGCTTCATCCATGTCCCTACAAAGGACATGAAGTCATCCTTTTTTATGGCTGCATAGTATTCCATGGTGTATAAGTGCCACATTTTCTTAATCCAATCTGTCATTGATCAACATTTGGGTTGGTTCCAAGTCTTTGCTATTGTGAATAGTGCCGCAATAAATATACATGTGCATATGTCTTTAAGCAGCATGATTTATAATCCTTTGGGTATATACCCAGTAATGGGATGGCTGGGTCAAATGGTATTTCTAGTTCTAGATCCTTGAGGAATCGCCACACTGTCTTCCACAATGGTTGAACTAGTTTACAGTCCCACCAACAGGCACTTCTCAAAAGAAGACATTTATGCAGCCAAGAGACACAAGAAAAAATGCTCATCATCACTGGCCATCAGAGAAATGCAAATAAAACCACAATGAGATACCATCTCACACCAGTTAGAATGGCAATCATTAAAAAGTCAGGAAACAGAAGGTGCTGGAGAGGATGTGGAGAAACAGGAATACTACAGGTTTTCTATCAGAGTTTTAACCACTCTGTGTAGAGCTACCTTTGTTTTGTCCTAACGCTAAAAGGTAAAAAGCTAACCCTATCCCCTGTTCTTTCTTTCAAGTTTCAAGCTTCCTTTTGGATATTTTCTTCCAGAATTTTGTTTTGTTTTGTTTTCTGTGGCAGGGTTGGATCTGGTAGAGCTACTCAGCTATACTATTCATAATAGCCAAACTCTATAGCTATATGTGATTTCAAACAGTACAACTGTAAAATAAACTTTGTGACTGTAAAAGTTTCTATGCTGTTTTTGCTAGTTGCTAGTCAGATGCTATAATAAAATAATTTAAATCGTTAATACAGCTAATAAAGCTAATAAAATTCAGCCTTTCTATAAGCTATTTAAAATTTTAAAACAGAATTTTTCAGAAGACCATAAAGTAACAATAGGAAGTAAATGGAAAAATAATTACCTGGTAATTCACATTATAAATTAAGAATGTTTGAGAGAAGAGTAAGTGGCATTACAGAAGCCATAGGTGAGAAGTAAATAAAAAGACTGTGACCTTGATTCTAAGTCATTGGAGATAAAGACATTGTAACTCAGTGCACATTTTCTCCCTCAAAGTCTGATGTGGGTCGGCAGGGGCTTTCCTACATTTGGTGACTCAGGAATCCAGCTTCCTACCATCTTGTGATGGTGCCATGTAGACATGCTACCTCCATAACCTTTGCTACAGGGGAAAAGAGTGCCAGAGAGTTGTACACAGTCATTTTACAGCTAGACCTGGAAATGTCATGCCACTTCTGCCTACCTCTCATTGGTTAGAACCCAGTGAAATGGCCCTAATGCAACTGCATCTGCAAAAGAGGCTAAAAATGATGTTCTTTTGTGTGTCTAGGAAAAGAAGGTAGTTTGGTAAACAAATAGCATGTCTATGCCACATTCTCCTTTCAATCAAGTCTAGCAGCAGAAGTAAAAAGACATGATTTTTACTCCACATTTCTCTTCTCAGTAAGGGTAGAGATAGTACTTTCTTTCCACAAAAAGAAACTTGCTACTTTTGGGGGCTACTTTTTGGGCAATATTACCAAGAACATTGAGAGAAACAAGATTACTTCAGAAAAAAAGTATTTATGGAGTTTATTTAAAGGGAGCAAAGGAATAAAGAGTAATATCTTTATTTATAGACAGACAATATTTTGGGAGTTTCTGGTATTGTAAATGTCATTGCTGCTCCCTCTTAGTAGCAGTCTTCTTAGCAACCTGCTCTATGTTACAACAGCAATACAGAATCTGTCGTTGTTGTATAATAAGAGACAAAGGGTTTATGATTTCTGCGTTTTTACAAAGGTAATCTATAGCCTATATGGAGGTTAGGAGCACTGGAGACCTGTCACTGAGAGTTGGTGCAGCTGGGGCTATATTCATACTGATTGACCTTTATCCCCAAGGAGGCTGGTGGCCTGCTTTGATCTTTCTCTCTCTCTTGGCATGTAAGAGAGACCTACATGTAATCCATTCAGAAACCTCAAAGCGTCCAAAGTTCTCCATTGATTAGATTACCGGATCTCTCCTTAAAAACATTCCTTGCATTAGATTTTGGACTTATTATGCATCCATTGTTTTATTGTTACAGTTGACTTTATTATTATTTTATTTAGAAGATCTTAGCTAACTTCCATAGAGGTTTATCTGGTTGGTTTCTTTGTTTTAACTGTCTAAACTCTTTTTTCAATTTTATTTAGTCAATACTTAACATATTTAGCTGTATTTTTAAAACTCCTTTCATACACACATACAGAGAGGGAGAGAAGTAGAGAGAGAAAGTAAAAGATATACACAATATGGTATTTTTGTAGAGAAAGTATCAAAAATGATTTTTCCAAAAAAGCCATCGTCTCTTCTACAATAGATAATTTTAGCAAAAAAATTATATTATTTTAAGTATAGTCTACAGTATTTTCTACTATAGAATTTATGCAATATAAAGTACTTGAAAAATAATCCCCAAAAATCAAAAGATAAACAAACATAACTCATAATCCCATCATTCAATCACTATTTAATATTTAGAAAACTTTTGCAATGAAAATTTAATGATGTTTATAAATGGATATAGAGAGAAAATCCAGTATAAAATCAAGAACAGCTGGTTAGCTGAGTAGGTGGTCCATAGAAATCGAGTGGGAGATTTGAGACATTGACATTAGAAGAGCATAAAGCAACTAAATGATTGAAACAGAGTGAAAATGTTATAAAGATATGGGTTTAAAATATTTAAAAGGAAAAGTAAAGGAAGTAGTAAGCCACAAGCAAACTTTCTTAAATCAAGAAAAATCCCTCCTGCTAGTTCCTTGATGGAAAAAGTTAGAGATAACTTACTAGCTTTCAATATAGAAAAAAATGATGTCACCCCTAAACCAAGTAACATTACCCCTAAGAGCCCACTGGGACTTCAGCCTAGCCAAAGTGAGTCAGAGTTTCTTCCCAACTGAAATAAAGAGCATGAGGTAAAACTAATGAATCTGATTTTATGGTCCAAGTTGGGGAAAGAGCAATCTGACAATTTCCTCACTGGATGCAAGAAAAAGAAGTTATTCTGTTTATTTTTATCTTGGTATTTTATATGTATGTCCAGCATCTTTTTTTCAAACGAGTACTTCCATTTAGGACTGACAACAGAGAAAAATGCACACTCAGGCTAGATTTTACTTATTATTGAGTTCAAAATTGAATAAGAAATGGCTGTAAAAGCTCAAGAACTTACATAGAGTCATTAAATAATATGCAGGGGAGCATAACTGAGAGAAGGCAAGGAAGAAGATAGGGAAGAAGCTGAAAACAAAGGAGGGAAAGAGGGAAGGCATGTGAGAAGTAGGGAGGATTTTTCTTTACAATTCAAATAGATGTTGTTTTGAAAGGAAATGGGCCATGTATGCTACAAGTTCACAAATTCAATCTGAAAATCTCCATTACCAAAGTGTCCGGCCTCTGAGCCCAAGCCAACTCATCGCATCCCCTGTGACTTGCACGTATACGCCTGTGACTTGCACGTCCGCATCTCCTGTGACTTGCACGTCCGCCCGCCCAGATGGCCTGAAGTAACTGAATAATCACAAAAGAACTGAAAAGGCCCTGCCCCGCCTTAACTGATGACATTCCACCACAAAAGAAGTGAAAATAGCTGGTCCTTGCCTTAAGCGATGACATTACCTTGTGAAATTCCTTTTCCTCGTTCATCCTGGCTCAAAAAGCTCCCCCACTGAGCACCTTGTGACCCCCACTCCTTCCCGCCAGAGAACAACCCCCCTTTGACTGTAATTTTCCTTTACCTACCCAAATCCTATAAAATGGCCCCACCTTTATCTCCCTTCGTTGACTCTCTTTTCGGACTCAGCCCGCCTGCACCCAGGTGATTAAAAAGCTTTATTGCTCACACAAAGCCTGTTTGGTGGTCTCTTCACAGGGACGCGCATGACACAAAGTTCTTAAATTGCTTTCAAAAGAGATTACTGCTTATTTTCTCACAGTTTAGGCATTCTAGGTATAATCCCTGCTTAAAATATCAATGTGATTAACTTTTTAGTTTACTTTTGGAAATTTGTCTCTAATTAAGCCAAGTGTAGCAGGCCAAATAATGCCCACTAAAGGTATACATGTCCTAGTCTTTGGAACTTGCAAATGTATTATCTAACATGGAAAAAGGAACTTCGCAAATGTGATTAAGTTATGGATTTTGAGATGTTAAGATTATACTGGATTTTTCAAATGGGCCTTAAACATAATCAGAAAGATTCTTACAACAAGGAAAAAGAAGAGATTTGGTGACAGAAAAGGAAATGTGACAATGGAAGCAAGAAGTTGGAGTGATGTGAGGAAGAGGATGAAGGGAACCATTAGCTAAGAAATGCTGGCAACTTCCAGAATTTGCAAAAGGCATAGAAGCAAATCATCTGATGAAGCCTCTAGAAGAAATATACTCTGCCAACATCTTAATTTTAGACTTTTTTGGACTTTAAACAGTTCTGAACTCCAGAACTGTGAGATATTAAATATATGTTGTTTTAAGTCTCTAAGTTGGTGGTTATTTGTTACAGCAACAGTAGGAAACAGCAAGTCAATTTGAATAGATCTGAAAGCTTTAAAAAAGGCTATTACATACATATAATATGTATATTACAAGGCTATATATATGTGGAGATATAGATGGATAGATAGATGGAGGCATATCATTATCTATCTGTCTATCTATCTTTAAACTATCTGACATGTTAGATTTTTAATATAAAATGGAAAATAAATACAGTGCTGTAGCACATTCCCCTGGAATCATATGACGGTACTGTTATAATATGTAATATTGCTATACCACTTGTGATAGTGGTAAAACGCAAATGAAATATAAATACGGCAAAAACTGTCTTAACTGACCTTCTCTTAAAGTAGTTGTAGATTAACTGATGATCTCCGTTTCAACTGTAACACATAGAAACTTACGTTCACAGCACCTCGAATATTCTTGGACAATAATACTCCTGCTTACTTCTGATTCCTCCACTTAAGTGCTGTGTTCTAAAAACAGTTGTATTTTATCCTTAAACTATTTACTTTCATTGTACACCTGTAATTTGATCATAACTATTGTGATCCTTTATACACAGTTTTAATTACATAATTTGACTAAATGACAGTCAAATTAAGTAATTTGACTAAAATGATAGATACAAATTAAAAAGAAATTTCTTGTTTCCTTAAAAATGCTTTGGAAAGATTTAATGCTAATGAATAGCTAATAAAAATTGTTGCTAGGCCGGGCGCGGTGGCTCAAGCCTGTAATCCCAGCACTTTGGGAGGCCGAGGCGGGTGGATCACGAGGTCAGGAGATCGAGACTATCCTGGCTAACATGGTGAAACCCCGTCTCTACTAAAAATACAAAAAACTAGCCGGGCGTGGTGGCGGGCGCCTGTAGTCTCAGCTACTTGGGAGGCTGAGGCGGGAGAATGGCGTGAACCCGGGAGGCGGAGCTTGCAGTGAGCCGAGATCACGCCACTGCACTCCAGCCTGGGAGACACAGCGAGACTCTGTCTCAAAAAAAAAAAAAAAAAAAAAAAAAATTGTTGCTAAAGTATGTATGGGGGAGACAACTTAAAAGTTTTGAAAGTGATCATAAAAATCTGGAAGGATTCCATAGTTAGATTGCTTCCCAAATGTCTTTAGTTTCTTAAAGTTCCTCCTCTAAAGACATCCAAAAATGGAAGTCAGAGATGCTGTTGTCCTGATTAAGAGTACAACTTAAGAGCCAGACATCCTGTGCTTTAATTTTATATCTACCATTTACTAATCATAAATTTTAGGCAAGTTTCTTACCCTCATATGTAAAATGAGGATAATAATAGTTGCTACCTCCAAGAGATACTGGGAGGATTAGTAATAGCTAGTGCATAGTAGTGCTCAATTATTAATATTAATATTATTACTGCTACCATTGATGTGGTTAATTCAAGAATGACTACCTGGAACATTTATTGATGGAGCCATACTCAAAGAAGAGGCTTGGGCTTTACGTCAAAAAAAAAAAAAACACCTGATAAATAAATGCACATGTTATCTTTATGTTAAATTTTTCTATTCTCTTATTTGGCCAACTTTGCCAATTAACAAACCAGTTCCAGTCCTAATCACTTCTGATGAAGGGTTTTCTTATAGACTGATTTAAATTTCTGTAAATTATTAGCTTAAAAACACATATATAAGACACAAATTTTATGAAAATTCAAAGCTCCTGTGGCAAATAAGCATCACTCCATCCAATCTTTTCTTCTCATCCTTGTTTTTTAAGATTAATAGTCTAAAACAATGAAACAATATGCCTGCAGCCCATAACACCCCATCTCACTTTGATTCTTCTCTTCTGTTGTAGCAGGACCAGCGGCAGACAAAACTCCTCAGACACCGAGTTACAGAAGGAAGGGGTTTATTCGGCCGGGGGCATCGGCAAGACTTCAGTCTCAAGAGCAGAGCTCCCCGAGTAACCAATTCCTGTCCCTTTTAAGGGCTCACAACTCTAAGGGGGTGCACGTGAGAGGGTCGTGATTGATTGAGCAAGCAGGGGGTACGTGACTGGGGACTGTTTGCACCGATAATTAGATCGGAACAAAACAAGATAGGGATTTTCACAGTGCATTTCTATACAATGTCTGTAATCTATAGATAACAGAACCAATTAGGTCAGGGGTCGATCTTTAACTACCAGGCCCAGGGTGCGGCGTGCCGGGCTGTCTGCCTGTGGATTTCATTTCTGCCTTTTAGTTTTTACTTCTTCTTTCTTTGGAGGCAGAAATTGGGCACAAGACAATATAAGGGGTAGTCTCCTCCCTTACTGTCTCAATGTACCACTCATCTTATACAAGGCTCAAAGCCCTTTCAAGCTGAAATTGCCTTCTGCTGGACCAAAAGGATTCCCTTTGTATCTGCTTTCAAACATTTCAATGTTGTTGAATCTCTGTTGTTATCTTACCTTACAGAACCATACTGAAATAGATGCTTTTAGAGCTATCCTGAGACCTAGCTTGCTGTTTTGCCCGGGATGACTCGGAGATGCCTATTGAACAGAAACAGGAAACAGGAAAGTTACAAAATAAACAGAATTTCTTTTTTCTTCTTTGGGATAATAATAACTACTTATGGTTAGACAATAAAGGGCTGAAGTGAAAAGAGTAGTGGGATCCCAGGTTGCATCTGATAAAATCATCTCAATGTTTTAGTAATTAGGAATTGGGCTTTACTCAAATGTTTTATATTGGAAGTTTGTAATTATTTGGGAACAAATTGTTCCCTACTTTTTGGATTGAATTAGTGCAAAATACCCTAAAGTCTACAGCTGATTATCAAAAGGGAAGGAAGAAAGTATCATCCAAAAATATTTATTAAGGTCAGGCTTTGTTGGGGTTCTTCCCAAGGATTATATGAGACTTGGCTCCTTCTTCCAGCACTAATAGATTTAGGAAAATCAATTCAGATTGTGATGAAATTTAAGATACATTAGAGCTGAAGAC
This sequence comes from Macaca thibetana thibetana, assembly GCF_024542745.1. Taxonomy (NCBI): domain Eukaryota; kingdom Metazoa; phylum Chordata; class Mammalia; order Primates; family Cercopithecidae; genus Macaca; species Macaca thibetana. Next base: position 36,972,319 of record NC_065598.1, read on the forward strand.
AGAATGGCCAACAAACATTCAGACTAAGTAGAAAGAAAAGAGAAAATGACTAAATATTGCCACTTTTTATTTTTGTGTTCTGAAAGCTGGATGTTTGTTTGACTAAAGGAATTCAGGATTCAAATATCTTAGATGAAGAATCACAGCTTTGGCCGGGCGCGGTGGCTCAAGCCTGTAATCCCAGCACTTTGGGAGGCCGAGACGGGCGGATCACGAGGTCAGGAGATCGAGACCATCCTGGGTAACACAGTGAAACCCCGTCTCTACTAAAAATACAAAAACTTAGCCGGGCGAGGTGGCGGGCGCCTGTAGTCCCAGCTACTCGGGAGGCTGAGGCAGGAGAATGGCGTGAACCCGGGAGGCAGAGCTTGCAGTGAGCTGAGATCCGGCCACTGCACTCCAGCCTGGGTGACAGAGCGAGACTCCGTCTCAAAAAAAAAAAAAAAAAAAAAAAAAAAAAGAAGAATCACAGCTTTTAGCATTAAAAGTGAAAGTAACGGTTTAGAGGTAATAGCACAAAGTGAGATGTCAGAAGACCTGGATTCTAGTTCCAGCTCCACTATGTATCAAGGTGAAACTTATGAAATCTCTTACTCTTTCAGAGATGAGTTAACTGGGACCAAACATTTATTGGACTTTAATCTAGAACATTAGATGCAGTGCTTATCCTTTCCTAGTTTTGGATTCATTATTTGTAAAATGGGGATAATAATAGAACCAAACTATTATGGGTAGAAGTGATGATTAGAAGGAATAATGTATGTAAAGAGCATAGCACCGTGTCTGGCATCTAAACAAATATATTAGCTGTAATTTATTTATCCATTTGTTACAGATGAGGTCAGAGAGACTGACAAAAAAAGAACACATGTCAGAATTGATGGCATTAGGTGATTAAAGGGGAGCAATTGTTAAGTCATTATTTATAATTTTATCAACCTCTGAAGAAATGTTGGTACTCCAGAGCAAGTCCTCGAGTGACTACACCCTAGTCAATCAATCAAATTTCTGATCACAAATCTTACTTTTTTATGTGAAGATCCAGAGTCTGTGACTAGCTTTTTCATAGTACCCATTCTGTCTAATTTTAAACAATTAACCTTGGGAGGCCGGGCGCGGTGGCTCAAGCCTGTAATCCCAGCACTTTGGGAGGCCGAGACGGGCGGATCACGAGGTCAGGAGATCGAGACCATCCTGGTTAACACGGTGAAACCCCGTCTCTACTAAAAAATACAAAAAACTAGCCGGCCGAGGTGGCGGACGCCTGTAGTCCCAGCTACTCGGGAGGCGGAGGCAGGAGAATGGCGTGAACCCGGGAGGCGGAGCTTGCAGTGAGCTGAGATCCGGCCACTGCACTCCAGCCTGGGTGACAGCGCGAGACTCCGTCTCAAAAAAAAAAAACAAAAACAAAAACAAAAAAACAACCTTGGGAATACAAGAATGTGCAGAAACACAATTTATATGTGTGGTTATTATTTTAGCTTTCATTCCAATATTAACTATACTGTATTAATACTAGTTACTATCCCACAACAATTCAGAACTGTTTACCCACCAAGAAGATGATCCAGATTAAATGAGGATTAGAAGAGGTTTCAGGGAATGCTGGAGAAATAACTTCTGTGAAAGGTAAATGGGGGAAGAAGCAGGATTGGGCAGAGAAAGCCTTAAGCCTGAGATGTTGATTTGATACCTTTGAAAGGCAAGTGGGGAGGAAGCAAGTCAAAGAAAACCTCAGACACAGGTGCAAATTTGATAAAGTCTCAGCCAACCCAAGAGAGAGCTCAGGAGCAAAGACTGATGTTAGAGAAGTGCTGCACTAGGCAGAAATGGCCAGGCATCAGTACCTCATGGTGCTCAGTCAGTTGGTGGAAATTGTCCAAAAAGTGTGCATTGGCTTTCAATGCATACTTTGAAGATGGTATCACTGGAGGCTGCCAGCTAATTCTACTCCTTGTAACTAAACAGCAGTTTTCTTTCTTGACGAAAGAGCTGAGTGGTGTACCTGAATGAGTGCCAAAGAGAGTTTCCTGTAATATATATACCTTCAATATATTTTATTAGAATAAGAGTTTTTTCTATTTTTCATACCTGACATAATTTTAAATTTTATAATTTAAAGCATTTATATATTTTCTTGTATATAGTTTACCAAAATCTTGAGTTGTTAATTTTAAATAACAAATTACAAATTAGAGTAGAGGAGTTTAAAATATGTATTTAAAGTTGATTTACTTTATTTTTAAGGCAACTAGGTAATATATTCTTTCCTGTATTCTCAAATATAACAATAGAGTTGGCATTTAAAATGCTGAGATACCAAACCATAACATTTCATCCATATTTTTCATTAAATTAAAATTCATGATTTTGAAATAATATTTTTGTTATTGCAAGCTCATTTTAGATGCAAAACCAACATGTTCTATTAGTTTTCCAGTTGTTTGAGAAGAGAAGTTGTATCTGTATATTCCAAGTATATTCTAAGAAGTTCTATGCTGCAATTGTAATGAACAAAGAATCACTGCACATTTTCAGAATGTGATAAAAGAGTATTTATAATATACCCTTCACATCTGTGTGTCATATAAATAATTCATTGAAGATGAAATATGTTTCATACATGTCCTTACATTTTACCAAATTCAGGATGATAGGCTATGGTTTTGTATTACTCGACAATATAATGAAAGCTGTAATCAAAATGTGCCAGGGACGTTAGAAATGAAAAGCCAGGCCGGGCGCGGTGGCTCAAGCCTGTAATCCCAGCACTTTGGGAGGCCGAGACGGGTGGATCACGAGGTCAGGAGATCGAGACCATCCTGGCTAACACAGTGAAACCCCGTCTCTACTAAAAATACAAAAAACTAGCCGGGCGAGGTGGCGGGTGCCTGTAGTCCCAGCTACTCAGGAGGCTGAGGCAGGAGAATGGCTTAAACCCGGGAGGCAGAGTTTGCAGTGAGCTGAGATCCGGCCACTGCACTCCAGCCTGGGGGACAGAGTGAGACTCCGTCTCAAAAAAAAAAAAAAAAAGAAAAGAAATGAAAAGCCATACTCTGATTATTTATTGTAACAGCAAACCAGAGATATTCTCTCACAAATATTTTTACAGAGACATGTGTACAGATAGATTGATGATACAGATATATACTGGAATTTCAAATTCACTTTAAGACATCTTAAGATATGTGAATATTGGTTCCCTGGATATTCTAAAGATTTAAAAAATTTAATCATTATTTAAACGATGATCATCGTTATTATGTAACTAACTTCTGTATTCTGTAGCCAAAAGAAATTCCCTGTATTCCGATGAGACTTAGTAAATATGGATAGCAAAAACAGTTCATTTATTTAACATTTCCTAAGTACACCACATTTTGCTCAGTATTTTTCCAACGTTTTACTATAAAATTTTTGAAACATACAGAAAAGTGGGAAGAATTGTATAGTGAACACTCACCACCTATATTCTACAAATAGCATTTAACTTCACTTGTTTTATCACATTTTTCCATCCATATGTCCATTTCTCTATTTCTACATCAGTTCAACTTATTTTTAATGCATCTGAAAGTAGGTTGATAAATCAGTATATTTCTCTTAAAATACCTAAGAATTAACTACAGTTTAATACAATCTGCCCTATGTATCCATGGGTTCTACATCTATGAATTCAATCAACCATGGATCAAAAATTCAGTAATTACCAGGCATGGAAAGGCCAACCTTTTTGTATCTACAGGTTCCACAGGGTCAACAGAGGATCACATGGGTAGATTTCGATATCTGCAGGGATCCTGGAAACAATCTTTGCTGATACTGAGAGACAAAGGAACAACTATATTTATTTGTGTGTGTATGGTTGTGTGGTGGTGGTTTGTTTGTTTGTTTGTTTTGACAAGGTCCCACTTCGTCACCCAGGCTGGATTGCAGTGGTGCTATCTGGCTCACTGTAACCTCTGCCCCACCCCCAGGGTCAAGTGATCCTCCCACCTAGGCCTGGGACTACAGGTGTGCACCACCATGCCTGGCTAATTTTTGTATTGTTTGTAGAGACAGGGTTTCACCATGCTGCCGAGGCTGTTCTCAAACTCCTGGCCTCAAGCGATCTGCCCACCTCGTATTTGTGTGTGCGTGTGTGTGTGTGTGTGTGTGTGTTTCATTTGAGATAAAATTTTCACACAAAATAATGCATAATGCCTTGAGTGTATCATTCAATGAATTTCTACAAATGAACAAATCTGTATAACCAAAATATAGAATATTGATAATACTCCAGAAAGTTATCTCAAGCCTTTGTACTACTTCCCAGCCAATCTCCCAACACTCCACAGGAAAATATCCCTCTTTTTTTCCCCCTATAGATGATTTTTGCTTGCTCTAGAAATTCCTATTAATAGAACAACACATATTCTCTCATGTAAGGCTTTATTCACTCAATAGTTATTTTCAGATTCATCCACATTATTACTTATTTCAGCAGTTCATTCCTTTTTATTTCTGAGTAGTATCCCTTTGTGTAAAGATATCTGTTTTTTTAATCCATTGTTCTCCAGATTATGGCCTAATATAAATAAACCTGCCATGAACCTTCTTGTACTAGTAATTTTTTGTATGCATTTTTCTTGAGTAAATACTGATAAGGGGAATTGATGGATTTTAAAGTAAGTATATGTGTTGCTTTAGAAAAAAATTTCAGATCTTTCTTCAAAGTACTTGTATGTTTCACTTCCACCAACAACATATAAATGTTCCAATGACTCCTTATCTTCCCCAACATTTGCTGGTGTTAGTCTTTTCAAGTTTAGCCAAACTAGTGAGTGTGCTATGTTAGTTAATTGTGGTTTTATTTTGGATTTCCCTTATGACTAATGATGTTGGACACATTTTCATATATTCATTGGCTGTATCTTTTCCCTTTTGAATTTTCTATCAAAGTTTTTGTTAATTTTTAATTTATTTATGGTTGAGTTGCAAAAATTTTGTATGTATTTTGATACCAGTATTTTATCAGATATATGTTTTGCAAATTTTTCTCCCACCCCGAGGCTTGTTTATTAATTTTCTTAATGGTGTTTTTTGATGAGTAAATATATTAAATTTTTAAGGTTTAATTTTTCATTATTTTTCATTTACAATTATTGCTTTCTTTCTTCTAAAAGACCTTTGTCTATCTCCAAATCACAAAGATAGTCTATGTTTTCATATAAAAGATTCATAGTTTCACTTTTTACATTTAAGTCTATTGTTCTATCTCAAATTAATTTTTGTTTATTGCATGAGGCAGGGATTGAGTTTCATTTCCTTGCATATAGATACCCAGTTGTTCCAGCAGTATTTATGGAAAAGGCTTTTCTGTCCCCAATGGATTGCCTTGGCTATTTTATCAAAAAATCAAATGAACATATAAGTGGAGAGACATTTCTAGTTTCTCTATTCAACTCTATTGATGTTTGTTCATTTTTACACTACACTGTCTTGATTGCCATTACGTTATAGTAGATCTTAAAAGGCAATTATTGTAAATCCTCTAAGTTTGTTCTTTTTCAAAATTACTTTGCATAATCTAGGTTCTTCCTTTGTATGTCTATATGCCTTTATTTTCCTATATGCCTTATATCGTTGGTCTATTTCCTTAAAAGTCCACTTGGATTATAATTGGGAATGTGTTGACACTAAAACTAATGTTGGGATTAATGATATATTAATAATATTGAGGCTTTTCATCCATGAACATGATATATTTTTTTCATTTAGTTAGGTCTTGATAAATTTCTCTCATCAGTGTTTTGTGTTTTATAATAAAGAAGTCTTGCATATTTTTATTAAATTGACTTGTAGCCATATTATAGTTTCTGATGTTATTATAAATCAAATTGTTCTGACATTGTTTTGAAATTATTTTCTAATTGTTTGCTAGTATATAAAACATGTTTTTTTTTTTACATTATTTAGTTTCCAAATATAGGACATTTTTCTAGGTATGATACTGTTACACATTTCTAATTTAATTTCATTGTAGTTAGAGTACATGCTTTTTATTTCAATCTTTTTAAATTTATTACCCTGGTTTTATCATATAATATGTCTTACTACATGAATGTTTACTAAGAATTTTTGAGAAGATACAAAAGAAATACAAAAATTGCTGGGCGCGGTGGCTCAAGCCTGTAATCCCAGCACTTTGGAAGGCCGAGACGGGCGGATCACAAGGTCAGGAGATCGAGACCATCCTGGCTAACACAGTGAAACCCCGTCTCTACTAAAAATACAAAAAAAACTTAGCCGGGTGAGGTGGCAGGCGCCTGTAGTCCCAGCTACTCGGGAGGCTGAGGCAGGAGAATGGTGTGAACCCGGGAGGCGGAGCTTGCAGTGAGCTGAGATCCGGCCACTGCACTCCAGCCTGGGTGACAGAGCGAGACTCCGTCTCAAAAAAAAAAAAAAAAAAAAAAAAAAAGAAATACAAAAATTAAACCCTGCTTTCCTGCAGGTAACCAACCACATGGGAGTTAAAAATGTAAAAGTGCCAAAGAATATGACATTCAGGAAGGGCTAAAATTACATCATTAGTATGAATTGAATACATAAGTGATTAAAAGTCTGAAAAGAAAAGATTTATCAAAGTAGGGGATCATTCAGAGTATACACCCCTCCAATATTTTTAGACATGAGTCTTGAAATGGGTGTTTGGCATAAACTATTGAATTGGAAGTTGGTGAAATGATTAGTAACACAAGGGGTTTTAAAAAGCATTGGCAAATCATGAGCAGAAGACAACATGGAGTCTTCTTCTTCCTTCCTTTTGTTCTTTTTTCACAAGATTTTTTTCCAACCCAGTATATGTCATGCTTTGTGATTAACGCTAGAGCTACACTGTCTGTCTCTCCACGCAGAGATCTCTCAGTGAAGAGGAAGATGTAGGCATAAATATATTAAGGCATAAGCCTTAAGAAGGGGGATGCAAGTACAGAGATAGCAAGCAGAGTATCAATAGCTGATTTACTTTGCCTTGAATGGCACCAGGAAGAATTTATGTAGTGGCTGTCTTTGAGCTGGATCTGTAAGAACGTGTCCGCCAGAGAGAGAAAACAGGAAAGTCCTCACAGCACGAAAGTATAAGGCAAATATAGCTAGCAGCTTAGGGTGCATATGATGGGTAGGGGAATGAGTTTGCAAAGGTGCAATGCAGCCAGATAACAAGATTTGATTGTGCTGAAAAAGTTTGTATTTTATGGTAAAGTGGACAGGAGTCATGAAATGTCTTTAACTAGTACAGTGGCTTGATCACATTTGTGTGTATAAAGCTATCTGGCAGAACTGGGAAGGGTGGATTGGATTCGGGAGAAACTAAAGACAGGGAAACCAGCTGGGAGATCATGTGGTAGCTCAGGTGATTGGTGATACATCTGAAGTGAGGCAGGAAAGATGAATTAATATGAGAAACATGTAGGAGGTAGAATGAAGAGAAAACTGAGGACAGAGAAAAACTGGTCATGAGGGATTTACCACTTCTAATGTGTTTGACGGGGTGCATAGTATTTTCATTATGAAGAAAATAAAATGCAAGAAGGAAGGCAGATTTTGGAAGAGAAATTGAGTTTCATTTCTTATACCTCGAGGAGGAATAATCCATTAGCCAGGAAACTAGAGATCTGAAAATCAGGAGAAGGATTAGGGCTAGAGATTTGATTTGCAAGTCATTAATATTGACTTGACATCAGTCAAGAAGAGAACCGGATTTACACCTAACTGGTGTGTCTAAGGGAGACTTGGACTATTGGATGGAGATGAGGCTGAGATAATTTATGAGGCCTCTTCTGGGCTTTTGAGTAACTATAAAGTGAAAGGAGGAGTGGAATAATATGGGGTAACTGGGAGATGGATGCTGGTGAAGTAGACAGAAGACCTGGAATACCAACTCTAAAGTCTGGTTCTTAAGCCTGCCTTATTTATTTAACAAAAAATGTATCAGAAAAAAGTAATTGGAGGAAAGTTAAGCTCTCATCCTATATTAATTAGAGTATTTTACAGTGTATGCAAGAGAAACTAACTTGAGCTAGCTTCAGCAAAATAAGATACCTTCTTATGAGGATTCAGTGGTCCCTCACAGAAGCAAATGATAAGAATGCCATTGTAACTATGAGGCAGACAACCATTGAGGATCCAGGCTCAGCTCCACTGTGTCTACCTCTTTCTGTCTCTCTCCTCTTCCATCCAATCCAGATTTGTTTTCCTAAGATTCTCCTTATGTTATAGTTCCTAAATTGACACATTATAGTTTCAGACACCCAGTGTTACCAATTCCCTGCCGCTATTCTAAATCCCCAGGGAAGTTCTCTGGCCCAGAATGGGTCAGAGATGCTCCACCCTGATCCAACTAATTCTGTGTGTGTTTAGAGGGGCCAAGGGTCTCCAGGTCAATTAAATAATAATATCTGGGGGTAGGATCCAGATATCAGTAGTTTTTTTTTTTTTTTTTTTTTTTTTTTTTTTTTTTTGAGACAGAGTCTCTCTCTGCCGCCCAGGCTGGAGTGCAATGGCACGATCTCCGCTCACTGCAAGCTCCGCCTCCCGGGTTTACGCCATTCTCCTGCCTCAGCCTCCCGAGTAGCTGGGACTACAGGCGCCCGCCACCTCGCCGGGCTAGTTTTTTGTATTTTTTAGTAGAGACGGGGTTTCACCGTGTTAGCCAGGATGGTCTCGATCTCCTGACCTCGTGATCCGCCCGTCTCGGCCTCCCAAAGTGCTGGGATTACAGGCTTGAGCCACCGCGCCCGGCCTTATCAGTAGTTTTTTTTTTACAAGTGTTTCAGTTTCAAAACCAGTGGCTTAGGCTTTGTTACCTTTATGAAAAGAAAGACTGTAGTAGGGATATTAATGTGCCCCAAAAGATACCCATGTGCCAATACCCAGAACCTGTGAAAATATGTTACATGGCAAAAGGGAATTAAAGTTACAGATATAATTAAGGCTGCTAATCATTTGACCTTCAGATAGGGAGACTGTTTCGGATTATCTTAATGTGCCCAATATAATCAGAAAGGTGCTTACGTGTGGAAGAGGTAGGCAGAAGTGTCAGTGTGTCAGAGTAATATTATTGTTGGCTTTGAAAATGGAATAGAGCCGGGAATGAAGGAATGTGGGAAGTCTCTAGAATGTGGAAAAGGCAAGAAAAAAGATTATCCCAAAAAGTTTCCATAAAGGAACTCAACTCTGCTAACACCTTGATTTTAGTCCAGTGTGACTCTTGTCAGACTTCCTCCAGGACCATATGATAAATTTGTGTTGTTTTAAGCCATGAAGTTTGTGGTAATTTTTGTAGAGTAGCCACAGAAAACTAATACATAGACACCGTTAACCAGCTTTGTTAATACTTGAATATTTGGGGAGGTAGGGAGAGGGAGAGAAAGAGGGGTCAAAGATAATTCCAAGGCTGTATTCCTTAAATACAGATGTTCTATGGTGGACTTTTTTTTTTTTTTTTGGTCTGTCCAATGCCTGTCTCTTCTGAAAATGGCATCTCCCTCTTACTGTTTGTTTTCATTTAGGAATTTTTCTCTTTATTTTTTTTTTCTTTAACCATGTGGTTATACTTGGGTCCCATTCTTGTGTCACATATGCATTTTCTTTTCAGGAGTGGTTATGGTACTCAATCCTACCCAATCAGATGCTTTAACTGTTGCTTTAAAAACTGGAAGTGAGAGAAGAGAAATACTTTCTGTCTGGTAGCAACTTGGTAGGTGTGAGCAACTTGTAAGAGGCTATGGTGCCAAACCAGCAGAACATGACTTTGAGATGTTCTGTTAGAATGACCCTGTCTGGACTGAGAGCCTGAGCTGGAATTTGAAGCATTCCTGTTGCTGGTTCCATTCAATCCTATGGCCAATCATAGAACTACCCTTTCACAACTTGGGTTACACAATAACTTCCTCTTTTTGCCCAATCTACTTCAATCTAGTTCTTATCATTTCAACCAAAATATCCTGAAAAATTTAGACAAAAAAGAAAAAATAATAATCAAGTGAAAAGTTTAAAAACAACAACAACACATATACACATCTATTAAGGATGCAAATCTTTTATTAACCCAGAATTTTTTTTTTTTAAGAACCTGTATGTGAAATATTTTACTAGTGAAGTGAATAGGACAAAGTCCTGCTACAGATCTATTAATCGTGCAAAATTTGTGTCTACATTACCAATATACCTTTTGGCAATAGATTTCTCTACATCCTCCCTAGGCTTATTTGACAAGTGCAAGATAGAAATGAGTTCTAGAAAATCTGATTTGTAAAATATATCAATGGAAGACAAGAAAGATTAAATGGAAGAATTTCGGGATATTCAGATCTTTAAGGGCAATTACCAAATTCTCCCATAAAATGTCCCCATCACAGTTAAAATACTTGCTGGGGGAGACTATTGGTGTGGTCCTGTGGCAATTCGTTTATTCTTAATAAGCCAAATGTTTCTTAATTCCATCACAATTAAAGTAAAAAGAAGGGGAAGTTAGTTTGGAATAAATCACTTCAGGCCCACAGCCCAATTCACTTTGCATTCACTCAGGTGTGTGTTTATTTTAATAGCTGATCTGAAGGCATGTGAGATGCCGCAGCTGAGCAGACTGTAAACAGAAAAGCATACAACTTAAAACCAAGCACGCATGCAGCATGGAATAATAATCAAGCTAGGCTCCTTATGATGCAAAATGCCAGAAAACCTCCAAGCATTAGGTCAAAGTTTACACAATAGCAAAAGCCTTTTATTCTGTTTCTTAGAGGGGCCTGTAGAATTCTAAGGTTCAAGTTCTAAGATAGCTCCAGCTCTACCTAAAAAACGAGATCAAAGATGGGTTTTCTTCTCAAGATATTTGGGTAAGTTTGTACAAGACATTTTTTTTTTTTTTTTTTTTTTTTAAGAAAAAGCAGATACTTGTCACCAAGAGTTGTCCGGAAACAGTGGCAAGGGAATTATTTCTCAAAGAAAGGGCAATTCTCTGAGCTTTAACAGTGGGCAATGGTCGAATAGTCACCAACCACGATCTGGGCTCACACATAGCAAAGAGGTATATTAACTAGGATGCCCTACACAGGCGGTCTGTGGACGAGAAATCCTTATGTCCCTCACTTCACCAGGGCTGAAGAGTACGCGATGAGGAGAAACGACTAGGAAAAGGAATAATGTGTGGTGAGGTATGTATGCGAAAGAGAAAAAGGCTGGCAGGGACCCGCGGTGGCCAGAAGGAGAGACGTGGCGGCCCGAGAGCTGACTACTTGGGCCCGCGCTGAGCCAGGCTTTCTCCATAGTGCGTGTGGGAGTGCACAGACGGGTCTCGACGGCTTTTCTGTATGTGTTATAAATAAACCCCAAGAGTGGAAAGCTCCAGCAGGATGCCCTGAGCGCTGGTTCTTCCCAGCAGAAGCGGTGGAGGATCCGCCCCTCGTTTCCCACCCTCCGCCCCAGCTCGTTCCCGCCCCTTCTCTCCTAACCCCGCCCCAGCCCAGCCCCCGCCTCTTTCCACCTCCCTTCCAGTCCGCTCCCGGTTCCTGGCTCCGGCTAGGCTCAGCAGAAATAGGAGCGCGCAGGCGCGACGTGCGGATCGCAGAACGCCGAGTAGCGGAGCCGGACCCGCTGTGAGTGTGGTGGCCGCGCTGGGTTCCTAGCTGGGGAAACGTGATCGGGGCGAGGCGCCCCAGGAAGGATTGGGGTGTGTGTGGGTGACTTCTGTTCTGCGAGGAGAAACCCGTCAGATGTGCGGTAGCGTTGGTAGCGACGCTGCCTGTGGGCGTCCGGCCAGGGCCGCGTGGGGAGCGGAGTGCATGGTAGCGGGAGTGGGTGAGGGTGGGTATGACGAGAAAAAAATTGAAGGAATAGGGTTCAGAGGCTGGAAGTCCGCACACAGGCTGGGCAGGACCGCGAGGCTTGCCAACGGTGCTGGAGGGTGTCCCAGCTTCAAGTTCAGTTCCCTGCTTGGTGCCTCTGAGGGACGTCCCAGGCTCATCCCCTCCTCCAGCGCTGCTTTCTCTGGTGCCGAGTTGCTAGAAACATTCCCCGTCGGAGGGGAGAGGATTTGGAGGCGGTGGGCTGTCGGCCCGGGCTAGTCCCAAGGAGGGCGTGGCGTTCGTGTGACTTTCCTTTACCCACCCCCGGGAATGTGTCCCTCTTCTGGTCCATTGTGCCCGTGGACATTTTAACAAAGGCTATGACTGTTTTGTAGGCAGTGGCGGGTGACAGTGGGAGGGGGTGCGTGCGAGGTCGGTGGCGGTGCGGCCCTGGGGGACGGGAGAGCGGGGGGAGGGGGAGGCGGAGGCGGCGTGGGGGGAAGTGGAAGGAAGAGAAGAGTCTTCCTGCTTCAGCTTTTTCCTTCTTCCTGGTCCGCTGAATTTGATCACTGGTAGGAACAGCCCCAAGAGGGATAAGACTGGAAATTAGTGTGTGCGCGTTTGGACTCTGGCTCCAGCCACTGGTTTTTGTGATTGTGCTGTGCATGTATTTTCTACGAGTCCCTTTAGGAGAAAAGCGAAGCTAATGGGATTTGAGAGGAAATAATTGAATGAAAGGATGAAGAGGTGGAGTAACAAAACTTAGAGCTTAATTATTTGTCTGTTGATGGTCATACTATAAAGCCAGACTTTGAAGGATGCGAAGGTGTCCAAGTCAGGGTAAGTGAAAAGTTGGTTAGGCTACTGTTGATTGTTTCAATCAAGAGTGGATTTTTGGGCATGTGTGTGGATGTGCTGTCAATATCTTGGGCCGACTCACTTTAGAACCTTTGAAAATAATATTAAGGATACAAAACACTAGGGCAAATATTGTAATATTGAATAAAGCTCCATATGCTTTCATTTTCAAACTTAGGGACTTTCATGAAAGATAGTATATGTGTTCCCAAGCATAGATGTTGATATTTTTCCTCATTTGTTTTAAGTTAATACAACAAAATAAACTGAACTTCCTCCTCCTCCACCCCTTTCCCTTGATTGTAAATCCTGTTTTATAAACGTTTACTTTCTGAAGTATACTTAAAAACACAATTACCCCCCTAACCCCTACCCCTGCACCAACCCCAGGCATGAGGTGAACAGGATTTCTTCTGGTTTTGTTATGTTATTCTTTCTTAAATTTTCCCAAATTTGGGGCAGGTGGGGGACGGGGAGTGTTAGGGATGCCTTTTCTCTTTTCTAGTGCCTGATGAACTCCTATTCATCCTTCTAGACTTAGCCTAATTCACTTCTCGAAAAATTTTGCCATCTACTCCAGAGTGAATTAATCACACCTTTTTCTGTTAAATTTATATCACTTGCCTTTTTTCTCCATTACTACTAGACCCTCGGTCTTCTATGTTACACTTATACCTAGAGCTGCCTGGCATGTGGTAAGCACCTAATATACTCACTTACAGATATATATTAATAAATGCTGTTAGAAAGGTAGTAATTCATAGGCTGGGCGCAGTGGCTCACTCCTGTAATCCCAGCACTTTGGGAGGCGGAGGCGGGCAGATCACGAGGCCAGGAGATCGAGACCATCCTGGCTAACACGGTGAAACTGCGTCTCTACTAAGAATACAAAAAAATTAGCCGGGCGCGGTGGTGGACGTCTGTAGTCCCAGCTACTCTGAGGCTGAGGCAGGAGAATGGTGTGAACCCGGGAGGTGGAGCTTGCAGTGAGCCGAGATGGCGCCACTGCACTCCAGCCTGGGCAACAGACTCCGTCTCAGAAAAACAAAGAAAAGAAAAGAAAGATAGTAATTCATATTGCGTAAAGTTCATGGGATAATACAAGAAATTCAGAATTCTGAAATTATATTTAATATTTGAGCAGCATTATTTGGAATATGGATAAGCACTGAGTGTGGAAATATGTTCTCATGTATTAGTCATAGTTTATCCTTCTAAAAAGAGGTGCAAAAACTCTACAGATAAAGGGAAAATAGGGATCAGAAAAAGGTGAAGTTTTTAAAAAGGCCAATTTCTGATACTAAAACTAGTGAAGTTAACTATTTGTAGAAAGACACAAATAGGTTGCTGCTGGAATTTAGGAAGTACTGCAAATGAATCAAGTTGCCAGATGGTATTCTCTGAAGGGTGATATAACTAAAACAAGCTGTGACCTAACCAGTTGTATTATACTCCTTTAAAATCTTAAAGTATTTTCAGCCTTTGGCTAATGGGTCTCTTCATGTTATAGTTCCCTGATAGGCTTGGTCTAACCATTTCTGTCAACCTGCCTTTGACATCTCTCTTAACTCCGCCAGGATCACTGGCCTTCCAGTTACCTCCGGCTCCTAACAGGAATTATCTTCCCCCTGCTCCTCACCTCCAGCCTTCTTCTCCTGAGTGGATTTATGTATTTGAGAAAATACCGTGAGCAGATGGTCACTTACTTTATAAAAGAATGGAATTGGTTCTTTAGTTTAAAAATAAGTCAGGATTGGCTACCTGCTTAGTCTAGCCTTCTGTGCATGCAAAGCAGACAGAGAACTATGACCATTAGTAACCCTTATTTTTCTTCATTTTTCCCTTATTCATCTAAATGCAAAAGCACTTTTTAAAAATTTCACTTTTAAAAATAACATTAGTCATTGTTCCCAACACACTTCAAGTTAGTCCCTGTTTTATTTTTTATTTTTTATTTTTTTTGAGACAGAGTCTCTTTCGCCCAGGCTGGAGTGCAGTGGCGCAATCTCAGCTCACTGCAAGCTCCGCCTCCCGGGTTCACGCCATTCTCCTGCCTCAGCCTCCCGAGTAGCTGGGACTACAGGTGCCCACCACCATGCCCAGCTAATTTTTTTGTATTTTTAGTAGAGACGGGGTTTCACCATGTTAGCCATGTGGTCTCGATCTCCTGACCTCGTGATCCGCCTGCCTCGGCCTCCCAAAGTGCTGGGATTACAGGTGTGAGCTACCACGCCCGGCCGGTAGTGCTTTTAAGACTGGAGTTTAGAGTGTCCTCTAAAATGTGGAGAGGATAGGACTGACGGAAGATGCTTGGATTTCATGACCACCAGGTTTTCTTTTGTTTTTGGTGTGTTTCAGGTGCAGATTGTTGGTTTAATTATACTTCTCAGTTAGTATTATATAATTATTATTATGACCAGGAGAACATATCACAGGTATTTGTTTGTTTGTTTGTTTGTTTTTTGAGACAGGGCCTTTCTCATGCCCAGACCGGAGTATAGTGGCACAAACACGGCTCACTGAAGCCTCAACCTCCTGGGCTCAAGCAATCCTCCCACCTCAGCTTCCCGAGTAGCTGAGACAACAAGTGTGTGCCACTATGCCCAGCTAATTTTTAAGTTAAAAATTTTTTTTTGAGATGAGGTCTTACTATATTGCCCAGGCTGGTTTCAAACCTGGGCTCAAGTGATCTTACCACCTCAGCCTCCCAAAGCGGTGCGGTTACAGGTGTGAGCCACCATACTCAGACATAGAGGTAATGGTTCTTAATCTGGTGTGTGCATCAGACTGTCGTAGGGAGCTGTTTCAAACAATACACTTAAGTTTAGTGCCCCTCCCCACAGTATTGACTCATAAAATCTGGATTTCAGGGTGTGGGATCTAGGCATGAAAAAATTCCCTGGTTAAGAGTCATGTCTTCAGCAATGGTGGGCAGAATATGGAAGCACGGAAAATAAAAGTTTTATTGGTAAATTGTGGTGAAAGGAGAATAGAAGAAAAAGACTGGAGTTTGAAGATTTTTAGAGTTCAAGAAAATGGGAGTATGTAAAAGAGAGGTGAAAAGCCTGCTGAAGTCAAGGAGCGATTGAATGTGTAATATTAGGAACATATAATTGATGGAATACGGTACTGGAGCAGGAGAGAATGGAATTAGTGGGTACCATAAAAAGAGAGGAGAAAAGAGTGAAAAAGAGCAAATTTAAAGCTGGAAGTGGGAGAAGCTGAAAGAACTCTCTTTAAGGAAGGTTTGTTTGCACACTACTGTTCTTCAGTGGAACTTAAGTAGTCTTGAACTCTTAAGTAAAATGGATTTTTTCAAGTTTAATAATGCTAGCAAATAAATCAATAATTTCAACTGTTCCAGCTACCACTAATGGCTACAAGTGTATTTTTCTTCAACTTAGCTCGAATAATTATTTTTTTGAAATTAAGTCTAGACATGCTGTGTTGTAATGTTATTGCCCTAGCCCTTGCTGTAAGACTGCCATAAGTTTCATATGATTTTCATTCAGTTATTCAACAAGTATTTGTATGATTGTCAATGACCATACATTCTTCTAAACACTGAGGATATAGCAGTATATAAAACAGTTGTATTTTATTAGAAATTTCTGCCTTTGAGGCGCTTGCATCGTATTTGAGGGAGGCAGATAATAAAGTAAATGAGTAAAATATAAGAAATGTGAGATATATATAATTTTGTATACATATATACTCATAAATATACATATATGTTTTTTTTGTTTTTTTTGTTTTTTTTTTTTGAGGCAGAGTCTCACTCTGTCGCCCAGGCTGGAGTGCAGTGGCCGAATCTCAGCTCACTGCAAGCTCCACCTCCCGGGTTCACGCCATTCTCCTGCCTCAGACTCCCGAGTAGCTGGGACTATAGTCGCCCGCCACCTCGCCCGCCTAGTTTTTTGTATTTTTTAGTAGAGACGGGGTTTCACCGTGTTAGCCAGGATGGTCTCGATCTCCTGACCTCGTGATCCGCCCGTCTCGGCCTCCCAAAGTGCTGGGATTACAGGCTTGAGCCACCGCGCCCGGCCAAATATACATATATGTTAAGTGACATGGTGCTGCATTCTTTGGAGAAATACAAAGCACGGAAGGTGAATGGGGGGACCCATAGGTATTCATCTATAGGTGAATAGAGCATGTTGGAGGGAGGTAATCAGGGAAGACTTCACTGTCAGCAAAGACTTGTAGAAGATAAGAAAACCATTTATTTGGAGGAAGAGCTTCCTAAGCACAGGGAACAACAATTGTAAAAGTCTGGAGGTGGGTTCTTTTTGAGACCTTTTAGCTAAAAATAGCAAAATAGTTTTTGCGGCTGGAGTAGCATGAATGAGAAGGGGTGAATAATAAGGCATAGAGTCAGATAAGCAAGAAGGATTGTGGGAATGGTGGGAAGCTTGCAAGAGGAGAAATTTCTGAGTGGGAAGATCAGGAACTACGTACTGCCTGTGTTGAATTTGAGATGATTATTTGATACTCCAGGTAGAATTCATGGGATAGGTATGGGTAAACAGGAAACTCTAGGAATGAATCACAGCATTTTAAGGGAAGAGAAGGGGTCATTCCTTTGCTTTGTTTTTAAATTTAAAAACTTTAGTTTTTAGAGCAGTGTTAGGTTCATGGAAAAATTACAAGGAAAGTACAGAGAGTTCTCACATGCCCCCTCCTCACATACACAACCTCCTGCACTGTCAGGACATCCTGTACCACAGTGGTAACATTTGTTGCAGTTCATGAACCTCCATTGACATATCATAATCACCTAAAGCTAATTGTTTATATTATGGCTCACTCTTGGTATTGTACATTTTATGGATTTGGACGAATGTATAACATATCCACAACTGTATTAATATTATGATATGATATAGTTTCACTACCCCCCAAATTCTCTGTGTTCTGCCTTTTCAACTGCCCTTCCTTCCAGTCCCTGGAAGCCACTGATCCTTCTACTGTCTCCATAGTTTTTCCTTTTTCAAAATGTCATATAGTTGGAATTATAAAATATGCAGCTTTTTCGTATTGGTTTCTTTCACCTAGTAACGTTCTTGAAAGCTTCCTCCGTGTTTTTTCATGGTTTAATAGCTTATTTCTTTTTAGTGCTTAATGATACTCCATTGGATGTACTTCAGTTTATTCATTCACCTACTAAGAAATATCTTGGTTGCTTCCAAGTTGTAGTAATTATAAATAAAGCTATTATAAATATCTGTGTGCAGTATTTTATGTGGACATAGATTTTCAATTCATTTGAATACAAAGGAGCTCAATTGCTGGATCATATGGTGAGAATATATCCCCATCCATGGTTTCACTTTCTACATTTCCAGTTACCAAAGGTCAACTATGGTCTGAAAATGTTAAATGGAAAATTCCAGAAATAAATGTCATAAGTTTTAAATTTTGTGCCATTTTGACATGATGAAATCTCGCACCAGCCTACCACATTCTAAGACATGAATCATCCCTTTATCCAGTGTATCCATGCTGTATATGCCTTTCGCCCATTAGTCACTAAGTAGCCATCTAGGTTGTCAGATCAAAAAAACATAGCGTATATAGGAGTTGGTACTATCCAAGATTTCAGGCATCCTTTGGGGTCTTGGAATGTATTCCCCATGGTTAAAGGAGGAGTACTTTTATGTTTAGTTTTGCAAGAAATTGACAAAGTGTCTTCCAAAGTAACTTACCACTTTTAATCCCATCAGCAATGGATGAGTTTCTGTTGCTCCACATCCTTGCCAGCATTTGGTGTTGTCAGTGTTCTGTATTCGGGCCATTTTAATAGATGTGTAGTGCCAGCTCATTGTTGTTTTAACTTGCAATTCCCTAATGACATACGGTGTTGGGCTTTCCATATGTTTATTTGCCATCTGTATCCATCTGTATATCTTCTTTGGTGAGGTGTCCACATATGTAGTCCATTTTCTTTCTTTCTTTCTTTTTTTTTTTTGAGACAGAGTCTTGCTCTGTCGCCCAGGCTGGAGTGCAGTGGCCGGATCTCAGCTCACTGCAAGCTCCACCTCCCGGGTTCACGCCATTCTCCTGTCTCAGCCTCCCCAGTAGCTGGGACTACAGGCGCCCGTCACCTCGCCTGGCTAGTTTTTTGTATTTTTTAGTAGAGACGGGGTTTCAGCGGGTTAGCCAGGATGGTCTCGATCTCCTGACCTTGTGATCCACCTGTCTCGGCCTCCCAAAGTGCTGGGATTACAGGCTTGAGCCACCGCGCCCGGCTGTAGTCCATTTTCAGATCAGGTTTTTTTTTTTTTTTTTCTCATTGCTGAGTTTTAAGAATTGTTTGTATATTTTGGATAATAGTACTTTATATGTTATGTCTTCTGCAAATATTTTCTCACAGTCTGTGGCTTGACTTCTCATATTTTTTTTTTTTTTTTGAGACGGAGTCTGGCTCTGTCACCCAGGCTGGAGTGCAGTGGCCGGATCTCAGCTCACTGCAAGCTCCGCCTCCTGGGTTTACGCCATTCTCCGGCCTCAGCCTCCCGAGTAGCTGGGACTACAGGCGCCCGCCACCTCGCCCGGCTAGTTTTTTGTATTTCTTAATAGAGATGGGGTTTCACCGTGTTAGCCAGGATGGTCTCGATCTCCTGACCTCGTGATCCGCCTGTCTCGGCCTCCCAAAGTGCTGGGATTACAGGCTTGAGCCACCGCGCCCGGCCGACTTCTCATATTCTTGACAGTGTATTTTGCTGAGTAGAAGTTTATAATATTAAATCAAGCTTACCCATCCTTTCATGAATCATACTTTTGGTGTTATAACTAAAAACTCACTACCATATCAGAGGTCATATAGATTTTTTCCTATGTTCTAGGAGTTTTATAGTTTTGTATTTTACATTTAGGCCTATGATCCATTTTGAGATTTTTTATGAAGGGTGTAAGGCCACATCTAGATTCATTTTTTTTTTGTATGTGGATGTCCAGTTGTTCCAGCATCATTTGTTGAAAAGTCTGTCTTTGCCGGGCGCGGTGGCTCAAGCCTGTAATCCCAGCACTTTGGGAGGCCGAGGCGGGCGGATCACAAGGTCAGGAGATCGAGACCACAGTGAAACCCCGTCTCTACTAAAAATACAAAAAATTAGCCGGGCGCGGTGGCGGGCGCCTGTAGTCCCAGCTACTCAGGAGGCTGAGGCAGGAGAATGGCGGGAACCCGGGAGGCGGAGCTTGCAGTGAGCCGAGATCGCGCCACTGCACTCCAGCCTGGGCAACAGCGTGAGACTCCGTCTCAAAAAAAAAAAAAGAAAAAAAGAAAAGTCTGTCTTCATTGTTTTGCCTTGGCTCCTTTGTCAAAGATCAGTTGACGATGTGGATATATCTCTCTATTCTGTTACATTTATCTGTTTGTCCATTCTTTGGCACTGTCTTTATTACTGTAGTTTAATAGTAATTATTGAAATTGGGTAGTGTCAGTCCAGCAACTTTGTTGTTCTGCAATATTGTCTTGGCTATTCTGTATCTGCTGCCTCTCCATATAAACTTTACAATCAGTTGTTTTTAAAAAAAATTCACAAAATCACTTGCTGGGATTTTGATTGGGGTTGCATTGAATTTGTAGATCAAGTTGGAAAGAGCTGATATCTTGAGACTACTGAGTCTTCCTATCCATGAACATGGGATATCTTTCCATTTATTTAGTCTTGATTTTTTTCCCAGTGGAGATCTTGCTCATCACTGATGTATAGGAAAAGAATTGACTTTTATTTATTAACCTTGTATCCTGTAACCTTACTATTATCACTTATTAGTTCCAGGAGATTTTCTTTTATTTATTTATTTATTTTTTATTATTCTTTAAGTTCTAGGGTACATGTGCACAACGTGCAGGTTTGTTACATATGTATACATGTGCCACATGTTGGTGTGCTGCACCCATTAACTCATCATTTACATTAGGTATATCTCCTAATGCTATTCTTCCCTCCTCCCCCCACCCCAAAACAGGCCACGGTGTGTGATGTTCCCCTTCCTGTGTCCAGGTGTTCTCATTGTTCAATTCCCACCTATGAGTGAGAACATGTGGTGTTTGGTTTTCTGTTCTTGCGATAGTTTGCTGAGAATGATGGTTTCCAGCTGCATCCATGTCCCTACAAAGGACATGAACTCATCCTTTTTTATGCCTGCATAGTATTCCATGGTGTATACTTGCCATATTTTCTTACTTCAGTCTGTCATTGATGGACATCTGGGTTGGTTCTAAGTCTTTGCTATTGTGAATAGTGCCGCAATAAACATGTGTGCACGTGTCTTTATAGCAGCATGATTTACACATGAGAGTATATGTGTTCAGTAGACTCTGTATGTGTGTGTATGGAGAGTGTATGTATACCCAGTAATGGGATGGCTGTGTCAAATGGTATTTCTAGTTCTAGATCCTTGAAGAATCGCCATGCTGTCTTCCACAACAATTGAACTAGTTTACGGTCCCACCAACAGTGTAAAAGTGTTCCTATTTCTCCACATTCTCTCCAGCACCTGTTGTTTCCTGACTTTTTAATGATCGCCATTCTAACTGCTGTGAGATGGTATCTCATTGTGGTTTTCATTTGCATTTCTCTGATGGCCAGTGATGATGAGCATTTTTTCATGTGTCTGTTGGCTGCATAAATGTCTTCTTTTGAGAAGTGTCTGTTCATATCCTTTGCCCACTTTTTGATGGGGTTGTTTGATTTTTTTTCTTGTAAATTTCTTTGAGTTCTTTGTAGGTTCTGGATATTAGCCCTTTGTAGATGAGTAGATTGCAAAAATTTTCTCCCATTCTGTAGATTGCCTGTTCACTCTGATGGTAGTTTCTTTTGCTGTGCAGAAGCTCTTTAGTTTAATTAGATCCCATTTGTCAATTTTGGCTTTTGTTGCCGTTGCTTTTGGTGTTTTAGACATGAAGTCCTTGCCCATGCCTATGTCCTGAATGATATTGCCTAGGTTTTCTTCTAGGGTTTTTATGGTTTTAGGTCTAACATTTAAGTCTCTAATCCATCTTGAATTAATTTTTGTTTAAGGTGTAAGGAAGGGATCCAGTTTCAGCTTTCTACATATGGCTAGCCAGTTTTCCCAACACCATTTATTAAATAGGGAATCCTTTCCCCATTTCTTGTTTTTGTCAGGTTTGTCAAAGATCAGATGGTTGTAGATGTGTGATATTATTTCTGAGGGCTCTGTTCTGTTCCATTGGTCTATATCTCTGTTTTGGTACCAGTATCATGCTGTGTTGGTTACTGTAGCCTTGTAGTGTAGTTTGAAGTCAGGTAGTGTGATGCCTCCAGCTTTGTTCTTTTTGCTTAGGATTGTCTTGGCAATGCAGGCTCTTTTTTGGTTCCATATGAACTTTAAAGTAGTTTTTTCCAATTCTGTGAAGAAAGTCATTGGTAGCTTAATGAGGATGGCATTGAATCTACAAATTACCTTGGGCAGTATGGCCATTTTCATGATATTGATTCTTCCTATCCATGAGCATGGAATGTTCTTCCATTTGTTTGTGTCCTCTTTTATTTCATTGAGCAGTGGTTTGCAGTTCTCCTTGAAGAGGTCCTTCACATCCCTTGTAAAGTTGGATTCCTAGGTATTTTATTCTATTTGAAGCAATTGTGAATGGGAGTTCACTCATGATTTGGCTCTCTGTTTGTCTGTTATTGGTGTATAAGAATGCTTGTGATTTTTGCACATTGATTTTGTATCCTGAGACTTTGCTGAAGTTGCTTATCAGCTTAAGGAGATTTTGGGCTGAGACGATGGGGTTTTCTAAATATACAATCACGTCATCTGCAAACAGGGACAATTTGATTTCCTCTTTTCCTAATTGAATACCCTTTATTTCTTTCTCCTGCCTGATTGCCCTGGCCAGAACTTCCAACACTATGTTGAATAGGAGTGGTGAGAGAGGGCATCCCTGTCTTGTGCCACTTTTCAAAGGGAATGCTTCCAGTTTTTGCCCATTCAGTATGATATTGGCTGTGGCTTTGTCATAAATAGCTCTTATTATTTTGAGATACGTTCCATCAATACCGAATTTATTGAGAGTTTTTAGCATGAAGGGCTGTTGAATTTTTTCAAAGACCTTTGCTGCATCTATTGAGATAATCATGTGGTTTTTGTCTTTGGTTCTGTTTATATGCCGAATTATGTTTATTGATTTGCATATGTTGAACCAGCCTTGCATCCCAGGGATGAAGCCCATTTGATCATGGTGGATAAGCTTTTTGATGTGCTGCTGGATTCAGTTTGCCAGTATTTTATTGAGGATTTTTGCATCGATGTTCATCAGGGATATTGGTCTAAAATTCTCTTTTTTTTGTTGTGTCTCTGTCAGGCTTTGGTATCAGGATGATGTTAGCCTCATAAAATGAGTTAGGGGGGATTCCCTCTTTTTCTATTGATTGGAATAGTTTCAGAAGGAATGGTGCCAGCTCCTCCTTGTACCTCTGGTAGAATTCAGCTGTGAATCCATCTGGTCCTGGACTTCTTTTGGTTGGTAGACTATTAATTATTGCCTCAATTTCAGAGCCTGTTATTGGTTTATTCAGGGATTCAACTTCTTCCTGGTTTAATCTTGGGAGAGTGTATGTGTCCAGGAATTTATCCATTTCTTCTAGGTTTTCTAGTTTATTTGTGTAGAGGCGTTTATAGTGTTCTCTGATGGTAGTTTGTATTTCTTTGTTGTCAGTGGTGATATCCCCTTTATCATTTTTTATTGCATCTATTTGATTCTTCTCTCTTTTCTTATTAGTCTTGCTAGTGGTCTATCAATTTTGTTGATCTTTTCAAAAAACCAGCTCCTGGATTCATTGATTTTTTTTTTTTTTTTTTTTTAAGGGGTTTTTCGTGTCTCTATCTCCTTCAGTTCTGCTCTGATCTTAGTTATTTCTTGCCTTCTACTAGCTTTTGAATGTGTTTGCTCTAGTTATTTTAATTGTGATGTTAGGGTGTTAATTTTAGATCTTTCCTGCTTTCTCTTGTGGGCATTTAGTACTATAAATTTCCCTCTACACACTGCTTTAAATGTGTCCCAGAGATTCTAGTATGTTGTATCTTTGTTCTCATCGGTTTCAAGGAACATCTTTATTTCTGCCTTCATTTCATTATGTACCCAGTAGTCATTCAGGAGCACGTTTTTCAGTTTCCATGTAGTTGAGCGGTTTTGAGTGAGTTTCTTAATCCTGAGTTCTAATTTGATTGTGCTGTGGTCTGAGAGACAGTTTGTTGTGATTTCTATTCTTTTACATTTGCTGAGGATTGCTTTACTTCCAACTATGTGTTCAATTTTGGAAAGTGAGATGTGGTGCTGAGAAGAATGTATATTCTGTTGATTTGGGGTGGAGAGTTTTGTAGATGTCTATTAGGTCCGCTTGGGGCAGACCTGAGTTCAATTCCTGGATATCCTTGTTAACTTTCTGTCTAATGTTGACAGTGGGGTGTTAAAGTCTCTCATTATTACTGTGTGGGAGTCTAAGTCTGTTTGTAAGTCTCTAAGCACTTGCTTTATGAATCTGGGTGCTCCTGTACTGGGTGCATATATATTTAGGATAGTTAGCTCTTCTTGTTGAATTGATCCCTTTACCATTATTTAATGGCCTTCTTTGTCTCTTTTGATCTTTGTAGGTTTAAAGTCTGTTTTATCAGAAACTAGGATTGTAACCCCTTCCTTTTTTTTGTTTTCCATTTGCTTGGTAGATCTTCCTCCATCCTTTTATTTTGAGCCTGTGTGTGTCTCTGCACGTGAGATGGGTCTTGACTCTTTATCCAGTTTGCCAGTCTAAAACAATCAATTCTTTGGAATTTTTCTACATAGACAATCATGTCATGTGTGAACAAAAACAGTTTTATTTTTTCCTTCCCAATCTGTATACCTTTTGTTTCCTTTCCTTGTCTTTTTTTTTTTTTTTTTTTTTTTTTTTTGAGACGGAGTCTCGCTGTGTCTCCCAGGCTGGAGTGCAGTGGCGTGATCTCGGCTCACTGCAAGCTCCGCCTCCCGGGTTCACGCCATTCTCCCGCCTCAGCCTCCCAAGTAGCTGAGACTACAGGCGCCCGCCACCACGCCCGGCTAGTTTTTTGTATTTTTAGTAGAGACGGGGTTTCACCATGTTAGCCAGGATAGTCTCGATCTCCTGACCTTGTGATCCACCCGCCTCGGCCTCCCAAAGTGCTGGGATTACAGGCTTGAGCCACCGCGCCCGGCCTCCTTTCCTTGTCTTATCACATTAGATGGGATTTCCAGTATGATTATGAAAAGGAGTGGTGAGAGGGGACATCCTTGCCTTTTTTCTGAGCTTAGAGGGAATGTTTCAAGTCTTACACCATGAAGTATGATGTCAACTGTAGTGTTTTTATAGATGCCCTTTTCCATTTGAGTGAGTTCCCATCTATTCCTAGTTTGTTGAGAGTTTTGTTTTTTTTTTTTAAATTCATGAATCAGTGTTGGATTTTGTTAAGTGCTTTTTCTGCATATATGGATATTATTGTGTATATTTTCCCTTTAGGCCTGTTGATGTTCTGGAGTACATTAATTGGTTTTTGAATATTGAACCACCCTTGCATACTTGTCATATATCTCACTTGATCATAGTGTATAGTTTTTTTGTATGTGGTTGGTGGATACAATTGATAATATTTTGCTGAGGATTTTTCAATCTGTGTTTATGGTAGATATTGGTCTGTAGTTTTCTTTTCTACTAAGTCTTTGGTTTTGGTTTTAGGGTAATTCTGACCTCATGGCTATTGCCTTGGCTTCTAACTTCTGGAGAGATTGTAGAGAACTGGTATAGTTTGTTCCTTAAATGTTTGGTAGAATTCAGTGGTAAACCCATCTGGGTGTGGTGCTTTTTGTTTTGCAGGTTATTATTATTTCAATTTCTTTAATAAATATAGTCCTTTTCACATTGTCTATTTCTTTCGTGAGTTTTGTCACATTGTCTCTTTCAAGGAATTGGTCCATTTCAAGGAATTGGTCCATTTCATCTAGCTTATCAAATTTGTGGGGATAAAATTGTTAATAATATTCCTTTATTAGCCTTTTAATGTCCATGGGATCTGTAGTGATGTCCTTTCTTTTATTTCTGATAATAATTTGTGTCCCCGCTCCTTTTTTCTTAATTACCCTGGCAAGAAGTTTATTGAATTCATTCATCTTTTCAAAAAACCAGCCTTTGGTTTCATTTATTTTTCCCTATTGATTTTCTGTTTTCAGTTTCACTGATTTCTGCTTTAATTGTATTATTTCTTTTCTCCTATTTACTTCAGGTTTAATTTGCTCTTCTTTTTCTAATTTCCTAGGATGGAAACTTAGATGATTGATTTCAGATCTTTCTTTTTTTCTAATGTGTGCATTCAAGCTATAAATTTCCCTCTAAGCACTACTTTTGCTGCATCCCACAAATTGTGACAAGTTGTATTTTAATTTTCACTTAGTTCAACATATGTTTTTAATTCCTCTTGGGATTTCTTCTTCAATAATCCATGTGTTATTTAAAGGTATGTAGTTTAATCTCTACATATGTGGAGGAATTCCAGCTATCCTTCTGTTAATTGTTTTCTAGTTTAATTACACTATAGTCTGAGAGCTGACATTGCATGATTTCTATTCTTTTAAATTTGCTGAGATATGTCTTATGTCCCAGAATGTGATCTGTCTTGGTGAATATTCCACGTGAGCTTGAGAAAAATGTGCAATGTCTATTGTTGGATGAAGTAGTTTATATATATCAGTAATATCCAGTTAATTGATGGTACTATCGAAGCTGTTGAGTTCAGCCGTTTCCTTACTGCTTGTCTTCAAATAACACTATACCCCTTCATGGGTACAACCTCTTTGTATTGCAACACCTTTCCTACAATGGCAAAGTGATTTGGTTATCCTGAAAACCTGAGGGACCATAGAAATAATGTTATCATTGCAAGTTGCCTTTTGAATCTCCTAAGAAAATAACTGTATGTCAAACCTTAGTTCAGCATTTACTGAACACCTTTGGCATGCAAGGGGTGTGTGTGCTAGCTTTACCTTTTGTAAATTAGCGACATAATTACTTCTCAAGATGTCATTGGGAATAATGAAATGAGAATCAAAGTGCCACAGGGTTGGGGTAATCATAGCTCTTAAAAATGGTCAAAGCCAGGCACGGTGGCTCACGCCTGTAATCCCAGCACTTTGGGAGGCCAAGGTAGGCAGATCACGAGGTCAGGAGATCGAGACCATCCTGGCTAACACGGTGAAACCCTGTCTCTACTAAAAATACAAAAAATTAGCTGGGCGTGGTGGTGGACGACTGTAGCCCCAGCTACTGAGGAGGCTGAGGCAGGAGAATGGCGTGAACCCGTGAGACGGAGCTTGCAGTGAGCCGAGATTGCGCCACTGCACTCCAGCCTGGGTGACAGAGCGAGACTCTGTCTCAAAAAAAAAAAAAAAAAAAAAAAAGCTCAATAATTGCTTTGCTTTCTCCATTATTGTGTGGTAATAATTGGTATAGTTATTTTCAACCTCATTCAAATACCGATGATGAATTTTTGATAGCACTTGTTATCTTCTTGAAAGGCTTGGCAATTAAATGCACTAGAATTGAAATAACAATTTCACAATTTGAACTTTCAGGTACATTTTTTCAGTGCCTCAGAATTCGTAACCTATGATGTCTTTGGGAGAATGTGTTATATTTTAATCTTTGAATTTGAGTAAGTTGTCTGTGGTCTATTTCTTCTCTTCTTTCAAAACTGTGTCTGAGATGTGTGTTGTTTTCTGGAGTCCTAGCTAACCAAACACCTCCTTTTTCAGTGCCTTGTTATTGAAAGCACTTTATGTTCAGTGAATCTCATCCAATCTGTCTCCAGTGTGCTTGTTCTTTGTGGTTTGGTTTCTAATATTATGCATTCCAATTTTGTAAAAAAAAATCTATATGAGTAACTTGCCACAGTAATCCTTTCTGACATGTTTGCTTCAGGGAAAAAGCAAGAAAAGTCAGAAACATAAGCCTAGTTTTAAAATTTGCTGTCACTGCAAAAAAGTGAATAGAATATATTCCAAGTTTCTTTTTCTGTATTAGTATTACCTATGGGACCAGAATAATTATTTTGGCAAGGATATATTTAATTTCCTATGTAATTTTGTCCTGCTTCAGTATCTTAGTCGTTTTTCCTTTGATTTGTCAAAAAAATTATAGAAATAAAGAAATTTAATTATTTAGGTTTATAAACTGTCTAAAAATGCAAATATTTTTGTTGCATTAAATATGACTATAGTATAAAATAAATACATGTGTTCTTTGAATTTTAAAATTCCTTTAACTTATAATGCAAATAGTAGATATTAACATGTACTTTTTTATATATTTCATTCTCTAAACTATGAATGTTAACACGGTTTATATACTTGACCTTTGCAAAGTTTTGAATAGTCCACTTCTACTGCTGTTGTCCTAGCATTATTTCCTTCCTAATATGGTAGTCGTTTTTTTTAACTTTTCTCCCCAGTCATTTCTTGCCTGTCCTTAACCCAAGTCTGCCCATCTACAGATATTGAAAGCTTCCAACCTTCAGGAACCACCCTTCACATTACTCCTAGAAAGCCCCATCTAACCCTACAGATCAAACTGTTCACTTTCAAAGTTTGTTTGTACCTAACCTTTCTTCTATTTTTTTCTGTTTGCATTTCTCATTTGCATTTCAGTTCTTCACCTTTTAACTGAGGCTAGTTCTCTGCCAGAATCTCAGCCCCATTTAACCAGGGGCCAGAGCATCCATATTGTCTTTGTCTACTTGGTTTCTGGTTGGTTCCCACTACCAGGAATCAGGATGCTGAATATCCCTAGAATCCTTGCCATTGGAGTGGGTAGACTCTAGTCTACTTAGACTGGGACTGTCAAGAGGAAAAGGATGTTTGAGTCCTCAGCAGACTGGGAGGGGGCCTGGAGCAAATCCTGTGTTAAAATGGGATTTTGTTTTTTCCTCTGGGACCCAAACCCACTCTTGACAGTTCTGTTCTTCACATGAGAGTATAGTGAGTGTTCATTATTCAGAAGATTGCCCAAATTATTTTCTCCTCTCATCTGTTGAGCAATTCCTGGCCATATAGATTATCTTCCTTAGTAATAATACGAATGATAACAATAATAATAACCATTCTGTGGTGCACCAGATATTTTATTTTTATTGTTTTTTTACCCTGTAAGATATATGGCTTTTATCTCCACTTTCTAGTAAGTACATTGCAGTTCAAAGAGTTTAAGTAGGCCGGGCGCGGTGGCTCAAGCCTGTAATCCCAGCACTTTGGGAGGCCGAGACGGGCGGATCACGAGGTCGGGAGATCGAGACCATCCTGGCTAACACGGTGAAACCCTGTCTCTACTAAAAAATACAAAAAACTAGCCGGGCGAGGTGGCTGGCGCCTGTAGTCCCAGCTACTCGGGAGGCTGAGG
The DNA here is from genome assembly GCF_024542745.1 of Macaca thibetana thibetana. Classification (NCBI taxonomy): domain Eukaryota; kingdom Metazoa; phylum Chordata; class Mammalia; order Primates; family Cercopithecidae; genus Macaca; species Macaca thibetana. Next base: position 37,001,429 of record NC_065598.1, read on the forward strand.
CAGGAGAATAGCGTAAACCCGGGAGGCGGAGCTTGCAGTGAGCTGAGATCCGGCCACTGCACTCCAGTCTGGGCGACAGAGCGAGACTCCGTCTCAAAAAAAAAAAAAAAAAAAAAAAAAAAGAGTTTAAGTGCCCAAGCTCACTTTGGAGGTATATAGTAGAACTGAAATAATCAAATCAGGTTTCTCTGACATTAAAGCATGGAGCTTTTTTTTAGGAGACCCATTTCTTTTTTTTTTTTTTTTTTTTTTTTTTTTGAGACGGAGTCTGGCTGTGTCGCCCAGGCTGGAGTGCAGTGGCCGGATCTCAGCTCACTGCAAGCTCTGCCTCCCGGGTTTTTACGCCATTCTCCTGCCTCAGCCTCCCGAGTAGCCGGGACTACAGGCGCCCGCCACCTCGCCCGGCTAGTTTTTTGTATTTTTTAGTAGAGACGGGGTTTCGCCGTGTTAGCCAGGATGGTCTCGAACTCCTGACCTCGTGATCTGCCCGTCTCGGCCTCCCAAAGTGCTGGGATTACAGGCTTGAGCCACCGCGCCCGGCTAGGAGACCCATTTCATGAAGCATAGTTTTGGGCTGTCTCTTCTCATTCTCAGTTTCACACAGTAAGACTTTGTGTTTATGAAGATAAAATATATATTGAGGATTCACTGTGCATGCATTTCATGCATCTAGCATTACGATCTAACATGGATTAGTGCTTAATGAATATTAACTAAAGGAATGAGTGGAGACTCTGTAAATTTGTTAGAAAGGGTAATCTCCTTGTGCTTAACACAGTGGCAGGCATATGGTAGGTGCTAAAAAATATTTGTTGAATTGATGAGATCAGCTACTCAAATATTGTTGAATTAACGATATTATCCACTATACCTTTCCATTAAAAGAGATGGCAGTGAATTTAAGTAGTTGAGCCATTGATCCAGTTGCCTGGTAAAGGAAAAGATCAGTTTAAATGGATGCTTTTTCCTTTGGATGCCTGAAAGTGTACTTGGTATCATACTTCCAAAAGAAGGCTGTCACTTACTTGCTTCATCTTGACCTTTCACTCATTCACCCCCAAAACTTCTTCCTTGACTTTTGCCTCTTCCCTGGATAATGCCATTAATTCCCACAACTTCAACCTCATTCTTCACACTGAAAATTCTCACATCTGTATCCAGTCAAAATTTTTCCCTGAAGATCCAGAGGCATATACTTGACTGCCTACCTTAAAGTAAACTGTCCAAAAACAGAACTTCTCCCCCTGCCTAACACCCCACCTATATGTCTGCTTTTTCTCCTTTTTTTTCTCATTTTGTTAAATAGGAAGGAGGCCCTGTATTCAGGATAAAGACTTCTGGATCCTGGGTATAAACAGGAATGTGACCACATGGGGTTCCCTTCGCCACTCCTTTGGAGCAATCACAGTCCTGGTGCTAGAGTTAAGGCCCCTATATTAAGGAGCTAATGGTAGTCTATATCACCCCCTCCAAAAAAGTTTCTGCTTTTTATTGCTTTTCTGTTAACCATCTACTCCTCCTTGCTGATACAAGCAGGGATGGTAAGAAACTGAGCCCTCTTTCTCATTACCTCCTTTTCTCAAGCATATGTGGGAGAATGCAATCTGATTATCATTTATAGGCTCTCATCCCAAACTTATTTTAAATGCAAATCTTGAGATTAAAACCATTTTGTCTTTTATCTAACATTGGATTGACTGCAATAATCATGTGATTTTGTAGATCACTTTGAGAATTTATACTGCACTGTAGGTTTAGATATCCCGATGTCTATCTGTAGCCCATAATTAGTGAAGACAATAATATTCTCTTGAATTTTTATTGTGGTTTCATGTCCACAGAACTCTCTCAGGGCTTGTGTGGATTTTTTCCCATTCTCCATTTCTTTCTTAGCTGGATAATAGGCCACAAATTGTTTTATGAATTCCTTTTCCTGTTACTTCCATCTTCACAAAGGTAGAGTTGACTCTCACCTCCCTCTCTGGGCCTATCCATGGTTTAATCCTTCTTGTGCTGTAGTTACTGGACTTCAACTGATGGTATTAATGTTTTTTCTTGTTACATTGCTGCAATGGCATGTGGTTTTTGCTTCTCTTTTTTTCCATCATCACACACTTGGCAGGACCAGTTTGTCTAAAACAGTATGTGAATTGTCTCCAAACAGCCTTATTTAAGTCAGATGTTGTCTCTGTAAAACATTGGCAAAGAAATCTTAAGCATTCCCTTCCTACATATAGTCATATTAAATAGAACTTTATGAGGCATTGCATTCTTTTTATTCCAAAAATGTTTAATATAGCCCCATATGTAGTATTGATGGAAACTATGAATTCTATTAAGATGGCCAAAAGTTAATGAACTTCTGCCATGGACCCTGGTGGACTGAGCAAAGGAGGATGAATGCAGGAATAAAGACAAAGACAAAAGAGTATGTTTGGAAGAAGGGTCGGGGGCTCCTTGCTTCTAGTGAACAAGAGCCTTGAGCTTCTAGAGCCCTTCACATTTATTGAGTAAAAGAAATAGGGAGAAGGGGGTGGTTGTCGGTCAGCTGCTTGATTTAGTGCAGGCCTGCATGACTGCTTTCTCTAGATATTCCAGTAGATAACCTCAAGGAGCATGGCACCAGGAAGTGACTGCCCTCAGCATACCTTCTGGTGGCAGGTGCAGATGTGAGTTTGCCCACATCCTGCATTCATGATAAACAGTTTGCTGTTTGATCATATTGCCTCTAGTGGAATGCTGAGTTGGTCACGACCCTCAGGCTTTTGGCTCCCAACAAATTTCTCACCTCCTTTTTGGTGTAGGTAAATCTTAGTTGCTAATAATAATCTGTTATCTGTCCATATCTGCATTTAAAGAAATGTGATTAAAACTCATTTTGTTGGAGGTTCTCCAGCCAGCCAGGGTTAAAGCAGAATATCTCAGAGAGCTCTGACTTGATCTTATTTTACAGCTTAGGTTCTAGCACTTTCTTGGGTAGATGTTTCTCATTGTAGTGCCTCTGTTGTTTTAGAACCATTGCCTTTGATTTGACCAGAAACAACAGCATTATTTTCAGGGAGTATTACCAGACCTTAAGGGTATCCTTCTGTGGGACCAAGAATGTGTGGTTAGGTAGTACAAGAGCTTCCTTCACTGTGCGTAGCAATATCCTCCCACAAATAGGTACCCTGCTTCAGGGGTGCCTGTATTTTGAGTGATTAATTGCATTAGCCTTTATGGTAGGTGACAGGATATTCGGTTCAAAACTTTATGCTTATCCTACTCCACTACCACTTTCTTTTAACTAATTCAAGTCTCAGCCGAGACTTCAAAAATTTTGAAATTAAATGTTATTCTAGTACTTCTGGTTCACAGAAAATCAAATAAGTTCAGCATATTACAGAACAGCCTTGCTGTGCAGCACTCTGACAACTTTGCACAACTTAGTATAGGATATGGGGGCAATACTTGACTGTAGTCTGACCCAAGTCTTGGTGAAATGCCCTGCAATTCTGGCTAGAGTAAGGAAGATAAGAAGCCTGGTGAGGAGCTGCCGTGAGACAGTTTCTCATCCCTATCATGTAGGAAACGGCCAAAATACCATTTCTCACCCATTTTCTAGTTTCAGTTGAATGCAGAACTTTTCACCTTATACCCTGTGTGGGATAAGCCTATGAATTTTCTTGGGTTTAGTTTAGAGATGGCTCTTCAACAGCACCATGATCCATTGCTTGGACCATTTGTCATCTGTATCTTCTAGTTTGGTGTCATGATGTGAGACTAGGGACTTGGGAAACTGATACCATGCTGATTTAGCTTTTGATGTCTATGTAAGTAATCAGTTGTCTGAATTCATCTGGGCCCAATTTCCTTTACCAGCCAAATCAATGGAAGTGTGGCAAGCCAACCTAACAGCTGTATTAGTAATACTTGTGGCCCTGTTAGCCACCACATTGCTGCTTTGGTAATGTTTAACTGTGTAACAAAGTGGGACTCTTACTGACCAAACACCCAGCTAGTATATGTATTATGGGATATTCCTTGAGCCTTGTACTTGTCACTGGGCATAATGGAGCCCCCAGTTTGGCAAGTGGACAGAGGCCAGGGCTGTATATCAGAATTACTCTGAATTGCTTTTCTCACATTGTCAGCCCAAGGAAGATACCAAGACCCGCTAGTTGAAAAGTCATATTTACACAACTAGAAGGGCCATACCAATTCTGAAGCTGCCCTCACACACACATCTACCTGAGTGTGGTAAGAAAGGAAGCATGATAACAGTGTTTGGGCCTACTCAGAATGGTGCACTTTGACTATGTGGTTGCCTCCTGCTCATCAATCCTGTGGTCTCCTCAGTCTATGGTGTTTTGTGTTTCAAAGAAACCAAATGTTTGACCATACAAGCATCTGTAAAACGTTTCTAGTTTGGCATAATATCTGGAAAAAATAGAAGGCAACATGGAGAATAATCTCTAAAGTATACATTTTTGTAAAAAAATATTCAATACTTATTGATTTTGCATTATATTCTTTTTTAATATAGGCATTTAAGGCATTTTTGCCTTCTAAGCACTATTTTAACTGTATTTGTAGATTTTGATATGTATTTTTGTTACTATTTAGTTCAATATTTTGTCTATTTTCTCTTGTAATTTATTCTTTAATTCAGTGATTAATTTACAATTGTGTTTTTACTGTCCAAATATATAGGGTTTTCCTGGTTTTCATGTAGGTAAATTTGAGAGGAAATGTTAACATAGCAGATCTGTGTTAACATTCAGTAGATCTCCTTCGTATCTCCAAGGGAACTTGGAATCATTATTGACTCTTGATCAGCCACTGGGAATGTGGCCCTCTGGATGTCTTTTACATAAATGGTGGATTTTTTTTTTTTTCTTCTACACCTGGAGCAATGGACCATGTAGGTACCTGCTTGTCAAAATTGCTTTGTACAAACATCAAGATTGATAAGGTATACCTGGTTTCTAAGTCTTGGTTATTGTGGCTGGTCCTATAGCTGGATATGCCTATATGACCAGCCCTGTATAAAAGCTATGAATGCTGAGACTTAAATGCTCTTGTGCTCTTCTTCAAACAGAGATATTCTGTATATGTTCCTATATTGCACTACTAGAGAGAAAGCACATATAAAAAGCCTGTGTCTGACCTCTCTGGGTTCTACCCAATGCATATATTTTTCCTGCTGCTTTTACTCTGCTCCTTTTGCTGTAATACATATTTTAGCCTTGATTATAACCTAATATCGACTCCTTCTGATGAACCTCGAACTTGAGGGTGGTCCTGGGTTCCCCAAAACTGTATTCTAATTTAATTCTATTGTGGTCAGAGAATATACTCCATATGATTCCTTTTTTTTAATGTTGAGACTTGTTTCATGACCTAGAATATGATCTTTTCTGGTAAGTACATCACATGCCCTGAAAAGAATGTGTATTTTGGCATTACAGGATGTATTATTCTATAAATACCAATTATATAAAAGTAGCTAATAGAGTTCAGATCTTCTGTGTCTTGCTGATTTTGTTTTTCTAGTTCAGTTAATTGCTGAGACAAGATTGTTAAAATCTCTAGTTAGGATTGTGGAATTATGGATTTCTGCATTCAATTCTGACAGTTCTTGTTTCATGTATTTTAAAATTCTGTTATGGGATTCATATGCATTTGGTATGATCTTTTCTATTGACTTGACCCTTTTATCATTATGAATTGTTCCTCTTGATCTCTTATAATACATTTGGTTTTTATATTTGTCTTCTGATAGCCATTCTAGCTTTTTGCTTAACTCTTTGCAAGGTGTATCTTTTCCATCCAAGTACTGTTGACACATCTCTGCATACTTGCATTTAAAATGAATGTCTTGTAAACGGTATATAGTTGCTTTGGTTTTTTTATTTTTACCTTCTGACAATCTCTGCCGTTTTAATTGAAATCTAGTTCAGTAATTTTTAATATAACTGCCAATATAGTTAGGTTTAGACCTAAGATCTGTTTTTTTTTTAATTTTCTACATGCCTCTTCTGTTTTTCTTCCTCTTTTCCAGCTTTTTTTTTTTTTTGAAAATGGTTTCAGAATTCTATTTTATTTTTCCTATTGATACTCTAGCTATTCTTTTTTTTTTTTTTTTTTTTTTGCACTAATTTTTTGATAGTGGCTGCCCTAGGGATTATAAGATACAGCTATAACTTTCATAGTCCACTTACTTAGTTAATAATGTGCTACTTCAAGTAAAATATGGAAATCTTACAAATTTCCAGGCCCACACCCCTATTTTGATTGTAGTTATTACATGTAAAACAAACTCCCCTCTACTCACACAGCCCACAAGGCACTATTATCATTTTACTTTTAAACAGTTATTGGTTTATACAGAGGAAAAAAAGGATAAAATAGTATTTTACATTTTCTCTACCATTTACCCTTTCTGATTCTCTTCATTTCTTTTTGAGTATCCCAATTCCATCTGGTATAATTTCTCTTCTATCTAAATAACTTCTAGCATTTCTTATAGTGCAGGTTGGCCAATGACAAATGCTTTTAGTTTTATGTGAAAATATCTTGGCCGGGCGCGGTGGCTCAAGCCTGTAATCCCAGCACTTTGGGAGGCCGAGACGGGCGGATCACAAGGTCAGGAGATCGAGACCATCCTGGCTAACACGGTGAAACCCCGTCTCTACTAAAAAATACAAAAAACTAGCCGGGCGAGGTGGCAGGCGCCTGTAGTCCCAGCTACTCGGGAGGCTGAGGCAGGAGAATGGCGTAAACCCGGGAGGCGGAGCTTGCAGTGAGCTGAGATCCGGCCACTGCACTCCAGCCTGGGCGACCGAGCTAGACTCCGTCTCAAAAAAAAAAAAAAAAAAGAAAATATCTTTATTTCACTTTTACACTTCAGTGATATTTTTGCTGAATATAAAATTCTGGGTTAACATTTCGTTTTTTTCACGCTTTAAAGATTTTTTTTTTTTTTTTTTGAGACAGAGTCTCGCTCTGCCGCCCAGGCTGGAGTGCAGTGGCCAGATCTCGGCTCACTGCAAGCTCTGCCTCCCGGGTTCACGCCATTCTCCTGCCTCAGCCTCCTGAGTAGCTGGGACTACAGGCGCCCGCCACCTCGCCCGGCTAGTTTTTTGTATTTTTTAGTAGAGATGGGGTTTCACCGTGTCAGCCAGGATGGTCTCGATCTCCTGACGTCGTGATCCACCCGTCTCGGCCTCCCAAAGTGCTGGGATTACAGGCTTGAGCCACCGCGCCCGGCCTTAAAGATGTTTTAACGGTTTTTCGGTCCTCTTTTTTTTTTTGAGACGGAGTCTGGCTCTGTCGTCCGGGCTGGAGTGCAGTGGCCGGATCTCAGATCACTGCAAGCTCCGCCTCCCGGATTTACGCCATTCTCCTGCCTCAGCCTCCCGAGTAGCTGGGACTACAGGCGCCCGCCACCTCGCCCGGCTAGTTTTTTTTGTATTTTTTAGTAGAGATGGGGTTTCACCATGTTAGCCAGGATGGTCTCGATCTCCTGACCTCGTGATCCACCCGCCTCGGCCTCCCAAAGTGCTTGGATTACAGGCTTGAGCCACCGCGCCCTGCCTCGGTCCTCTTTTTTAATTTAAAATTTAACTGATGAAAATTACATAGATTTGTTAAAGATGATGTTTTAAAATATGTATATATTGTAAGATGGCTAAATTGAGCTCATTAACATATGCATTACCTTGCATATCATTTTTGTGGTAACATCACTTAAAATCTACGTTCTCAGCAATTTTCAAGTATGCAATACATTGTTATTAACTATAGTCACCATGTTGTACAGTATACCTCTTGAATTTATTCCTCCTGTCTAACTGAAATTTTGTATCATGTGACCAACATCTCTTTGATCTTCCCCCACCCAGTTCCTGATAGCCACCTGATATGGTTTGGCTGTGTCCCCACCTAAATCTCATCTTGAGTTGTAGCTCCCATAATCCCCACGTGTCATGGGAGGGACCTGGTGGGTGGCAATTGAATCATGAGGGTGGGTCTTTCCTGTGCTGTTCTCCTGATAGTGAATAAGTCTCATGAGATCTGATGGTTTCATGAAGGGCAGTTTCTCTGCACACCCTCTGTTGCCTGCCATCATGTAAGACGTCCCCTTTGCTCCTACTTTGCCTTCTGCCATGATTGTGAGGCCTCCCAACCATGTGGAACTGTGAGTCCATTAAACCTCTTTTTTTTTTTTTCCCCCAATAAATTACCCAGTCTCAGGTATGTTTTTATTAGCAGCATAAGAACAAACTAATACACTACCACTTACTCTCTGCTTCTATTAGTTCAACTTTTTTAGGTTTCATATAAGTGAGATTATATGATACATAACTTTCTGTGCTTGGCTTATTTCACTTAATGCCCTTCAGGTTTATCCATGTCATTGCAAATGACAGGAAATCCTTTCATTTTAAAGGCTGAACAGTATTCCATTGTGAGTATATACCACATTTTCTTTATCCATGTATCTGTTGAAGGATACTTAGGTTGATTCCATATCTTGGCTATTGTGAACACTGCTGCAATGAACATGTAAGTTAGGATATCTCTTTGACATACTGATTTATCTTTTTTTGCATATATACCCCATAGTGGAATTGATGGCAGCAGTGGCCTACCTAGAGCAGTCGCTGCCATGACACTGGCTGCAGTGGGGGAGGTAGGGCCAGGGCTGCTCACTCCATGGAGCCAGCAGGGGCTGGGACTAGGCAGGGGCCCTGCCCTCCTGGGCACAGCTGTAGCCACCCAAGTCATGGCTGTGGACCCTGGCCTTTCTTTGCCGTTGGGGGCTGGGAGCAGGCCGGAGCTCTACCCTCCTGGGTGCAGCTGCAGCTGCCCAAGTTGTGGCTGCAGACCCAGGCCTCCCTGTGCTCCTTGGGGCCAGGAGCAGACAGGAGCTCCATCCTCCCAGGCGCAGCTGTAGCTGCCCAGCCATGGCTGTGGACCCAGTAATCTCTGTACTCTTGGTGGTCTGGGAAGGCCCCCCATGCCCCTGCAGGCTCAGAAGTACCTGCTCCTGCTGCTTGGCCTTTCCCCACTCCTGGTGCCCGCTCTGATCTCGGAGCAAAGTTGAGGCTGAGCCCAGGCACTGTTGCAACTGACCAGGTGGGTGCCAACGAGCATGGGAGGGAGGTCAAGGTGGAGCTGAGAGCAGTTTGGTGCTGGCGTGCAGGCACCCCTCAGCACAAACAGCCTGGATGCCATGAACAGCAGCGGGAGGCAGACAGGCTCCTGAGTAGAGAGGGATAGGTTACCAGTGAAGCCCCACCTTCAAGCCAGGGAAGTCCTGAAGCCTGGGAGCCAGGCTGCCAGTCACACAGACTGGAGTGGGAACTTATGGTGCTTCTCCCAGCCCACCCATAGCCACTCATGGACCAGTCAGCATGCACTTCCTCCCCTCTGAAGCACATAAAAATCCCAGATTCAGCCATACTCAAGGAAAGGATTAGATGTCCAGCTGCGGAAAGGAGCTACCCACTCCAGGGTGTCCTCTCTGCTGAGAGCTGAACACTCATCAAGACACCCTGCCTGTGGAGAGGAGCTACCCAATGTGGGTCTCCTCTGAGCTGTTCTGTCGCTCAATAAAGCTCCTTTTTGCCTTGCTCACCCTCCACTTGTCTATGTACCTCATTCTTCCTGGATGAAGGACAAGAACTTGGAACCCATCAATGGCAGGGCAAAAAGAGCTGAAACACACCCCTTGCTCACCACATTGTAGGCAACAAGAAGGAAAAAAGAGAGAAGGAGAGAAGAGCTGCTTCCCTTCAGAGAGCCCAGACCTAGGAGTTCCCTGAGCCAGGGCTGTGACACCCTGTTTGGGGTGCTGTGGTTCCTAGCATTTCTAAGCTTCTGGATACCACTGTGTTCCCTGGTGTCTGGATACCACTGTGTTCCCTGGTGGAAGCTGATTGCAGTACGCCTGGTCCAGCCACAGCCTTGCAGGGAGCCAGTGCCCATGCCAGCATCTGGAGCTTCCTGCCCCACTGCGGTCAGCATGTCTGGCTGTGCACAGAGGCTGGACCCTATACTTGCTCACACACCCCTCACCACTCTACGCCTGGCTTGCCCTTGGCAGGCATGGGAGCCAGGCTGGTAGTGTGAGCCGAGTGTAGCCTGCCAGGCTGAGTGGGTGGAATGAGCTCAGCAGGCCCAAGCAAAACTCAGGCAAAGACTGGCCACAGAGGTTTCTGGCTGGTGAAGCACCACCACAAGAATCCTGTGACAGAACTGCTGGATCATATGGTAGTACTTTTTAAATTTTTTGAGGAACCTCCATTCTGTTTTCCAAAATGGCTATACTAATTTACATTTCCACCAATGGTGTTGAAGGTTTCCTTTTTCTTCATATCTTTACCAACACTTGTTGTCTTTTACCATTTTGATAAGTGCTGTTCTAATAAGTGTGGGGTATATGTAGTTGTGGTTTCAACTTGCATTTCCCTTAGTGATGCTGAGCATTTTTTTTTTTTATATACTTGTAGACCGTTTGTATGTCTTTGAGAAATGTCTATCAGGTACTTTGCCCATTTTAAATTTAAGTTATTTATTTTTGAGATGGGGTCTTGTTCTGTTGCCCAGGCTGGAGTGTGGTGGCACAGTCTCAGCTCTCTGCAACCTTTGCCTCCCAGGTTCAAGTGATTCTCCTACTTCAGCCTCCCAAGTAGTTGGGATTACAAGGTGCCCACCACCACGCCCAGCTAATTTTTTTGTATTTTTAGTAGAGACAGGGTTTCACCATGTTAACCAGGCTGGTCTTGAACTCCTGACCTCAAGTGATCCACCTGCCTTGGCCTCCCAAAGTACTGGGATTACAGGCATGAACCACTGTGCCCGGCTAACTTCACCCATTTTTAAATTGGACTATTTGTTTTCTTGCTATTGAGTTCTTTGAGTTCCTTATATATTCTGGCTATTAACTCCTTATCAGATGTATAGTTTGCAAATATTTTCTCCCATCCCATGGGTTATCTCTTCATTCTGTTTATTGTTCCCTTGGCTGTCCAGAAGCTTTTTAGTTTGATGAAATCTAATTTGTCTATTTTTATGCCTTTGTTGCCTGTTCTTTTGGTATCATGTTCAAAAAACGATTGCCCAGACCAATGTCGTGTACCTTTTCCCTTATGTTTTCTACTAGTAGATTTATAGTTTCAGGTCTTACCTTTAGGCCTTTAATCCATTTTGAGTTGATTATTGTATATAGTGTGAGATAATGGTCCAATTTTACTCTTTTGCATGTGGATATCCAGTTTTCCTACCACCATTTATTGAAGAGACCCTCCTTTTCCCATTATGTGTTCTTGGCCCCTTTTTGAAAAATCAGTTGACCATTAAATGTATGGGTCTGTGTCTAGGCTGTCTGTCCTGTTCTATTTGTCTATGTGTCCGTTTTTATGCCAGTACAATGGAGTTTTGATTCCTTTAGCATTGTAGGATATTTTGAAGTCGAATACTGTGATGTGTCAAGCTTTTTTTCCCCTCAAGGCTGCTTGCTTTGGCTATTGGGGGTCTTTTGTAGTTCAACATGAATTTTTGGATCGTTTTCTCTATTTCTGTGAAAAATGTCATTGAAATTTTGATAGGGATTCCATTGAATCTATAGATTGCTTTGGGTGGCAAGGACATTTTAATAATATTAATTCTTCCATTCCATGAAAATAGTGTGTCTTTCCATTTATTCATGACTTTTCCAAATTTTTTCAATGTTTTATAGTTTGCAGTGTACACATCTTTTACATCCTTGGTTACATTTACTCCTAAATAGGGTTTCTTTTTTGGTAGCAACTGTAAATGGGATTATTTTCCTGATTTATTTTGTAGGTAGTTCATTATCAGTGTATAGCAACACTACTAACTTTTTATGCTGATTTTGTATCCTGTACCTACTTTAACCAAATCTGTTTATTACTTCTAACAGTTTTTTGGTAGAGTCCTGGTTTTCTCTATATGAGACCATTTTATCTGAAAATAGTTTAACTTTTTATTTTCTGATTTCATACCTTTTTTTTTCTCTTGCCTAATTGCTCTGGCTAGGACTTCCAGTTCTATTTTGAATAGAAGTTTTGAGAACGGGCATCTTTGTTCCTGATCTTAGAGGCAAAGCTTTCAACTTTTCATCACTAAGCATGCTATTAGCTGTGGGCTTGTCATATATGGCCTTTATTGTGTTAAGATACGTTCTTCTGTACCTAATTTGTTGAGAGTTTATCAGGAAACAATGTTGAATTTTATCAAATGCTTTTCTGTATATATTGAGATGATCATATAGTTTTTGTCTATCATTCTGTTAATGTAGTGTGTCATATTTATAGCTTTCCATATGTTGAATTATCCTTGTGTTCCAGGAATATATTTCATTTGATCTGGTGAGTGATCTTTTAAATATGCTATTGAATTCAGTTTGCTAATATTTTGTTGAGTATTTTTGCATTTGTGTTCATCAAGGATATTTGTCTGTAATTTTATTTTTTTAGTGTCCACGATCCATAGTTTCTGATGAGAAGTTAAGCATTAACTGAATTGTTGTTTTGACTGTGATATATCATTTTTCTCTTGCTGCTTTCAAGGCTCTTTGACTTACAGTGGTTTATTATTTACCTTAGAATGGACTTCCCTATTTATTCTGCTTTGAAATCATTTCGTATCTTGTATATATTAATTGCTCTCTTTCATCAAGTTTGGGAAATTTTCATTTATTATTTCTTCAAGTTCAGAAATTATTTTGTATTTTAAAATTTTCTTTTTTATTGCCTTTATTTCTCTGCTGAGGCTTCCTGTTTCTTTACTGAGGTTTTCATGAATTGATAAATCCGAGGTTTCTGTCATAATTGAGGTTGGTTCTGATGTTCTGCCTCATCAAACCGTGTGTTTTTACCTTTTAGTATGCTTTGTGTTTTTTTTTGTCAAAAGCTGGAGTATTGGGTAAAAGGAACCGAGGTGAATAGACCTTTAATGTAAGGTTTTATATTTATTTGGTTAGGGATTAGGCTGTGTTTAGTGTTTTCTGTAGCTGTAAGTGTCAGGAAATAAAATTTCCTCTGCTGTCTTTGTTTTTTACTTCCCTGTTATATTTGAGTTCCTCTAGCAACTTTTTCTTAAGATTTGAGATATGCAATTCTTTCTGTTGTATCCCCCTGTTACTATACAGGATCCCTATTGATGTAGTAAGGTGTAGGGAGATAAATGTTCTATGGTCCTATGATTGGGTCTCAATCTTTTAGTGAGCCTGTGCCGTAGACTGTGACCTTCGCAAGTGCTTCTCAGTTTTGCTTTGTTTTTCCCACCTTAGGTGAACTAGGAAGGCTAAACGGGAACAGGAATTGGGCATTTCCTTCTTCCAGGTCAGTTAGGGTCTGCTAAATCCCCAGTTGGTTATGTTCTAGTAATACAGATGGCCCTCTGTATCCATGAGTTTCACATGCATGGATTCAACCAACCATAGATGGAAAATATTTGGAAAAAAAGCAATAAAGAGTAACAAAATAACAATACAATACAAAATAACACAAATAAGAATTGCAGTATAGCAACTATTTACCTAGCGTTTATATTGTATGAGGTATTATAAGCAATATAGAGATGATTTAAAGTATATGGGAGGATGTGCATAGGTTATGTGTAAATACGACACCATTGTGTATAAGGGAGTTGAGTATCTCTGGATTTAGGTATCCGTGGATACTCAGGAACCATTATTTTTTTTTTTTTTTTTTTTTTTTTTTTTTTTTGAGACGGAGTCTCGCTCTGTCACCCAGGCTGCAGTGCAGTGGCCGGATCTCAGCTCACTGCAAGCTCCGCCTCCCGGGTTCACGCCATTCTCCTGCCTCAGCCTCCCAAGTAGCTGGGACTACAGGCGCCCGCCACCTCGCCCGGCTAGTTTTTTGTATTTTTTAGTAGAGACGGGGTTTCACCGTGTTAGCCAGGATGGTCTCGATCTCCTGACGTCGTGATCCACCCGTCTCGGCCTCCCAAAGTGCTGGGATTACAGGCTTGAGCCACCGTGCCCGGCCTTCAGGAACCGCTATTGTTTCACTTGAGGGCAGGCCTTGGTAAGAAAGAGAATGTTCTTGAGTGCTTCATAAAATGGCTGTTTTTTCACTCTCCCTGCCTGAAGCCCAAGGTAATTTTTTTTTTTTTTTGAGGCGGAGTCTCGCTCTGTGCCCCAGGCTGGAGTGCAGTGGCGCAATCTCGGCTCACTGCAAGCTCTGCCTCCCGGGTTCACGCCATTCTCCTGCCTCAGCCTCCTGAGTAGCTGGACTACAGGCACCCGCCACCGCGCCCGGCTAATTTTTTGTATTTTTGGTAGAGACGGGGTTTCACCGTGTTAGCCAGGATGGTCTTGATCTGCTGACCTTGTGATCCGCCAGTCTCAGCCTCCCAAAGTACTGGGATTACAGGCGTGAGCCACCGTGCCCGGCAAGGTAATTTTTTTTTTATCTTTACTGTAAGAACCTGATAGGGCTCCTGGAGCTAAAACTCACAGAAGTGGGTATAGGTCTAAGATTGGGCCTCCCTGGAGTTTCTAACTCTCAAACTACAGTTTATGTTTTCTTAGCCTGATACTGGTTCTGGAGTTTTCTCCTAGGCTTCTGCTTCAGAAAGTTGGATTTTCTATATCTGCCTGTCAGTCTCTATAGTTTTGGGGGCAGTGGTTTGCCCTGCAGTTGCAACCTCTAATGGATCTAGGAAGAGTTGTTGATTTTCACTTTGTTTAGCATTTTTCTTGTGAGGATAAGAGTGATAACTTCCAAGCTCCTTACATTCTGAACCAGAAAATGAAAGTCAGTTTTTCATGAATTAGAAACATGTCTATTTGTATTTCATTGATGATAACCAGTTTAAAATCTTATGTTACTTCCAACATCTGGTTCATCATGGAGTTGGACTCGATTGATTTTTTTTTTCCTGTTTATAATGTGTTCTGTTTTCTTGATTCTTTGTATGCTGGGTTCTTTTGAGTTCTATCTTAGATATTACGAATGTTAAATTGAGGAGATTCTGGATTATGTCATTTTCACCTAAAAAGTATTGGTTCCTTTGTTGTAGCATCTAGTTTTGTTGACTGGGCTTGAACAGCTAACTCTGTTTCTTTTGCAGCAGCTGTTATCTTCATTCAGATCTTTTGTTTTTGGGGCTGCTGAAAGTCTGGACTGTATAAGCATGGTTCAGTGTTTAGTCAGAAATGTGAGTAGACAGAGCTTAAGAATCCACTCTTCAGCTCTTTGTCATCAGTGCTCATGGTTTTCTGGGATTTTGGTTTTGTTTTTTTAGGCCTGAGTGACTTTTTTTTTTTTTTTTTTTTTTTTTTTTTTTTACACTTCTGCTGTGCATACTTTGTGTCTAGTCCTAGACTAACACCATCTCCTCTCCTGCAAGTGAGTGCACCAACTCCACCAGTGTGTATCTTTTTCTCTTCACTCACCAGTATCTTCAGGGTGGCAGCTTTAGTCTCAGTTTAGAATTGTTCTTTTGCTTTGTATCTGTTACACAGGAACATGGTTCAAGGTTCAGTGTGCGTGAACAGAGTTTAGGAATTCCCTCCCTGGATCTCTTCCTTCTAGTATTCCCCATTCTCCAACTTTTCTGATTTCCTAAGACAAAAACCAAAATGAGAGGATTTTTTTTTCTATGTGTACCCCCTTCTCCACTAGCTGTTGTTCACCACAAGGGCTGCACTTAGCCCAGATTTAAGTCTCCATTCCTCATAGCAATTGTGGGTTCTTCATCTGAATCTGTGTGTTTCTGTTCACTGTCCAGTAGCTTAAGTTCATTTCTGTTTGTATTATATCCATGTTTTATAGTTACTCGCTCTCTCTCTATATATAGATATATAGAGATATATTCTATCATATATATTCTATATGTATAATAGAATATATCTCTATATCTCTATATAGATATATAGATATGTTTTCTATATAGATATATTCTATTATATATAGATGTGTTCTATTTTATGTATTTATTTTATAGCAGACCACATCACTATCCTTTGTCTTATTCTGATATCTCATATCTCTTTATTATCCTTTGTCTTATTCTCATATCTCTGAGATATATATATGTGTGTGTGTATATATATACACACACACACACACACACACACACATATACATACTGAGGGGGAGAGGATCTTATACATTCTGAGCTCATCATACCCAGAAATGGAAAGTTTTCAGGAATATTTCCTTGAGGGCAAAAAATATCCTCTGCTTTACTGAATAATCTCTTAGAAACCAGGACCATGTGTTCCTTCAGTAACTTTTGGTAAGGTAGAAGCTTGTGATGTCCCAGTCTCTTGATTTCCATATAACAGGGAGTGGGGGAGGGAGACATTGTGGAGATAATCAGAAACCTTTGGAGGCTATGAGCAGCCTATGTCATCCCACCTCTCTCAGTTATACTGAAATTTGACTAGCTTTTCACAGAGTCTGGAAATTTTTTATTAATGTAGTTAGGACTTTTTTGAGCCAAATGCTCGTTTCTACTGTTCTTACTACAATGCCTGTCACAAAGTTAGGTATTCAGTAAATACTAGTTGAATCTATTAATTAGGAATTCACCATAAATTACTCACCACTAATAAATTACCTAAGTGTGAACGTTTTGTTTATCTCAGAAATAAGATGATTAAATAAAAATATTTGCATATTTTTCATCTTGCATTAATGTTGATACACAGCCAATATATTTCAAGTCATTTTAAATAAAAGATTAATCTGTCCATGATATACTTTGTTAGATAAAGCTATTTAAATGAATTGTTTTTGGATAAATCCTGTAATGGTGTTTTCTACTTCTTCTGTTTAACTCATTTGTTGAAAGACGGTAGGGAATAGTGGACCAGGTAATTAAAGAAAGTTCATTTTGTAGTTTCTGCCTCATATGATAGCCAAAGTAAATGAGATTATTAACATGAACACTTTAAAGATATATATCAAAATTAGGAGGCTTGTAGAAATTCTCAAGTAATTAAGAGTGTAGCATAGCAAATAATGAGTTTCTGTAATATTGGGGTTAAGATGTTCAGCAGAGTATGAATTATAAAATCCTCAAAATACAACTTGAAAGACTTTTGACTTTTGGCCCATTATCCTCTTGTTAATGCACATGTAAGAGATTGTGTGGGGTCTTTATGTCATTAGGGCAAATTATAAGCTGTACTATAGGTGCTATTCAGTATTGAATACGAATGAGTTCAAAGTAGCTTTGTTGATCTTTCTCTAAAACTAGGTATTTGGCATTGACTTATCAGTGTGTTATTGTAAAAGAGATGTAGTGTGGAACTGTTTCCTGAGATTAATCCAAGTATTCAGTATCATAATTTAGAAACTCCCTTCAGTTATCTGCCCTACGTTTCCATTTACTCAGTAATGTATGCAGACTGGGAAACCTTAAGAAGGCTTGAGACTTCTGGGTTCATTACAGAGCTGTGGGTAGCCATCTTGCTGTTGTTGACTCTAGTGACCTGTAACTACAGATCAAGCTGTATGCAGCCTTTTTCTCCTTCGGGTAAGTTGGGTTGAAATCCAGTGCTCCCAGCTGCTCTGAGGCTTTAATTGCATGAGTGAGCACTGAAAATGTGAAAAACAATTTTAGACCAGAATAGCAAGGTGAGTAAGGCCAAAGAATGTATTTTATGGATATTCATGAATGTCACCCACAGAATTCAATATTTTTTCCAGACGATTCTGAAAGATTATAATTTAATGGATGTTTGTTTTATTCTTCTGAGGACCCAGTTGAAATCCTGTTGATTCTGTAGCAGACCGCGTTACTATCCTTTGTTTTACTCTCATATCTCTGAGGTAGACGAATGCTTCAGAGGTAAGGTGTTATATTTTCAAAGGACTTTTCTTATGTTTTATTGTATCTGTGTGATCAGAAGTACAGGGAGAAAGCCTGTTTTAAAATTAGCAGCATGAGGTATTAGAATCCTATAATGCTTATATGAAGTTTGGTGAAATGGTTAGCCAAAGAGAATTTTCTCCTCAAACTAGTAACTAAATTGATATGTAGGAGCAGCCTTTCCTGAGTGACTTTCCTTGGTAGCTAAAACTGCAGCAAGACATTTCAGTAACAGTTTCCAAGGAAGTGAATGGATAGTGAGGTAATTTTCTTAAGTACTTGGATTCTGATC
Organism: Macaca thibetana thibetana; assembly: GCF_024542745.1. Classification (NCBI taxonomy): domain Eukaryota; kingdom Metazoa; phylum Chordata; class Mammalia; order Primates; family Cercopithecidae; genus Macaca; species Macaca thibetana. The sequence continues at coordinate 37,019,583 of NC_065598.1, forward strand.
GTCTCCAGAGGCTTTGAAGCTGTTAGTTACACAATAGACGGATTTGATCTCCTAGGATCTTTGCCAGGTTTGTAATTGCACTGAGATTTTTAATGATCACAAATGACAACATGATGTCCTTCTCTTTATTCTGGGAGTGAGATAATTTGTACGTAAGAAACAAAATTAGGTTTTAGTTTGAAAGGCTTGGAGAATCAGACTTCTTTTAGGCCAGATACAGTGCTATATCTGAGAGATAGTTATACAGCCATTGAGTTGTAATTGCTTGGTTCATTAAAGTATCCTTGAAAATCATTAGTCTGTCGGCAGCATGAGGGCAGGTTTTATGTCATTTTGGTAATCATTGAGTCCTAGCACAATAGTTGACTGTAGTAAGTCCTTATTAATTTTTGTTGGAAGAATGGGAAGTATATTGAATTACAATGTCTTTTTGCAATTTTTTTTCTTTTTTTAGCATGGGATTAGAGGTAGCAGTTTTGGACAGGATGCAAGGTAGAGTGTTCTTTCCCTTCTGCTCCTGGCAGGCAAGTCTTCTTTTTTTAAGACTGTCAAGTGTCACCATGTTTGTGAAGACTTCTTATCTTTTCTAGGTGCAATTGACCTGACTAGTCTTCCTAAAATGTGTCCTTTACTTACTGCTTTTATAGCATCTGAGATGTGTTTATTGCATTTTTATTTGCTTCTTTCTACCATAGTAGAAAGTTCAATTATTATTCATCTGTCTATTCCTGATATATATATTAGTAGAAAAGTGTTCCACTGCAAGTAACAGCAATAATTATCGGCCAAGGAAGTTAATCTCAGAAAATAGTAAGAAATGTGTATAACATATAGGTAGGTATATTCCTGAGTGACTTTCCTTGGTAGCTAAAAGGTTTTAGTGCTGTTTATAATGAAGAAATAGAACCATCCTAAACTAAAACCAATAGAGGACTGATTAAATAAATGATAAATATTTATATAAGGAACTATGAAGTAACAATTAAAATTTATGCATTTTCCAAATTGCCTGCCTTAAGTATACCTCAGTTTGGTGAACGGAAAATATTCTTCACCCATATCATACAATAATCTGTATCCAACCCAATGTTGGTTTTGTGTTATAGATCAAGTAGAAAAGGAGCAGTAAAGAGGAAAATGGGAAATTAAAATACTGTTCAAATCTACAATGAAATAAAGATAGTGAAGTAGGCAACTGGTTTGTTTAGACAGTCTAGGGGATTTGGTATCTTATTAATCAGTTATTGAGTGTATTCTCTGTGCCAGCTAAGTGTTGGATGCTATAACAAATGCAGATAGGCCAAGTCATGGCCACATCCCTCAAAGAGCTTGCAATCTGGGGAGAATAATACACACACAGAAAATGGGTGAGCAAACAAAAGTGAGTACTACAGATTTGAATGCCATAGAAATTCAGAGGACAGAGTGATTACATCCTCCTGGGCTGGTGAAGATACATTTCTAAGGAGGAGAAGAATTATACTGTCATTAACGATGGTTTTAGGATTTAAATAAAAATGGAAGGAATATCATATTTAAACGAAGGAGAATGGGTGAACAAAGGCACGGAAATGGGAAAGTAGACAGCATTTGCAGAGAACTAACTCGACTCAAATTTTAAGATTCTTCTTGTAGTGGAAAAGCAAGGGCCAGAACTCTAAGAGCCTTTCTTAGAACCTCTGATTCATATTTGCAAGTTTCAAAAATGGGCATTTTAATATTAGAAAATCTGTAGGACATATGAAATTAAGCTGAGAGCTGAAAATTTTCCATTCTTGGTTCAGTACTTTAGTGAAGACAGCATTAGATTAAGAATCAGACCTGGAATGTGGTACTACAGGTTATAATAAGTAGTAGCTCTGTAACCAAACTAAGCCTTGGTTTCCTCATCTGTAAAACAGGTATGATTATTCACCTCTCTGGACTCATTGGGTTTTTAATGAGCAGATCAAGTAAAATGGTATAAATGTTCTAGATGCAGAGCTGGGGGAGCAAGAGAAAAAACTCTTCAGACAGAACTCCCTCCATACCTCTGTTCCTGTACCTCAACTCTGATGAAAAGATATGTAACTAGGGGAAAGAAGGGATTTATAGAGAGATTTGAATCCACCTGAAAATGGAGTACTAAAGTGGTAATAGTCCAGAAAATGTTCCCTCCACCCAGTACCAGATCCTTTAGTACATTGTTTCCAGACAGTTAGACTCCAGTATAAGGTTTTGGGGATACATTTTAGCTATAACCATATAATAACAAACATCCTGTTTTCTTGTGGCTGATTGATCCCAGGGCTGCGCTGATTCTGTAAACCAACTTGGCAGGATTTCCACGAACTGCTTCTGGAGAGTAGTAATTCTTAGAGACCCAAGGCTACCCTCAAATGAACTATAATACCTTGCCCTTAATTCTTTAGAATGGAAAAATAATCAGAATTATCTTGGCCCGTGGGGTTGCTTATCAGCAGTTCTCTCAGGACTGCTGTTCTTTTTTGGAGAAGGGCCAGTAGAGTGAGTCAGATCTTTTATGTTTTGTTTATAGAGTGGCCATCAGACGTTGGTCTGAACCACCCAGGTGCAATGAGTTTCCTTTGGCATGGTCATTGCACTAGGTATGCTTTTGATTGTGTTTAAGTTGTTTTAAGAAGCCATTCGAGTGGGCCAATTTCTAAATATGTTATACAAATATAGAGTACATTGCTTCTATGCTGTCTTGCCCTTGGCTGACTTACAAGAAAGAAGTTATAAGAAATTATGACATTAAATGTGTTATTGTATATACTATATGGATGTTGAAGACATGGTTCATTACATTTCTTCTTTTGAGGACACTGGATAATTTTTCTGTCTAATCTCAAAATCATAAGTAATAAAATTTCTGGGCAACTGGTTTATTTTTATCTTAGGGATACCATAGCTCATGTAACATTATTTTTTGCTATTGACTACTAGGAGGTTTACCCCTTCCTTTATCAAAATTACAGAACCTTCTATAACTGTTTTTTTTTTTTTTTGTATACAGACCTGAATCCTGTCTTTGTCTTATCTCTCTTATTATTGATCTTTCCCTTTGTCATGTTTTTCTCAAATGCTTATTTTTAAACTATTATTTTATCTGCTTTTATTACATGATTTTATGTAAATCATGTTTAATTCTTTCCAGAACAGGCCTACCTAGTGTGAATAAATAAAGTGAATTTGATACAGAAATATTAAGTTTAATTTGTTGAATTGGTGTACGTATTTCCTTTTTTGTTTATCATGATTTGGTGATAATCTAGGACAAAATTAAGTGATATCCAGAAATATATAACAACTGAAATTTTATATAAGATAATTTGTGAGGTAAAACAACAATTGATCATATGCATATAGTAACCCCTGCAATGAACAAACAAAGTATGCACAGATTATATCTTGACCCTTTCTTTTCAAGCTTCCCTTAGTCTTCATACATTTCACCTGGAAGCCTTTTATAGGAGAGGAAACATCCTCCTAAAAATATCTCACATTTGGTTAAGGAACAAAATGGACTTGTCTGTTGTATATTGCCTGGTCGGAATCAGTTATTCCACACTCACCCTTTGTGATCTAACTCTTTCACTGCCATACCATCTCCACTTCACTATAGGAAAGCTTCAATTTTTGTAGTTTATTTCAGTTAAGTATTAAGAGGCAAGCTGGTTAAATTGATTGACACGTGTGAAGAGCTGATAACCCCCCTGTTTAATTTTCCCAGTAGTATGCACATGCTTGCCCCAAAGAATAAGATAGCTCTGTCTCCAGATGTCTTGATACAGGTTTTCACACTCTTCTTCCCCAAGGAAATAATGTAGCAGTGTACTAAGATATACACAGCTATGTTATTTGCAATTACAAAAATATAATCAAATCTTAAAGGCTGCATAATTTTCCAGTGTATGGATATAACAAAGTTTATTTCCAAATGGTAAAACATTTAGGGAATGGTTAAATTATGGTACATGAATATAATGCAACTATTAAGAATCATGTTTATAGGAAGATTCTTATAATGTATGAATAAAAACATAGAATACAAACTGGAATAACATGAGCTCAATTCATTAAAATATCTTTTTAATTCAATAAATTTTGATGCATATGAAGAAATAGCATCAAATAAGATATACATGATTTCTGACAGCATTAACTAAAATAGGACATCATTACAAAATCAAATCTCCCTTTGGGGATTGGTAATTTTTAATCAAATGTGATTAAGCTCATTTTCTAGTTCATGGACTTTCCAGGACCCTCGTTTCATTTCTCTTCTGCTTTCTGTCTGAGAATTCATAGTGCTCCAGTTCAATTAGATTGAGTTGAAGAGTATAAAAGCAAAAGAAATGGATAATTCAAGCCTAGAATTCCACATTATTTTTAGATTTTCTTTTCCTACATAGTTAGTGTAACCCAACAGCATCACTTTCTCCCAGGAATCCATCCTTGTAATTTTGTCTGGGCTACTTCTGCAGGAAAAGATACTGGTTTGCAAAGGCAAAAGTGCTTCTGCAGGTGCCTTTTAATTTTATCTTACAAAGAAACCCACACTCATGCTTTTATGGGATGTAATTCTTATTATTATGTAGCTTTATCAATTTGATTTTTTGTTGAGACAAATTTCCTTTGAATAATTTTTAATGATATTTATAGGACATGGATCTTTACTTAGAAAGTCTTTATTGAACATGTAAATCTTATTTAAGAAGTCATCCTGCAAAATATGTATTCTTGAGAATTGAGGCTAATATTTTAATTATGTGTGTCAAGTCATTACATTTTGGTTCTCCTGGTAGTTTTAATGTGATATTCTTGAACATTCACTACAGTGACATGATTTAGTAGCTAGTGATGCAACAGTATTACATGTCACAGAAATAACTGTGTCCTTCTAAGGCCTCAGAGGCATATCAAATTTGTCCCATATGCTATTTGCAATGATTTCTCAATGTCATTCTTTTTGTGACATGCTTGTACAGTATGACAATGTGAGAGTTAAAAATATGATAACCTATTTCTCTCTGGTTGATTTGTCTATATTGACCTCTTGAAGTAATTTAGTATATCTGACCTTATTTATTTAAAAATTAAAATACCTGAACTTCTTATATGATCACTTTTAAAACACCAGATTGTTACATTTGGAGCTAAAATTCTGTGCTGTGTTATGCCTAAGATAATACAACCAAAGCCACATTGTTTATTCTTCTACTTTTTTACTTATACATGGTGTCCATTATGCATTGATCTTGTCCAGCAAAATTAACTATTTTAACTGATTGTTCGGCTATCTGAAGAATCTTATTAAAATTTAATCGGTAAACTAAAAATAAGCACCTAATGCCATAGTGCATTCTGGTAACTCATAAAAGAAAAAGAAAAAAAAAAAGAAAGTAAAGCCTAATGTAGGCTTGTAAGGTTAAAGGAAGGTTAGTATATACTTATTGGCCATTCAAGGGTATATGTAAATGACCATTTTTCCTCTTTTGAGAAGTGTGATGTAATGCAACCACACTTACAAGTGATATACTTTCCCGTTTGCAGAATATTTACTGTTTTGCCTACTATCACTGAACTGCCCTGAGTTATATACTACTATATAATAGGGTTAAAACTCATCCGTGTCCCTTCTATTCCATGGAAAAGACTTTCTGGACGGTGGCTAAGGCTAACATAAGATTCTTGAGCTATCTCCTATGTGTGGCTTACTTCCCACCCACCAAAAAGAAGCAAATTCTGTCCAGATGCATTGTCTTCATAATGGCTTCTCTCTTTTTTTTCTCATTTCTACCTTAAGGATTCCTTCTGCCTTATTGCTATTCTTATTTCTCTTATATTTCTAGAAGAGGCACCTAACTATATTCCTACTATTAGTTTTATCTTTCTTTTATTTTGATGACTGTTCTGTTGCTCCAAGACTCTTATTTTCATAATACCATACAAAACTCATAAGTTTAGAAAATTATGGCCTTTAGCTGATCTGAAAAGTGATGTATGTTTAAATGGACAAAAGACTTGAAACAGGCACTTCACAAAAGATATTCAAAGGGCCAGTGTACAAAAAGGTATTCATTTTCATCACTCATCAGGAAAATGCACAATGTGATACCATTACCCCCACAAGAGTAACAAAGGTAAAAAAGACAATACCAAGAGTTTGTAAGAATATACAGATGTAGAATAATTGGAACTCTGCTGGGAGTGTAAATTGGTGCAACCACATTGGAAAACTGCTTAGTAGTAATGAGTAGAGCTGAATATGGGCAGCATGTGACCCAGTAATTCTACTTCTACACCCAACAGAAATAGAAGTATAGGCATACACCCAAAAGAAATAGATATATAGTTTCATCAAAAGACATACGCAAGAATGTTTACAGCACTACTTGTAGTAAACCTAAACTTGAAATAACTTAAATTTCTATCAGTAGAATGAATAAATGGGGATATATACCTAACATGGAACCAGTAGTGAGAATGAATGAGCTACAACTATATGCAACAATATGAATGAATCTTACAAACATGATGTTGAGCAAAAGAAGCTTGATCCAAATGAGTACATACTGTGATTCCATTTATATGAAATTCAAAAACACACAAAACGTGTAATAAGTCAGGGTAGTAGTTACCCTTATTAGGAAGTAGTAACTGGACAGGAAGCAGAAGTAGGGTTTCTGGGGTGCTAGTACTATTCTGCTAAGTGTCTTGATTTGGGTGCTGGTTACGTGGGTGGCCTCACTTTGTGAAAATTCAACAAGTTGTATACTAATGATTTGTATACTTTTCTGTGTGTATGCCATATATATGTGTGTGTGTGTGTGTGTGTGTATATATATATATATAATTTCACGAAAGAGCAATACTATATGCTATATTATTTATCTACCACTGCATAACAAATTACCCCAAAACTTAGCAGCTTCATGTAACAAACATTGGTTATCTCACACAGTTTCTGAGAGCAATCTAGGAGCAACTCAGCTGAGTGGTTTTGGCATAGGGTCTCTCATGACATTGCTATCAAGATGTAGGCTGGGGCTGCAGTCATCCGAAGGCTTGACTGGGCCTGGAGCATCTGCTTCCAAGATGCCTTCTTCTTTTTTTTTTTTTTTTTTTTTTTTTTTTTGAGACGGAGTCTTGCTCTGTCGTCCAGGCTGGAGCGCAGTGGCGTGATCTAGACTCACTGCAACCTCTGCCTACTAGGCTCAAGTGATACTCCTGCCTCAAGCCTCCCAAGAAACTGGGATTACAGGTGCCTGCCACCATGCCTGCCTAATTTTTGTATTTTTGGTAGAATTGGGGTTTTGCCATGTTCACGAAGCTTATCTTAAACTCCTGACCTCAGGTGATCCACGGGCCTTGGCCTCCCAAGGTGCTGGGATTACAGGCGTGAGCTACTGGCACCCAGCCCAAGTTGGCTTCTTCATGTACCTGTGGAGGGATGCCTCAGTGAAAGCTCTTTGTATTGCCAGAGGCTACAAAATAACCTCACAGATAACATTTTATATATATATATATACATACACACACATATATATAAAAATATACTCTTTCATATTTGTTTATACATATGTAACAAATGATATCATGAATATTTTATAATGTTTACTCAATACATTGTGGACATCCTTTTTTATTTTTTGACTGGCTTATCTATAGATCTATTTCATTCTTTTTTCATAGAGCTCTATTGAGGTATGATTGTCATATAATTGGCATACATACACATATTTAAAGTGTATAATTGGAGATTTTTAAAAATGTATGTGTACAGTCATGAATTTATCATCACAATCTAGGTAATGGGCAAGCAGTCACCTGCAAAAGTTTCCTCCTGTCCCTTTGTAATCCTCTTCTCATACTTTTTTTTTTTTTTTTTTTTGAGACGGAGTCTTGCTCTGTTGCCCAGGCTGGAGTGCAGTGGCCGGATCTCAGCTCACTGCAAGCTCCTCCTCTCGGGTTTACGCCATTCTCCTGCCTCAGCCTCCCGAGTAGCTGGGACTACAGGCACCCGCCACTTCGCCCGGCTAGTTTTTTGTATTTTTAGTAGAGATGGGGTTTCACCGTATTAGCCAGGATGGTCTCGATCTCCTGACCTCATGATCCGCCCGTCTTGGCCTCCCAAAGTGCTGGGATTACAGGCTTGAGCCACCGCGCCCGGCCTCTCATACTTTTTAATGGCTGAAAAGCTTTATTTGCATATATAAAGTGTCTATAAAATCCATACTTACATTTGCTCACACATAGCTCAATCTAATATTTTGTTTAAATTGTAGAACTCTCACCCCATTTAGAGAAAGAAATGCACTCCCCAACCCCAGTCAAGAACCTGCTATTGTATGTCATCATTGAGCCAGATTACCTAGGTAAGAATCTTAGCCTTGCCACTTTACAGACATTATGATCTTGGGCAAATTGCTTAACCACTCTGTATCAAATTCCTTACCTGTAAAGTGGGGATAATAATAGTTTTATATTTAACTCATAAAATTGCAAAGATTAAAGGAATTAACACAATGATCTGATAACAAAGCACTATGTTATTATCTCCTTCTGTTATTATTCCCATGGTTTGTTATGCTAAAAGCCTCTTTTCAGTTTCTCCTGATGATGTTAAAGCTATGAGTTGCTAGGACCTTGTATTCAAATAGCCTACCAGAACTTATCTCCTCTTTTTTACTCCTACTTCTCTCTCTCTCTTTTTTTTTTTTTTTTTTTTTGAGACAGAGTCTCGCTCTGTCGCCCAGGCTGGAGTGCAGTGGCCAGATCTCAGCTCACTGCAAGCTTCGCCTCCCGGGTTTACGCCATTCTCCTGCCTCAGCCTCCCGAGTAGCTGGGACTACAGGCGCCCGCCACCTCACTCGGCTATTTTTTTTTGTATTTTTTAGTAGAGACAGGGTTTCACCGTGTTAGCCAGGATGGTCTCGATCTCCTGACCTCGTGATCTGCCCGTCTCGGCCTCCCAAAGTGCTGGGATTACAGGCGTGAGCCACCGCGCCCGGCCCACTCCTACTTCTCTATCACCTCCCTCTGAGCATCTTGAGAAAGGTGAGGAGAAGTATGTAGCTAATCATAGGCTGTTTTAGTATTGGAGAGTTTGGCTTTAGGGACATTTCATAAGGTGAGAGATACCCAAAATAGAACACTTAAAACAATTCCAAGACCTTATCAACCAAGATGTCAAAATATGAATTACATTTCTACATTAAAAGCTGTTATCACTTTGATGGTAATGATTACACATGTATAATAACCTTTCCTTGAGCACATACTAAGTGTATATTCTAGGAAAGATCCTAAGAATTAAGGTATTTATTGTCTTTATGAAGGGTACTATATTAGTCTGTTCTCACATTTCGGGTAATTGATAAAGAAAAGAGGTTTAATTGGGTCACGTTTCTACAGGCTGTACAGGAAGCATGATACTGACATCTGCTTAGCTTCTGGGGAGGCCTCAGGGAACTTAGAATCATGACAGAAGGCGAAGAGCCAGCACTTCGCACTTCACACGGCTGGAACAGGAGAAAGAGAGAGAGGGGGGAGGTGCTACATAGTTTTAAACAATCAGATCTCGGGAGAACTTACTCACTATCACAAGAAAAGCACCAAAGGGATGGTGCTAAACCATTCATGAGAAACTGACCGCATGATCCAATTACTTCCCACCAGGACCCACCTCCTTGATTGTGAGATTTGGGTGGGGACACAGATCCAAACCATATCATTCTGGCCCTAGCCCCCCACAAATCACATGTCCCTCTCACATTGCAAAATACAATCATGCCTTCCCAATACTCCCCCAAAATCTTAAGTCATTTCAGCATTAACTCAAAAGTCCAAAGTTCAAAGTCTTACCTGAAACAAGGCTAGTCCCTCCCACCAGTGAGCCTATAAAATAAAAAACAACTTACTTCCAAAATACAATGGGGGTATAGGCATTGGGTAATAAATTCTCTTCCAAAAGGGAGAAATCAGTCAAAAGAAAGGGGCTAGGCTCCATGCGAGTCTGAAATCCAGGAAGGTAGTCATTAAGTCTTAAACCTCCAAAATAATCTCCTTTGGCTCCATATCACAAATCCATGACCCACTGATACAAGGCGTGGGTTCCCAAGGCCTTGGGCAGTTCCACCCCTGTGGATTTGCAGGGTTGAGCACCCATGGCTGCTTTCAAGGGCTGATGTTGAGCACCTTCTGCTTTTCCAGGCTGAGGGTACAAGCTGCCAGTGGATCTACCATTCTGGGGTCTGGAGGATGGTGACCCTCTTCTCATAGGTCTACTAGACAATGCCCCAGTGGTAACTCTGTGTGGGGGCTCTAACCCCAAGTTTCTCCTCATTACTGCCCTAGTACAGGTTCCCCATGTGGGCTCTGCCCCTGGAGCAGGCTTCTGTCTGGGCATCCAAGCTTTTCTATACATCCTCAGAAATCTAGACAGAAGCTCTCAAGCCTCAACTCTTGCTCTCTGTGTACCCACAGGCATAACACCACGTGGAAGCTGCCAAGGCTTATGGCTTACATCTTCTGAAGCAGCGGCCTGAACTGAATCTGGGCCCCTTTGGGCCATGGCTGAAGCTGGAGCAACTGTGATGTGGGGAGCAGTGTCCCCAGGCTGCACAGCAGGGCAACAGGGCCCTGGGCCTGGCCCATGAAACAATTCTTTCCTCCTAGGCCTCCAGGCCTTGATGGGAGGGGCTGCCATGAAGATCTCTGAAATGCCTTTGAGGAGTTTTTCCCTATCATCTTGGCTATTAGCGTTTGGTTTCTTTTTACTTATGCAAATTTCTGCAGCTTTCTTGAATTCTTCTCCTGAAAATGGACTTTTTCCTACCACATGGCCAGGCTGCAAATTTTCCAAGCTTTTATGCTCTGCTTCCTTTTTAAATGTGTTCCAGTTTTATGTTATTTCTTTGCCTACACATATTAGAATAGGTGGTTAAAAGCAACCAGGCCACATCTTAAATGCTCTGCTGCTGAGACATTTCTTCTGCCAGATATCCTAAATCATCATTGTCAAATTCAAAGTTCCACAGATCCCTAGGGTGGGGGTACAATTCAGTCAAATTCTTTGCAAGGGCATAACAATAGTGGCCTTTGCTCCAGTTCCCAGTTAGTTCCTCATGTCTATCTGCGACCTCTTCAGCCTGGCCTTCACTGTCCACATCACTATAACCATTCAACCAGTCTCTAGGAAGTTCCAAACTTTCCTGCATTTTCCTATCTCTTTCTGATCCCTCCACACTCTTCCAACTCTGCCCCTTACCTAGTTCCAGAGTTGCTTCCACATTTTTAGGTATCTTTATAGCAATGCTGCAATCCTTGGTACCGATTTTCTTTATTCATTCTTGCAGAGCTATGAAGAAATACCTGAGACTGGGTAATTTATAAAGAAACAAGGTTTAATTGGGTCATGGTTCCACAGGCTGCATAGGAAGCATAATGCTGGCATCTGCTTGGCTTCTGTGAAGACCTCAGGAAACTTACAATCATGGTGGAAGGTGAAGGGCAGCCAGCACTTCACATGGCTGGAACAGGAGGAATAGGTACAGGGGAGAGGTGCTACACACTTTTAAACAACCAGATCTTGCAATAACTCACTCATTCACTCTCACAAGAACAGTACCAAGGGGATAGTCCTAAACCATTCATGAGAAACTGCTCCCATGATCCAGTCACCTCCCACCAGACCCCACCTTCTACATTGGGAATTATAGTTGAACATGAGATTTGGGTAGGGACAGATCCAAACCATATCACATACTATTAATTTAAAGAGATGTGGCTAGGATTTGTAGGGGTGAGAATAGACTGAGATCTGGTGTTACAGCAAAGGAAGTGAGTAGGTCCTACTGATTGGTAATGTTAGATTGAGCCAGGGATATTGCCACTGTTTTAAACCTGTGTAATGGGAGTTTGTTTTACTACTTTCCCTAAACTGAAAACAACCTGTCTTAGTTGATTCAGGCTGCTATAACAAAATACTTTAGGTAATTTTTGAAAAACAAAAATTTATTGCTCAGTTCTGGAAGCTGGAAGTCACAAATTAAGACGACGGCAGATTTAGCGTCTAGTGAGAGCTTACTCTCTGCTTCAAAGATAGTACCTTACTGCTGTGTCCTCACATGGCAAAAGGGGATGGGAAGCTCCCTCAAGCCTCTTTTATAGGGATAGTAATCCCATTCATGAGAATGCAGCCTCATGACTTAATCCCTTCCCAAAGGCTCCACCCATTAACACTGTCGTAATTAGGTATTAACTTTCAACATATGAATTTTGGAGGACACCAACATTCAGACCATAGCACAATCCAAGTGTCTGTCACTGGTAGAATAAAAAATGAACAGGGGTGTGTGTGTATGTCCGTGCCTGCGTGTGTGCGTATAATATACAGAGCCAGTGGTAAGAATGAATCTACTACAATTACCTGCAACAGTATGGATGAATCTCACAAACAAGCTGCTAAGCAGAAGCCAAAAATATCTAAAAGTATACACTAATGATTTCGTTTATATGAAGATCAAAAATGTAAAACTCATTTATGGTATAAGAAATCAGGCTAGTGATTCCTAGTGCCTACCACTCCTTTCCTCACTCTGCTAATTCCAAATGCAGAGCTTGTTCTCATCACTGTAACCACCACCAGTACTCTTACTGTCACAGAGTGTCACAGAGTGTCCAGGGTTGTCTTCTTCAGGGCTTATAAGGTCCAGGGAAGTTACAAGGATGGCTACCTACAAGGAAACATTGAATGGGAACTGGCTAAAGCCTCAGGCATGGATAAAAATTGGATGGGAACTGGCTAAAGCTTCACACATGGATAAAAATTGGATGGCAACTGGCTAAAGCCTCAGGCATGGATAGGCATCCTTACAGTAGGGAGGTCATCAGCAAGGGAGTGGCTACTGCCCAAGGGAAGCCCTCAGCATATAGCCCCAGGAAAGATTCTGACCATGTGCTTGCTCTTATGGTTTGTAGATGCTGAACCCACCCGCGAGGGGCTCCTGAGCATTCAAGAAATGCCCCTCACTAAAAATGCTTCTTCATTTTTAATCTGTTTGATTCCTTTCTGATCTGACTCTTCCAACCTAGGCCCCACTGATTTCTCTCTTGCCTTCAATCCAGAGGAGCCTTTCTAGCCTGGAAGGTGGGTTTGGTTGGGTAGGATTGGAGGAGGAGCTTCTGCTGTCATTATTTTATTTAATCATTTCATCTGCTAGAAGACTTCTTGGTTTTCCCAGGTACCTTAAAAGACAGAAAAACTTATTTTTTCTCTTTTTCTGACCCATAATTGTCTTTCATTTGAAGCAATGAACACAAAATGGCTTAGGTACTTGTCGGGCAGATGGTAAATACACAATAAAGAAAGAAGCAAAAAAAAAAATCAACTATTGGGAGAAACATAACTTTAGTAAACATCTTAAAATGTCATTCCATAAGACTTGGGTTGAATTAGGTAATAAAAGTATTATTAATATTATGAAATTTTGAGGAGAAACGAGTTTATATGTGTGGTGGAGAAAATATTTGTTTTAGATTCATGGTATTTCAGGTGGTGGCAAGATATCCAGGTGTAGATTTCTCTGAGGCATTTAGAATTGTGCAACTGAAGGGATGGGTCAAGGCTGAATGTATAGATTTATTGGGATGGAAGGTAAAATTCAAACATCATTGTGGATGAAATAAACTTATTTCTGTTAGAGAATACAGTTGACTTTATGAAGTGATTTATAGGGCATCTAGATTGTTTGATGTGGTGTGCAATGACTTTTTTATTCACTGAGGTGTTTCTATAGTTTTAGCATAATTTATTTAGATGGTTGTACCATTATCTTTAATATTTTATTGTGCACTAGAAATATAAGTCCCACTGTCATATAAAATTAATATCTCTCACTTGAAAGTTAGAGAATTCTCTTCCTGTTGTTATTGATGGTGCTGGATCTCTGTGTTTCAATACTTACACTGGACTTCCTTGTTATTTCTTTGACTTGTTGACGTATGAAAATTCAGTAAGCCATTTCATTGTATACACCAGGGATTGTTAAATAGTGGCTGGCTGCCAGTTTTTGTGTGGCCATGAATTGAGAATGGTTTTACATTTTTAAATGCTTTAAAAAAATTAAAGAAGGGTATTTTATGATACATGAAAACTGTAAAATTCACATTTCAGTGTCCATAAATAAAGTTTTTATTAAAATATAGCCACACACAAATTTGTTTCTGTGGCTGCTTTCATGCTGTAACAGTAGAGTTGGGTAGTTGCAACAGAGACCATATGACCCTCGCAGCCTAAAATATTTATTCTCTAGCTTTTTACCAAAAAAGCCAATTGACCCCTGATATACACCAACTGTTGTATCATTAGAAAACTAGTGCCAGGTGTGGGCTCACACCTGTAATCCCAGCACTTTGGGAGGCTCAAGCTTGCCTAGCTTTGCTCAGGCGGGTGGATCACTTGAGCCCAGGAGTTTGAGGCCAGCCTGGGCAACATGGTGAAGCCCTGTCTGTACAAAAAAAATACAAAAATTACCAGGAGACTTAGGTGGGAGGATCACTTGAGCCTGGGAGGCAGTGTCCCCCAAAAATACATAAACCCACAGAAGTATTTCTCTTACACAGGCAATAGTTATTTAAATAACATCTTTTCCTGCCTTATTTTTCTCCTTGATAGGTACCACTATTTATCACTGTTTTACATACTATACTTTTGCTTGTTTAAATAAACAGACACAGGTTAACTATTTCTTCCCTCTAGATTGTAACTTTAGTGAGGGCAGGGGTTTGTGTCTGTATTGCTTACTGTTGGATTCTCTAGCACCTAGGCATGTAGTAGACACACAATGTATATTTTATTTGAGTATTTACATAATATATATCTGTTGAATTGAGAAACGAACGGCTGAATTTGCTACATATTACTGTATCCAACTCTGAGGATGACTGGACGACAGAAACAAAGTATCCTTTGTTCATTTGCATAGCTTGCCTAGCTTTGCTCTAGAGATTGTAGGAGGTATCTCTGAATTTCAGCAATATCTAACAGCATTTTGATGCTGTTCCCTAGTGTATATAGCACTGAAGAACAGCATGTATAAATATACATATTAGATACATTCATTTTAAAAAGTATTTAATAATATACTTTTATAATGTATTTTATATAATTATATTAATATATCATATATTATTTTATATTAATAATGTTAATTATACATAATGTTAATATAAATTTACATATATCTATACCTCAAGCTTTTATATCAATTATTGTTTTTATACATTTGAAACAGTAGGCTTTGTGAAGTGAATGGCACATAGTAAATACCTAAAGGTTAAAATAATTGAAGAATTAAGCAAGCTCTTAGGTAATAGGTTATTTTATGAAGACAGAGGTATTGCTTAGTGGTTTCCCACTGCTTTTACAATGAAATCCAAATGGTTTTCCAGCCAGTAAAGCCTTGTATGATTTGACTATTTGTCTTTGTCTCCCACCTTCTCCCTTGCTTGTTATGCTGAAATCAAACTGAACTTTTTTTTTTTTTTTTTGAGACAGAGTCTCGCTGTGTCTCCAAGGCTGGAGTGCACTGCAGTGGTGTGATCTTGGCTCACTACAACCTTCACCTCCTAGGTTCAAGCAATTCTCCTGCCTCAGCCTCCTGAGTAGCTAGGATTACAGTCGCACACCACCACGCCCGGCTAAGTTTTGTATTTTCAGTAGAGACGGGGTTTCGCCACGTTGGCCAGGCTGGTCTTGAACTCCTGACCCGAGTGCCTCGGCCTCCCAAAGTGCTGGGATTACAGGCATGAGCCAACTCACCCGGCCCAAACCGAACTTCTTTAAGTTACTCTATTACCTTAAGGTCCTTTATTTATGGTTAAACAAAATATAATGACTCCCCCATAGACCCTAAGCTCTATTAGGGCAGGGATCACAGATGCCTTATTCACCATTAACAACCCAATGTTTAGCAAAATAACTAAAATGTAATAAGCAGTAAGTAAATATTTTTTGAATGACTACATATGTGATTAAAAGAACACTGGAGTTGATGTCAGAAACCCTAGGTTAAAATCTTGGGAATGCATTCTGAATCTTGACCTAGGTACTAATTGCACAACTGTGTTTGTCAAAAGTCATCGAGTTTTAATGTTGGCATTTTTTATGTAAATGTGTTGATAAGTTTTAAAAAACCCAATCCTAAGATCCTCCTATTTACTATGCGAACATGAGTAAGTCCATTTCTCTGAAATTTAGTTTTATCATTTATCAAGAAGTCTTTTTGTACCTATCTCAGAGTTGTTGCAAGCACTGATAAGATGACATAAAGTGAAACTGCCTTATCATAATAGACATACAACAAATACCAGTTGAATTTCTATTCTGTGAAGGATGTAGAAGCAGGCAGATGCAGAGATGAAACTCCCAGAGGCCAAATAGGATGAAACTTTCACTTACAGAAGAACTCTTAGATAGCCAAAGAGAGTTGTGACTTTAAGAGACACCACAAGGAGGGAATGAACTCCAGGGAGCACCTGCTCTAGAGTATGCCACAGGGCCCTTAGATCCTTTTACCCTTAAAAATTAGAAGGGCCTTGGGGTCTGGGGAAGAGCAAGAGCCTGGGACTGGTAAAGCCTTAAGGAGAGTAACCAGAGATTATAGTCATGGTGTATCCAAGCACCGTGGTAGACAGTGAAGTGATTGACCTGCCTAATCAACCATGAGAGAGCCATGTGGCTAAAAAGTAAAGTCAACATAGAAGTCCTCTACAAATTAAAATGTAGCCTGCAGTGTTTCAAAACTAATAAAGAGCTAGATATAATTGAATCTCAGAGGATTACTGGAAGAAGAATAACTACCAAGAATGGGAGTTTCCAGTCTATTGTCATGGGAAGGCTAAGAAAAGAGGGGCAAGTGCATTTAAGGAACATCAAAAATGGCAAAGGAACTCTTAGAGAACCTACAGTTCTCTAAGAGTTCCAAATTTAAATCATTCCAAATTTAAAACATCAAAGCAACTGAAGCCAAATCATATTTTAATTTAAAACATTCAGCTCACAAAATATACCTTATGTCACTCTCTTCTCTGTCTGAAGTAGTAATAGTTACACTTAATGTATTGAACCATATTGACCAACTAGAAAATAAACCTCAAGAACCAGATTGTACCAAAACATTTTGAGGGGAAAAATACCAAATCTTTGTTAGCATCCTCATAGGTCCTGCTTACTGTTATTAATAACTATTAAAACTGTTATTTAATCCTCCCTCAAAGCCTGTGAAATTAGAGCTACTATTAATAACCCCATTATGGTTGAACAAACTAAGTCTTAAAGAGGCTAAATAACTTTCCCAAGATCAGATAGATGGTAATTGGCAGACCAGGCCTCAAGCCCACATACGTATGATAGCAAAGCCCATGCTCTTACCTGTTGTTGGAACTCTTTGTTGGGATGTATATAACATGTCATTATTTAAAAGGTCATGCTTGTACGTGTCTATTAAGATAAGTATATCAAGGCTGGGCACAGTGGCTGACTCCTGTAATCCCAGCACTTTGGGAGGCCAAGGCGGCCGAATCACGAGGTCAGGAGGTCGAGACCAGCCTGTCCAACGTGGTGAAACCCTCGTCTCTACTAAAAATGCAAAAAAATAGCTGGGTGTAGAGATGGGTGCATATAATCCCAGCTACTCAGGAGGCTGAGGCAGGAGAATCGCTTGAACCCGGGAGGCGGAGGTTGTAGTGAGTTGAGATTGCACCACTGCACTCCAGCCCAGGTCACACAGTGAGACTCCATCTCAAAAAAAAAAAAAAAAAAGATATGAAAACATCAAGTTATGCACCTTAAATATATACAATTAAGGAAGACTATAGTAAAAAAAATTCAGATTGAAAAATCAACAGGAAACCTGATATGGTTCTCAAAAAAGATATACTTTCCAAAAGGTAGATAAAATATGATACAGATTCTATTATTGTCCCAAATTAAGGAAATTTTAGCGTCTAATAAGATAAGTAATATATAAAAGAACCTAACATTTTCCCTAGTATATTATAACATAGTAATTATTCAATCAACATTCAAACAACTGTATATTATACAGTGGTATTTTGTTTGGTGTTTTCTGAACTGAAATGATAGCAGCTCCCAGGACATTGATATAAAGTCAGTCTGGATCTCCATCTAAAACATAGTGTCCACTTTGCAATCTTCAGCCTGTATTTGGGGATGCATACTTCTGTATGTAGTTCTTTGACAGTTTTAGTGATGCTGGGGTCCTAATAATGTGGATATTAGCTTGCTCTACCTAAGTACTGTACTGAACACTGCATTTCTGCATTGTTAAGTTGTCATTTCTAAACTGTATGAACAGTATAAAGATCAATAAAGTCTTCCCTTACAATTTTTAAAGCTGTGGTACTGGAAATCTGTTCAGTGCCAATATGACTTTCATGTACAAGAAATGCACACAGAGAAGAAATCCTGAAAACTGTAGATTGTTGACTCTTGAATATATACTTGATATGGTTTGGCTGTGTCCCCACCCAAATCTCATCTTGAATTCCCATGTGTCATGGGAGGGACGCAGTGGGAGGTAATTGAATCATGGAGGGCAGGTCTTTCTCGTGCTGTTCTTGTGATAGTAAGTCTCATGAGATCTGATGGTTTTATAACGGGGAGTTTCCCTACACAGCTTTCTCTTTTTGCCTGCTGCCATCCATGTAAGACGTGACTTGCTCCTCCTTGCCTTCTGCCATGATTGTGAGGCTTCCCCAGTCACATGCAACCATAAGTCCGTTAAACCTCTTTTGTAACTTTCCCAGTCTCAGGTATGTCTTTATCAGCAACGTGAGAAGAGACTAATACAATACTGAAAGAGTATCATGTATAACATTGTTACTGAATTGTAAACTCAAAAAAAAAAAAAAAAAAAAAAAAAAAAAAGAATTTGTCTCTCTTGTTTGCCAATTTTTTCTCTAAGGCAGGGTTTTTTAACTTTGACACTATTGACATTTTGGACTGGTTAATTCTTTTTTGTAGGGGACTGTTCCATGCATTTGTAAGATGTTTAGCAGTTCCTGGCCCTAACCTACTAGATGTCAGCAGCACCCGTCTCCAGTTGTGACAAACAAAAATACCTCTAGACATTGATAAATGCCCCCTCGGGGGAAAATTGCCTCCATTTGAGAACCACTACTCTGAAGAATAAAATAGCATATGGCAAATAAAAGACACTCACCAAATATTTTTGGATTGACTGAAGACAGGAAAGAACAGTCTTCCACAAAATGTACCACTTGTGATATGCTTTGAATATCTAGGTATGACCTGGAAACATTTCTATAACCTTAAGAGTTATGTATTTTATATACATTAGAAAATATAGAACACGACAAACCCATGTTTTTGCGTAGTGTTTTATAGGACAGCGCTAAAGTGGATACTGAAGTTAAAAAGTAACTTAATGGAAAGAAACATTAAGTAACTGTACACAACAGATACATTAAGCACAACTAATCAAATTGATTAAGGTGGTATGTGAATTACTGGAGTTTGAAGCACTCATTTATACTAAGGGAAACTTAAGCACAAATGAACTTCCCCTAAGTCTGGCTTGTGTGCACCACTAGAATCCTCTTTGGGAATGATCTAGTGCCTTGCCCAGGCTAGATACAGGTGTTGATGACAAATTGCTTACCCTTTGAGAATTACTCTGATAGACACTATAAGATATTAACATCTGGATGAGGTAGCATTATGAGAGTTCAAAGGAAAAAGAAATTACTTTCTACTCAGGTAATGAGGGAAAGTATCACTATTGATATTGAAGGATGAATGGAATTTTTGTAGTAGATAATACGGAGGAAAAAAGTAGAGGCAAAGAGTTGGACCAGTTCAAAACATATTTAAGGGATGAGTAGAGGCTGGTTTGGCTGGAGTGTAGTATAGCTATTAAGGAAAGTGGAATCTGGTTGTAGAGGGTGTGTAATGCCAGGGTGGGTTAATCCATGGAACAAAGATTATTTGATTTTCTAATGTCTGGCTAAAAACTACTTTGTTGTTATTGTTGTTTTTAAGTGTATTGCCGTTATTTTAGAAGTAACGTTTAGTTTGGGATGGGGACCTGACTAAGAATCAAGATAAATAAATACTGCTGCTTAGAGAAGTATTAAAAACTAACACACACACACAGACACACGCGCGCGCACACACACACACACACACACACACACACAAGCTGAAAGAAGAGACCAGAGACTAGAACAGCAGAGGATCAGAATGGAAAGATCATGACATCAGAAGAAGCAAGGAGGTAACCTGGGCCTGGGGGAGTTTGCAGTTTGAGGTGATATGGGTAATAGGCCTTGAGCCTTTTATCGCTGTAAGAAAATTGTCTTATTTAAAATAAGATGCTGATCTTTGGAGGTTTATTACTGAAACGCTAGATGAGGTGGCTGACATGTAGTATTGATTTTTGCCTCCTTGGTTTTATCTTCCCCTGGAAGATAGCTGCCTCCAATGATGCTTGTTGTTTACACCATGCTGACCTCTGGAGCGGCAATTCCTCTTTGAAAATCCTGGCCCAGGCCTGACAGCCCTTTCCTTTGTGGTTTCTTCTAACACAACTGAAATAGGCTTGATTCTTTTCTAAAAGACTTTATTAAATATTAAAGAATAAACAAGAAATAAAATACGAGAAGTACTGCCAGATTTACCTAGCATCTCTGATATCACTGTCCCTGGTCAAGCCACTCTCATACCTCAAATCTCCTTTCCCTACTGCTGCCAGAAGTGTCTTCTTAAAATCCCAATTTAGCTATATCACTGCCCTGCTTAACTCTTTCATGGCTTCTCATTTGTACATGGATTACATTTTAGTATATTAACTTTCTTTTGGTATTTCCTGGAGTAAGGATGGTTTTATAGTTATGTTGACATAATGATTATTTCATTTATGTGATTTGAATGGGTTACGGTTAAAGTTGAGATAATACTTGGGAAGGGTGAGAACCTTCCTGTAAAAAGGTATGAGTTCTAACACTTCCCTAAAGGTTTCCCAGACTAGCTTTATCTGAAGGGTCAGGAGTCACTGGATTTCAAATTGTGCTTCCTATAGTGCTAGGTTTCTGATGAGGTATGTCCAGGTCACCTCCAGAAAAAAATCTCAATGGGTGAGACTACAGCCCACCACCCCAATTCTGCCTGAAGAGTTCCACCCTAACCCATTTTTTATATATTGGTGGTCCACATAAAATTTTTTGAGGGCTGTCTGCTGCTTTCAAAAAAGATGCGTTGATGAGAAGTCATTAGATGATTTCTAAAGTTCCTTTCAACTCCAAAATTATCTGAGAATCCAGCCCCCTTGACGTCTTTCTTGATTCACTTTATGCTAATTTTGTTCCATATGATTAATGCGTTGTTAGAAAATAACAGAATTTCAGAGCTGCAAGAAACTTTAGCAGTTATCTTGTCCAGTTTTCCAAAAGAACAAGACTCCTGAGAAATGCCCGTTGCTTACAGAAAGGACTATATAGCTAAATACTTTGAGACTGTACTTCTGTCCCATTGCTCAGTAGCATTTTAAAGGCTCTGAAAAGTCTTATAATAAAGAAACCTGATTAAATTAAGTCAGTATTTCCTACATTGGAAGCATGGGCTCTATTTCAACTTACTATGACCTTCTTTATCTGGGACTAGTTTCTGCCCTATTACCAGATCAGAGAGCCCTGTTTTTAACATACTGTGTCATGCGCGTCCATGTGAAGAGACCACCAAACAGGTTTTGTGTGAGCAATAAAGCTTTTTAATCACCTGGGTGCATGGGCTGAGTCCGAAAAGAGTCAGGGAAGGGAGATAAGGGTGGGGCCATTTTATAGGATTTGGGTAGGTAAAGGAAAATTACAGTCAAAGGGGGTTTGTTCTCTGGCCGGCAGGAGTGGGGGTCACAAGGTGCTCAGTGGGGGAGCTTTTTGAGCCAGGATGAGCGAGGAAAAGGACTTTCACAAGGTAATGTCATCACTTAAGGCAGGAACAGGCCATTTTCACTTCTTTTGTGGTGGAATGTCATCAGTTAAGGCGGGGCAGGGCCTTTTCACTTCTTTTGTGATTCTTCAGTTACATCAGGCCATCTGGGTGTATATGTGCAAGTCACAGGGGATGCGTGCAAGTCACAGGGGATGCGATGGCTTGGCTTGGGCTCAGAGGCCTGACACTGTGGAGAATAATTTGGGAAAACTCATATAGTTGAGCCTCCTCCTTTTGCAAAGAATTTACGATAGAAAATGATTGATCAGGTGTCACACAGTTGGTTATCAGGTCTCAGTCTAATATTTATTCCTCAATGGTCTCTGCTTAACTTCAAGTAGGTTATAGATTCCTTAATGGACTGATAGTTTATGTCTTATAGCTTTACCTTTCAGGTGCTTAGTTTCATATTGGGAACATGATAAGTGAATAATAAATGCATGATAGCTCTATGATTGAACCCTGTGAGAATATGAAGCATTATGATATGAATTGGTTTCTGTGTATGTATGAGGGTTTTTTTCCCATCTTTTGGAAACAATTTCTGTTCCCCTGTGTACACCCTTTCTCTGTAATTGCAGTGTATGTTTTTTGTTTCTCCAAAGTTTCTGTTGTCAGTAGTTTATGGTCATTGATTCATACTGTTTATTGGAAATAACTCTGTGGGCTGCTTTGCCTCAGGGCTAATTTGATTAGGGATGCTGTTGTTTTACACCATTTGGGAAAATGTTACGCTATAAAGGCTATTGAATTTGTCACAGAATGATATTGAAGGGAAGCCAGAGACAGGAGAGCTAGTAACTTGCTGGCCTGGTTATTAGCATTGGGCCTTTTGGGATTTTTGTCTGCCATTTGTGTTGATATTGCTGTTTTCTGAAGAGATGAGTGTGTGACCAATTTGGAGATTGTTACTTGGCACGGACAGAAACTAGTACCAGATAAAGAAGGTCATAGTTAGTTGATATAGAGCCCCTGCTTCCAGAATATTGTGCTTCTGTCCTCTGAGGTTAGATTATCTGTTTGTGAGGGAGAAAACATTTATGTAAGGGAGAAAGATTGGAATGTACTGAAATGAAATGCTCACATTGACCACATCAGCTGTACTGGAGCTTATCTGATGTAACCACTCAGCCTCTGTCAATCTGACTGTGTGTATGTGCTCTGTTTTGTACAGGGAATCGTCATCCAGGGACCTGCCAGAAACCACAAGAAAACATGGGGAGGGGTAAGTTTCTCTTCCCTTTTAAGTAATTTAGACTGTCTCTGTAGCTATTATAGTCAGGAAATTAAATTTCTAACTCATAGTATATTTGTGGACACCTAAATTGTATTTCTTGTTAGTGTTAAAAAGTTTTTGTCTGAAGCAGGGCTTTGCAGAGAAAGACCATCAACCACATTTGTTCTCTGGATCTTTGATTTTCTTCTTTTGTAGAGACCTCCCAGTACAGGGAGAGATGGATCAATATATATATACTATATATACAGTATATATTAGTATATATACTTATATACTATATATATTAGTATATATACTATATAATACTATCTATACTAATATATAGTCTGTATATATGTAATAGTGTATATATAGATATATATACTATAATATATAGTGTATATATAGATATACTCTATATATTGACCTTCCCCAAACCCAGCTTCTTTACAACTTTTTTCTGTTTTCTGTTTTCATGCTAGTAACATAAAATAGTCTACTATGCAGCCAATGAAAGTAGTAAAAATAATCATCTGTGAGGCTGATCTGTAATTTTTTTTTTTTTATTTTAAAGCCCAGCATTACAAACCATTAGATGAATTCCTTTTGTTTATTTTTGCCTTCTCATAAGGCTGCTTATGGGCAGTGGACAACAGATAAATTTAAGTTCATTTCCTTGTTAATATTAAGCAGCCACCAGAGGGACTTCATAAATAATTCTGATTAATGTATATCATGGTAACCTAAAATAATCAAAAGGGTCAGAATCTAGTTTAAAGAGTTTATTCGAGTGCAAAGGTTGAGGACGAACTCATCTGGAAAGCACTGATTCCAAAGAATGGAAATCACTGTTTCCAATTGTAGAAGTTTGGGGATCACTTGAATAGACAAAGTTTAGGATATTTTAACAGAATTTTAACATCTTTCTATGTAAGGCTTACTGCATAGTTACAATGACCTGATTGATCCAGGTGGTCCTTTTCTTTCAGGAAAGGTATATTTAACATTCCACAATGAAGATGTGATTGTCATGGGGTCTCTGTTTGGGGCACCATCTGGTCTGAGTTAGGTACAGGATAATAAAGGAAGAGTAGCAAAGATCAGTGACTGAAAGGGGGAGGTCTGGCCTCTGGTCTTTGCTATTCATTTACAAAACAACAGCAATGAGGAAGAGTGTTAAACTATAACCTAAGAAGCAGAATTGCAAAATATGTTATGTGACTGAAACCACAGTCACATCTCTCCCAAGGCTTAAAGTGTTTTGGGGGGTTCCAACAGCTTTTAAATTTTATTAATTTTCACAATCATAAAATTAGAATGCTATGAAGGACCTCAGAGGAAGATTTGGTGTGTGGTGTGGTATAGTATAGTGAGAAGAATACTGGATACAAAAGACCTGAATTCAAGCTCTACCTCTACTACCTTGATCAAATCCTAGAAACTCCCTAAACTTGTTTGTTCATCCCTGACGTGGGATTAATACATTCTGCACTTCTAGCCTCAGAAAGTTGTGGTTGGCATAATGTGATAATACATGTAAAAGTGTTTTGAGAGTTCTAAAGTGTAATGGAATACAGCAGTGGTATCTGCCCATTACTGTCCTTTTTTTTTTTTTTTTTTTTTTTTTTTTTGAGACAGAGTCTCGCTCTGTCGCCCAGGCTGGAGTGCAGTGGCGCAATCTCAGCTCACTGCAAGCTCCGCCTCCCGGGTTCACGCCATTCTCCTGCCTCAGCCTCCTGAGTAGCTGGGACTACAGGCGCCCGCCACCGCGCCCGGCTAATTTTTTTTGTATTTTTAGTAGAAACGGGGTTTCACCGGGGTCTCGATCTCCTGACCTTGTGATCCGCCCGCCTCGGCCTCCCAAAGTGCTGGGATTACAGGCGTGAGCCACCGCGCCCGGCATACTGTCCTTACTGACTAACTATATCTTCATTGTTTTTTTAATGGGTAAAAATGAAGTTATTTGACCAGATGCTTCTGTAGGCAGCATGACTGGGACTTGAGTCATATAAGCAACTGAGAGTTCCTCCTTCTGTTGCATTTTGCTTGCCCCACCCTTGTATGGGCCCTGGTAGGAAGCTCCAAGGATTATGGATCAATCACGGAAAATATCTTCTTGAATCTTGCTGAATCAGCTTTTGTTCCTGTTTTCTCCAGAGCTTCCCTTGGAAATTGATTAGGCCTAGCTATTCTGGTTCTTTCCAAATCTTCACAAAAGATGGCAATCTCTGATGGTTTGGAATTTTTAAAACTAAATAAAATTTTTAAACACTATTCAGAATTCTGGGACTAATCTATGCCACGGCCTGCCCGCAAATCAGCTGTCAGTGGAAGCTTCCAGAGTAGTGATACAGCTCCAATGGCTGGGGGAACTCCAGGGTCCTTAGTCTCACGCCGAGTTAGATAAAACGACACAGACACACGTGGTTTTAAGTAGTGGAGAGTTTAATAGGCAACAAAGAAGGAAGAAGCTCCCGCCTACAGAGACAGAGGGAGAGGGGCTCCCAGCTGAGAGAGGAAACCTGGAGTGTGGTGGAAAACAGCCAGTTATATGAGGAGACTGGAGGAGGCAGTGTCTGATTTGCATAGGGCTCAGGGGATTGGTTTGACCAGGTATGTCATTCACATAGCCTGTGAGAAAACTGGCCCTCCCACCCTAGCCTTTTAATGTGCAAATGTAGGGTGCCGTGATGTTCTACACACGTGGGGATATGTGGGGACGGCCATGTTGCCAGGAACATGTTGGGGCAAGGGGAAGAAGATGGTGGGAATGGCCATGTTTGCGTGGACCCAGTTTCCAATGGCCTGCATTTGCATATCAAAGCTTGCTGGCCCAACTCTAAGAGCCTGGGCTTTCCTGCTAGACAAGAAACGTTTCTGGAGCTGCTTTAAAAGAAAGAAAAACTTCCCAAGGACCCCTTTTCCTATCTATCTGCCTAAAATAATTTCTTAGTAACTCCTATAACATTAGCACATCATGTTTGGTCCTCACCCAATCCCAAAAGCTTCAAGTGGATTTGGAGAATGCTGTGGTTGTTGGATACTGCCATAGCCATATAGAGGAGAGAGCTGCACTGAGACAAGGAAACCCATTCTTTCTCATTTCCTCTATTCATTTTTAGACTGCTCATCAGGTCACTAGCGAAGGGACTATTAGGTGCTTAGTTTAGAAGATGTCTCAGCAACTTTTTGTTCAAATGGTCAGGCAATTAGTATATAGTTGACCTTTGAACAATGTGGGGGCTAGGGATGCTGACTCTGTTGCGTAATCAAAAATTCATGTATAATTTTTGATGCCTCCAAAACTTAACTACTACTAGCCTACTGTTGACTGAAAGCCTTACCAATAACATAAACAATTAACACATACTTTATATGCTATGTGTATTACATACAGTATTCTTATAATAAAATACACTAGAGAATAGAAAATATTATTAAGAAAATCATAAGGAAGAGAAAATGTATTTACTATTAAGTGGAAGTAGATCATCATAAAGGTCTTCATTTTTGTCATCTTCACATGGAATCAGTGGAGGAAGAAGAGGAATTGGTCTTAATGTCTTAGGAGTGGCAGAGACTGCAGAAAATTTGCATATAAATTAACCTGTGCAGTTCAAATATGTGTTGTTCAAGAGTCAACTGTAGTTCTTGCTAAAGAACAGGGCATGGTAATGTAATCTGCAAAGATAGGCATGTTTCCAAGCTGGTGATGAGATAAGGGAAGTGCTTCAAAGAATGCTGCTTTTACAACTACAGAAGCTTGTGATAGCATTTTCACTGTGTTGACCACTTTGAAAGCATTTGTAATATCCTGAATCTCAAAGAGACTCTATCCTTTACTCTCTAAGCTTTGCTTAGTTTGCCTGATTACGTTTGTTAATTGCTGACACTGTTATTGGGGAGAAAAAGATGCTACTGTATGCTCATTTTTCTCTTTTCTGGCACTGTACAATGAAATTTTCCCTGCATTTGGCAAAGATTCTCACAAACGTAGCCCAATGTATCATGCAGAGGGACACAGAGGAAAAATATTGCAAAGATATGGCACTAGCCTCGTTACATAAATTAAGGATGCATGAAAACAAAAAACACGGTTGGATAACTGTACAGTTTAGGTGAGAAATTAAAACTGAGGTGAATTTCTTTTAGCATTCTTTGATACTAGATGAAGAAGTTATTTGTACATATGTGTTAGAAGAATCATTCGTTTATGTGACATGAAGGATTATAAACAAAATTTAAATCTTGAGGTGGGGAAGATGAGAACAGCCTTGTATATTTAATTTTTTATTAGCCTACTACTACCAGTGTCCATTGTGTGTGACACTGAAATCCCATTTACTATGTATGAATTCTTAAACAGGGCTTAGTCTTTGGGACTCTTAAGAATCTGTAATTATTCTGATATTAACACTGTAGAGCACTTTATAACTCACAGATATTCCCTCTACATTATCTTGAGTTGCAAGGCAACCCTATGATGTAAATAGGAATTATTATCCTCATTTTATGTGTTATAAAACTGAGGCTCATAAGAAAAAGTCTTATCTATAATCCACAGACTACTAATGGAGAGCCAAAATGCAAATCTAGGTCTTCTTATGTCACGTCCAGTTTTTTTCTTCCAATAAACCATATTCTGAATGTCTTAATCATCAATAGTGTGTAAGTCAATTAAAAACTTTTTTTTTTTTTTTGAGACAGAGTCTTGGTCTGTCGCCCAGGCTGGAGTGCATTGGCTGGATCTCAGCTCACTGCAAGCTCCGCCTCCCGGGTTCCCGCCATTCTCCTGCCTCAGCCTCCCGAATAGCTGGGACTACAGGCGCCCGCCACCTCGCCCGGCTAGTTTTTTGTATTTTTTTAGTAGAGACGGGGTTTCACCGTGTTAGCCAGGATGGTCTCGATCTCCTGACCTCGTGATCCGCCCGCCTCGGCCTCCCAAAGTGCTGGGATTACAGGCTTGAGCCACCGCGCCCGGCAATTAAAAACTTAAGAGCTATCTGTTGCTGTGAGAGGTATAGAAGAAATTATTTTTTAATATCTGCAGTGTTCACATATCATGAGGGACTGGACAGAAAGGCAAAGGGAAATGGCTCATTGTTCATCAACATTTAGGGTAACAGCTAAAATACATGTGTATCAGATGGTGGAATGCCTCAAAGATGAAAATCCTCTGAGCAGCAGTGGTCCATGTCTGCGGTAATTCAAAAGGCAGCCACACTGATTGGCAGTGACCATAGTAGGTAACAAAACAATTCAGTTCAGAAGCTTGTGCTACACAGTCCACAAGGAAAGGTGCCTAAAGTAAAGGGCCTTTTGCTGCTTACCTGGCCTATGTGAAACTCACCCGTTTGACTGATGAGTTTTTATCTTTGTGGTTTTCATTGACACAAGGAATATAATGCATCATGGAACACCAGAATAGCATGAGATGACAAGATGAGATACTGGTTCAAAAATGAACAGCATATATAAATAAAACTATATGTAAAATTCTAGTAGAGAACATTTTTACAAAGAGAATGTGAGGATTTTACAAATGTGTATATATAGGCTCACAAAATATTATAATATAATCAGGCCTCCATATCTGTGGGTTCCACATTTATAGATTCAACCAACCGTGGATTGAAGTTATTTGAGAAAAAAACAAAAAAATAAGAATACAACAATAAAATGCAAATAAAACAGTACAGTATAACAACTATTTTCATAGCATTTACATTGTATTAGGTTTTATAAGTAATCTAGAGATGATTTACAGTGTACAGAAGGATATGCATAGGTTATATGCAACTACTGTGCCATTTTGTATAAGGGACTTGAGCATTTTGGTATCCGTGGAAATCCTGGAACCAATCCCCAATGGATACCAGATGACTGTTCTAGGGTATTTATCTTTAATCATCTTCAGATGGTAATTGAAACTATATTTTACCTTTTCATTTCTCCTCTGACCAACTGGTATATTCATGATAAAATGGTAAAAGGCCCAGTACTCCCAGTAAGTCTTCTCTTTATCTACAATGAATATTTTTCAGTTTTCTTGCTTTAAAAATTTTGTGATTATTGTTTTTTTTACAGTGTTTCAGTAGAATTTGTGTTTTAAAGATATAGCTACTTTCCATCTGAATTTTTTTCTATCTTAGCACACATTTCTATTACTGAATCTTCTAAGTGCTGTGGAAGCAATTTGTGGTATCTGCTAGCCTCATATGAAGTTATTAATGGCTATTTTCACTATCTACCTTAAAAACAGAGCTTCTGGGAGAAGTTCGTCATGTTGTCTTGATAATAGCAAACCATGAGCTAGCTGCTTGTACACATCTTCCACAAAATAGGAATAATACTTAGCCATGAATTTTCAAAATAATTTTGCTTTGTTATATACAAAACAATATCTGGAATAGCTTAATGATTGCAATCAGGCAGGTCTTATTTGTGGAGGATAATCCGAAATAAAATATGAAGATAACTTAGCATTTTTTTTTTCTGTTTTTCCTCTTCCAGTATTTAGTCTTTGGAAATAGGTCTTACCTACCTAGCTTAGAAGAAAATTGTAGGTCTATAAAATCTTAATATGAAAAGTCAGTTTCCATTTTCATTTTCTGTACTTAATAGTAACATGACCTTAATGTCTTAGCATAAATGAATTTTTATGGTTGTGCTATAGCAAAACAGTGGTAGTGTTGCCAGTTAGTCTTTGTTTCTTATTACAACATAGCTGCATAATTCCTCTGGGTCATTGCATGTGCTGGGCTCCTTTATCCCAAGGAACTCAAACATATCCCCCTAGTTGTCAAGACTTAGTGGAAGGGAAAATGGTTTACAGCCACCACAGTAAATACGTAAGTTATTTGATTCACTGCTGAACTATTGTTAAGTTGAAACCAATTCTAAACTTCAACTGAGTGTACAGCTCTATGTTGTCGAATAGGGAATGAACCTTCAAACTGACAAGCCTTGTAAAGTAACTGTCTTATAATGAAGTGCCTAATTTTATTTGGGACCTCCCCTGGTTTATGGTTCAAGTGAAGGTATCCACTTAAAGTCAATTAATTATTTCATTTTTCTGCCTGTATTAGATTTGAGAGTCTCTTTATTATGGTGACATATTCAGGCCTCTTTAGTTTAGATGATGTCAATAATTTATTATAAATTCTTATCTTCAGAATTTTATAACAGTAATATGGATCTGCTTGTGGCTGACAACTGCCATAATTTTTTCTTTTTTTTTTTTTTCTTTTTTTTTTTTTTGAGACGGAGTCTCGCTCTGTCACCCAGGCTAGAGTGCAGTGGCCGGATCTCAGCTCACTGCAAGCTCCGCCTCCCGGGTTTACACCATTCTCCTGCCTCAGCCTCCCGAGTAGCTGGGATTACAGGCGCCTGCCACCTCACCCGGCTGGTTTTTTGTATTTTTTAGTAGAGACGGGGTTTCACCGGGTTAGCCAGGATGGTCTCGATCTCCTGACCTTGTGATCCACCCGTCTCGGCCTCCCAAAGTGCTGGGATTACAGGCTTGAGCCACCGCGCCCGGCCCATAATTTTTTCTTGGCAAGTTTTTCTCACTAGAAAAGAAAAGAACTGAGAGTCAGGCTACTTTTTAAAAACTCATTATAGTGCTTGATGCTTTTTGTGTTTGATGCAGTCCTCTCTGCCATTTACTTATTAAAGAAGAAAATAACCTTTGGCACATAAGTTTAGAAAGGTTTCTCAACTTTAGCACTATTGATTTTTTTTTATGGAGGCAAAATTTATATAACATAGACTTGACTATTTTAAAGTGTATAATTCAGTGGCATTTAGTACATTTTGTAACCAGAAGGTTGCTGTGCTGTAAGGAAAATAGTTACAAAATGTACTAAAGGTTGCTGTGCAACCTTCTAGTTACAAAACATTTTCGTCACTTCCAAAAGAGATCCTATTCCCATTAAGCAGTCACTTAATCCCTTCCCATTATCAACTTCCCTTACCAGAGAGGTACATTTGTTACAATCAATGAAACTACATTGACATGTCATTATCACCCAAAGTCCATAATTTACATTAGGGTTCACTCTTGGTGTTGTATATTCTGTGAGTTCGGGTAAATGCGTAAAGAATGACATGTACCCACCATTATAGTATTATACAGAGTAGTTTCACTGCCCTAAAAACAAATCCTCTGTGCACCACCTATTCATGCCTCCTGCCCACTCCCCCTCCATGCCTGGCCATCACTGATCTTTTTATTATCTGTAATTTTGCCTTCTCAGATTGAAGAGAAAGAAGCCTTCTCAGATTGGCTTCTTTCACTTGGTATTATGCATTTAGGATTCCTTCATGTCTTTCCATGATTTGATGCTTGTAAATTCTCAACTGTTTGGGGGTAAATATCAAGGAGTACAATTGCTGTATCATATGGTAAGAGTATGTTTAGTTTTGTAAGAAACCATGAAACCATCTTCTAAAGTGACTGTACTATTTTACATTCCCACCAGCAATGAAAGTTCCTATTGCTCCATGTCCTTGACAGCATTTCATGTTGTCAGTGTTCTAGATTTTGGCCAGTTAAATAGGTGTGTAGTGGTGTCTTCTTGTTTTAACTTGCAATTCCCTGATGATATATAGCCATGAGCTGCATAATGATGTTTTCTTCAATGACAGACCCACATATATGAAGGTGGTCCCATAAGATTATATACCACATTTTTACTGTACCTTTCCTATGTTTAGATATGTTTAGATACACAAATACTTACATTATGTTACTTACAGTATTCACAGTATTCAGTAAGTTGCTTATAGTATTCAGTACAGTCACATGCCATACAGTTTTGTAGCCTAGGAGCAATGAGACTATACCATATAGCCTCGGTGTTTAGGTGTATAGTAGGTTATGCCATCTAGGCTTGTGTAAGTACACTCCATGATGTTTGCACAACAACAAAATCACCTAACGATGCATTTCTCATAATGTTTCCTGCCGTTAAGCAACACATGACCATATGCTGTGGAGCATATTTTCATATGTTTATTTGCCATTCACGTATCTTCTTTGGTGAGGTGTTTGTTAAGATCTTTGGCCCATTTTTATATGCTTGTTTTCTTACTGTTTTAAGAGTTCTTTATACATTTTGGATAGCAATCTTTTATCAGATGTACCTTTTTCAAATGTTTTCTCCCACTGGGTGGTTTGTCTTTTCATTCTCTCGATATAATGGTGTTTTTTATAGAAGTAAGTTGAGTCTAAAGGAGAGCAGAGTATGATTCTGGAGACCAAGGTAAAGTCCTTGTCCTATCATCAAGTAGCTGTGGCTTTGGGTAAGTCACTTAACCTATAGATTTCAGTATAGTGTTCTGGTCAGTAAAATGAAGGGATTAAGATGGATCAGTGGTTTCCAATGTGTTTGGTGAAGCCACAGGTCTTCTAAAGGGGCCCCCGAGGGGCCACCATGAGGGAAGGGAGGAAAAGGAAGTGCCCCTGGTATATAACACCTCTCCTTCAGACAGAACAACTCTACTACGTTGTATTTTATCTGTTTTTATTTCATGATAGGTTGATTTGCAGAGGATCCTATGACTAATAAAATTTGGAAAGCTACCAGATCTCTTTCAGTTCTGAAAATCTGCGACTCATGACCATTAATTACCATCCACATTTTGAGGCTGTATTAATGTGTGAACAGATAGGAAAGAAAGTGATAGAAGAACTAGTGGAATAGCTACTATTATGTGCTTCTCTGATGGTGACAAATCATTCACTCTCTATTTCATGGTTTTGAAGTATATAATTCTTCCAGTGTTTCCAATGTGGCCTGTTTTAGGTCAACCTAACCATATGAACCTACACTCAATGTATTAGGTTGAACCATGTAAAATGGCTGGAAGTCATGATTTTGGCCTTCAAAAACTGTAATTTCATGTACTTCAACCAATATCAATGCAGTATGCATTGAGTTCAGAGGCTTCTTAAAGCATCTAGCTCGTATATATATAAATGAATTAATTAAAAATGTGTCACAGCCAGATGCGGTGGCTCACACCTGTAATCCCAGCACTTTGGGAGGCCGAGGCGAGTGGATCACTTGAGGCCAGGAGTTCGAGACCAGCCTGGCCAACATGACGAAGCCCTGTCTCTACTGAAAATACAAAAATTACCCGGGCACGGTGGTGCACCCTGTAGTAGTCCCAGCTGCTCGGGAGACTGAAGCAGGAGAATGGCTTGAACCCAGGAGGCAGAGGTTGCAGTGAGCCGAGATCACACCCCTGCACTCCAGCCTAGGTGACAGAGTGAGACTCTGTCTCAAAAAAATAAGCTAAATAAAAATGTGCTGATTTCATGGGTGGCTAACAGTCCAGTTTGGAAGCAAATGAGATTCCAGAATTCTACGCATCAGCCCACCACCTCTTTTGGGATTGATGTACATGTAGAATCAATAGCAAGAGTTTATTGAATATAATCAAAATCAATTTGGCTTTTACAATTACTACATTCTTTTTGGCAAATGTCAGTAGCTGCCAATAGTTAAAGGCATGTGAGGTCTAGGCTTCCCACAATTTGACTACCAGGTTACAACTAAGTCTTAGGCCGAATTTTGCTATACACAGACATTTATCAACGAGATGGCACAGTTCTGCCATATAACTTATTATATAAACTCTATGAAATCCTATTTCTTTCCTCATTTAGGATCTCCCACAATATCTTGGATAAAAAGTTCCTCTAAGGCATATGTGACAGCATTCTAGCAATGGTATTCAGCTAACCCATCTAGTTAGATTAAAGCAATCAAGAATCCTTCACATCATCAGCTAAACATGAGGCCTTTTAGGAATCAAGTCTTGGCCACCATTCCTAAGAGTACAAACTGCAGAGGCTTTAGATTTTTATACTGTGTTCAGGCAAACCCTTGACTGCTGCTGTCATTTCTGGAGGAAATTCACATAAAAACAACATTTCTTTCACCAGTGAAAAGTCATTTGTGAAATTCATGTTAGTGCTTACTAACAGTAGCACTAAACTCATCAATGAAACTCTATTTCTTAAATCCATTATGCTCTATTGTGGGCTGGAGAGAAATATAGCCAAATGCTTTTGTAGTAGCTACCTTTGAAATGTGGCTTTTTGGTTAAATGTAATATGTGTCCTACTAGGACAGTTATCCACTCCTAGAGTCTAGATTACAACTATCACATATAATACCTATCCTACAGTCTATACTGATGAGTTGTAAAGCAATCATTACAACATAAAATTATGCACTACAAACTATAGTTCATCTTATGAGTTTTATCTACCTGTCTTTATTTTCTATTAAATGGTGATTATTAGTCACAGCTATTGCCATAGTCTTCTATATGAGATAGAATGTAATCAGTATAGATAGGGTCCATAAACTAGAAAGGAAATCTTATGGTTGTAACAATCGCAAACATCAAGACTGCTGATATTGCTGCTGGTACAATTGAGGCACCAGTAAGAGTAGAACTAGCTGTCTTTGGAATTCTCCTGTTTTGGTGATTCCACCTGATTGTGTGCTTAATCATGCCAAATTAGACTAATAATTCCATATTTGTTTGTTTCTTGTGGGCAAAGCATTGCTCTTGGTTCAGAAATATGTATTAGAATACCATGCCTTTAAATCAATTTGCATAATTGCTATTAATTTGATTGCTGTAATCTGCCATTTCATGAATAATTCTTTTTGATAAGAAGTAGTTATAAATTTTAAAACCCCTTCAAAGAAAACTTTGCCTTTTGCCTTCCTCTGTGGGAGAATATATTGTGCCATTTCTCTCTATGTCCTTTTTCCTTACAAAGCATGAAATCATTAGGTGGGAGACATCTGAATGTATGCCCTGAAATTTGGCTTTTACGAATACCATACTGAGATAGTTAGTGTCACTCTGGTGTGAACCATGTTTGTTTTATTTTTAAAGAATACTGACTTTATAGACACACATTACCTCTTTTGTCATCTGTCATATAGAAATCCATTTCTGGCATATTATCCACACTTTTTCCAGGAAACCTACCTGTTATCTGGTATTTCATTGTATGCCTCTGGCACTACAGATTTGTTTAAGTTTTAGGTAATGATCATAACTACTATATGGTCCTTAGGGGGTAGATTTTAGGTATTAAATATATTAATAATCATTTTTTTTCCTCTCAGTCTCTTAGACTTCCCACTCCCACTAGCTCAATCCTGCAACTTCCAATTATTTTTTAAATATATGAGCTTTTGAATGGGTTTCAGTTCCCTCATTCCTGTGTAAACATATACTATATGCTATACTAAACTAAAAGTTTGCAAAACTGGTTGGGCACATGGACATCACCATACAATAAATTCTGAATTATTATAAACATATCAGCTATGAAAAGTTAACTTTTAATTTCCAGAAATAGTTTAACAATGGTGAAATAAATGGGGACATTGTATGTATTGCCACCTTCCTAAGTAAAAATAGGAGGATGATTTAAATAGTGTCTTTTTAGTTTGCCTAATTTTGTTTTTTAGTAAGTGAAATGTCACTTCAGAGTGTGAGACTTTGATTTCCTAGGAAAAGTTGTTTCCATCAGTCTGTGATAAGAAGTACCTATTTAACACTTATTTTAGCAGGGGAAAAAAAAAAGCTTGAAGGCATTATATGCAGGCACAACTGAATAATAGTATCAAAATGACTTAGAAGCCAGAAAACAAAGATTTATGAGTTTGACACTTCATAAGATTTTTAAAAAATATAGCTAAGCACAGGATTGGGTGGGGTGGGTGCTTTTTTGATTTTCTCTGTTTGTCTATTGTTGGTTTGGGGTATGGTGATTGCTTGGCTGGATAATTGTGTATTAATATCCCAAAGGGATTTGGATCCAATACACTACTCCCACTTTCTGAAATTCTTTCCAATTATAGAACTCTTTTTTTTTTTTTTTTAAGACGGAGTCTCGCTCTGTCGCCCAGGCTGGAGTGCAGTGGCCGGATCTCAGCTCACTGCAAGCTCCGCCTCCCGGGTTTACGCCATTCTCCTGCCTCAGCCTCCAGAGTAGCTGGGACTACAGGCACCCACCACCACGCCCGGCTAGGTTTTTTTTTTTTTTTTTTTTTTTTTTTGTATTTTTTAGTAGAGACAGGGTTTCACCATGTTAGCCAGAACGGTCTTGATCTCCTGACCTTGTGATCTGCCCGTCTCGGTCTCCCAAAGTGCTGGGAATACAGGCTTGAGCCACTGCGCCCGCCCTAGAACTCTTTATGGTTACAACTGAAAGTACTTAAGAAATCATATCCAACACCTTTGCTTCATCAATTAGGAAACATGTTCAGATAAATTAAGCAACAAATGTAGTATCAGAGAACCAGTTTACTGCCAGAGCTGCAACAGGAATCCATATATCCTGACTACAAATTCAGGGTCTTTTTACCATACCACACTTTTTCCTTATCCTATACTTTCACTTGCCTCAATACAGGGTTGGTGAAAATGGTTAATAGATATTGGCTCTCTTAGACTTCAGCAACATATCTCAAAAGGCAGCTTTCATGTGACAAACAGAAGGCTTGAATAAGCAGAGAGCTTTGCATGTTCTACAGTCTTGTATGAGAAATTTACAGTTAAGCCAGATTACTAGAGATTTATTCAGAAAAGGAATCAGCTTCCTGGTTAGTTTGTGGACTCTGTAGATTTAGTCTCTAGTACACCAACATTTATACAACACTGGGAAGAAATTTTCCATTTGAGCAAATATATTTTGCAGATTGCGGATGCTTACCTTTTTAAACATGATTTAAGATATTTTTAAAAACCATATTTTTATAGAAATAGTTCTAAATTAGATTGTATAATTTACTGCCTCCTTGAACATTATCCTGAACATCATATAGCCCTTTATTGGTGATTCACATTCACCATGATAAACATAATCATTGATGTCTATAGCCTTGAGAGCTGTCAGTGTGCTGGGGTTTAGATCCTACTCTAACCCCCAAAGAACCTTCTGACTCTCTTCTCCCTTGCCTTCAGATTAATTAGCTTTCACTTCTGTTTGCTTTCAGTATGTTGATCTAGTTCAGCCCACCCTGTCCCTTCTGCTTTCCAGTTTTCATGTGCAATGAGGCTTTGAAGTCATGCATAGAGGAAACTGACCTTTGGTTAGTCTAAGAAGTTGAGGTTTCCCTGTAGATAAAGCATCGGGTGAGTTGTAATGCATGACCTTGGTTGTCTCTTGTTTCTAAGTTCATGAGAATGGGTTTATTTCAGCAACTTTTGCATTTCTGCATAAATGAGGTATTACTGTCATTCATATCTGTAGTGATTATGTAAAACCTTGAATAGCCACCCAAACTGTCAACCTAAAATTCAATAAAGCATATTTTGTTATAGTTACTTATGATTATCTAAACATACATACCTGTCATGTATGTAATTTTTCTTCCATAATCTATCCTTTCTAAGAGCTTCTTTATGGTCTGTTGTTAAAATTTCAGTGATGATAAGCTATCAACATATATTTGGCCAAAGTTGAAGTTAATAAAAGCAAGCATATACATTATGGCAAAGGCTGTTTCCTCACAAGTTTGTTACAAGTATCAAGTTCTTTTTTTTTTTTTTTGAGATGGAGTCTCGCTGTGTCGCCCAGGCTGGAGTGCAGTGGCCGGATCTCAGCTCACTGCAAGCTCTGCCTCCCGGGTTTTTACGCCATTCTCCTGCCTCAGCCTCCCAAGTAGCCGGGACTACAGGCGCCCGCCACCTCGCCCGGCTAGTTTTTTGTATTTTTTAGTAGAGACGGGGTTTCACCGTGTTAGCCAGGATGGTCTCGAACTCCTGACCTCGTGATCCGCCCGCCTCGGCCTCCCAAAGTGCTGGGATTACAGGCTTGAGCCACCGCGCCCGGCCTCAAGTTCTTATAATAAGGACCACTTCTCGACTATTTCTTGAGAAGAAGTTCTGAAATTTTAAAATCTCATGATATACCCAAAATATTTATGAATCATAAAAGTATATTGTAGCAACTATACAGCATTGGTTAACTGAAAGGACTTATAAGATTCTACGGGGTATATTCTCGTAAGGCTTTAATAATGACTCAAGGTATGGTACAGCAGGAGAGAGATCACTCACAAGGCCATTTTTAGTTGCACAGGACACATTTGTCTTCTAATTGTGAACCACCAAGATATATGCAAGATAACCTTGGTATTGGGAGCTAAGGCACACATTTACAGAAGATGTTTGATATCCCACTGGTCATGTAGCTGAAACTAGACTATGTAATCAATTAGTCAGGTGCAATCAGCCTATATGTTTTCCAAAAATAGTTCAGACAAGCTACTACAGTGTGCCTCCAAGCGAATTTGAGACATTAAATAGCACTTTGTAAAGCTACTACATTTCATACCAGACTTGACCAAGGAGACCAAACTCCCAGGCATTCCTGAAGTTAAGGAGACAGACTCATGGCAAGTTAATCCTATTTATTCTATATTTTCTAAGTGTATTTTTATTATCAACTTGATAAATATCATTTTTTTTTCTTTCACGTAATAACTGCCACAATGGTAGTGACAGTGAGTCACACTACTACTTATTGTAAATTTGTTCTTTTTCAAGCCCTGAGCAAAGCACTTTTTTATAGCTTATAACTTGAGATTGGTGCTATTTTTTCAGTTTTACAGATGAATAAGTGACACTTAGGTTTTTGTTTTCTTCACATAACTATTTGTTCTGACAACCCTTTTTCTAACTAGTGCACACTACTTAACAAGCTTGGGATATCAGTAAGATTAAATACATTACTCAAAACAACCACAAGGCTCCCCCAATCAATGCCATAATGTCTTTATTCCTTTTCTGACTAACCTTGTTCCCATGAGAAATTCAATAACTCCAGGGTTGCACAATAGGTCAATAGGCCTTAACTCTTGCATTGAAGAAGAGACATGGAATGCTAGGTTCATTTGTAGAAAGTCCTCATTCTCTGTTCTTGATGTTCTTGCTACTGTTGCTGGTGCATAGTTTTATATCAAAAATAGGGCACCTATGGCCAGTTGCTGTGGCTCATGCCTGTAATCCCAGCACTTTCGGAGGCCAAGGTGGGAAGATGGCTTGAGCCCAGAGTTTGAGACCAGCCTGGGCAACATGGAAGAACCCCGTCTATGCCAAAAAAAGAAAAGAAAAGTCGAGTGTGGTGGCACACACCTGTAGTCCTAGCTACTCAGGAGACTGAGGTGGAAGGGTCTCTTGAGCCCAGGAGGCAGAGGTTGCAGTGAGCCAAGATCGCATCACTGTACTCTAGCCTGGGCTACAGAGCGAAACTCTGTCTCA
Source organism: Macaca thibetana thibetana (assembly GCF_024542745.1). NCBI lineage: Eukaryota > Metazoa > Chordata > Mammalia > Primates > Cercopithecidae > Macaca > Macaca thibetana. The sequence goes on from NC_065598.1 coordinate 37,059,146, forward strand.
AAAATAAATAAATAAATAAGTTAAGTAAGTAAGTAAATAAATAAATAAATTAGGGCATCCAAACCACAAACTCACACACCCACCAGAAATATGCCTGCCTTTTGACCTTGAACATCCATCATGTTCAGTCTTACAATAGAACTCTTTGTGTATCTCTTTTATTATATCTCTGTTACCTCTTGCACTGAAGAACCTTGAGGGCAGAGGTCACCTGCTACTCATCTTTGTGACTTGTTGCATCTACTTATGTCATTTATTTTTATTATTTTCTTTTGAAGAGAAAGCATGGGTGAGAGCTTATTTATTTTGAAATTATGAAAAAGTGGTTACATTTTTTGAATAAATATACTTATTTTGTGTGTATGTATGTGTAAATATGCCTTGGATTTGAAATATTTAATAAGAGTGTTTCCTAACTGAATCTGCAGAAAAAAAGTTTAGGTTTTTCTTTATTTCCTTTAATGGGAAACCTTCGTGTGTTAAATAACACCCCAGTATTGTGTTCTCAAGGCACATTTACATTCTGTATACTTGTCACATCATGTAATCCTTCATTAAGGCATGCACATGATTCCTGATAGCTGTAATTTAACTCACACAATTTAAGGAGAAAGAGGCAATTAAGGAAGTGATCACTCAATTTAAGGAAGTGATCAACTTTAGTTTCAAACATCATGGCTTTAGTTAAATGTCCTAACGCAAGACCTTGCATCCTGGAAATTGCCCCATGTTTTTAGAGGAGGTAGTCTGATTTCATCCTAGAGATCAAAGCTGCCACCTTCTCCTTTATTTTGTTTTCACATTTTAAAAAATTCTAATTTTAGGGGCACATGTTCTCAGGATCTCCTGAGGGCTGTGTCATGGGCAAAAAAGAAAATAATTTAGTTCTGGTATCATCATTTAGGGTCCATTAGGCTTCCAAATACTTTGATGAGCACTGGCAAATTCTCTGCCACTACTTCCTGTTCCCTAATATGTGGCAGACATAACTAATCTATAATAGTATCTTTCCTACAGGTCAGATTCTTACTTTAAGTGATATCTTCTAATGGACTGGATTTGGCAAGTGAGATAAAATCTACTTGCCAACTGAATCCATGTAGAGTTCTCAGTATTATATTACCTTGCCGCCCAGTACAAGAAATACATAGAAGATGATTATGGAATGCTTGGTAATTTGATTAGACTTGGATTAGAAGCTTTGTGTCCTGCTATATTACCTTCCAATTGCTTATTCTTCTAAATTAGACTGCTTTCCGGTTACTGGAGTTAGTGGCTTGCTTTGACTCACCTTTTTGAGTTGGATAGCATATAAGAAAATAATTGTCTCTTAGAAGCATTTAGCTTTCTTCTCTTAAAAGTTCAAAATACGGCCGGGCGCGGTGGCTCAAGCCTGTACTCCCTGCACTTTGGGAGGCCGAGGCGGGTGGATCACGAGGTCAGGAGATCGAGACCATCCTGGCTAACATGGTGAAACCCCGTCTCTACTAAAAATACAAAAAACTAGCCGGGCGTGATGGCGGGCGCCTGTAGTCCCAGCTACTCGGAGGCTGAGGCGGGAGAATGGCGTGAACCCGGGAGGCGGAGCTTGCAGTGAGCCGAGATCGTGCCACTGCACTCCAGCCTGGGCGACACAGCGAGACTCCGTCTCAAAAAAAAAAAAAAAAAGTTCAAAATACATTAATGTTGATTGTTTGATTTATCCTCAGAAAAACTGATTCAAAACCCAGGGATATCTTAGACCACATTAACATATGTATTGTCTTTAAAACAAGGAAGCCGATAATCCTGATCAGTTTTGCACTTGTCAGACCAAACACAAAGTATTGCACTCAGCATAGGTTACTGTATTTTCAGAGGAAGATGATGCAGACTCAAATCCATTTTCTATGGCAAACAGATGAAGAAACAAGACATGTTTATTCTGGAAAAGAGAAGTCCCACGGGAAACCATTTACTGTCTTTCTTCCTGTATTAGTTGGCCTGTTATATGGAGGAGACTTACGTGTTAATTCAGAGGGTATAAATAAGACCAATGACTAGGAAGTTGTTAAATCAGTAAAATATCTCTTGAAAAAGGGTACTGTAGTCAAATATCACAAATGCATGTATCATGTTCCGTTTCAGGAGACTTACAAATACATGCATGCATAATGATGTTTCAGTCAACAATAGACCGCGTATACAATGATGGTCCCATAAGATTAGGAGCTGAAAAGTTTCTATTGCCTATTGACATCATAGCATCACAGTATAACACATTACTCACATGTATGTGGCAATACTGGAGTAAACAAACCTACTGCACTGCTAGTCATATAAAAGTATAGTACATACAATTATATATTGTACATAATACTTGAAAATGATAACAAATGACTATGATGCTGGCTAATAATGTATTTACTATTTATTGTCATTCTGGAGTAAACTCCTTCTACTTATGAAAACAATTAACTATAAAATAGCTTCAAGCGAGTTCTTCTGGAGGTAGTACAGAAGAAAGCATTGTTATAATAGCAGATGACAGCTCCATGCATGTTATTGTCCCCGAAGACCTTCAAGTGGGATAAGATGTGGATGTGGAAGACAGTGATACTGATGATCCTGACCCTGTGGAGGCCTAGGCTAATGTGTGTGCTTGTGTCTTAATTTTTAACAAAAAAGTTTAAAAAGTAAAAAAATACAATAAAATTTTTAAATAGGAAAAAGGCTTATAGAATAAGGATATATATAAAGAAATAAAATATTTTTGTACAGCTGTACAATGTGTGTTTTAAGTTGTGTTATCACTAAAGAGTTAAAAAGTTAAAAATTTAAAAAGAGTATAAAGTAAAAATGTTATAGGAAGCTAAGGTTAATTTATTACTGAAGAAGGAAAAACATTTTCCTTCTTTTTATTTTCATTTCATTTTATTTTTTATTTTTTAATTTAATTTTAATTTTTTTGAATGAGGTCTCACTGTGTTGCCCAGGCTGGTCTCGAACTCCTGGGCTCAAGCAATCCTCCCACCTCAGCCTCCCAAAGTGCTGGGATGACAGGCATGAGCCACCGCTCCCAACCAAAATATTTTTTTTAAGAAATATATTTTTATATATTTAATGTAGCCTAAGTGGACAGTGCTGATAAAGTCTACAGTAGTGTACAGTAATGTCCTAGGCCTTCACATTCGCTCACCACTCACTCAGGCCAACTTTCAATCCTGTTAGCTCCATTTATGATAAGTGCCCTGCAAACTCCTTTTATGGTAAGTGCCCTGTACAGTACCGTTTTTTATCTTTTATATCATATTTTTCCTGTACATTTTCAATGTTTAGATATACAAATACTTACCATTGTTATAATTGCCTATAGTATTCAGTATAGTAACAAGCTGAATAGATTTATAGCCTAGGACCAACAGGCTATATCATATAGCCTAGGTGACTAGTAGGCTATGCCATCTAGGTTTGCGACAATACACTCCGTCCTGTTTGCACAATGATGAAACAGCCTAACGTATTTCTCAGAATGGATCCACATTGTTAAGTGATGCATGACTGTTTATACTAAATATATATTGAGGACCCTAAAAAGTCATTCAGTGAAAGATCTCTTTAAATTTGTTAACCCTAGCATTCCATAAATACTTCCTCAGAATGTTTCCAAGGAACTTTCATTAGGATAGTGATTCTCAAACTGTGGTAATGGGAGCAGCAGCAGCAGCAGCATTTCCTGGGAACTGAGTAGAAATGTAGTTTTATAGCCCTACCTCAGATCTATGGCATCAGAAGCTCTGGAGTGGGACCCAGCAGTCTGTGTGATAGTCCTTCAGGGATTCTGATGCGGCTAAAAGGCAAGAAGCATTGTTAGAAAATTTTACTATTATTCTCCAACTTAACAGTAACCTTTTGCTTTCCTTCATTACACTTACCACAATTTGTATTTTCTAAAGTTTGTTCTAATGATACTCTATGAATCTGTGAATTCATATTCCATAATCATAATCTGTTCTCTGAATTTCCTTCCTTCTGTACCTCATAAAGGGTCATAAAGGCAACCCTTTCTGAGGTACAGAAGGAAATACTCATTGAAGGCCTATCATGGTTTTCACCCTGGTATAAGTGCCATCTAGCTGGTATCAATTTGGATACTTTAAAGAATCCTAAATAATAAGTCCATATATTCTATAAAGTAAAATACTCATTTCTATAACAAAGCAAAACTTTACTCCATTGCTGGCTGTCATTGTCATTTTTAAAAGAGCACATAACTCTTTTAAAGTTTTTCATTTCCTTCAAAATGTTTTTCAGAAAATGTAGACTTTTTTAGCATCTTGAAAGATCCGTAATATGCCTTTTCTCATGTCAGAATTCTATAATTTAGGAAATATTCTAATCTCTTGCATTAACAGAAATGAAATTCTGGTGGCATAATATTTGTCTCTCCAAACAAGCAACACTCTTTTAGAAAAATGTAATTGAAATTGAACTTAAAATCTATTTGTATTTAAAAATAAAAAATCTTATTTTTTATTTTTATATTTTATTATTAAAATAAAATAATCTTATTATTTTACATGGTTTCATAAATGTATTTTGAACGTTTATATTGAAATGCCTCTGTAAATCATGCAGAAGAATTTTCTTTTTCTAAAGGACAGTGAAATGAGGTTGAATGTGTTAAAAAGCATCACACTGTATTTAACTCAAGTACATTTAGAACAAAATTATTATTAGGATTTTCATAGAATGAATCATGGCCAAATTTAACTTCTCAATTTTTTTTTAAAAACCTATTCTTTTCATACAAGTAAGAGCTCTCTGGGTTTATATTACTAGGTCAACTGAAGTGTTATTTATTTTTAGGTAGACGGACAAAGACTGATAATCTAGAGACTGGATTTGATTTGGCTGCTGCTGTCTGTCAGCAGAATGCCTTGGGGTATCTACTTACAGTAATGAGAATAAGTAGTGCTATCATTATTACTATATTTAAATACCCATGGTTTGCAGGAATGTGCTAAAGTCTGAATATCACATAGTTCGTTATGTCACTGTCCCTGCCCAGGGCAACTGCTATTGAAAGGACATACTCACATGATGAAGAAGATAGCAGATACAGTGGTTTGGAGCTGAGTGTTACTTCATTGCTGACTCACCGAAAGAGGCTTAGGATGTTGGCTATGTTTTCTAAAGAGCATCTTGCAGTTTTCATCTGGTATATCAACTTCCCACATAGGTTTTTTATTACATTTTTATACTTCTTATTATATTTCTTTTTAGTTTTCCTCACGGGAGAAAAAGCCAATTCCGTATTAAAACGCTACCCAAGAGCTAATGGGTTTTTTGAAGAAATAAGACAGGGCAACATTGAGCGTGAGTGCAAAGAAGAATTCTGTACATTTGAAGAAGCAAGAGAAGCTTTTGAAAATAATGAAAAAACTGTAAGTATGTTGGCAATTTAAAAAAATTTGCCCTAATTTGCCTACCTTTTTGATGTATATTTGAAATCTGCATCCCTGAATTATGTACATTGCTAGCAATTAAAAATTCCTTTGTTAGGAGCTCGGGAAGTGGCATCTAATTAGTAATATTCTGTGGGTTGGAGAGCTAGGTTCACCTCCCCTTGTGCTGGACTGTCTTTGAAAGCCCCGTTTCTGTAGGACTCTGCTGAGCTAGGATTTATCATCTTGACAAGTAGGAAGGATTTGATTTGCACCAAGCTTTGTTCTAGAAGGTTATAGATAACATCACTTTGCCTAATTACAGAGAAAGTGTGGAGGAAGCTAATGGATGGTGATAGTGTTTTAAAAGGTTTTACAAAAGAAAAGACATCCAGACATACCTTCCCACTCCACGAGAATACTCCTCTTTACTTCTCTTTACTCTAGACTATATGCTATTCAAGGAGAGCAGGAATGGGACAGCACAAGGCAGGGGTGAAAATTCTATAGAACTGCTCCACAGCTGGAAATTGTTACCAGAGGTAGCCATTGTGTAAAGATTCAGTCCTGGGCAGCAGGAAAATAACCCTAGATGCCAAACAAGTGGTGTCACTTAATGCTAAAAAGATACTAAATATACCTTAAGAGCAGCAGATGCAAAAGTTTTAAAGAAAGGGGTAAGAGGAAGAAGTCACATCTTAGTCAAATCACAGGGTTAGAAATAGGGAAAGAAATATATCATCCATGATAGCATCATGCAATCACAAAGCACTGTTGGCCTTTATTTCCCTTCCAGCTTTTTTCCTTTGCGTCCGCTTAGTCATTGTTGGTTTTATTTTATTCATTTTACTTTTTAAAAATAGTATATGTTCATTGTAGAGAAATTTAAAAATGTAGTAACATAAAATCACTTGAACCATGGGCCAAGCTGTACCTTAGCCCCTTTTAGCAATGGCTGGAGTGACTGGGATTCAGGGCACCACGTCCCTAGTCTGCACACAGCGTGGGGACCCTGGGCCCAGCCCACGAAACCATTTTTTCCTTCTGAGCTTCCAGGTCTGTGATAGGGGTGGGTAGGGGCTGCCATGAAAACCCATGACATGCCCAGGAGACATTTTCCTCATTGTCTTGGGGATTAACATTTGGCTCCTTGTTACTTATGCAGATTTCTGAAGCCAGCTTGAATTTTTCCTCAGAAAATGGGTTTTTCTTTTTTACTACATCATTAGGCTGCAAAATTTCTAAACTTTTATGCTCTGTTTTCCTTTTAAAATAGAATACTTTTAACAGAACCCAAGTCACCTCTTGGATGCTTTGCTGCCTAGAAATTCTTCCGCCAGATACTCTAAATCATCTTTCTCAAGTTCAAAGTTCCACAAATCTCTAGGGCAGGGGCAAAATGCTGCCAGTTTCTTTGCTAAGACATAGCAAGAGTCACCTTTGCTCCAGTTCCCAACAAGTTCCTCCTCTCCATCTGAGACCACCTCAATCTGGACCTTATTGTTCATATCACTATGAGCTTTTTTTGTCAAAGCCATTCAACAAATCTCTAGGAAGTTCCAAACTTTCCCACATTTTTCTGTCTTCTTCTGAGCCCTCCAAACTGTCCCAACCTCTGCCTGGTACCCAGTTCCAAAGTCACTTCCACATTTTCGGGTATCTTTTCAGCAGTGCCCCACTCTACTGGTACCAATTTACTGTATTAGTCGTTTTCACGCTGCTGATAGAGACATACCTGAGACTGGGAAGAAAAAGAGGTTTAATTGGACTTACAGTTCCACATGGCTCGCAAGGCCTTAGAATCAGGTGGGAGGTGAAAGGCACTTCTTACATGGTGGCAGTAAGAGAAAATGAGGAAGAAGCAAAATGGAAACCCCTGATAAACCCATCAGATCTCGTGAGATTTATTCCCTATCGTAAGAATAGCACAGGAAAGACTGGCCCTCATGATTCAATTACCTGCCCCAGGCCCCTCCCACAACACGTGGGAATTCTGGGAGATATAATTCAAGATTCGGGTGGGGAAACAGCTAAACTATATTATGTATATATACCACATTTTCTTTATACAGTGATCTGTCAGTGGGCATTTGGTTATTTTTAGTTAGGAGTAATATTTAGAAACTGAGATCTGGGAGCTAGAATATGCTCATTGCTACCAGAATGTCATTACTTCTGGATCTTTCAGCAATAGAGCTAGGAAAAAAAATCACATATATGTATACATGCATACAAATTCTATATATGTCTATATGTAGACATGTAAGCATATGTATACATGTAGACATATATGCGAAATAACTAATTCATTATGCTGATCTCCAATTCCAATCCAACCCCTCAGCACTCTTCCAGCCATTCTATATTTGTAGATATGTAAAAATTCCTTACAGATGTTCTTTAACAGTGAGAATTCCGGCACCCAATAACATCAATATATTAATAACTCATTTGCTTAGTTGTATAATACACACACAATGGGTTTGGAATTGTAATATCTATAATGTAATGGGGAGAGGGAAAACTTTTATATTCATTCATACATGCATGCATGCATTTTTTTAGCATCTTACTTGGAAATAATTATAGATCCACAAAAAATTGCAAAGATAATACAGTGAGGTCCCATGTAGCCTTTACTCAGTTTCCCCCAATGGTTACATCTTAAATAACTGTGAGATCAAAACTAGGAAACTGACCTTGGTACAGTCTGTATGTATAGTTCTATGTCATTTTATCACTTGTACAGATTTGTGTAACCATCACTGCAATCAAGTAGCAGACATATTACATTACCACAAAGTTTTCCCTCATACTACCCTTTAATAGTCACACCTACCATCTTCCACAACTATCCCTAACCCTTAGCAATCACTAATCTGTTTCCATCTCTATAATTCTGGCATTGCAAGAATGTTATATAAATGGAATAATATAATATGGAACCTTTTGATACTGGCTTTTTAGAGTCATCATAATGCTCTTGAGATTAATCCAAGTTATTTATATCAATAGTTCATTTATTTTTGTTTCTGAGTAGTATTCCATGGTATGGATATACCATGGTTTGCTGAGCCATTTGCTTATTGAGAGACATGTGTGTTGTTTCTAGTTCTTGGCTTTTATAAATAAAGCTGTTACGAACATTTAATAGGTTTTTGTATTGACATACATTTTCATTTCTGTGGGGTAAGTCACTGGGAGTACAATTCTTGGGTTGTATGGTATATGTGTAGTTTTTTAACACACTGACAAACTAATTTGTCATTGTATAAATTGCCATCTTACATTCTCACCAACAGTGTTTGAGAGATCCAGTTTCTTTACATTCTCATGAGCACTTGGTGTTTTTACTATGTTTCGTTTTAGCCATTCTGCTAGGTGTGTAGTGATAACTTCTTGTGATTTTAATTTGCATTTCCTTAATGGCTCATGATATTGAACATCTTTTTATGTGCCTATTTTCTATTTATGTATGTTCTTTGGTGAAATCTCTCTTCATGTCATTGGCTTACTTTCTGATGGGATGTTTTATTTTATTTTACTATTGAGCTTTGAGAGTTCTTTATTATCCTAGGTTTGGATCTGTTTTCAGATATATAGTTTCTAGGCTATTTGAGTTTTATATATTCATTGTATATTCTACTACTCTCATATTGCTTAAGTTTTATCATTGAGTCTCAGGGTGAACAGTGTTTTTTTGTTGTTGTTGTTTTTGGAGACAGATTCTTGCTCTGTCGCCCAGGCTGGAGTGAAGTGGCGCAATCTCGGCTCATGGCAACTTTTGCCTCCCAGGTTCAAGTGATTCTTGTGCCTCAGCTTCCTAAGTAGCTGGAACTACAGGTGCTTGCCACCATGTCCGGCATACACACACACACACACACACACACACACACACACACACACACAATTTAGTAGACATGGAATCTCACCGTGTTGCCCAGGCTGGTCTCGGAATCCTGAGCTCAGGCAGTCTGCCCACCTCAGCCTCCCAAAGTGCTAGGATTATAGACGTGAGCCACCATACCTGGCCATCATGGTGAACAATGTTTTTAATGCCTACCTCTCTGGCCTTTTATCTGTCTCAGTGCTTCTATATATCATTTCCCACCCACAGAGACAGGATGCTGCATGTCAGCGATCTTTGAAGCAAGTAGAAGAAATTCCTTCAACTGTGAGAGAATTGCTTGAGAAATTTTCTGTACTTCCAGCATCACCTTTTCCTTCCTATGGAATCATTCTCATCTCATTAGCCTACATGCCTTTAGAAAGGAAAAAAAAAAAAACCTCTCTTAAGACATCCCCATGCAACAACCACTTCATTTCTTGAAACTCTGCTCAGCCTACAATTGCTCCCCTAGTGAGCTTTCCTCTTCTCATACTTTAAATGCTAATAACTTCCAAATTTATATTTGTAGTTCCTGGAGGGCTACACTGAACTACAGACTTGTATGGCTAACTGCCTACTCAGCATGTTATCTTAGAATCAAATATGGTTCTCAAACTAAACAGACAAATTTGCATCCCTTCCCCCAAATATTGACACTTACTACAGCCTCTCTGATCTCAATAAGTAGTAAGTCCATCCACCATGTTTGCTGATCTCCAAAGCTTTTTGCCATCTCTGACTCCTCCTTTTTTCATATCCCACACCCCATCTGCAATAGTTGGTTCTAATATGAAAATATACTCAGAATCTAGCCACCTTTCTACTTGTTACCACTTTATGTCCAAGCCACCACCACCCTCTCATCTGTATTTTTTGGCCCCTGCCCCATAGTTGATTCTCAAAACAGCAGGTTAGAGTGATCCTTTAAAGTCTCTTACTTGCAAGGGCTTCCCATCTCCCTCAGTAAAGGCCAAAGTGCTCAGAATCATCCACCAGGTACTACACGATCAGTCCTCATCTATCTTCATCCCACACCTTCACTCCATATATAGTTATTTCTTTACCACATCTCCTATGACACTCCACCCCTTTGCTGTGGCTTTCTTGTGCCTCCTCACATACACAGACAGCACATGCCCTGCCTCATGACTTTGGCACTTGCTCTCTCCTCTTCTAGATGGATATGTCTGAGTTCCTTCACCACTCTCAAGTCTTCACTCAAGTTCACTTTCTCAGTGAGAAAGTATCCTACCTTAAATTGCAACCTCTTGTCCCTTCTGTGACTTTTTTCTTTCAAGCACTGACATCATTTGACATCTATTTATTTATTTATTTTTTAAATTGTTAGCTCCATGAGACAACATTTCTCATCTGTTTTGTTCATAGCTATGGTCCCTAGCATATAAAGCAGTGCTGGTACATAATAGAGGCCAAATAAATATTTGATGGATGAAGGAAGGAATAGATCGGCAAATTACAAAGTAAATTTAATTTATGGGAAGAACCGATTTAAAACTTGTTCCCAAGTTGGCTGATAGATAATAGACTTTAAAATGGTTTTTATTATGTTGTTGTTCTATTTCCTTCTTTGTGCTTTAAAGTTTGTCATCTGAGTTTGTTCATGCCATTAAAACAATCCCATTTAGGATAAGGTGTGCTAGCCTTTGATCTAGCAAATGTAATTGAAGTGGCGTTCTCATTTTTGGAACCATTCTTCAACAATGGGATGGAATGAAAAGGCAGCTTTTAGCCTACTCGTGATGATCAGTGATTGGTATCAAATATTAGCTTTTGGAATTGGATACTATCTTAATATTCAAATAATGCCATTTTAAGTTATAGCATTAGTATGACCCTCTAAAATATACAGTTCAAGGAAAACCAGAGCCTTCTTTGGAACTACTGGTTGTTGTAGTTCACTAGGAGATAGATTTCCTGTTTCAGTTTGACAGTACCCAAGACTTGGGCTAACAACATAGGGCTATGACAAAGTTACAAATTATTTTGCAATTCCTTTTATTGTACTTTGGAAATGGCTAAACTGAATCTTATTTCTATAGTTACTGATATACCAACCATGAGAGTCATGATCAAATATTCTGCCCTAGGGGGAACTGTACCCTAACATTGGAAGAAAGAACTAGTGAAACCCCGTTACTAAGGAAATGAGCAGATACCCACTATAACAATAATTGAATTACAGTAGTCACCCCATCCAGATCAAAACCTCTGAGAAGTGAGCAGCAGTGATGACTGGTTGCTGTACTTTATCAAATATAACATAGCACAAATTAAAGAGTACACCATTTTTATGTATTAAAAAAGAGAAAAGGGCTGGGCATGGTGGCTCACGCCTGTAATCCCAGCACTTTGGGAGGCCGAGGTGGGTGGATCACCTGAGGTCAGGAGTTCAAGAGCAGCCTGGCCAACATGGTGAAACCTCGTCTCTACTAAAAATACAAAAATTAGCTGGTCATAGTGGCGGGCACTTTCAATCCCAGCTACTTAGGAGGCTGAGGCAGGACAATCACTTGAACCTGGGAGGCAGAGGTTGCAGTGAGCCGAGATCATGCCATTGCACTCCAGCCTGGGCAATAAGAGCGAAACCCCATCTCAAAAAGAAAAAAAAAAAGGAAAAAATACTGCTTTCAATGAATCCATACCATGTCATAGTATGTAAACTGCACCTCAATTTCAGAGAAGTTAAAATGTGAATAAATGATTGAAGAATCAATGAAATATGATGTTTAATTGGTTGGGTCATCTACTGCCTGATTTGAGGATCTCTCCCCTCCCTGACTTTGTCTCAGATCATATATATATTTCCTCTCCTAGATATGAGGAAGAACAAAGTGAGCATCTCTTTATGACTGTTTACATTTTTAAAAGAATTCATCTCTTACTTTCGTACTTTGGAGAGACAGTTTGCTATAGTGGTTTCTTAATTTCAGATTGCCTGGGTTCAAATCCCAGCTTAGCCATTCATCTTGACTTGCTCAAGTCATTAAATTTTTTTGTGCCTCAGTTTCTTCATATATAAAATAGAGATAACAAAAGCATCAACCTCATTGGGTTGCTGATATTAAATAAGTTAATGTATGTAAATCACTTACAGCAGTGCCTGGCATGGTATAAATACATTATGTGGTAGCTGTGAGTTACCACCATAATCACCATCATCACCCTCCACTCACTTCTAAGATCCTTTGTATTATTTATGCTTTGGGGGAAAGACTTCACTGTATACATTAGCACTGCATTTCTACCCATCATGTCACCCTGCATACAGAGATGGGAAAACCCTTAGAACCTGGTTTGGTTGTCAGGTGCCACCAGAACTCAGGAGGGTACATGGCTGATTTTGCTGTCCCACACACAGGCTGAAGACTGGAGGCAGGTTTTGTTGTGATAGCTTTCTGTGGTAATCCCCACCAATTCTATCTCAACCAGCATAAAAATGCTGATAAACTTAAGGTCTCATAATCATTCTTCAAAGTATATGAAGAACTAAGCTGCAATAATTCATTCTCTTCTTCAGGTACCAAGTTTAGCTCAATTATTGATTCAGGGTTTCAAAAAGCAAATGCATCTTTTACCCAACTGTTTTCCCTTAATGTTTCAAATTTTTCTTCTGGAAAGAAATGGCTACAAGTTTGAGATAGAGAAGTGAGATGCAACAATATCTCTAATTTTATTTCTTTCAAAATGTTTTCATTAATAATGTTCTCTTCAATATGTTGCAAAAATCTTGGAAACATGTAGTAGCTAGGACGATTACTTTTAAGTCTGGCTTGCCATAACAATAATGTCTTTAGAAATCCCTGGATACGTTCAACACCAACATGAGTTTTAGCAAGAAGAAACCACATCCAAACTATAGCACTTACAAACTTTTGTTTTATGGAGAAGTACACATGCATGTATATATACCAAATAGTAACATAATTCACAGGATCCTGCACCTTAGTCTCTCTCCTTAACGATATAAAAGAATGAGTTTTCAGCAGTCAATTTACATACTGGTCACTAGTGATATTCTGGGACTTGGGATTCCTCCTTTTGCTTATTACACCAGGACAGGTACCAATCCCCCAACTTCTTTGGTTCCGTTACCATTGTAGGGTCTTGACGTGTCATCTAGGTTCTTGATGTGTTGAGCAGAGGATTGGACAAAACACACAAACAAAGCAACAAAAGAATGAAGCAACAAAAGCATAGATGTATCGAAGCAAAAGTACGCTCCACAGAGCAGAAGCTGAAGAAACAGGTGGCTAAAGAGCACCGGTTGCAAAATCTTCTGGGGTTTAAGTACCCTTTAGAGGTTTCCTATTGGTTACACCCTGTGTAAATGAACACCTGACCTGTGACCAGTCAGAGGCTGAAGTGAAGTTATACCCTGTGCAAATGAAGACTTGTCCTGCAACCAATTGAAGGCTGAAGTGGAGTTACACCCTATGCAAATGAAGACTTGGCCTGTGACCAGTCACAGGCTCAAGTGAAAGCTCCTTGTCTCCAGACCCTATTCTCCTGCTTCAGTTCCATTCAAGTGTCCTGAATCCAAACCATAACCATTTCCAAATAATTCCATCTAAATTATGAGAATTTTCTTTATGTAACCTGTGTGCCACCTTGCAAAATATAGTGCCCATAATTAATTGAAACAGCATGCCACCAACCTTTGGTCTTCTCCATCCCCCAGCCATATCATCTTCAACTGGTAGTCAATTGAATTGATGCTTATCATGCCCAGCATAATATTGTTTCCCAGTAACTTGACCATCTTCTACTGACAGTTTTCAAGATAATACCTTACTTTTTGACAAAAGAATACAAAACATATCTTTTTTTTTTTTTTTGAGACGGAGTCTCGCTCTGTCGCCCAGGCTGGAGTGCAGTGGCGCGATCTCGGCTCACTGCAAGCTCCGCCTCCCGGGTTCACGCCATTCTCCTGCCTCAGCCTCCCGAGTAGCTGGGACTACAGGCGCCCACAACCGCGCCCGGCTAGTTTTTTGTATTTTTAGTAGAGACGGGGTTTCACCGTGGTCTCGATCTCCTGACCTTGTGATCCGCCCACCTCGGCCTCCCAAAGTGCTGGGATTACAGGCGTGAGCCACCGCGCCCGGCACAAAACATATCTTTTAAGATACTTTTTTTTTTTTTTTTTTTTTTTTTTTTTTTTTTTTTTTTTTTTTTTGAGACGGAGTCTCACGCTGTTGCCCAGGCTGGAGTGCAGTGGCGCGATCTCGGCTCACTGCAAGCTCCGCCTCCCGGGTTCCCGCCATTCTCCTGCCTCAGCCTCCTGAGTAGCTGGGACTACAGGCGCCCGCCACCGCGCCCGGCTAATTTTTTGTATTTTTAGTAGAGACGGGGTTTCACTGTGGTATCGATCTCCTGACCTTGTGATCCGCCCGCCTCGGCCTCCCAAAGTGCTGGGATTACAGGCTTGAGCCACCGCGCCCGGCCTAAGATACTTTTTAAAGAGCTGGAATCTCCCTATGTTTCCCAGGTTTGTCTCTAACTCCTGGGTTCAAGGGACCCTCACACCTCAGCCTCTGAAGTAGCTGAGGGTACAGGTTTGTGCTACCACACCTCCGCATTATGTATCAATTTAAAAATTGCCTTTTCTACTTTTTCATAGCTTAGATATACATGTAACTACCTTAGAGACAAAGAAATTGACCCGAAGATGTTAAGTGACTTGTAAGTCCGGCCATTTTCCCTAGAGTATCACTTTTGGTAAGGAATCTTAAAACGTTGGACTACACTTGCTTGGATTTTCCAAGTTGGGTGTATTTCTGCCTTCTACTCTCAACAAGGCAGCTTTTGGAGTTAGGATTGGTTTTTAGTCCCTCGTCTCCTAAGGTCCTTCCTCCCCTTTAATGGCATTCTCTTTCAAGGATAGGGAGAAGCTGTAGGAGAGCTGTATATAAATGCTGCTAGGCCCTCCTCATCAATACAAACTCACTGGGAAAATCATCCACTTCCCAACTTTTTTATGTAGGTTCTGAGCTGATTGATCAGATTGCAAAACATGCCCCACTCTACTATCTTTCCAATTATGAAAGCCTTGAGGTCAGGCCTTGAGTCACTCAAATTCTGTTCGTAAATGGCAATGAGAACATTCAAAACAAAAAAGCACACATTTTATAAAAGGGAAACAAATATTCTTTGTAAGAATCTTCCACCTACTGCATTTTGTTCTAGCACTCAGCTTACAGGATGAAACGTCTACCTCTTGCGACTCTTCCCTCTGAAACGGTTGTCGGACCTCTCTGGCAGCTCCAGATTGTGTTTATCACTTGTTTAATTTTTTCCTGAGCTGAAACTATAGAGTCCCTATAATGACTCTTTTCTTCATTCACTCTTTTACATCATGCTTAAGATTGCTATAAAAGTATGATTCAATTATGATAGTAATTCTTGTTTAGGCACACACGTTTGTGCCACATTATTGCCTGCCACTAATGTTAAATCCTTCTAAAGCACTGCTCTACCAAGTCTTGAAATCATTTGCTTATTCTAAATCTATTGCTGATTTGAAAAGAAAAAGAACTGTATAAATAGCTTACAGAAACATACTTTGAAATTATTTGTTTGAATGATAATTATTAGAGCTGATTTCACATGAATTTTCTTCTGACCCTCTGGCCTCAAGGACATAATATCAGTCTCTTTTCCAAATAAATCTGTCATTGTGTTTTTATTTAGATCATTGTTAACTTAGTTGAAAGCATTTAATCTGTAAAATGAGGCAGCTTGCTTTTGACTACACATTGAAAATGATGGAAGACTGAATTTTAGGAAAGTAGCCAAACTGATTCCAAATTACTTATACATCAAAGCAGATTGCTTATTGGTTTGCTCTGGTGGCAGACCTCTTAGGTTGAAATCCCAGCTCCAATGTTTAGATGTTAAATGACCTTGACTTTATCATTATGTAACCTCTCTGAGCCTCCATTTCCTCATCTGCAAAGTGAGGATGATAACAGAGCCTACAGTATTTTATATGTTAAGGATTAAGTAAGTTACTACCTGTAAAATTAAAATCTGGTTTACTCATTCAGTTTTTGCCTAAGCTTTGTTTTTATCCATTGAAAATAAATGCCCGATTATTTTTCTGTAATTTTTTTCCGAAGTGGAAAGAATTAGACTAAAATTTTATTTCCCAGAATGCCAAAAAACAGAGAAATTGAATTATGCAAGCAAGCGTGCAAAAAAGATTCATGTAGATTAATCCTTGGGTATTCCAAAGTAATGTGGACAATATAAAAGAGTCATATTTTATTATATTTTTCTAAGATTAGCATCATATAATTATTTAAATCACATATATTTATTGGTATTTTTGGATAAATTGAAATAGAGTAAAAGAAAGTGGTGACCTGAGAGGCTAGGAAGAGAGAGGTTAAAGTCTCACCTGCAGATAAAGGAAAATTTACTATGGATCAGATACTTGATAAGTTTATTTTATTTTATTTGGTGCAGTTTGATTCCAAATTTGTAAAAGAGTCTGTTGTTTTTTAGGAGTGCAACTGTGATTGGCAAGTGTACAGGAGAAAGAGATGTAAAGCAATTTTTAAAATGATGTAAACCTAAATGTTAATACTGCTTACATCTTTATGATGGAACTACAAGTGATTTGTTTTCATTTTTGCTGTTTTTGTTTTGTTGAGACAGAGTTTCGCTCTTGTTGCCCAGGCTGGAATGCAATGACGCAATCTCAGCTCACCCGCTACCTCTGCCTCCCAGTTTCAAGCAGTTCTCCTGCCTCAGCCTCCCGAATAGCTGCAACTACAGGCATGCGCCACTGTGCCCGGCTAATTTTGTATTTTTAGTAGAGACCAGGTTTCTCCATGTTGGTCAGGCTGGTCTTGAACTCTTCACCTCAGTTGATCCGCCTGCCTCAGCCTCCCAAAGTGCTGAGATTACAAGCGTGAGCCACCACACCCGGCCCCATTTTTGCTGTTTTTACATGAGTGAAGTTTTATATAATTAACTTTTTTCAATCCTAAAAGTGACAGTTATATAAAAAGTTAATGATGTGCAATTTTAGGAGCAAATTTATTGTGTAAAAAGTCTTCATATATCTATATTTAATAGTTTTTACCTGTGAATATATTTCCATATTAGTGAAACAAATGAGTCCTTTGACAATTTCAGCTATTACATACTATTCCTGAGATGATTGCTGTATCTAGACTCTACTTTTTCTTCTTTGGGCTTTTTAAAGTATTGGATCTTGCATATTTTCATCTGGATTTTTAGGTGAAATTCATTGCGAACCTGTACAGCCTTTAGTAAATCATACAATATTTCTTACAACATGTCCAGTTCCTCTTAGAATTATAGAATGTTGGAGTAATAATGTACCTTAGAGATCTCATTCAGGAGTCATTATTATGACCACAGGGTTCTTTAAAAGGTTATATGACTAAGTGAAGTAAAATATATGACTATAAAACAAGCAGCTTTAGTGCCCATAGTATTAGTTTGGACCTGATTTGGTGTTTTATCTAAATTCCATGCCCCCATGGGACATCTGAGTTCAGAATTCCAGGTGTAATCCAACTCCATTTGTCCATTCGTGTAGTGAGCTAACTCCTCTCCTCAGCTCTTCTTTTTCCAATTTGCATTCCAAGGGCTCCCTCCCTTGATGCCAGATAATTAAATAATATGAAATGGAAGACATTTCAAATATTATTAGTGACCCATAATACCTGCGAATAAATATGACTGTGAGAAAAGCACTTTGATAAATGGAGTCAATAGCATTGCAATTGTGGGTGATCTTTGTATCAAAGTAAGGGATAGGTAATCAGTCATTTTGAAGCAGAGATTCGATTATAATATATAAAATTAATTATAATCACTAATATGTATTGAGTATTTATATGCCAGGGGCTTAATTAGATGTGTTATAAATGTTATCTCACTTAATGCACAGGCAACCTATCAGGTAGGTTTGTATTATACCATTTTACAAGTGAGGAAACCGAGGCTGAAAGGAGTAACTTGCCCAGGTTTCATAACTAGTAATTGGGTCAAGTTTCTTTTTTATCTTTTAAATACTTCCCCCTACATACGGTAAAGTCTTGAACTACTGGATTACTTTTCATTTGGGATTAAGGTCCAGGTTTAGAAGTAACCTAATGCAGTTTCTTCACTAGCCTGAGGTCTCTCCTAGGAACAGTATGTAATTTTGACCTTCAGTCACCATCTGTGTACTAAACTCTAGGGGCGGAGAGGGAGCTGAGGAGGAATGTCTGGTGGCAAGACCTAAACAGAACCATTAGAAAACAAGGTGTTTCTGGAGTGTTTGAGCACTGAAAGACTACAACAGCCTAAACTTGTACATACTGTTAATGATTATAGGGATCATGAGATGAGAATCTTGTAATTGGATATGGAGAGCGATGATATTTAACATATTTTAACAGTAAATTATTTGGTATAATTAGTAAAGGGGAAAACGCTCGTTACTTATTTTTCCCTCTAAAGTGTCATAGCTGAAAATATAAATAACTCCAAGTCTTAAAAAACACTCTTGGATTCTGATTGACCATTTTATGGAGGATCCAGAATGAGTACAATAATGTATTTGTAATTTCTTGTCACATGGAAAATATAGACTGTAGGTCCTTTGATTCAGCAAATTTGGTTTTGGGTTTTTGTTCATTATGTTCATTGAACCCAGACATTTATTCATCTGGTATTTTCCATCTTTTATTCATACTGATTTTCTATTTATTTTGTATTGTATTTTCAGAAGGAGTTTTGGAGCACCTACACAAAAGCGCAACAAGGGGAGAGTAACCGAGGAAGTGACTGGTTTCAATTTTACCTTACCTTTCCATTAATCTTTGGCCTCTTCATTATCCTCCTTGTCATTTTCCTAATCTGGAGATGCTTCCTAAGAAACAAAACTCGTAGACAGACAGTGACTGAAGGCCACATTCCTTTCCCTCAGCACCTTAATATTATCACCCCACCCCCCCCACCAGATGAAGTGTTTGACAGCAGTGGATTGTCTCCAGGCTTTCTGGGATACGTAGTTGGGCGCTCAGATTCCGTCTCTACTCGCCTGTCCAATTGTGATCCCCCACCAACCTATGAGGAAGCCACTGGCCAGGTGAACCTGCAGAGGAGTGAAACAGAACCTCATTTAGACCCACCCCCGGAGTATGAGGACATAGTCAACTCCAACTCAGCCAGTGCCATTCCTATGGTGCCTGTGGTCACCACCATCAAATGAAGCTGCAAACTTCTTTTTACTCTAATCATTTTTAAAATACTAATGAAAGAACTTTCTAGCACTTTACCACTACATAAATGTTCATTGACTTATTTTATTGGACTCTTACAGCATACCACTTCATACTTTCTGGTTTTATTTTCTTTAGTTTTGTTTCTTGTTGTAGAATCATTATCCATGCTCATTTTTGCTAGGGGAAATATATGAAGAGGGAAAACACTAACGGGGTCTTTCTGTGATGTGATGAGACATACATGTAAGTGTATATATGTGTGTATAGGCATATATACATATGTATGTATCAACACAGTATATGTAAAACTGTCTTAAA
Source organism: Macaca thibetana thibetana (assembly GCF_024542745.1). NCBI lineage: Eukaryota > Metazoa > Chordata > Mammalia > Primates > Cercopithecidae > Macaca > Macaca thibetana. Next base: position 37,079,044 of record NC_065598.1, read on the forward strand.
AATCCATTAACTTCTACCTAAATCACCTGGAAAGAGAGCATTACTCACCAAAATTGCAAAACAAGGATACCAAGAATTTGTGTAATAGCCAGTGACATGCTGTAGATTTTTGCAAACTGGATATACTTAGCATGTTTTCTAATTCTGACTGGCTTTTGTTAACTTGATAATTCTTCATCTACCTTAAAAAGAAAAAAATTACACATACTCATTCTTGATGTTAGAAAGAGAAAGAGTGTGTGTGAGCAATAATGCGTAAGCTACTGATAACTTGCTTACAGCAGATAGCAATAAGGTCTTTGGTAGCATTCCGCTTGTTTTGTAATAGGGATTTTCTTTTTGGTTGACCACTCCCCCCCGACTTCCAAAATTAAACAGTGTTTTCTTAGCATCTTGAATATCTCCTGTGGTGTATATTAACATCTTGATGAGACAGATTTCCAGGCAATGCAGTAATTTCTAAAATGGATATATGTGTGGATTAATGATAGGCAGTAGATACCCATTACTCCTTTACTCATGAATGGTAAAATTATTCTCACTGTTTTATTGCCTTTTACTGTACGTTCTACACTCTCTCCTACTGCCACAGAATTTTCAAGCCCTTAAGAGTTTAGTTAAAATAAAATTTTTGAAATTATTTTCTTAATATTTTTATATAGGCTGATGTCTTTGCCTCAAGATTGTTAAGAGGTAATTTTCCATTAAATTATGAACTGTGATTTTTATATTGCTCTCCAATTGGTATAAGAAGATTGCAAAGTCCGTGTTATGCTAGGTTCACAATAAATCTAGTAATAGCCCCACACAGATCTCATCATTGTTGCGACTTCCTTTTGTATTTTCATCAGGTATTTTTTTAACTGTAGGGTTTTTACTTTTTTCTTGGAGCAGAGAGAACAGGCTGTCAATGGGTTGCCAACATAAGCTGGCTGAGAAATAAAAGAAAACAAGACAGTTGAATCATAAAGTTTCATTTTGTATGCACTGATGGCAAATTCATTAGGTCAGTTAAGGGAAATGTTTGTACCACTTCCAAACCTTTTCAGCGTTGGATAAAATGATTGATGAGGCAGGCAGAAGGAATATAGGCTTCAGGTGTGTCATTTCCTGCTGCTTCCAGCTCCATCCCTACGGACGCCTCCCCCAGTCCTGCCCTGGAACCAAAGGAAGGAGTAACACTGAGGGGAATCCTGAAGTAGGAGTCAGATGACCTGAACTCAGATCTCCTCCATCACATACTTGTCACCACTGTACCTTGAGCAAGAACCATATCTGACCCTCAACCTCCTCAACTCTAAAATGGGGATAATATCATCTTTACAAGGATCAAATGAGATGGTATATATGTAAGAAATTTGTAAAATGTGAAGAGCTATCTACACTAAGTTCGTAATGTTATTATTATTGTGCTTCAAGGATAATTTTCCCGTTTTCCTAAATTGTATGAGATCTTTCAGTGGGCTGTTAGAGAATCCCTGTCATGCTCTGGTCTATTCTGAAAATGTGCCAACTGAAAGATGATAGCCCATGCAGCACAAACAGGTTTAAGCAAATGTTGGAAAGGGAACTAAGGCATGTGTGCTTAGTTAATAGGTTTAGCAGCTTTCATGGACTAAAAATGATTGATTATATCTTGACCCTGGTCTCAGAAATGGCATTTTTAGTTTTGCCATGAGCACACATCAATCTTTGGCTTCTATTTAAAGCTAAAGGTAGAAGTGTTTGACCCAGTGAACTGTGTATGTATGTGTGGGGTATTTTTTTGTTTATTTTTAAATAAAAATTAAGACACCTTTTGTGTGGACATTTTTTTGTCTTTAATGTCAGGCTTTAGATTAGATCAGCAGTTGTCAAAGCATCGCCCGTGGACCCCTGGGTTCCTTGAGAGCCTTTCAGGGGGGACTATGAGATCAAAATATTTTTATTATAATGTGAAGACATTAGCTTTTCACTCTATCTCAAAAAAAGTGTTGCAAATGTAAAACATTGCCATCTTCTCACAAATCTCTTTTTCTGTTTTTGAAAATATGGCTATTTTTCATAAAATGTTATTTGTGTTAGCATGTAATGGGTTTATTATGTTTAAATAAATTAATACTTTAAAATTTTTCATTTTTTTTTTAGTATGGTAAATATTGATAGATATAAACCTCATGAACAAAAGCACTTTGGCATCCAGATCCTCAATAAATGTTAAGGGAATAAAGGGGTCCAGAGACCAAAAGTTTTAGAGCTACAGGATTAGACATAGGAGAAGGATATTCTGTTACTAAGTGTGATTTCTTGCAACTTTATTTTACATTTTAAACTCCTGATATTGGATATAATGCTGCCTTTTAGAGACACTTGAATTGCAGTATCAGAATGAATGTTGATGTTTGAAGCCAAAAAGCCAAATGCTTAAACTGATCAATGACTATAGCTTTTTAGACTGTTGGTCAAATAACATACTACTTCACAGTAACAGCTTTATCAGCCATAGATCTCATGGTGGCTGCTGCATGATAATGATAGGATAAACAAAATACCACTGTCTTCAAGAAACATTATCTTAGGTTTGTTTGTTTGGTTTGAGTTTGATTTGGCTTTTATATTTTTTAAAATCCCTTTTGCTACCCCATCTGGTTTTATAAACTAAGTTTCTTAGCATTTGTTAAAATTAAGGGGTTTGTTTGGAATAATATATATTTTTTATGCTTTTGCCTTTCTTACCTGATTGATATTTCATTCACCTTTGATTGTTTTTTAAAAGTTTATTTTTACAGAATATATTTAGTACCTTTCTTAAGGAGTAACTGAATTGAATCAACCAGTTTGCATTTAAATAAAAGAACAGGCTCAATGGTCTTCTTGTGGAATGGTTTACACGTCTGCATGTGCAGTAGTTGTGTCTGGAATCCTAGAATTGGCACTTTCTGCCTCTCTGCTCTAAATGTCACAATAAATTATACTTGCTTAAAGTAAATATAATGATTTCTTCTTTTCCTATTGACCAGTACAGATAGAGATGTTGTGTTTGTTTCATTTTTAATGATGACTTCAAGATTGATGATCTGATCCAGTAACTGTGGAGGTAGCTTTAACTTGGTTCTGTGTAAATAGTATGTATTTTCTTATAATATTTCACATTTTAAGATGCTTGGTTTACATTAAATTATGGTATTTAACTTTTTATGTTTATACTAGGTAGGGTCTTTCTTATATTTCTGTGTTTTTGGTATGCTAAATAAAGCTATTTTTAAACCCAAGAGTTTTTTTCTGCCATGTGTTAATCATATTTTGGTTAGGTGGTAAATATGCTGCATATGTTCTTATTAATTATGTTCTTTTTAATAAGGTAAAATGCTTATGTTTCTTTTTTCTTACACATTTAGGGAATATAGCTCAGTAAAACAACAGAAATCATCTGATCAAAACCTCAGAGTGTTCTCAGCACGAGATAGAATTTTCTATACTACTTTTGAATGATTTTGGCATGATACAAAATGGAAGCAATTGCTCCAAAGGAATAGACTGAGCTCCCTGCATAGTGTAGTTTGTCAAGTCCTGGGAATAGTGTTGTCTATAGATGCCAAGGAGCCAGTTGTTTCCTGCTTAGCAGAACAGCTTGTGTTTGAAAAGAAAGCACAAGATGAAAACATTGTGACCAAAGGGCATCTTCCCATGTGTAGAGCTACCTCAAAGATTAAAAGCTGTTTTGTCGGCCGGGCGCGGTGGCTCAAGCCTGTAATCCCAGCACTTTGGGAGGCCGAGACGGGCGGATCACGAGGTCAGGAGGTCGAGACCATCCTGGCTAACCCGGTGAAACCCCGTCTCTACTAAAAATACAAAAAACTAGCCGGGCGAGGTGGCGGGCGCCTGTAGTCCCAGCTACTCGGGAGGCTGAGGCAGGAGAATGGCGTGAACCCGGGAGGTGGAGCTTGCAGTGAGCTGAGATCCGGCCACTGCACTCCAGCCTGGGCGACAGAGCGAGACTCCGTCTCAAAAAAAAAAAAAAAAAAAAAAAAAAAAGCTGGTTTGTCACATCACTAACCAAACATATGTGAATATGAGTTGATACGATAAAAAGAATTAAAATTATTTACTCCATATTCAAGGATGAATTTTAAATATAAATTACAAACCTAAGTATCCATTTAATAAGCAGAAGTCCTCAAAGAGTTGTCCAAATAGTCTTTAAAAGGTACTTTAAAAAATCTATAGCAATTTCTAAAAGTTATATAACTTACACATTGATGACTACAATCATAAAACCCAAAACCTAGATCAAGAAATTTCTAGCACTCCAAAAGGCTTCCTCATTCCCCTTTCTTAAAGATACCATGATTCTAACATCTGTCATAATAGATAACTTTTTAAAAGTTCATACTTGGCTGTGGCCATATGGACTTGCCTTTTTTTTTTTTTTTTTTTTTAATAATTCTTTTAACATATTTCAGAAAAGTTCAAGCGAAGATCCAGAGCTGCTCTTCCACCTCTCGGCCCTCCTTAAATTCAACTATTTGTTTTCTCTGAGACTTTTCAACATTCCTAAAGCTCTTTGAGGGCAAGACTTGTGTTTAATCCTTTTAACTCCCCTAAATACATCAAAAAGTGAGGGCTGTTTTTTTTTTTTTTTTTTTTTTTTTTGCCTACAAATCGACCAAAACACCATTAGCTTTCTGGCTGGCCTCAATGCTTGTATTTCTGCTGTGATTCTTATCCCCTGCCACTTCTTCAAACTTTGTGTCATCACATTCTGTTCTCAGTAATTTTATTTACTTTATCTACCTCTATGTTAACTTGTAACTGTCACATGCGTCCCTGTGAAGAGACCACCAAACAGGCTTTGTGTGAGCAATAAAGCTTTCTAGTCACCTGGGTGCAGGCGGGCTGAGTCCGAAAAGAGAGTCAGCAAAGGAAGATAGGGGTGGGGCTGTTTTACAGGATTTGGGTGAGTAGTGGAAAATTACAGTCAAAGGGGGTTGTTCTCTGGTGGGCAGGGGTGGGGGTCCCAAGGTGCTCAGTGGGGGAGCTTCTAAGCCAGGAAAGAAATTTCACAAGGTTAATCGCTCAGTCAAAGTGGGGCAGGAACAAATCACAATGGTGAAATGTCATCAGTTAAGGCAGGAACTGGCCATTTTCACTTCTTCTGTGATTCTTCACTTGCTTCAGGCCATCTGGATGTATATGTGCAGGCCACAGGGGATATGATGGCTTAGCTTGGGCTCAGAGGCCTGACATTCCTATCTTCTTATATTAATAAGAAAAATAACATAAAATAGTGTTGAAGTGTTGGGGCAGCGAAAATTTTGGGGGGGTAGTATGGAGAGATAATGGGTGATGTTTCTTAGGGCTGCTTCGAGCGGGATTAGGGGCAGTGTGGGAACCTAGAATGGGAGAAATTAAGCTGAAGGAAGATTTTGTGTTAAGGGGTGATATTGTGGGGTTATTAGAAGAAACATTTGTCATAGAATGATTGGTGATGGCCTGGATACGGTTTTACATGAATTGGGAAACTAAACAGAAGACACAAGGTCCGAATAAGAGAAGGAGAAAAACAGGTATTAAAGGACTAAGAATTGGGAGGACCCAGGACATCCAATTAGAAAGTGCCCAAGGGGGTTCAGCATAATTACTTGCTTGGTTGGTGAGTTTTTTTGGGCTCTATCCTTGAGTGTTTCTATGTTGTCATACACCAGGCCAGATTGATTTAGGTAAAAACACTTCATTTAAAAATATACAGAGTCCCTATTAGCAGTGAGTAAGTCAAGGCCTTGGCGATTTTGGAGAAAAGAGAAATGCAAAGCCAGCAATTGTTTGTTAAAGAAGGATTAGAAACAGCTAGGAGAGAGTGAGTGAGGTTGATAGTGTGGTGGAGATAGCTGGGGAGAGGTAGAGGGTGGTATAAGAACGGGAACAAGAATAAGAGTGAGTATAAAAGTAAAGAATAGGACTTCAGGGTGAAAGTATTGGAGTGTACCCTGTCAGTAAAGATCATTTATCCACTTTAAGAGAGACTTAAGGGTGCCGCTTTGAGGTAAAACCAAGAGATACCAGTTATGATGGTTTGAAGGAAAAGTGTAAACTGGCAGTGTAAACAAGGGCAGGGCATTTGCAAGTAGTTGAGAATGGTGAATAGGAGTATGACTAGACAGAAGATAGTAGGGATGACAAGTCTTTGGGGTGTAGTTCAAGTTGGGCTGGTGTCTGGAATGAAACTGGGGCCTAATAAAAAGGAGTATCCATACAGGAGCTCAAATGAGCTGTATCCTGTAGCATCCCGAGGACAGGCCCAAATTCTGAGAAGGGCAAGTGGTAAAAGTATTGTCCAGTCTTTTTTAAGTTGGAGGCTGAGCTTGGTGAGGTGTGTTTTTAAAAGACCATTAGTCCGTTTTACCTTTCCTGAAGATTGAGGATGGCAAGGGGTATGAAGATTCCACTGAAGACCAAGAGCCTGAGAAACTGCTTGGGTGATTTGTCTAATAATGGCTGGTCCATTATCGAGCTGTATAGAGGTGGGAAGGCCAAACCGAGGAATTATGTCTGACAGAAGGGAAGAAATGACCGTGGAGGCCTTCTCAGACCTTGTGGGAAAGGCCTCTACCCATTCAGTGAAAATGTCTACCCAGACCAAGAGGTATTTTAGTTTCTTGACTCAGGGCATGTGAGTAAATAAATTTGCCAGTCCTGGGCAGGGGCAAAACCCCGAGCTTGATGTGTAGGGAAGGGAGGGGGCCTGAATAATCCCTGAGGGGTATTAGAATAGCAGATGGAACACTGAGAAGTGATTTCCTTGAGGACAGATTTCCACAATGGAAATGAAATGAAAGGTTCTAAGAGGTGGGCTAGCAGCTTGTAACCTATGTGGAAGAGGTTATGAAATGACAACAGAATAGAATGGGCCTGTGAGGGTGGAAGGAGATATTTCCCTTGGTCTAAGAACCCTTTGCCTTGTGTGGGAAGAGATTGATAGGTGGAAGTTTCAGTGGGAGAGTAGGTGGGAGTGACCAATGAGAAGGAGAAAAACTGGACATGAGGGAAAGAAGTTGGAATGCTAGCTGCTTCTTTAGTTATCTTATCAGCATAAGTATTGCCCTGAGCCAAGGGATCTGATGCCTTTTGATGGCCCTTGCAGTGAATGACTCCAGCTTCCTTTGGAAGTAAAGTGGCCTTGAGAAGAGTTTTTATTAAAGAGGCATTAATGATGGAAGATCCTTGCGTAGTGAGGAAACCTCTTTCAGCCCATGTAACAGCATGGTGGTGCAGGATATGGAAGGCATATTTAGAGTCAGTATAAATACTGACGTGTAGTCCCTTTGCAAGAGTGAGGGCTCAAGTTAAGGCAATGAGTTCAGCTTGCTGAGAGGTAGAGGAGGAGAGCAGAGTGGTAGCCTCAGTGATAGATGTGGAAGATATTATAGCATAGCATGCCTTTGCTGGTGAGTGGCAATTAGGCCTGGTGGAACTGCCATTGATAAACCAAGTGTGATCAGGGTGGGGAACAGGAAAGAAGGAAATATGGGGAAATGGAGTGAATGTCAGGTGGATCAGAGAGATACAGTCATGGGGGTCAGGTGTGGTATCCGGAATAATGTGGGAGGCCAGATTGAAGTCCAGGCCAGGAACAATGGTAATTGTGGGAGACTCAACAAAGAGTGAGTATAGCTGAAGGAGCCAGGGAGCAGAAAGTATATGCATCAGGTGTGAGGAAGGAAATAGATTTTGGAAGTTTAAGAACTGTAGAGAGTGAGTTGAGCATAGTTTGTGATTTTGAGGGCCTCAAAAAGTATTAGGGCGGTGGTGCCTGCTGCACAGAGACATGATGGCCAGCCTAAAACAGTAAGGTCAAGTTGTTTGGACAAAAAGGCTACAGGGCGCAATCCCAGTCCTTGTGTAAGAATTCTGACTGCACAGCCCTGCACTTTGGCTGTGTGTAATGATAAGGGTTGGGATGAGTCAGAGAGAGCTAGTGTGGGAGCAGTCTCTAAAGCTGTTTTCAAGGAATGGAAAGATGAGTGGGGAAAGGATTTAGGATCTATGGGGATAGCTAGGTTTCCTTTTGTGAGTTTATATAATGGTTTTGTTAGGATGGTAAAACTAGGTATCCAAAGGCGGAAGTACCTAACCATGCCTAGGAAGGAAAGGAGTTGTTGTTTTGTAGAAAGGGTTGGGGTTTGGGAAATTAGCTGGACACCATCAGCAGTGAGAGCATGTGTGTTTTTATGAAGAATTATGCCAAGATAGGTAATGGATGAGGAAGAAATTTGGGCTTGACTCAAGTAATGGGGGCTTTCCATGAAGCCTTGCAGAAGTACAGCCCAGGTAATTTGCTGAGCCTGATGGGTGTCAGGATCAGTCCAAGTGAAAGCAAAGAAAGGCTGGGATGAAGGGTGCAAAGGAATAGTAAAGAAAGCATGTTTGAGATCCAGAACAGAATAATGGGTTGTGGAGGGAGGTATTGAGGATAGGAGAGTATATGAGTTTGGCACCACGGGATGCATAGGCAAAACAATTTGGTTGATAAGGTGCAGATCCTGAACTAACCTGCAAGACTTGTCCGATTTTTGAACAGGTAAAATGGAATTGTAAGGAGAGTGTATAGGTCTTAGAAGCCCATGCTGTAGCGAGCAAGTGATAACAGGATTTAATCCCCTTAAAGCCTGTTGTGGGATGAGATACTGGCATTGAGTGGGGTAAGGATGATTAGGTTTTAATGGGATAGTAATGGGTATGTGATCGGTTGCCAAGGAGGGAGTAGAGGTGTCCCATACTTGTGGGTTAAGGGCAGGGGGGATACGAGAGGAAGATGTGAAGGAGGTTTTGGGTTTAGAAGAAGGATGGCAATGAGATGTGGCTGTAGTCCAGGAATAGTCAGGGAAGCAGATAATTTGGTTAAAGTGTCTTGGCCTAATAAGGGAACTGGGCAGATGGGGATAACTGAAAAAGAGTACATAAAAGGATGTTGTCCAAGTTGGCACCAGAGTGGGGGAGTTTTAAGGGGTTTTGAAGCTTGGCTGTCAATACAACAGTTTCGGGGGCAAGGGAAACAGGCCCTTGAAAAGAAGGTAATGTGGAGTGGGTAGCCCCCATATTGATTAAACAGGGGATGGACTTACCCTCCACTGTGAGAGTTACCCAAAGCTCAGCGTCTGTCATGGTCCAAGGGGCTTCCAAGGCAATCAGGCAGCATCAGTCTTCAGCTGTTAAGCCAAGAAATCTGGGAAGGAGTCAGTCAGAGAGCCTTGGCCCAGAGTTCCAGGGACTCTGGGAGTGGCTGCTGGGCAAATTGGACAGTCAGTTTCCAGTGGGATCCCGCACATATGGGACATGGCTTAGGAGGAATCCCAGGCTCTGGGCATTCCTTGGCCCAGTGGCCAGACTTCTGACACTTGAAGCAAGATCCTGATTGAGGAGGTCCTGTAGGAATGCTTGACTGCTGCGGCTTAGGCATGTGTGGCTTAGGCATTTTGAAGTTCTTGTGTGCTGGAGGTGCGGCTGGGTTTTGTCTCACAGCAGAGGCAAGTAATTGTAACTCAGAAATGCATTGCTGTCTGGCTGCCTCCTCCCTATTATTGTACACCTTGAAGGCAAGGTTGATTAATTCCTGTTGTGGGGTTTGAGGGCCGGATTCTAATTTTTGAAGCTTTTTTCTAATGTCAGGAGCCGACTTTGTGATAAAATGTGTATTTAGAATGAGATGGCCTCCTGACCCTTCACAGTCTAGGATTGTAAAGCATCTCAGGGTTGCTGCCAAATGAGCCATGAACTGGGCTGGGTTTTTACATTTGATGAAAAGGAGCCTAAATGCTAATCGATTTTGGAGAGGTTGGATAAGGAAAAAGGAGCATTAACCTTGACTGTGTCTTTAGCTCCAGCCACCTCTTTAAGAGGAAATTGTTGGGCAGGTTGGGGAGGGCTAGTGGTGGAACCAAACTGTAAGCCAGACCGGGTGTGAGGAGGGGAGGTGATAGAAGGATTATAGGGTGGGGGCAGCGGAGGCTGAGGAAGAATTGGAGCCTGATTCAACCTGGCAGGGAGTGACCAGTGACCTGAGGAGGAGCAGACTGGGAAGGAGGGGAGAGGTCAGATGGGTCTATAGAAAAGGAAGGTTGAAAAGACTCAGCGATGCTTGGGGTTGGGACTGAGGGGACAGGCAGGAGGGAAAGAAGGAAGACTTGGGACAAGTTGCATTGGGAATAGAGACTAGGGAGGGGCTGATGTGTAAAAGAAAGCCTGGACGTCAGGCACCTTAGACCATTTGCCCATTTTATGACAAGAATTATCTAGATCTTGTCGGATGGAGAAATTGAAAGTGCCATTTTCTGGCCATTTAGAGCCATTATCAAGTTTGTATTGGGGCCAAGCGGTGTTGCAGAAGAAAATAAGGCATTTAGGTTTTAGGTCAGGTGTGAGTTGAAGAGGTTTTAAGTTTTTGAGAACACAGACTAAGGGAGAAGAGGGAGGAATGGAGAGTATAAGGTTGCCTATAGTGAAGGAGGCAAGCCCAGAGAAAAGAGAGGGTAGAGACACAGAAGGGGTAAAGGGTGCTTGCCCCCCAGGAAAGTGGTGCTTGCCACTAAGGGTGAAGGATCAAGGCAGGTGTCCCCACGGTGATCAGACACCTCTGAAACCTGGGTGAATAATCAATCAGGCATCCTCGCAGTGATTAAACACGAAGGGAAGACTGTCTTCCCGAGTCCGTGACCAGTGCTGGAGTTTTGCGTTCACAGATAAAACATGTCTCCTGTGTCTACCAGAAAAGGAAAGGAATTGAAATTAACAGAAGGGAGAGATTAAAGTGTGGCACCAAGATTGAAAGGAGAAAGAGGTTGAGGGATAGTGAGAGAGGTTTGAGAAGAGAGTAAAAAGAGGCCACTTACCTGATTTAAAATTGGTGACATGTTCCTTGGGCTGGTTGGTCTGAGGACCCAAGGTCGTAGGTGGATGTTTCTCATGGAGCAAAGAGCAGGAGGATGGGATTGGTCTCCCAAGGTCGTAGGTGGATGTTTCTCATGGAGCAAAGAGCAGGAGGATGGGATTGGTCTCCCAAGGTTGGTCCCCCGAGCTGAGTCATGGCACCAAATGTCACACATGTTCACGTGAAGAGACCACCAAACAGGCTTTGTGTGAGCAATAAAGCTTTTTAATCACCTGGGTGCAGGCGGTCTGGGTCTGAAAAGAGAGTCAGCAAAGGGAGATAAGAGTGGGGCCATTTTATAGGATTGGGTGGGTAGTGGAAAATTACAGTCAAAGGGGGCTGTTCTCTGGTGGGCAGGGGTGGGGGTCCCAAGGTGCTCAGTGGGGGAGCTTCTGAGCCAGGAGAAGGAATTTCACAAGGTTAATTACTCAGTCAAGGTGGGGCAGGAACAAATCACAATGGTGGAATGTCATCAGTTAAGGCAGGAACCGGCCTTTTTCACTTCTTTTGTGATTCTTCACTTGCTTCAGGCCATCTGGATGTGTACGTGCAGGTCACAGGGGATATGATGGCTTAGCTTGGGCTCAGAGGCCTGACAGTAATTTTCAAAACCCTTTGTAATCTTGTACCATGAGTTTATCTAACCTTGTTTCTTTCTACTGTCCAGATGATAGATATTTATAAAATTCCTATTTTGTGTGAAACACTGAGATTAGAAAGTAATAGTGTCTATAGCCTTTGTCCTTGGGAAGTTTTCAATCAGACTGAAAATTGTATCCTTCTAGTCTTCTAACTAGGTGTCTTACCTTAAGCTCCCAGAGATTCTTCTTGCCTAAAGTCTCATGGTACTTAACATCTTTATTAGTCTATGCTACGAGTTTTATAAGTTTTTAGCGATGAGACCTAACTTTGAAACAATTTTCATGGAACTCTAATGTATTACACAGATGGGAATGTTGTTGACTACAGAAGTGTGAAGCTTGAATCCCACCATCTGTGACCTTTGTCATCAACTCTCCTTATTTCAAGTCAGTCCAAGTCACATCTCCAAATTGTAAAATTGGATGAACATAATTGAAAAGCCACTGTAATATAACATCTCCTATTGGTATCCAATTTCCTAGCTCCTCATCTTAACACTTCAAAAAAGTCTTCAGAATCTCCTCCACTAATATACTGCTTGGGGTTCAAAATGTGCTTTTTAATCCAGTTGTTCCTGACTCAAGAACATAGCACACTGGCTACCAACATACACTGTAATAATTATGTTAATATAAGAAAGAACCATGAATGTTAATGGTTCTGATTCTTTGTTTATATCATTTCTATCATCACTGAGTTTACCCCTTGTCAGCGTGTCACCCATAAACATCTCCTTAAACCATAGTTTTTCTCTAAATAAAGACAATAACAAGGTCATAATTCCATCTAACATCCAACTATACTGGGTACAACCAAAAATACCATAACCCCTTCCCCAAAAGAGGAGGCAAAATCCTTGATTGATATTTATTCTTCTCCCTGATATCCTATAACTAAAATACTAAGATATAAAATTAGCAATACTTAAATGCTATGATACAAAGATAATACATCTTACACGATAAGGAAATGAGAGGAAAGAAAACAAAGATATTTGCTTAACACAAACACACACACACAAATGTATTTGTAACAAACTAAGGAGAAAATACTCACGACAATTAGAATCCTCATTGCTATAACTGGTCACATGGTTATGCATGATATTTATATCCACCTTCTTCCACTACCCATTCTGTTTTCCTTTTGCCTTCAACAACCACCTCTTCTGGTTGCCATATTTTACCTGATAAGGTAAACCAAATCTTCATTCCTGAAGTGTCTGGGCCATTAGGAATCCTGCTTGAATTGGGCTGTTGTAATTTTCATCTCCTGCATTCCAGACATACTCTTCCTTACTTCCATTGTGGGGTAGTACTCCAATTTGCCCTTGGTAGTCAGGATCAATCACCTCAGCCAGCACAGAAACTCCCTTCTTTGCCTGTAGATTCAGAGAAATGAGGAGCACAAAGTGGCCAGGAAGCACTCTTAACTCCCAGTTCAGTGGTATCATTGTTGTGTCTCCAGTTGAAAGCATTTCTCCCTCTGGAACTAAGACCTCTAGGCTAGCAGGGGTTAAGGTGGTGGAAACAGGAGACAAAAATGTTGCTAGCAGGTCACTATTGGTAATAGTGAGTCATGCTACTCCCATTTCCTTGACTTGATTCTTGGAGACATGAATCTTGGCTATGGGAGAAACAGCAGCATATATTGGATGCTGAGTAGAGGCCTTCTGGAAAACCTATCCTCAGCTCTTCAAGGTATTGCCACCTAGCTGGCAATGTAAGGAAGTCTTCAAAAGGCCATTCTACCATTGTATCAGCTCTTTCAGGATGATAGAGAACATGGTAATAGGAGTGAATTTCATGAGCACGGGCCCATTGCCACACTCCTTTTGTTACAAAGTGAAGTTCTAAATCAGAAGCAATGCTGTGTGGAAACCATGGCAGTGTGTAAAGCATTCTGTAAATCCATGGATGGAAGCAAATCTATATCTAATGTAAGTGCTATTCCAGTAAGAACAAAAGGCTGTTCCTTCCTTGGTGGAAGTGGTCCAGTGTAATCAACCTGGTACCAAGGAGCTGGATGATCACCTTGGGAAGTGGCTTCAAACCAGGGGCTCAGTGTTTGCTGCTGGGAGATTGGGCTGTCAGTCATGGCTATAGCCAGGTCAGCCTTGATGAGTGGAAGTCCACATGGCTGAGCCCATGTATAACCTGCATCTCTATCACTATGGCCACTTTGTTCATGAGCCCACTGGGCAATGACAGGGGCAGCTGGGGAAAGAGGCTGAGTGGTATCCATAGAAAAGGTCATCCTATCCACTTGATTATTTGCGTCCTACTCTGCTGAGGTCACCCTTTGGTGAATATTCACATGGGACAAAAATATCTTCACATTTCTTGCACATTGAGAGAGGCTTATTCATATAACCTCTTTTCCAAATTTTCTTGTCATTAATTTTCCAATCATGTTCCTTTCAATCTCTGATCATCCAACTAGACCATTGGCCACAGAGAATAAATCAGTATATAATCACATCTGGACATTTCTCTTTCTAAGCAAAGTGAACAAATAGGTGTGTTGCTTGGAGTTCTGCAGACTAAGAGGATTTCTTTTCATGAGTGTCCTTCAGGAATATCCCAGAAAAGGGCTATAGTCCTGTAGCTGTTCAGTTTGGGGTGGTACCTGTATATTGTGCAGAATCGTCTATAAACCTGGCCTAGTCTTCTTTTCCTCTGTCAACTAATTGTGAGGAATTCACCACGAGGCCATGAGTGCAGGCTGAGAGTGAGAAGGCAGTGTAGCAGGAGTGAGGAACATGGGCATTTGGTCCACTTCTTCATGTAACTTACTTATGCCTTCAGAGTCCATTCAGCTCAATCATATATATACCACTTCCAACTGATGATGCAGGCAGTGCTGCTGTGCACACCCAACTTTATGGCTTGGTGGGTCAGATAACACCCAGTTTGTGATAGGCAATTCATGTCGCATGGTCACTTGGTGACCCATAGTCAAATATTCAGTTTCCAATAAGGCCCACTAGCAGGCCGAGGGCTATTTTTCAAAAGGAGAGTAGATACCTACTCTCCTTTTAAAAGAGTAGTGGGTGAAAGAGCAGAGTTTTGCCCCCAAATCCCAAGGGTCTTCTCTGTGTTTCACTCATAGAGGCCTGCCAAAGGATCCAAACAGCATTTTTATCTGACACTGATACCAAGCACCATTGGATCTACTGGATCATATGGCCCAAGAGCAGAGTAGTTTGCAGATCAGCCTGAATCTATGGCAGAGCCTTCTCCTTTTCTGGGCCTCACTCAAAACTAGCAGCTTTTTAGGTCACTCAGTAATTGAGTTGAAGTAACACACCCAAATGAGGAATATCATTTGCGTGTGTTAGGGGCCAGATGCAACAACTTATCCCTTACCTTAGAAAGAATATCTTCATGTCCCACACCACTGGACCCCTAGAAATTTTACTGAGGTAAAAGGACACTGAATTTTAGTTGGATTTGTTTCCCAACCACTGGCACACAAAATTCTTACCAATAACCCTAGAGTAGTTGCTACTTGGTGCTCACTAGGTCCTCAATATAATGGACAAGTGTGATATCTTGTGGAAGGAAAAGGCAATCAACAGCCCTGAGAATGAAATTATAACATAGGGTTAGAGAGTTGATAGTGATTTAGGACAGTGAAGGTATATTGCTGGCCTTGCCAGCTGAAAGCAAACTGCTTCTGGTGGGCATACGGACAGTGAAGAAAGAAAAGGAATTTTATCTGAGGAATGTGAGCCCTTTTAAATTATCAGGTCCAGACAGGCATTAAATTGAGACAGCAGTCATATCCTACTTCCCCCACTGAGCTATGTATTCATCTCTTGAAATGTAACCAAGCTCTTATTATAAAGATCATAAGATATTTGTTTTATTTATTGTCCTTTTTCTTTGTCCTCTTCCCTCATCTGTGCATGCTTGCTTGTATCTAGTCATTTCTATAGAGGGTAGACACTAGTTATTGATAAACTTCAAATCCTGACCCCAGGAGCTACCCTCAGAATCAATGAACTTGTTTTTCTTTTAAAGAACAGTGATCCATAGGTCATGCAGACCTCCTTGATGACATCCAGAAGTTTGATTGGAACTGATGAGATCTAGATTCCAGGGAGTGCAAAGAGATTCGATCATCAGGGGATCCCACCTCCTACATTCTTACCTTACTCATAAAAGTCCCCAGTTATTTCAAAGGCAGGTCAGATTTGAGACTGTCTCACCTGCCGTCTCACTTTGGCCAAATTGAATAAACCTTTCTCTGCTCCTAAGCGCTGATATGTCAGTGTTTGGCTTAATGTGCATCAGGTATGTGAGCCTAAATTTCAGGAATCGATAACAGATTTTGGTGACTGCAGCGGGACACATGTGCTCATGGCCTGTAGGTCCCAGTCAGGTTGGGTGAATGGGCATCCACACAGCTGCCTGGGTATGTTGCTTGGGGTAAGCCCTGGGGTCACCCTTCTCAGTGGGTATCAGCTGCCCTTGGCACCCTAGAAGCTTGGAGCAGAGAAACGTTGGACTGCTTCCTCAATTTTCAGTTTTGATTTGAAGGGCAAGTTGTTACACATGCGCAACCAAATCTCTCATTCTCTCCATTTGTATTTTGAAGAGAGCCCATTTGGAGAGTAAGTAGAATGATAGCCTGTAGTGATTTGCTTGTTTGTGTACCTGCAGTAGTTTGGTTTTTTGTGTGTGTGGAAGGATTGAATGTGGGAAATTCAGGATCAATCTCAGAGTGCGGCCCTCTTTGGCTGTATTTTCCAGAATTGGGCCACTTTCAGCTAGGAGTCCATGAAGAAAAAGAAAATGTTTTCATTATTATTATTATTATTATTATTATTATTATTATTACACTGCTTGGCCTCAATATGCCTTAGATTCTGGGGTAAAGTGGCTTGTGAATGGGTCTTTAAATTATGTTACTATAATGCAACTAGAACTGTTTTGTAAGAGGGAGAGAAAATGGGATGAGATCCCATACGTCCAGGTTTTTATGCTTTTGTGTCAGAACAAACGTGCTCAAAAGAGGTGTAGTAGGCCGGGCGCGGTGGCTCAAGCCTGTAATCCCAGCACTTTGGGAAGCCGAGATGGGCGGATCACGAGGTCAGGAGATCGAGACCATCCTGGCTAACACGGTGAAACCCCGTCTCTACTAAAAAATACAAAAAACTAGCCGGGCGCGGTGGCGGGCGCCTGTAGTCCCAGCTACTCCGGAGGCTGAGGCAGGAGAATGGCGTGAACCCGGGAGGCGGAGCTTGCAGTGAGCTGAGATCCGGCCACTGCACTCCAGCCTGGGCGGCAGAGCGAGACTCCGTCTCAAAAAAAAAAAAAAAAAAAAAAAAAAAAAAAAAGAGGTGTAGTATAACTTGATGCTGCAAAAGGAAGAACAGCCCAAACCTAAGGTTTTAGACTTTCCACCATTAGATGTAGAGGACAAGGTGCTGATGAGCACCTTGAAACCCCCAAATAATCATCCTGCTCCTCTGCCCTTTCCTCTGCCACCTGTGGCTCCAGCACATCCCCCTCCTTATGGAACATATGGAGCAGGAGGAGGACACCCCCAATCCCTCATGGGGGAAAAATCAGGATTTGTTATGGATTCTTCTTCTTGTACCTGACAGGTAATACAATTTGGCCAGGGAGCCACAGGCCCCTAGGTAGGACAATTTCCTCTCTGCTAATCCTCTGTTAGGATAATGTGAATGAACATTTGGCTGATATGATGTGGGTGCACTCCACTTTTCCCACTTCAAATCTGTTCAATTGGAAAAGCAATAATCCCTCCAATCAAGATGACCCCAAGTTAATGGCTGAACAATTCTCATCCATACGTCTGACCTATTATCCCACATGGGCAGATATCCAGGCTTTGTTAAATGTACTGCTCACAGCAAATTAAAGGTACATTGTCATAGAAAAAAACTAAAGAGGAAGCAACCTGGCTCCATCTTGAGGATGGAAATAATCTCCCTGAGCCAATGGAGTCAGTCCGCACCATGGAACCCAGTTAGGATGTAAATAATGGAGGTCTTCCCCACTTAGAGCACTATTAAAATTGTATCCTTGAAGGTTTAAAGAAAGGGGTCCCTCCAAGAGCCTTAGTAAAGCACAGGAGGTACAGCAGCAACCAAATGAGGCCTTCGCAATTCTTGGAAAGACTACCAGACATGTCAAAACTTTGCAGGTGGAACTGGAAAATCAGAGAATGATTTAATATGAGCTTCATCTGTCACAGTGTCCCTGATATTCAAAGAAAATTGCCAAAGATAGATGAAGCCATTGTGTTGCCAAACTCACATTAATCTAGTTAGCTTTTAGGGTGTACTATGCTTGGGATAAGGATCAGGAAAAGCACAAGTTAAAGCAACAAGTATCCATGTTGGTGCTGGTGCTTGACTTTCAACCTAAAATAAATGAAAAAAATCAAAGCAAAAGGAGGGTCCCACCCCACCTTAGGGAAGAACCAGTCCACTTATTGTAAGGAAGAAGGACATCGGAAAAAGGGCCATCCCAAACTGACCAAAGTGGCTGTCAAGCACAACCCTTCCTCAGAATCAGATGATGGGAAGGGGAAAAGACTGAGATGAAAGTTGATATGGCCCAAGGTGTCCCTGAGCCTTTGCATGACCAGTACATGTATCCCCACAGGAACCCAAGATACAATTGATATTGGGGAATAGAATGATTGACTTCTTAAATGATAAGTTGCCACATGATCAGTAATTAACACTTGGCTCTTCCCAATTATGGGAGAAACCAAGATTGTTATGGGGATATTGAAAGATGCCATTACTTGCCCCTTTCTACAACCCTTAAATTGCCATTTAGGAGAGACCAGCCTGAAACATAGTTTCTTGTATGTGCCTGGATTCCCAGTGCCCCTCCTGGGCCTGGATTGGCTTGCCAAATTGTGTGCCCAATTTGTCTTTTCCCCCAGAGACCTGGGGGTTCCTCCTGAACAAGCTTGCAGGTTTCAAAAGCTCCAGCTCCAACCAGAAAATACAGAAGTTTAGGACATTCCAGAGAAAATTCCCATAAGGGTAAGGGAAGATATTTGGGCTTCAGGGAAGCTGGGGAGAATGGTCACAGCCAAACCTGTAAAAAATAAATGAGGGACATAGAATACCTAAGCTAAAACAATATCCATTAAAGGAGGCAGCATGAAAGGGCATTCAGCTGCTCTTGAAAGCCTTTTTGGGACAAGGACTAATTCAGCCCTGTCACTTCCCCTACAACACTCCTGTCTTGCTAGTTCACAAGCCCTGTTCAGATGACTACTGGCTTGCACAAGACTTCAGGGTTATTCATGAACTAGTCCAGGACATACACCCCGTGATACCTAATCCCTATACCTTGCTGACAAGCTTATCAGGAGATAAGACAAGGTAAACCATTATGTGGTTTATAAACCATTATGTGGTTTATAATTTTGCCAGGGCTACACATAATTTTCTTCAGAATATTGAGCAGATCTTTTCTAGCTGACCAAACCTGGTGTATCATCCCTTGGCACATCCTGACCTGAAACTGTTCACAGATGAAAGCAGCTTCATGGACCATGGAAGTCATCATGCAGGGTATGTGTGGTCGGTACCTTACAAGGCACTGTGAAAGCCAAAGCCTTATTGCCAGACACCTCAGTACCTCAACTCAACAGCCTGAGCTCATTGCCTTACTCTTGTCATCCAATTGGATGAGAATAAAATTGGGAATATTTATATAGACTCTAAATATGCTTTCTCCATGGCACATGCCCATGGGGCTATTTAGAATGAGAGAGGGCCTTTGACTAGTGATAACAAGGAAATAAAATATGCCTCTGATATTTTGGCCTTATAAGAATCTGTAAATGCCCCCAGAGTGGTGGCTATCATCCACTATCCTAGCCATCAAAAAGGGGAAATCATTGTGCCAACCTGGCAGCAAAACAGGCTGTAAAAGCACTGGACCTTGAGGCCTTCTTAGCCCTGTTTGTACCGCAGTTTGATCTGACTAAGTAAGTCTCAACCTTGCTATACTGAAGGAGATTTAAAGTGGCCCAAGGATTGGGGATTTACGTCCCCAGCCCTAGGCCATCCAGGCTAGATATGCAATTTGGGAGGCATTATATTGGTTTCTGGAGCCCTCCTTAAAGATACAGTGAGTTGGCCGGTGCATTGGCTCACGCCTGTGATACCAGCACTTTGGGAGGCCGATGCAGGTGGATCACTTAAGGCCAGGAGTTCGAGACCAGCCTGGCCAACGTGGTGAAACGCTGTCTCTTCAAAAAATACAAAAACACTAGCCAGGCGTGAGATCACTTGAACCTGGGAGACAGAGGTTGCAGTGAGCCGAGATTGCGCCACTGCACTCCATCCTGGGTGACAGAACGGGACTCTGCCTTAAAAAAAAAAAAAAATATATATATATATATATAATAGTGAGCAAGTTTCATCGAAGCACCCATTACAGAAAAGATGCAACCCTTTAATGGCTACATTAGTACTTGATTAGTCCCAATATGCAATGGGTAATCCAAAATATGATCCATCAATGCACTCTCTGTGCTCAAAACCATCCTAAAACTGGACTCCTACCCCCTGTTCAAGGGACTCTTGAGGAGATTCTCCATATGAGGATTGGCAAGTTGATTTCACAACAATGCTGCGAGTGCCCAAAGGCTAGAGATATCTTTTTTTTTTTTTTTTTGTATACACATTTACAGGATGGATGGAGGCATACCCTACCCAAAATGGCCCACAGCTTACTTAAAGAGATAATCCCCTGGTATGGACTCCCTTTGATATTCAGGGTGACAACAACACAACATTTGTCTCTCAGGTAGCACAGGAAATGTCTCAGATCCTAGATAGTGAATAGAAGCTTTAAACAGCATAGTGTCCACAATCCACAGGAAAGACTGAAAAAAATGAATCATACTAGAAAACGAACAATTGCTAAGATGTGCCAAGAAACCAATCTAACTTGGGACAAGGTACTGCCCTCTGCCCTGCTGAGAATTCAGGTTGCTCCCTAAAGTAGGCTCCAACTGAGTGCTTTTGAAATTAAATTGCCATATTAAAAAGTAACCTCTGTTCAAGAGTTTGCTTCTGACAGGTTGGCCTTCCCCATGGATGTGCCCTTCACCCTTTCCAGGCCAGAGACCAAGTCCTACTCAAGACCTGGAGGGAAACTGGACTGGATCATCAACTGGTCCCTCAATGGGTAGGACCCTATGAGGTCCTCCTGACCACTCATTTATCTATCAAATTGGCTGTGGTTAAACTTTGGGTACATTATACCCACAGGTAAAGACTGTCCCCCCTCAGCTCGATTTATGAGGTAATCAACTTAAATGGACCTGTGAACCAACTGAAAACTTGAAGCTGCTCTTTAAGAAAAACTTTGCAAATAAGTAAGGCCTTCTATCATTTAATTATGAGATTCTTGCTAATCCCCATAATAATATATGGGCTTATGGTGTCTCCTGAAACCAATCTTTTCCTACAATGGGCACAGCATTATACAGATAGCCTACAACAGGAAGCTTGTGGGGTTTGTGGGCTGCTACCTATATCTAGCATTTCTGGATTACGTTGGTGGGTCTCACCTCTACAAGAAAATGATTGAGTACATTTACAAATCTTAATGAAAAACTATTTACAAGAAAATCAGGTCCCTGGTGTTCTAACACAAGAAAATAAAAGGTTATGGCCTGTCATTAATGTAACCCTCCAAAACCCAGGTCACAGAAAACCTTTTACTATAAATCAGACTATTTGACAAACTTCTGAATATGCTGCTCCTCTCCTGAATGAGTTTCCCTTGGCAACCCCCAAAGTTTTTACTATTAACAGGTTAACTATTAACCTTCCTCACTATACTGAGGAAGGTTTCTATTTAGTTTGGGATGATTTCCTTTGGATGACACCCACCACCAGCTACTTAAATCAAAAAGGAACAAAAAAAAAATAACTCTTATGATCATTGCCCAAATATTAATAATATGGGCTGGATGCCCCCACAACAATGTCAGCATACTCTAGTGCTGTAACAAACTGACTGATTTTCTACTGATTGGACACAGAGGCTAGGAATTCGATGACTAGCCCCACATGGAACTAAATGGCTATGTGACACTGATCTTTAGCCCTGACTACCTTATTGAACGGATAGAATGGTGCACCCTGGGTTTCCCCTGGGTCCAGTCCAGTTTCATTTGGGAAACACAGATGGACAGCCTGCAGATTTCCAATATGTGTTGTACCAATGGACCGGTTGGTTTCCACTGTTATGACCATTTCCTATCCATTTCTGTTCCCTAAGTTAGTTTAGAAAATGTTATCTGGCATACCAGGACCCTCACAAACTATGTGCAGCATATGCTAAAGGATGCATTCAGAGGCATCTCTTTTTTTTTTTTTTTGAGATGGAGTCTTGCTCATCGCCCAGGCTGGAGTGCAGTGGTGCGATCTCGGCTCACTGCAAGCTCCGCCTCCCGGGTTCATGCCATTCTCCTGTCTCAGCCTCCCGAGTAGCTGGGACTACAGGCGCCTGCCACCGCGCCTGGCTAATTTTTTGTATTTTTAGCAGAGACGGGGTTTCACCATGTTAGCCAGGATGGTCTCCATCTCCTGACCTCGTGATCCGCCCGCCTCAGCCTCCCAAAGTGCTGGGATTACAGGTGTGAGCCACCGCACCCGGCCTGCAGGCATCTCTTTAGTGACCTCTGAGATGACCATGATGAGAAAGGCAATCTTGCAGAACTACATGACCCTCAATGTCCTCACAGCTACACAAAGGGGAACCTATGCCATAATCAAAAACAAATGTCTTGTATATATCCCAGACAATACAGGAAAGTTTAAAGATATCACAAACAAATTAATACCATGTCCGACCCCATGATGTTGCTACAACAATGGTTATCTTCTTGGTGCAACTCAATACTCTCTTGATGGAAAAAAAATAAATAATTCTAGCTTTGATTATAGGAATAGGCATACTCCTTTGTTGTGGATTATATTGCTGCTGCACTATATGTATAAGATTTCAAAATCACCTCTCTCAGAGGATCCTAACACCTTGTTCAATGATATTACAAAGAATTGCTTCTGTAAGTCCTGGAACACATGAATATTTTCAATTGCAGGTAAATAAGTGCCATTCCCTGGACCCCTAGCAATGTCCCTTACCAGCAGCAAATAGTTATAATGAATCAACATACCAACTCCTCAAGATTGAGAAATGGAACAATGACATTGAGGATGTTGTAACCAAGCCCTATATTTTAAGTATCAGGTTGTTTTACTTATTCTTTGTCTTTGTCCTTTTCCTCATCCATGCATGCTTGCTAGTACGTAATCATTTCTGTAGAGAGTAATCACTAGTAATTGATTAACTTCATATCCTGAACCCTGGACCTGCTCTCAAGATTGATGAACCTGTTTCTATTTTAAAGAACAATGATCCTTAAGTCATGCAGACCTCCTTGATGGCATCCAAAAGTTTGATCGGGACTGATGACATCTAGAGTCCAAGGGGCACAAACAAGTTTGATGATCCCAATTTCCACATTCCTACCTTATTCATAAAATCCTCCAATTATGTTCAAAGGCAGATCAGATTTGAGAGACTGTCTGTCCTGATCTCTTGCTTTGGCTAAATCGAATAAACCTTCCTCTGCTCCTAAGCATGGATGTGTCAGAGTTTGGCTTATTGTGTATTAAATACATGAACCTAAATTTTGGGATTTGATGACAGAAACTGCTTGCTATTGCCACAAGTAGCTATAAATGAACCTAACAACACTGCACGAGACAAGATAACCCAAGCCTTACAGATTAACAATATATAGCCAATCACTACCCAATATTATTTCTATAAACCAAAGAGAATTCCTGACAAACAACTTTGTATCAGCCCAGTCTCTGTCCCCCTTTTTTGCCTTTAAAAATCTGCTTGTACACAGGCAACCAAAGCAAAAATGTACAAATGGGATCATGTCAAGTTAAAAAGTTTTTACACAGCAAAGGAAACAATCAACAAAGTTGAAAAGACAACCTACAGAATGGGAGAAAACATTTGCAAACTACCCATCTGACAAGGGATTAATAACCAGAAGATATAAGGAGCTCAACCCACATTATAGGGAAAAAAAATCTCATAAATCAAAAAATCACAAATGATTTGAATAGTCATTTCTCAAAAGAAGACATACAAATGGCAAATAGGCACATGAAAAGATGCTCAGCATCACTGATCATCAGAGAAATGCATATCAAAACAACGAGATATCGTCTCACCCCAATTAAAATGGCTTATATCCAAAGACAGGCAATAACAAATGCTGGTGAGGATGTGGAGAAAAGGGAACTCTCCTACACTGTTGGTGGGAATGTAAATTAGTACAACCACTATGGAGAACAGTTTGGCAGTTTCTCAAAAAACTAAAAATAGAGCTGTTATGCCCAGACCGTTTATTCCCCGAAGAAGACCACCAGAGTCCAGAGTCAAAGCTAAGCAGCAAGGATCTTTATTACAGGTTCGAACCTGGAACTCTCCCTCGCTCGTGAAACGAGACGGGCAGGAGAGCTCCCCCACTCAGCTCCGAACAATGTTATATAGTCTAAGAAAAGTGGGCATAGAGTTATTATACAAATCAGATATATGATTGGCTAGTGTTTGAACAAGGCGATTTGGCTAACTATGATTGGTTCCTGCCATTTCTGATATTTTGGTTCAAACTTTGAGGCGGGGAGAGCAGGTTTATGGCAGCAAGAGTTTATCTTACTTAAACACGTCTTGTGACCTTGCCTCAGAACTTACAAAATCTCTGGTATGTGCAAAACAAAATCTCTGGTACGTGCAGAAAACCAGGTACTCACAGAACTTACGAAATCTCTGGTATGTGCAAAGATTAGAGAGCAGAACAAGGGTGTAGCGGGTGGGGGGCGGGTACACATCTATCTTTGTGTCCTTTCAGAGCTACCATGTAATCCAGCAATTCTAGTGCTGGGTATATACTCAAAAGGGGAAAAAAACAGGATAGCAAAGAGATATCTGCACTCGCATGTTTGTTTGGTGCAGCACTGTTCACAATAGCTAAGATTTGGAAGCAACATTAGTGTCCATCAACAGATGAACGGATAAAGTAAATGTGATCCATATGATGCAGGAGGCAAAAAGAAATTATTTAGGCAGATAATGAGGGCAAATAGTCCTCAGCAGAACTTCCCTTCTAACAAAAAGCAGCCCAAGAAATCACTTCTTTTCTAACAAAGAGCAGCCTGGAAGATTGGGCTGCAGGCAAGGATAAGGAGGCTGGAAGCTTGCACTGAGGGGTATGCCAGCAGCTGCACAGACAGAAGGGGCTACCTGGGACCAGTCATGTTCACCATGGGAGTTCCGCCGCCCCTTTTTTAGCACATGCACAGTAAGAAACAAGTAACATGGAGTAGCTAGCTCAGGCTGAGGACTCACCTGCATAGTAAAAGGTTGGGGTGGGGGCTGCCAGAGATTCCCACCCTATGCAGATGGCACACATGGTCCTAACCGGTTTTTCGTGCCCTATGTAGATCAGATACCGCCTCCCCACTAGCTCATCTGTAAAAGGCCGTGCATTTCACTGTGGGATGGCAACCCTTTTTCCGGGGCCCTTCTCTGTACCAGACAACTGTTCTCTTTCTCCTATTAAATTTCTGCTCTAAACTTCATCTTTGGTATGTCCACATCCTTGATTTCCTTGGCCGTGAGACCAAGAACTCTGGGTGTCACTCTAGACAATGGAGATCATTATGTTAAGTGAAATAAGCCAGGCACAGAAGGAGAAACATCACATATTCTCACTTATTTGTGGGATCCAAAAATCAAAACAATTGAATTCATGGACGTAGAGAGTAGAAGGATAGTTACCAGAGTCTGGGAAGGGTATTGGGGTCTGGAGGGGAGGTGGGGATGGTTAATGGGTACAAAAATAGTTAGAAAAATGTATAAGATACTATTTGATTTCACAACAATGTGACTATAGTCAATAATAATTGTATATTATAAAATAACTAAAAGAGTATAATTGGATTGCTTGTAACTCAAAATATAAATGCTTCAGAGGATAGATACCCTATTCTCCATGATGTGATTATTATACATTGCATGCATGTATCAAAACATCTCATATACTACACAAATATATACACATACTATGTACTCACAAAAATAAATAAAATAAAATAAAAATTTGCTTACAACAAAGGCCAGACAGAGCTCATATCCAAGTGTACTTGTGTCTCAGTCTTCCTGGCAGCTGTCTTCATTTTGGCTCAAGTGAACACTTTAAATTATTTATTGTGCCTCGGCCTCTTATTTTAGTTCAACACCAAGGATGGAGATAAAAGACATCTGCCAGATGCGTACCAAGCCAGATGCATACCTGGGACCAGATGATGTTTTAGTTTGCTGATGCAATGAAACCACATCTGGTAAAGCAGCTACAATTGGATTTTAAAACCATCACCTGGTTAATCTTTTGGTACTCTTGTCATTCTGTGTTCTATACAGGTCAAATAGAAAAGTTGAATGGGGATGTGGTGGGAATTACCACCACCTTTGCCTCTTTCAAGTCCTTGATGGTGGCACTAATCTCTGCAATCCCTTCAGGAATGCAGTATTGCTTTGGATTTACTATTTTCCTTGGTAGAGGATTTCTAGGGGCTTCTACCTCACCTTTCCAACCCTAAGAGTTCTCACTTCACAGGTCAGAGAGCCAATGTTGGGATTACGCAGACTACCAAGTATGTCAATTCCAATTATGCATTCTGGAAATGGGAAAACAACCACAGGACGGTTTTGGAGACCCACTAGCCCCATTGCGGGATGGACCTGAGCTAAAACTCCATTGATCACCTGGGCTCCATAAGCCGCCACTTTGACTGGTCAGCCACAGTGATGTTTTGGGTCTCCTGGAACTAGTGCCAGTTCAGAGCCAGTGTACAATAGTCCCTGAAAGATCTGATTATTTCCTTTTCCCCAGTGCACAGTTAGCCTGGTAAAAGGTCATAGATTCATTTGGGGAAGGCTGGGAGAAAAACTAAAAGTATAAATTTTTGGTAGTGAACTGGGGTCCTTCCTCAAGGAAACCTGGCCTCTTCGTTCAAGGGATTATGGGTCTGTAAACTGGCTTCAGTATGGAAACTGATTGAGGAATCTGAGTCTCTGTTTTTATGATTCATGTTAAGCTTTTGTCTATTTAAGCTAGAACTTTTCTATTTTCACAGATCAAATAAGAATTTAGTAGGCTTCCTACCTATTTCACTTCAAGGAGCACCATGATCAATTAGCCAACACTACAGTTCTGTGCAAATCAGACTATTGTGATTATGACTTTGACTCTGTTGTCCATTATGGTAACAACGTACACCTTGCCTTTGGTAATGGAGTACTGCCACTTGGCCCCTGCCACCCTGTGATCCAATTATTCCTATTGCATTTAAGTTTCCAACTCAGTGATTGCAGCTCCCTCTGTAATGTATTGCCTAAAGAGAAGAGAAATCATGGAGCTCTTGAAGTATGCTGGGGTTCTCCTCATAAAAATTTATCACAGAATTGGTGTAAAGGAAACAAAAAAAATTTCACCCCCAGAGTATACTGTGACATATTTCAAGATGGTTATTCAGAAGGCATGCAGACAGGGATACTTCTGAAAAGCTATCTTTTGTGGAGGAGATTTGCGTCTGTAGAGAAAAATCTACATTAATGAAATAAACAGTCAGCCTTTCTCTGAGGCCCTTCCCCTTGTACAGATAGGGAAGACTAATTCAACCACAGGTTGCCATCTATTGTTTCTGAGGGGTGCTACCTGTGAGGATTCATCTGCATAACAAAACTGAGTTTACCTCTTGCCTTTCTTTTTGTCTTCCTCCCATAACCCGTCTTGCCAAGTTCCAAGTCCCTATTCTTTCTGTAAACTCAGGATAATATAAAACCTTCAACCAACTGATCTCTGCTTTGAGCTTCATACTTTCTATGTGACTCCCATGCCCATATGCATGTGAATAAATTTGTATGCCCTTTTTACCTGTTATTAATCTATTATCAGTTAGTTTTATAGACCCATTTTTGTCAAACCTACAGGGGAAAAATTTGCTCTTCCCCACAGGTGAAAAGTGTGTCTTCTGGACCCTCCCAGTGTGGGTGAATGACAAATCCACTATAATATTCCAATTTCTCTAAGACTTTAAATCTGGTCCTTTACATTACACAAAGGCAAGACAGGCATTTCAGCTTTGCTCTGGGCCATATTTTGATTCATATTTCAGTTAACCAACTAGCCAAACTATTAGAGTCCTTTCTAATTCCATGAGCTGCAACATTAAATGCAGAATCTCTGCTTTGTGAGCCCATGGCAATAAATTTAACCTGATCAAACTTTATGGTCCTTCCACTATCATCCTACACCCTTAGTATCTATTCCCACAGCTGCTCCCCAGATTCTGTCTCTATGAGTTAGAAAACAGAAGTAGTGATTTGGATTGTATCACACCTCCTCACGGGTAACTGTCCTTTGCTGGGTTCTGAGACTTGTGTCTGGTTATAGGTCTAGAAGCAAAGATAAATGATGAAGGTGGAGCCTAAGGAGAGTCAGCATTGTCTACATGACAACTGCCTCGAGGGAGGCCATTATAGTTTCCTCAGGCAATACAGGGTTAATCTCAGATTGAGATAGGAGGTCCAATACTACTGAAGGTGGACAAGCTAATGCTACTGTCAGTGAGGATGTCATTGACACTGGGGGTGGGTATGCCACTTCTGCTGAGGTTGGGAAGACTGTTTTCACTGGGTGTGGGGAGATGTCTTCCACTGGCAAATATGACTCATCAGAATCTAGGGGCTTGAACCCAGGAGGTGGAGGTTGCAGTGAGCCAAGATCGTTCCACTGCACTCCAGACTGGCGACAGAGTGAGACTCTGTCTCAAAAAAAAAAAAAAAAAAAAAAAATCATTCCATCATTCCTTTATATAGGATTTGTTTTCTTTGGTCAGCAATATGAAACTCTTAAGAATCAGTATTCCTAGGATATATTTATGGCTGGATCAGTTTCACAAAAGACACCTTCATATTTACAAAGGGAACCTACAAGTTCTTTTTGTCTTTCCTTAACACATCAAACATAAAAGCAACTTGAAAAAGTACTTTATGTTAGGTATGAGTTCTAAATTTCTTTTCAAAGAATAAATATGTCAGTATGTTCAACTCTTTACCTTCTACTTTTAAACTTAACTTCCTCATAAAGCAACTTTTTTCAATTACCTGCTCCACCCTGACTCATTTCAATCACCTGTTCCACCCTGACTCATTCCGATTACCTACTCCACCCTCATTCCGATTACCTACTCCACCCTGACTATTTCAATTACCTGCTCTGTCATAACCATTTTCCCCCCAAACCACTCACCCCCTCACTCTCTTTAAATTAGCCAATCGGAGTTAGTTTAGCCTGTGTGGTCTAATCCTCGCCAATGGGGGAATGACACAGCAGCAGGGGCCACGTGCGTCAGGGATAAAAGCCCCTTCCTCTCCCTTGTCCAAGTGTGTGTTAACCATTGCTCCATCTGTAAGGGTGCACCCTTCTATAGAAGTAACTTGCCTTGCTGAGAATTAAAAGCAAATTTTATATTCGAGTGCTATTTCTTTTGCGGCACCCAAGCTTTATATATATAACAATTTGGGGGCTTGCCTGTGATTACAATCCCCTCTGGGGACAGTCTCTGGTTCTCTCTCGTGAGGAGGCAAGCCCTGCCCCCTTGTGGTGGCCTCAGGGGTGAGAAATCAAGACCCACCCAGTACGAGGAATAACCCGAGCTCTCAGCAACGTGGAAGAAAAAAAAAAAAAACTGGCCAGCAACCTAGCTTAAAGGATCCTCACATACTGCCGCAATGACTCTGTGCACAGACCAAGGAAGGAGAAGCCGCGGGAGCCAGTAAAGTATTCCGTTGGTGGTCGGGACCAAGGTAAGAAAGCCACTGGGTGGGGGGGCGGGGGAGGTGAAGTACTCCCTGGCCGGGGTGGCTTAGAGGTTAAAAAGAGGCGAGACATCCCCATTGGTGGGGATTGAACCTCACACGAACCTCCAGGATTAGAAAAGGCAAGAAATTTCCAGTGGGGGAAATCGAGCCTCACCCCAAAAGGCGAGAAATTTCCAGTGGGGGAAATTGAGCCTCACCCCAAAAGGTGAGAAATTATCAGTAAGGGAAATTGAACCTTGAACCTTACCCCAAAACCATCAAGATGGAAAATGCCCCAAGCAAGAGAGGGAGCAAGGGGTGATAAAGATGATAACAAAGATATCCCCCCAGAAAGTCCCTTAGGTCTCATGCTAAAACACTGGAAGGATAATGAAAGGACTAAACATAGGAAAAAGCAACAAATGATAAAATATTGCTGTTTTATTTGGACTCAGGGACCCTTCCTTAAACCCTCAATCTTCTGGCCAAAGTCTGGATCGAATAAGGATGTAATCTGTCAGCTTCTAATCTGATATGCTAATGATAAAAGTCTAGTGTCTCAAGAAGAACTAGGAATGCCCTTTGCTGGAGGCAAGGACCTGTCCTCCTTTTTCCCTTAAAAACAAATAGAGAAGAACCCAATCTGGCATCTCAAAATGAAAACTCAGAGGAGCCAGCTCTCATGCTAAAGACTCTAGCACATGGGATTCCCCTAGACTATCTTCCCCCACTCAGTGTCCCCAATCTTTCCCCTCAGACAGCCACTGCCGCCTCAGACCGCATTCCAAATTCCCTCTCTACTCACGTTATCCCTCCTCCTTATAACCGTGACTCTTGGGAATTACCATCCCACCAGCCCGTTCCCTCCCAACCTAAAGACCCTTCTCTAAAAGGACTCCAGTGTGAGGTAGCACAATGTAAAAAAGATATTCAGAATTTCCCATTTCCCTCCGTACCTAAGAGGTCAGCCCCGACCTCTTCCCTTTGAAAAGAAGGGGGGGGGGGCACTGGCTTTGTAAATGCTCCCTTAACCAGTTCAGAAGTCCAGAATTTTAAAAAGGAACTTAAACCACTACTAGATGACACTTATGGAGTGGCAGACCAAATTGGCCAATTCTTAGGACCTCAGTTATACACTTGGGTCGAGTTAATGTCCATCTTGGGCATCCTCTTTTCAGGGGAAGAAAGGAGTATGATTTGTAGCACTGCTATGGTAGTTTGGGAACAGGAGCACCCTCCCAGTGAAAACGTTCCCATTATGGACTAGAAATTCCCTGCCTGAGACCCCCAGTGGGACAATAACAACGCAGATCACCAGGAAAATATGCAGGACCTAAGGGAGATAATAATAAAAGTAATTTGGAATCAGTACCCGGAGCCAGAAATCTTTCTAAAGCATTTGATACACAACAGGAAAAGGATGAAGGACCTATGAGATTCCTAGACAGACTGAGGAAGCAAATGAGGCAATATGCAGGCCTCAATTTGGATGATCCCCTTGGGCAAGGAATGTTGAAACTCCAATTTGTCACTAAAAGTTGGCCAGACATTTCAAAAAAAATTACAAAAGATAGACAATTGGGAAGACTGTCCCCTAAGTGAGCTTCTCAGGGAAGCTCAGAAAGTATACGTGAGTATACATGAAAAGGGACAAAGAAAAACAGAAACAAAAGACAAAACTTATGTTTTCCACCTTCCAACAGATGGCTCCAAACCCAGGTACTTCTAGACAGTTTCCAGGGAGCCAGAAACTATAAAGGGTCCGAACCCTCTTTTAAAGGACCCCAGCCTCCACCTGGAGGACCAAGGTCCTCGTCTACCAGGCCCCCTAAAGAGTATAGGGGAGCAGGGTTAAATAATCCCAGAACTAAGAGGGAGGAAGGACAAGATAGGTGCTATAGATGTGGAAGAAAAGGCCACTTCAAGAGAGGATGTCCTGAACTAAGAAAGAAGAAGCCCTTCCACCCGTAACTTTCGAGGAAGAATAGAGGGGTCAGGGGCTCTGTCTCTTTTATCTTGAGTCCCACCAGGAGCCCTTGATAAATTTGGAGGTGGGACCTAAACGTGAGGTTATCACCTTTTTAGTAGATTCATAGGCTGCTCACTACTCTGTTTGTTGACGCCCACCCCCCCGGCATCCCCCGCCTCCCCCCGCCTCCCCACCGTCTAAAGGTCTAATGTTGTCTCCTCCTCAGAGGAACTTTTAGTCTCGGGGTAAAAGGGAAGGGAGAGGGGAGAATAGCAGCATAAGTGGTTGGCAGAGGCAGGGAAAGACCAGCAGAGAGGGGGGAGAGAGAGAGAGAGAGAGAGGGGAAACAGAGAGAGAGGAAAGAGAGAGCGAGAGAGGCAGAGAGAGAGAGAGAGAGAGGCAGAGAGAGAGAGGAAGAGATAGGCAGACAAAGAGGGAGTCAGAGAGAGAGAGAGAAATAGAAAGTCAGAGAGAAAGAAAGAAAGAGAGAGAGAAGTAGTAAAGAGAAAACAATGTACCCTATTCCTTTAAAAGCCAGGGTAAATTTAAAACCTACAATTGATAATTGAAGGTCTTCTCTGTGACACTATAACACTCCAATACCACCTGTTGTCAGTGTAAACAAGGGCATAGCCCGAAAGCACTGAGGCCACTGACACCTGTAGCCTTCCTATCAAAAATCCTTAACCCAGTAACGAACAGATGGCCCAAATGAATTCAATCTATAGCAGCAACTGCTTTGGTAGCAGAAGAAAGTAGAAAGTAGAAAAATAACTTTTAGAGGAAACCTCATTGTGAGCACACCTCACCAGTTCAGAACTATCCTAAGGGAAAGAAAAAAAACAAAGCAAAAAGGTATCCTACTAACTCAAAAATCTTAAAGTATGGGGCTATTCTGTTAGAAAAAGATGATTTAAAATTAACCACTGATAATTCCCTTAACTCAGCAGGTTTCTTAACAGGGGATCTAAATCTTAATTAATTACCATACAAAGGTCAACCAGACCTATGAGGAACTCCCTTCAGGACAGGAAGATAGATGGTTCCTCCTGAGTGATCGAGGGAAAAAGACACAATAGGTATTCAGTAATTAATAGGGAAACTCTTGTAAAAGCAGAATTAGGAAAATTGCCTAATAATTGGTCTACTCAAACGTGGGAGCTGTTTGCACTTAGCCAAGCCTTAAAGTACTTACAGAACCAGGAAGGAACCATCTATACCGATTATAACTTAAGTTGGACTAAGCAAGATCTTATTAATAGCAAAGGATAATTGAAATCCCAAACTTACAAGGTTTTCAACAAAAAGTAAAGTTTGCTAAAAGTTAACAGTGTAACAATATCCTAACTTCTAATCTTGTGGCCTTAGGCAGTCTAGTCCATAGACATGAAGGAAGTTCACTTTGCAAAAGAATGGTTACCATCTTTGGGGAAAAAAAAAAAAAGGAGGAGAATTTATGTAAAAAGAATGTTATATGGTAAATTCTTGTCCTAAAATAAATCAACTGGTTGTTTAAAGAAAGGGATGTTTGCAACAGGTCAGAAAGTTGAGACATGTTGAAGAATTATCTGTGAAAGTCGGGAAAAAAAGTTATAAAAGGGAATTTATGCAAGAAATGTTGTATAATTTAAAAGTAATTAGGCCTCCTGAATGTAAAACTATTGAAGAAACAGTTTATGTGCAAGATGTATAAGGAAAGTAAAATATACCTTTGGTAAAAGGATTATAAGGAGGCATAAGAATGTGGATTTTTACCTACATTAAAAGGTTAAAAATATATCTATATATTGTTTTAAAGGTTTAAGCAAGTTTTGAAACATTAATTGTAAAGGAAATTCTGTGTGTA
Source organism: Macaca thibetana thibetana (assembly GCF_024542745.1). Taxonomy (NCBI): domain Eukaryota; kingdom Metazoa; phylum Chordata; class Mammalia; order Primates; family Cercopithecidae; genus Macaca; species Macaca thibetana. The sequence continues at coordinate 37,112,376 of NC_065598.1, forward strand.
AACATATTGGCTAAAGTTAAAGAGGTATCATCCGGTTTTTCTGTGAACTGGACATTAAAATAAAAGCACAACAGATTTTTCTTAAAGCACTAACTTGCTCTTTAACAAAAATTATAAAAGGTTGAAAAGAGTCCATAGAAATCTTACCTTATGGTCAGATGTTAAAATTGGATAAATATGTCTACAAGGTTTTATTAAAATTGAGTTTAACATTAATAACACACTAATGTAAAGGTGAAATTTAGCTTATCTGGTATAAAGATCATACAGGAAGCGCTGTCAAATATAAAATGGTGTTTGGCTTTCTTTGGTCTAAAAACTAATAAAAATTGGTGCTAAAGGAAACTTCTCAATAAGAAAGCACCAAGGGCTATAAAGTCCACTGCTGATGTCCCCACATTTAAAACAAAAGATCAATTTCTTAGAAATTATATACTTAGTTTATCTTCCACTTTCCTTTCCCTCAAAATTAAAAGTCTTTTAGCACATGTACCACCCCTAGAATTTCCAGTAAACCAGCACCAGCCTGAGGATCATGTTCTCATCAAAGGGTGGAAAGAAGGAAAACTCAAGCCAGTCTGGGAAGGACCCTACCTTGTTCTGCTAACTACCGAGACTGCTGTTTGTACAGTGGAAAGGGGATGGACTCATCACACCCGAGTCAAGAAAGTGTTGCCCCCTCCCGAGTCGTGGGCCATGGTCCCAGGGAAAAACCCTACCAAACTAAAGCTAAGAAAAATTTAACTCTCATCTGTTCTATTACTCTTTCTTCTTTCCTTGCTCTATTGCTGACCATCTAGTTATGCTCTATTGCTGACCATCTAGTTATTAACATAACCAAGTCAATTTTGCCTCAAACTATTTGCATTTAATGCTTGCCTGGTTATACCCTGTGGGGACTTGCCAAGTCAAAGACAGCTCTCTACTTCAGAAAAGTACCTCTGTCCCTCCTGACTCTCCTCAGACTGGGCATTAGTGAATTGGCACCATTTAATCTGGGGAGATTTTGATAAAGATCCCAGTGTCAACCAGGAGTCTTGCTCCCCAGTGTAGAGCTTTTATGCCATAGTTAGTCCTACATTCTGTGGACCACTAAAGAGCAAGAATGGACTGCCCCAACTGGTTTTTATAATTTCCTGAAACCTAGTATAAAATTCATTATATAGTATAATGAATTAATATAAAATTCATTATATAGTATAATTCTTAGTATAAAATTCATTATACTAGAAGGACAGCCCTCCCTCCCTCCTGTCAGCTAAACCAGTGTAATTCTATGCAGGTTATTATCTCAAACCCTCAAAGTTCTCTCCCTTTTCTAAGCCAGTTCCCTTCTTTAAGCCGGTTTTACGGTATAGGGGCTGAGGTTTCAGGGACAAACCCTATTAGATTCTTTAAAATGCATTTATTTGATCCCCCACTGCCTGTACCTTCCTCTAAGCCTTCTTCCAAAACCTCTCACAATGGAACAATTGCTCCTCCTCCATCTAACGACAAGACCAAGATAGCTATCGTAAAAGTTAAAGACTTAAAACGAACTTTGGCAATTAGGACAGGATACCAAGATGCAAATGCCTGGTTGGAATGGATAAAATATTCTGTCCACACGTTAAACAAAAGCAATTGTTATGCTTGTGCCCACAGCAGGCCAGAGGCCCAGATTGTCCCCTTTCTACTAAGGTGGTCCTCCATTTGACTGGGCGTGGGTTGCATGGTAGCTCTTTTCCAGGTTTCTACAGCCTGGAATAATAAGTCGTGCCAAGCTCTCTCTGCTATATCCCAAAGTCTGCCACCTTGTGGGTCGGCCCCCGGGGGCCATCCAGCTTCTGTCTCCCAACACTAAGTTCACTTCCTGTCTCCCATGACAGGGAGGAAACTCAGCATTCCTTGGACACCTGAAGGGATGCAATGAGCTTAAGAATTTTCAAGAGCTTATCAATCAGTCAGCCCTTGTTCATCTGTGAACGGATGTGTGGTGGTATTGTGGTTAACCTTTACTGGACACTCTGCCAAATAACTGGAGTGGCACTTGTGCTTTAGTCCAATTGGCTATCCCTTTCACCCTGGCATTTCATCAACCAGAGGAAGGAAAAATAAGACAATGTAAAGCGAGAGAAGCCCCTTATGGGTCTTTAGACTCTCACATCTATTTAGACACAATTGGAGTCCCACAGGGAATACCAGATCAATTTAAAACACAAAATCAAATAGCTGCAGGATTTAAGTCAATATTTTGGTAGGTAACAATTAATAAAAATGTAGATTGGATAAACTACATCTACTACCACCAACAGTGATTATTAACTACACTAGAGATGCTGTTAAAGGAATAGCTGAACAATTAGGGACTACTAGCGAGATGGCTTGGGAAAATAGGATAGTCTTAGACATGATATTAGCAGAAAGAGGAGGAGTTTGCATCATGATTAAAACTCAATGTTGTACCTTCATCCAAACAACACCGCCCCTGATGGAAGGATAACAAAGGCATTGCAAGGTCTGACTGCTCTGTCCAATGAGTTAGCCAACAACTCAGGGGTAAATGACCCCTTTACAGGATGGCTAGAAAAGTAGTTCAGTAAATGGAAAGGAATAATAGCCTCAATTGTTACTTCCCTTGCAGCCATAATGGGTATACTTATTCTTGTCAGGTGCTGTGTCATACCATGCATCCATAGGTTGATGCAGAGGCTCATAAAAACGGCACATGCTAAAACCTCCCTTAACTATCCTCCACCTTATCCAGAGAAGTTTCTTCTTTTGGAAAATCAAGCAAAACAACTAAACCAAGACATGTTAAAAAAAGGTTTGAAAAGAAAGCTGTAAGGAAACACCAGGGGAGGGGTTGTTAGATATGAGTTCTAAATTTATTTTCAAATAATCAATATGTCAGTATGTTCAATTCTTTACCTTCTACTTTTAAACTTCCTCATAAAGCAACCTTTTTCTATAACCTGCTCCACCCTGACTCATTTCAATCATCTGCTCCACCCTGATTCATTCCGATTACTTGCTCTGTCATAACCATTTTTCCTGCCAAACCACTCACCCTGTCACTCTCTTTAAATTAGCCAATCAGAATTAGTTTAGCCTGTGCAGTCTAACCCTAGCCAATAGGGGAATGACACAGCAGCAGGGGCCATGTGCGTCAGCGATAAGAACCCCTTCCTTTCCCTTGTCCAAGTGTGTGCTCACCATTGCTCCATCTGTAAGCATGCACCTTTCTAGAGAAGTAACTTGCCTTGCTAAGAATTAAAAGGAAATTTTATATTCGAGTGCTATTTCTTTTGCGGCACCAAAACTTTATATATAACATTTAGTAGCTCTATGTTGGCTTGTATGTAACTCTGCAGTTGTATTTTTCCCATCAAAATAGGGGAAAACATAATTCCTGATCCTTTGCTGACTGCAGTGCTTTGCTTTTTAGAGTGGTGTCTCACATAACTGCTAATTGACATAAAACATTATCTCAGCAACAATCACACAGAATAAAATACACACATTTTTTTCTAACAACAAAATTTTCATCTTTGAAAGTGATTGTATTGACTTTATAATCACAAATCCATAATCTGAAAACAAAATTAATGGGAGTGTGGTATTTTTTAATATAAAAAGGAGTTCTCATTTGGAGAAATATATCAAGAAATATTTATGAATGAAATGATATAATGTCCTTGATTTTCTTCAAAATAATATATCAGGTAGAAGGTGAGAAAGTTTGCCATGAGGTAATAATTTTTAAAGCTGTGAGATGACAACATGAGAATTTATATGTTTTGAAATTGTCCATAATTAAGAAATAATTCATGCCCCCAAAATGTAATCAAGGCAGAATACAGAAGATCATTTTACACATAGTTTAAACACATAAGTATTGAAAAAAAATAGCTTTAGTTGTTTTACATTTATTGTTGAATTTAGTATGAAGTTTTAAATTCAATAAGTCTTTTTTGTGCTAGTAATCAAAAGAAATTGAGAATCAATTTTAGTTTATTCTTCCTCACACTAATAGCTTACATAAGAAGTCAGTTTTTCGCCACTCTGAAGGGAAGGACCTTGAGCAAGGCACAGTGCTGTGCTGGCTAGAGGTCTGACCCGGCACACTGCCAGCAGTGGTGGCTACATGGGTGCTTACATCACCACACCCCCAGTTCAAGGTGGCTCAGCACAGAGAGGGAGACTCCATATATTTAGGAGAAAGTAAGGGAAAAGACCAAGTGTCTCTGTCGGTAATCCAGAGAATTCTTCTGGATCTTATCCAAAACCACCAAGGCAGCACATCTACTACTCTACAAAAACCACAGCGTTATTGGGCTTGGGACGCAAGTCCCAATCCTATTGCTGGGTATATACCTAAAGAAAGGAAATAAGTATGTCAAACAGATATTGTACTCCCATGTTTGCTGCAGCACTGTTCACAATAGCTAAGATTTGGAAGCAACCTACATATCCATCAACAGATAAATGAATAAAGAAAATGTGGTACATTTACACAATGTGGTACTATTCAGCCATAAAAAAAAAGAATAAGATTCTGTCATTTGCAACAACATAGATGGAACTGGAGCTCATTATGTTAAGCAAAATAAGCCGAGCACATAAAGACAAACTTTGCATGTTCTCACTTATTTGTGGCATCTAGAATTCAAAACAGTTGAACTCATGGGCATAGAGAATAGAAGGATGGTTACCTTCTATTCTGGAAGGTAATGGTAGTGGAGGCCAGGGATGGGAGGTAGGAATGGTAAATGAGTACATAAAAATAGAAAGAATGATTAAAGCCTAGTATTTGATAGCACAACAGGGTGACTATAGTCAATAATAATTTAAGTGTATATTTAAAAATAACTGAGAGTAGAATTGGATTGTTTCTAACACAAATAATAAATGCTTGAGGAAATAGATACCCAATTTTCCATGATGTTTTTTTGCATTGCATGTCTGTACCAAAATATCCTATGTACCTCATATACACCTACTATATACCCATGAAAATTAAAAATAAAAAGTAAAATGAGCTTCTCTCACTTATACTATATTTTAAGTAGATTACAAAAGCTTGCCTGGTAACTTTTTCCACTATTTAAATAACACTATTGTTGGATGACGTGAGCTTAAGAAAATATTCATCACTCTTGATGAGAGAATACATAAATACAAAAATACATAAATATTTTATTGCACAGAAAAAGGGCAAATAGAGATTTGAAAAAAAATCTAGGAGAATGTGTACACTTGATTTATGTGAAGGAAACATGGTTATTCTATTCTTAGAAATGTTAACTGGCAATGCAAAAATGATTTAAATTTAATTTCCAAAGTTAACTTTATTCATAACACTGCTTTTGGCAATGAAGATCTCATGAGAACTTCCTCATGGTCATGAGAACAGCACTGGGGAAACTGCCCCCATGAGCCAATCACTCCCACCAGGTTCCTCCCTCAACACCTGAGGATTACAATTTGAGATGAGAAATTCAGGTGGGGACACAGAGCCAAACCATATCACCGGGCCCCTGGCCCCTCCAAATCTCATGTGCTTTTCACATTGCAAAACCAATCATGCCTTCCCAATGGTCCACCAGAGTCTTAACTCTTTCCAGCATTTATTCAAACGTCCAAGCCTGAAGTCTCATCCGAGACAAAGCAAGTCCCTTTTGCCTATAAGCCTGTAAAATCAAAAGGAAGCTAGTTACTTTCAAGATACAATGAGGGTACAGGCATTGGGTAAATTTTCCCATCTGAGTGGAAAAAAAATTGGCCAAAACAAAGAAGCCAGAGGCCCCATGCAAGTCCAAAACATGCCCAGGCAGTCATCAAATCTTAAAGTTCCAAAATCTCCTTTGACACCACGTCTCACATCCAGAGCATGCTGATGCAAGGAGTGGGCTTCCATGCCCTTGGGCAGCTCCACCACTGTGGCTCTGCAGGGCACAGCTCCACAGTCACTTTCACGGGCTGATGTTGAGTTCCTACAGCTTTTCCAGGTGCACTATACAAGCTGATGATGGATCTACCCTTCCGAGGTCTGGACGATGGTGGCCCTCTTCTCACAGCTCTGCTAGGCAGTGCCCCAGTGGGGACTCTGTGTGCGGGCTCCAAACCCACATTTCCCCTCTGTATTGCCTCACTAGAGTTCCTCATGAGGGATTCACCCCTGCAGCAGACTTCTGCCTAGACATCCAGTCATTTCCATACATCCTCTGAAGTTTAGGCAGAGGCTCCCAAAGCTCAACTCTTGTCTTCTGTGCTCCCGCAGGCCCAACACCATGTGGAAGCCGCCAAGGCTTGGGGCTTGCACCATCTGAAGCAACTGCCTGAGCTGTACCTTGGCCCCTTTTAGCTGAAGCTGGAGCTGGATCAGCTGGAATGAAGGGCACCATGCCCTGAGGCTACACAGAGTAGCATGGCCCTAGGCCCAGCTCATGAAACCGGTGTTCCTTCTTAGGCCTCTGGGCCTATGATGGGCGGGGCTGTTGTGAAGATCTCTGACATGCACTGGAGACATTTTCCCCATTGTCTTGGCTATTAACATGTGGCTCCTTGTGTTTGCAAATTTGTGCAGCCAGATTGAATTTCTCCTCAGAAAATGGGTTTTTCTATTCTATCTCAGCCTGGACTTCATTATCCATATCACTATCAGCATTTTGATCAAGACCATTCAACAAGTCTCTAGGCAGTTCCAAACTTTCCAACATTTTCTTGTCTTCTTCTGAGCCCACCAAACTGTTCCAACCTCTGCCTGTTACCCAGTTCCAAAGTTGCTTCCATGTTTTCAGGATATCTTTATAGCAGTACCCCATTCTGCCAGTACATGTGATCTATATTAGTCCATTCTCACACTGCTATAAAGATACTACCTGAGAATGAGTAATTTATAAACAAAAGAGTTCTTCATGGCTGGGGAAGCCTCAGGAAACTTACAATCATGGCAGAAGGCAAAGGGGAAGCAAGGCATGTCTTACATGCAGCAGGACAGAGAGAAAGTGCAAGTGAAACTGTCACTTTTAAAACCATCAGATCTTGTGGGAACTCTCTATCAGGAGAACAACATGGGGGAAACTGCTCCCATGATCCAATCACTCCCACCATGTCCCTCCCTCAACAGGTGGGGATTATGTTCAAGATTAGATTTCAGTGGGGACACAGAACCAAACCATATCACTCCTCTTTCACGCTCTTCATTGGATAAAATGGATGATTTGACAAGCAGTAAAGAGGTACTGCGGCCACTGCTAGACTAGAACTCTCCATGAGAGAGTCACAGTCTCCTACCACGAGTGACAGAGTCATCAATTTGAAATCCTTCTAGAATAAAACATGGAAGCAAGGTATTTCAGCTTTGAAGCACATGCACTCAATCATAAAATAACTATCAGGAGAGCATTTAGGATCAGTGATGATTCCCATTGCTCTGTGTGCTAGTTTCTGGAAGAAATGAAGCTGATTCTCTTGTTGAACATTAAATGCAGAATAAGGACCCTGAAAATTGTCATTCATATCACCCCCACCCTGCACCAACAGACTCAGAAATTCAGTGGGGAGACTTATGGATTGCGTTTGAGAATTGCTGGTCTACATAAGCCAAAGAGGTGTCTGTAACCAGTAAACAATTATTTGGGATTTCTGTGCAGCAAACTGTTAAGAGATGGAGGAAGGAAGAACATCTTCATGAGAAGTCACATAATTACAGTCAAGTTAGAAATAATCAGACACAGATAGCACCAGTTATTCAGAAAATTGACCAAGGAACAAGAGTTTTGGAGAAGGAGTAGGGTGCTAAATAAAATGTATTTTAATCCTACCAGGAAAGGCAATCCAAGCATCAGCTGTACTCTTATAGTTAAATACTGATTATCCCCATTGCACAAGGATGGGGGACCAACACTTTATAAAGAAATGCCACCTAAAATGCAGACACACAGTATGTAAATCAAGCATAATCCTAAAGTGCTGGTCAGCACATCAGAGGAGTGATAACAAGCCTAAACTCCTCATCCCATCCACGAAGAGAGGCTTGGCAGCCTCCTGAGGAAAAGCTTTGTTCTATTTCAAACTATAGCCTCACATTTTTAAAAACGATTTACTTAAACTCATTTCCCAGCAGAAATTGAAAAAGGAGCATTTGTTCTGTGAAGTTGCGTAGGAGAAACTTGACCTTGCCAGAGGAAAGGGCTGTCCCAGGAACACTTGGCAAGAGACGGCGGTAGTTTGTGCTGCTACGGAATCACAGTAGCTACTTTCTGCTTCTCTCTACATATCTTTGTGCTCACTAAAGCAGAGAGATGCCATGAGATATTATATGACCCAGCAACCTCATTACACTGCATTTCATTGGAAACCTGACTGTGGTCCCACAGTTCTAGTTGAGCATCAGCCCTGACATTGAATTCTGTTTCTGTATCATCTTAGGCAAGGGTTTTATATTTAGGATCACAGATTTCTCATGGGTACAATAACCATTCTTACCTCACAAAATTATGAGGATTCCCAAGGATGTAGGAAATCATCTAGTCTGGTACGGACTCATTAAATCACCTACTTCTCTGGTGACAGAGCTGAGACTGGCTTCCTCACCACCTTCTTTTTTTTTTCTTTTTTTTTGGGAGACGGAGTTTCACTCTTGTTGCCCAGGCTGGAGTGCAATGGCCCAGTCTCGGCTCACTGTAACCCCCGCCTCCCAGGTTTAAGAGATTCTCCTGCCTCAGCCTCCTGAATAGCTGGAATTACAGGTGCATGCCACCGTACCTGGCTACTTTTTTGTATTTTTAGTAGAGACGGAGTTTCACCATGGTGGCCAGGCTGGTCTCAAACTCCTGACCTCAGGTGACCCACCCTCCTTCGCCTCCCAAAGTGCTAGGATTACAGGTGTGAGCCACCCTGCCCAGCCCCTGGTCAACTTTATTAACCAGTGCTCACTGTGGCCATGCTCCTGAACCCTCGGCCTCACAGAGAGCATTGAGGCAGCATGCTGCCTGAAGGCATTTCACATTTGTAATTGCGAGTTGACCGCACTTCCATTCTCACAGTTACCTCCAACAATTTGTTCCTTTGCTTTCCTAGCCCATTTTTGTTGCTTCTTCCTCACTATACTCCTTTCCAAAGGAGAAGAAATGTGCTAAGCGCCGGCATGGTGTGCAGTGTGGGAGACACAGACAGACGTGGGAACCTCCTAACTCTGCAGACCTCAAGGCTCAGTAGGGAGGACTGAATGGTACTATCTGTGGTACCACCTGCTTAGTCTCCCACTACCAGTCCTGGAACTAGCATTCCCCTTTTCTGGGGAACTGCTCCACACAAACACAGATTCCAGGTATGTGGTTCCAGGAGTGCTTTATATCATTACATGTCCCACCTTCCTCACCACAGCTGACTGGTTCTGGGGTCAGATAGTCGTGATCTCTGTTCCTGTGCTTTGTGTTCCTGGCTTAAGGTTAGGTACCCAAGGACGAGCCTGATTTTATTCCGGACATCGAGACAGAAGGAAAACCTTTTCCCTTGATCCTCAAGAGTCCATGAGGGATTCTTCATTTTTCTTTTCCTTTTGGAGACCGAGTCTCTCATTCCTGTTGCCTACGCTGGAATGCAGTGGTGGGATCACGGCTCACTGCAGCCTCGACTTCCTGGGCTCAGGCCATTCTCCCACCTCAGTTTCCTGAGTAGCTGGGACTACAGGTGTGTGCCACCATGCCTATTTTTCAAATTTTTTTTGTAGAGGTGGGTTTCATCATGTTGCCCAGGATGGACTTGAACTCCTGGGTTCCAGCAATCTGCCTGCCTTGGCCTCCCAAAGTGCTGAGATTACAGAGGTAAGCTGCCATGCCTGGCCAATGAGGGATTTTAAATTTCACTCTCCAGAAGGAAAAAAGCAGAGGGATTTATATATATATATGTGTGTGTGTGTGTGTGTGTGTGTGTGTGTGTGTGTGTGTGTGTATGTGTGTATCCTGGAATGCACTCCAGTGCCATAAGCCTACAGGACCCTGTGGGTACAGCCTGTGGTTATCCAGTACCTTCTTTGACTAACTAATTTGATTAATTAGAAGAGGCTAGCTCCTGTAACAAATGTTCCTAATCTCTTTAGCTTTTAAAGTAAATTTTTATTTTTTGTTTTTATCAAGGTCCAGTGCAAGTTGGTGGTGACAATGATGAGGGGACATTCTCCACACGTTATCCAAAGTTCCAGGCTCCTTCTCTAAATTGGATATGTCATATTGTAGGGTCTGTTCCTCCTCTTCACACAAGACATGGATTGCACAGGGTGTGTACTATAAACTAGGCCATATTTAGCCATACATCAGTTATTTTCTTATTCCAATAGCCAGAAATCAGTACATGACCCCATGAAATCACAAGAGTAGCTTGAAAAATATGGTTACTTGTGGACCAAGATGAAAACAAATAAGCTTTGATGAAGTCATTCTGCCACAGTGAGTTTCTCTAATTGGAAGATTTGAAAAGTACTAGCAAGTTCATTTTGCTACAGACCTAAGCTTGTTCTTCAGTGAGCTGAGTCCTGTGTCTACTAATTGGTTTTAAATTCAGCAGGGAAGACATGAGGATTAGTTATTGAGTACCTAAAAACCATGAACATAGAGGACTTTTCAAAGTAAATTTTAAAAACGGAGTCTTTGGTGTTTAAGCTTTGATCCTCAAAACATATCTGAAATCACATTCTCTATAATGTGGAGCCATCTCTCCTGCAGAGAGAATTGAGCTTCAGGGTGCAGCAGACATGGATGAGCATTTAAAGGGAAGCTGACATCTACCTAGAAGACAGATCCACTAAAGTCTTCCAATGCCAGAGAAATACCATGCTTTGGGCATTTGGAATAGTTCCTACTCTGCCTGGGAGCTCTATACCTTTATCTCCAAAGGGGATGACCACTCCCTAATTGACACACTCCACCCTCCTGTCCGTGGGAGAATCCTATTGGTCATCCAGACTCACCACTGTGCATTATTAGATCCATGCTCGTCACCAAGGCTAACCCAGTCCTTGATTCCAATCATGAACGGACAAACGTTTTCTAGATATTTAGGAAAAGTGAGGAAGATGCACAAATAGAACTAATTCTGGAGGAGGGAAAAAAGGATATAATACAGGAAACAGAAGAAAACGTTACCAGAACATACTCTCAGAGTTTAAGAAAGACAAGAGGTTTATAAAATGAGAACAAGCTGTCATAGAGGGGAACAATCAGGGGACAGGCGAAAGTCCTTGGTAACTAGAAAAGTTACTGCAGAATTGAGGTAGTGCAGAGGTCTAATAGTGCCCAGTTCCCCGGGCCACCCATGGAACTCAGCGCACTCCCCCACCCCCACCACCTGTCGGAAGGCCCGCGCGGCTCCGCACCACCCCACGCCAACCCGACGGTGCGCGCGCCTCCCCCGATAACGGTCTCCACCGCCCACTTCGGGCCCCTCCGCAGAGCCCCCGACCACACCACCGCCTGGCTTGGAGGACCCGGCCCTCCGCCAGCCGCCGCCGTCGTCCACCATGGTGGTGCTCCGAGGGCCCCGCCGCCGCCGCCACTGCCCATGCAGATACCGCTACATGCTCCGGGCCCCTGGCGACCCCACCGCTTTTCCCCTCTTGCTCCCCGCGCCCACGCTGCCCGCCCTGGACCCGCTGTCGCAGGTGCAACGGTACCACCACCCCAGCTGTGAGGCCGCCGTCAACACCCACATCACCTTGGAGCTCCACGCCTCCTACGTGTACCTGTCCATGGCCTCCTACTTTGAGGAGGACGACTCGGCCCTGGAGCACTTTGACCGCTACTTCCTGCGCCAGTCGCAGGAGAAAAGGGAGCACGCCCAGGAGCTGATGAGGCTGCACAACCTGCGCGGTGGCCGCATCTGCCTTCACGACATCAGGAAGCCAGAGCGCCAAGGCTGGGAGAGCGGGCTGGAAGCCATGGAGTGTGCCTTCGACCTGGAGAAGAACATCAACAAGAGTCTCCTGGAGCTGCACCAGCTGGCCAAGCAGAACGGCGATCCCCACCTGTGCAACTTCCTGGAGAACCACTTCCTGAACCAGCAGGCCAAGACCATCAAAGAGCTGGGTGGCTACCTGAGCAACCTGCGCAAGATGGGGGCCCCTCCGGCAGCAGGCCTGGCAGAGTACCTCTTTGACAAGCTCACCCTGGGCCGCAGCGAGAAAGACACTTGAGCCCAGAGGGGCCCCGCAGCCACGGGGTGCCTTCCCCGGGTACGGCCACCAGGCGGGGCGTCCATGTTGCCCTTTCAGAACGTTCTCTTCAGTTTTCTCCTCTCAGTTTTCCCGCTGTTGGCAATAAACTTACCTGTTCTCAAAGCAATAAAGGTGTCCAGCTGACGCGTATCTGCAACACTCGCACCTTTTAGGAATCAGGGCACATCTCCATGCAGGTTTAAAGTAGGTATCCAGCAGTCTCTCCACTCAGCTCTGCCCCATCTGCATGCAGCTCAGGATCTGCGGGGGTGGAGGGAAAAGGTATTCTATGGGTCCCTGGAAAACACATTAGTCTTCCCCTTATAAACTCTGAGGGCATGTGGGATAGGGTGAGGTGAGTTGGGGTGGGATGGGGTGAGATGGGTGGGGTGGGTGGGGTCGGGTGGGGTGTGCAGTATTGGGCCATGGTGTCTGTGGGTGCGTATGCATGGTAAGGTGTAAAGCATGGTGTGGAATTCATCCTAGTGGTTGCCTCTGGAGAAGAAGGGTAGGAAATGTGATTGGGCAGGGATTAAAATAATATAGTCTTTAACTTGACATGAAAAGTCATATTTTTAAAACATGCAAGTACTAGGAATTCTTGCTTCTGGGAAGCAAGATGGGGGCTCTGGTGGACAGTATGGCAGAGTACCTCTTTGGCAAGCTCACCCTGAGTGACACGGATAATGGGACTGAGCCTTAGGCTGCCTTCCCCACAGATAGGGGGTGATTTCCTGCATATTGCCCTTCAATTGTACCATTTCTCCCATTAAAGCTGGTTAAAAAAAAAAAAAAAAAAAAAAACAGCTCAAAAGAAGGACTGAAAAACATAAGGTCAAAGCTGAAGGTCAAATTTGTAATATTGAATATAGAGTAGAATAAATGTAAAGTAGAATAAATGCCCCCAAATGTCAAGACAGTGACTGTCTGCTTTAAAGAATGTAGAGGGGTGGCAGAGAGTTGAAGGCAGAGCAGGTAGAGCCAGCGTAGCTGATTCAGGTAGGAGACTAGTGCAGCTTGAGCTGTGATGGTGGCTGAAGAAATGAAAAGAGGTCGACAAGTTCTAGATGGATTTTCCACAACGGGAGACAAACTTTACTCATGGACAGGAGGTGAGGAATGGGAGAGGGGGAACATAATGTAGGTTCTGAAGTTTGGACCTGAACACCTGGACTGATGATGGTGTTATTATCTCCCTGGGGATGGTTGCAGGGGTCCCCGGGGTGGAGGAGCGGAGAATGCATGCCATGTAAAATGAGATTTTTATTAGACACCCAAGTGGAAATATGAATCAAGGAGCTGCAAAAATGTCACGTTTGGAAGTAGACATATTGGGGACATTTTATAGATGGTATTGAAGTCATGTGATTGGATGAGCTCACCAGAAAGAGAGTATAAGGGAGAGTATGACAAATCTAGTCCAAAGTGCAGGGCAGCTAACATTTAGAGGATCGTTGAGGTGTTTGCACACCCAGAGAGTTGCTGGTCCCACCTTGACCTTTATCTGCCCCAAGTTTATTATCTTATTCCCAATGTCTGCCCCAAGCTTATCTCAAAATCATCCTGTTCCTGTGAAGCTCAATGTGGCCTCTGGTTTCTCCTTTCAAGATATAGAGAAAAGTTTGCCTTTTACCTTTTCTTTATAGCTACGTATAGAAAGGTATTTTTCCTAGTAAGAAGAAGATTCCATATGGAAATGATACATCTGCTTCTCTATGATTTTTTTCTCGTTCCCCTTTAAAAACTCTTCTCCTCTGTCAGTCCACTCTCTATTTGACCAAAGGCAAAACCTCCACCTATGTAAACCATAACGTTGTCCATGTCTGTTGAAAAATACTTAAAACATCTATTTTCTGTGCCACAAAAGAAAGCTACAAAGAAACAAGAAACAAAAAAATCTTGTTTCTTTTGTGGGCTACAAAGGTAAAAATAAAAAAATTACAGACTGTATAATTTAGTCAGAAACACATATGTAGCTCGCATCATTTTAAAGCTAGCGGATTGTTTTGGGCATTGTATTAGTCCGTTTTTCACGCTGCTGATAAAGATGTACCTAAGACTGGGCAATTTACAAAAGAAAGAGGTTTATTTTTTTATTTTTTTTTTTTTTTATTTTTTTTTTTTTGAGACGGAGTCTCGCTCTGCCGCCCAGGCTGGAGTGCAGTGGCCGGATCTCAGCTCACTGCAAGCTCCGCCTCCCGGGTTCACGCCATTCTCCTGCCTCAGCCTCCCGAGTAGCTGGGACTACAGGCGCCGCCACCTCGCCCGGCTAGTTTTTTGTATTTTTAAAGTAGAGACGGGGTTTCACCGTGTCAGCCAGGATGGTCTCGATCTCCTGACCTCGTGATCCGGCCGTCTCGGCCTCCCAAAGTGCTGGGATTACAGGCTTGAGCCACCGCGCCCGGCAAGAAAGAGGTTTATTGGACTTACAGTTCCACGTGGCTGGGGAAGCCTCACAATCATGGTGGAAGGTGAAAGGTATGTCTCACATGGTAGCAGACAAGAGAAGAGAATGAGAGCCAAGTGAAACGGGTTTCCCCTTATCAAACCATCAGATCTTGTGAGACTTATTCACTACCAGTAGGACAATATGGGGGAAACCGTCCCAATGATTCAATTATCTCCCACTGTGTCCCTACCACAAAATGTGGGAATTATGACAGTACAATTCAAGATGAGATTTGGGTGGGGACACAGTCAAACCATATAAGCATTTATTAAGATATGAACAAGTTTAGCTGTGCAATAATTATCTTCCACATTTCCATATTAGTGCACTTTAACACTTTTCTTAAAAATTAGGATTCTGGCCCTTTGAGTTCAGTTTCCAGAAAATGAAAATGCTATTGTCTCTTTACTCATCTTAGTCAAACTTGGTCTTCTTGCTGTTTGTCTTTCTCTGCCTGCTGTAAGGACTTCTGAATGCTCTGACTTCGCCTCACCTGTTACCTATTGAAATATATATGCCCCTTAACTGTTTTATGAGAAAGAACAGAGCAAGCATCGATTTTTGAGGTTTCAAACTTTAAATTGACTGAGGGGACTTCTTAATTTTCTGTTTTGGAGAGAAAATTTGGTGTAGTGTTTTCTTAACCTCAGATTGCCTGAGTTCAAATTCCATCTTACCCACTCATTTTGGGTAAATTTGGGCAAGTTGTTTAACTTCTCTGTGCCTCAGTTTCTCCATATAGGGATAATAAAAGCATTAGCCCCATAGGGTTGAGATTAATGAGTTAATATATGGAAATTACTTAGAGCAATGCCTGGCACATTGTATGTTCACTATGTGGTACCCATGATTTATCACCATCATCACCATTATCATCCTCTACTCTTTTAAACTTTTATTTAGGTTCAAGAGAACAAGTGCAGGTTTTTATGTAGGTAAACTGCTGTCATGGAGGGTTGTTGTATAGATTATTTCATCACCCAGGTACTAAGCCGAGTAACCAATAGCTATTTTTCGGCTCCTCTCCCTCTTCCCACCCTACACCCTCCGGTCCCAGTGTCTGTTGTTCCCTTCTTTGAGTCCACTTGTTCCCATCATTTAGCTCCCACTTATAAGTAAGAACATGTGGTATTTGATTTTCTGTCCCTGCATTAGTTTGATAAAGATAATGGGCTAGAAGCCACCATCCTCTACCCTTATGCTTCTTTGTGGTCTTCATGCTTTGGGAAAATACTTCACTTCTACACTTTGCCACTGGGGGTCTCTCTTGCATGTCTAGTAATCAAGTCGCCCTGCGTACTGAGAAGGAAAAACCCTTAGAAGCTGGTTCTGTTGTCAGGTGTCTCCAGGACTCAGGAGGGTATATGGCTGTTTTCGCTACCCCCCCACACCTCAGTCCCAAGACAGGAGGAAGGTTGTGCTGTGACAACTTTCTGTGCTATACTCCGCCCCACTCTCCATTCTATCTCAACCAGCTTTCCCTTGAATTTACTCCTAGAACACTGTGCTTGTGATCCAAATTTGGAGACTAGGATTTTTAAATGATATTTTGGTGGGTGGGGGCTAGAGAAGGGGGCATCCTCATTAATTGGGTCAAGGATTAAATCATAGGGGGTTGAGGCTGTGTCCTCTTAGGCTGAGTCAGTTCCTGGGTCAGATCACAAGACCCGTTGAGCCAGCTTACCAGTCTAGGTGGAACCAGCTGGTCCAACAGAATGAAGGGCTTTGAACACCAATCTTAGGTTTTACAATAGTGATGCTATCTATAGAAGCAGTTGGGGGAAGTTACGAGCCTTGTGACCTCTGGCTACATAACTCCTGAGTCATAATTTCTAATCTTGTGCCTAATTTGCTAATTCTACAAAGGCAGTTTTGGTCCTCAAACAAATAAGGGTTGTTTTGGGAGGTTGGAAAGCATGGATTTTGCATGCAAGAAGGGCGTGAATTTTGGGGTCCGGGGGGCAGAATGCTATCAACTGAACGTTCATGTACCCTCCAAAGCATATGTTGAAGCACTATCTTCCAAGGTGATAGTATTTGAAGTTGGGGCTGTAAGGAGAAAAACCTGGAATCATATAGAAATACCTTCCCCCAAACTGGGAGTGAGCCAAGTGATCAAGAAATGACGTGGAGAAGTCCAGCTTGGCGAGTAGATGAGTTTATTAGGATTTACATGGGAGGTACTCCGGGACGACAGCAGGACAGCTTTAGAGATCTGCACCGCTTATTATTTTTAAACTACTTTTAAGCTAATTATCTGGCTCTTTGATTACTTTGTTTAAGTGATGAGACTTTTTCTTGGTAGGTTCTCAGATACTGTCTGGGATGTTTGGATTCTCAGGGACACCCTCTCTCTGGCTGGGCAACATGGCCTTGGCTCATGGCCTGGCCTTCAGGGTTTGGGCAGCAGAAATAAACCCTTTAGTAATCTGATTGGGACCCTTCACACTACAGGGGCCTTTGAGATGTAATTAGGGTTAGATGAGGCTGGCCCTGAGGAAGGAGCCTTTGTCTGATAATCCTTACAAGAAAAGACACCAGAGAGCATGCTCTTTCTTTCTCTCTCTCCCTGTCTGCCATGCCATTTGAGCATACAGTAAGAAGGTGGTCATTTGCAAATCAGACAGCTGTCACCAGAAACCACGCGATTACGCTGGTCTTGTACTTCCAGCCTCCAGAGCTGTGAGAAATAAGTTTCTGTTAAGCCATACACTCTATGGTATTTTGTTGTGGCAGCCTGAGCAGACACTTGGGGAGCTGGGAAATAATACTGATGTTGCTGTTTAAACTCACTAAGTCATACCTTCATGCAAGTATTGGATCAAACATAACAAAAATTTAGTGTAACTTCAACATGATTGAATTTGAAAATATTTAAAGTGAATTGGAATCCTCTCAGTCCATTGATTTTGCATACAGACAGACACACACACAGACACAATTTTGTCCATTTTGTTTTATCACAAACTGGTCTGTCTTATACCATGGATTGTCAAACTATAGCCTATAAGCCAAATTCAGCCAATCATGTCTTTATAATAAAGTTTTATGGAAACAGAGCCATGCCCTTTTATTTATCTATTGCCCATTGCTGGGTATTAATTGCAAAGTCAGAGTTAGTAGATGAGAGAGAGACTATATAACATTCAAAGACTAAAATATTTAGTATCTGTAGGAACAGACCCTAAATTTATCTAAAAATATTCACCGGATATGTTTAACATTTCAACTGTCTTTTGCTGTCCAAAATGCTTATTGCAGCTTTCTCATACATTTTCTACCACCACCAGTCTTTGGCAGAAAGCAATTGCCTGAATCATCTAATCTAATATGCTCATGATTTAATCAATTATCTCAGAAAAGAGATTATGACAGACTATCGATTACTGATACAAAAACCATTCTATACTTTCTTCCTTAGTAAGAGAACATTGAATTTTTAAGAGTCATGGTGTTGACAGTGTCTTGGGATAAATAATAACTAGTCAAAATGAATCAGGAAAAAATTTTTCTCTTTCAAGATATTTGTTTTCGTAATATTTCCTGCTGCTAGAGTTTGCCAGATAGAATGAGTTCTTATCAAATACATAAATGGAAATAACATGGATTCCTAATAAAATTTTACTTGCCTGATAAAATGACAGCACTTTGTGAAAATAATAATTTTACCTCATCCTTATCATCCTGATTGAATGCTGGTATGGAGATGTGATCTAGGTGCAGAAGCAGCCACTTTGTATCCATGAGGACAAGGTCAAGAGAGTTGCAGAACCCAGTGTAGAGCCCTGTCATAATTGAGTCAGAAGTATAAACTTCGACATTCAATATGCCCCAGGGTTCCTGATAAATAAAAGCAGTTAACCTTGCTACTTAAGCTACTTTGTAGATATTCTATTTGTTACGATTCATCTGATGTAAGAAGACTGTAAGGAGAGGCATTTTTCTGCTCAAAAAGTACACACATGTTGTAAGTTGAAAAAGTTCTGAAGAACCAATGTACAGCATGATGACTATAGTTAATAATAATGTATTATATCCTAGAAAGTTAAGAGAGTATATATTAAGTGTTCTCACCACTGAAAAGCAACTATGTGAGGTAATGGATATGCTAATTGGGTTGATTTTGGTAATCATTTACAATGTATTCATATATCAACACATCACATTATATACCTTGAATATATGTGTGTGTGTGTGTGTGTATATATAATTTTTGTCATGTATACTGCAATAAAGTTTCACAAAAGAAAAAAATAAATGCATGTTTCTCCTTGCTTTTACATAGCAAGTATTTGTCAAGTGCATGTTACATTAGGTACCATTTCAAGTGCTTTCCAGACATTGCCTGTGTCCTTCTCACAACAACCCTGTGAGACATGGATCTTCCTTATGTTACATCAAGAGAATGGTTTCAGAGTAGTGTAACTATCTAAAACCTTATAGTTAGTAGGTGATGGAGTCAGAATCACCTGGCTTCAGAAAGAGGTAATGTCTTTGCATCATTTCTGTTCTGCTGTCACCTCAATTCCTTGTTCCACAAGCCATAGGAGACTTTATTTAAGCAACAGACCAGTGGAATGGGTCTCTTAGTTTCTTTTAAATAAATAAATGGCAAATTTGTGCATTGTGTGTGTGTGTGTGTGTGTACATGACCCTTCCAAGAGTTCAGACTCAGAGTCCGTGTTCTCTCTGTTGCATCCAGCCCTTAAAGATCAATTTCACCCTCCATGTTCACTAAACACACAAGTCCATAAACCTTGCCTGCATCTCTAACTGGCTGCTATCTCATGTTATAATTCATAGCCAGGATTCTAGAAAAGGTTACCTGTTCTTTTTGACTTTCCAGGAGTAATGAATTTCTTTAAGTGTTGGGAGAAGTAATATATCCACAATGTTCAGAAATAAAACATATAAAATGATATATTATGAAGGCTTCTTCCTGTCTCTTTTTTTGGGAGGGATTTCTGTATATCCTTACATACATTTATTTTATGGAGTTATCAGCATACATGGATATATACCCTCCCCCCTTACCCAGACAGTAGCTTAATTCACAGGATCCTGCACCTTGTACCACTGGGCACACCCAGCTTTTTGGTTTGGTGAGTTATATAACACCCAGTTGTGATGGGCACTTCAGGTTACCCTCAAGCAGGAAATGAAGGTTATGGCTGTGCTGTATACTGCCAAGCTGAAAATTGTGTGTTTTTTTTGTGTGTGTGGGGGGGTGGGGGTGACAGAGTTTCACTCTTATCGCCCAGGCTGGAGTACAGTGGCACGATTTCCGCTCACTGCAACCTCTGCATCCCGGGTTCAAGTGATTCTCTTGCCTCAGCCTCCCGCGTAGCTCGGATTATAGGCACCCACCACCACACCTGGCTAATTTTTTTTTGTATTTTTGGTAGAGATGGGGTTTCACCATGTTGGCCAGGCTGGTCTCAAACTCCTGACCTTGTGATCCACCCGCCTTGGCCTCCCAAAGGAAAGTGTGTTCTAATATGCACAAAGAGCCCATCTGTGAAAACTAGGAGATTGTTTCTTGTTTTGTTTTGCTTTGTTTTGTTTTGTTGAGGAGGGGTGGTTCTAGATAAGAACTCTTTCAAATCACAAGCTGACCACTACAATAACAGGAATGAGAAGTCAGTGGCCATGCGTGACAAAGAATACAGATGTTACAAAACGAGTTCAATAAAGTCACTAAACCAGCAAACAACAACTGGAACAAATAACAAAAACAAGCATTGGAGTCTCAGTCTGTTCATGCTGCTATATCAAACTTCCACAGAGCAGATAATTTATGAAAACCAGAAATGTATTTCCTGTATTTCTAGAGGCTGAGAAGTCTAAGATCAAGGCTCCAGAATTAGGCATCTAGTAAGGATCTTCTTGCTGTGTCCTCACATGGCAGAAGGAGCAAAAAATGGTAAAAGGGATGAATTCTATGTCTTCACATAGCAGAAAGATGGAAGAATTAAAGAACTAGTTTCCTCCAGTGCTTTAATAAGGTCACTAGTACCAGTGATGAGGAATCTACCCTCATGAGTCAATAATGTCCTAAAGGCCTCATCTCTTAATACTATCACATTGGCAATTAAGTTTCAACACATAAATTTTGGAGGGCATTTAGATAATAGCAGCTGGGCCGAGGGAAAATATGATTTCTAGAATTGCCACTTAATAATGTTAAACATGTCCAGTTTTCAACAAAAGAATATGAATTATATAAGAAAACAAGAAGTATTGCCCATACACGAGGAAGAAGAAATCAATAGAAACTGTCTCAGAGGAAATCCTGTCAGTGGATTTACTAAGCAAATATTTTAAATCAACTCTTTGAAATATAGTTAAAGAGTTAAAGAACATCATTTAGAAAGAAGAAAAGAAAACCAGGAGAATGATGCCTCACCAAATAGATAATACCAATAAGAAAATAGAAACAATAAAAAGGAGCAAAATAATGTAAAAGTATAACAATTGGAATGACAATTTCAGTAGAGGGAGTCAATACCAAATATGAGTAAGAAGTAGAGAGAATCATCGATCTCCAATGATAGGTCAGTTGACATTATCTAGTCTCAGAATCTGGAAGAAAAAAAGAATGAAGTAAAATTAATGAAGTTCAGAGTATTTGTGGAAACCATCCAGTGTACCAAAACGTACATAAAGGGAGTTCTGGAAAGAGACAAAAAGGGGAATATGAAGGGATATAAAGAATATTTGAAGAAAGAACAGTCAAGATCTTATTAAATATGATGAAATATGTTCATTTACACATTTAATAGATTCCATGTAGGGAAAAATCAGAGATATCCCCACTAAGACACTATAAACAAAAGGTAAAAAAAAGACAAGACAATGAAAAAATCCTGAAAGCAGCAATATAGAAGTTACACTTCACATACACAGGATGATCAATAATATTAACAGCTGGTTTCTCAACAGAAAGTATGGAGGCTGTATAAATCTGTTTTTATTGCTATAAAGGAATATCAGAGGCTGGGTAATTTATTTAAAGAGATATTTAATTGGCTCATGGTTCTGCAGTCTGGACAAGGACGGCACTGGCATCTGTTTGGCTTCCAGGGAGGCCTCAGGGACCTTTAACTCATGGGAGAAGACAAACTGGAAGTAGGCACGTCATATGGCCAGAAAAGGAGCAAGAGACGGTTGGGGGAGGCACCACACTTTACAACAATGAGATCTCATGAGAACTCACTCACTAGTGCAAGGACAGCAGCAAGCCATGAGGGATCCACCTCCATGACCAAAACACCTCCCACCAGGTCCCATATGTACCACTGGGGATTATAATTCAACATGAGACTTGGTCAGAACATATATTTAAGCTATATCATTCTGCCCCTGGCCCCTCAAATCTTATTTTCTTCTTACATTGCAAAATACAATCATGACTTCCCAACAGCCCCCCAAAGTCTTAACTCCTTCCAGCATCAGCTGAATTAAAAGTCCCAAATGAAAGTCCAAAATGTTATTTGAGACTCATCTCCTTCATCCTATGAGCTTGTAAAATCAAAACAAGTTATTTACTTCCAAGATACAATGAGGGTATAGGCACTGTGTAAGCGCTCCCATTCCAAAATGGAGAAATCGGCCAAAGGAAAGGGCCTACAGGCCCCATGCAACTTCAAGACCCAGCAGGGAAGTCATTAAATCTTAGAGTTTCAAAATAGTCTCCTTATACTATATATTGTGCATCCAGGGCACAGTGGTGCAGAGGATGGGCTGCTATGGCCTTTGGCAGCTCCACTCCTGTGGCTTTGCAGGGTTCAGGACCCATGGTTGCTTTCACAGCTTGTTAAGTGCCTGTGGCTTTTCCAGGCACAAGGTTCAAGCTGCCTGTGGCTCTACCATTCTGGGGTCTGGAAGATGGTGTCCCCTTTCCATAGATCCACTAGACAGTGCCCCAGTGGGTACTCTGTGCATGGGCTCCTATGTCACATCTCCCCTCTGCACTCCCGTGCCACTTCAGTAGAGTTCTGCCTGGACACTCAGGCTTTACCATACATCCTCTGAAATCTAGGTGGAGGCTGCCAAGCGTCCTTCACTTTTGCACTCTGCACACCTACAGTCTTAATGCCACGTGGAAGTCACCAAGGCTTATGACTTGCACCCTCTGAAGCAGCATCTGGAGCTGTGTCTGGGGTCATCCGAGCTGAGGCTGGAGCTGGAGCAGCCTGGATGCAAGGAGCAGTGTCCTGAGGCTGCACAGGTTACTGGGGCACAGGTTAGTGAGATTTTCCAGGGACACGTATTCAAACTATACCAGTAGCCTAGAGGCAGGAAGATGCCATATTCAATGTGCTGAAAGAAAAATATTGCTGATGAAGAATTCTACATTCCACAATGTATCCTTCAAGGAAATCAAGAAATAAGACCTCTCAAGATAAACAAATTTCAAGAGTGATCTTCACTAGTACACTTGCTCTGCAGGAAATGCTAAAGGGACTTTACTGCTGAAAAATAAACAGACAAATTAGGAATTTCATAGGGTTCAAACTTAATATATCCATAAACTTCATGTAGAAAAAAATGCATCAAAAACTTAAGTATAATGACTAAATAGCATTGCCAATCATTATATTTCTAGAAAGTATGCCATAGGATGCCCATTTCGTGAAAAATAAAGAGCTGAACTTTTTATGGTACATTTTTCACAAATCCATAACTATTAGGAATCACTCCTTTATATAGGACTTGTACTCTTGGAACAGCAATAGGAATCTCCAAAGGACCAGTATTCCTGGGATAAATTTATGGGTAGAATAGTTTCACAAGTCACCTTCTTCACATTTACAAAGGGAATCTTCAAGTTCTTTTTGTTTTTCCTTGACACATCAAACATAAAAGCAACTTGAAAAAGTACTTTAGTAGTTCCATGTTGTCTTGTATGTAACTCTGCCATTTTATTTTTCTAATCAAAATGGAAGAAAGCATAACTTGTGATCTGCTGAATGCAGTGCTTTGCTCTTTAAAGCTGTGTCTCACATAGCTGCTAGTTGACATAAGGCATTCTCTCAACAAAAACCATTTACCCAGAATAAAATACAGACGCTTTTTCTTTCTTTTCCTCTTCTTGTTTTTTTTTTCTTTGAGATGGAGTCTCGCTCTGTCGCTCAGGCTGGAGTGCAGTGGTGCAATCTCAGCTCACTGCAGCCTCTGCCTCCTGGGTTCCAGCAATTCTCCTGCCTTAGCCTCCCAGGTAGCTGGGATTACAGGTGCACGATACCACGCCTGGCTAATTTCTGTATTTTTAATAGAGATGGGGTTTCACCATGTTGGCCAGGCTGTTCTCGAACTCCTGACCTCAGATGGTCTGCCTGCCTCGGCCTCCCAAAGTGCTAGGATTACAGGCATGAGTCACTACGTCCTGCCAGACACTCTTTCTAACAGCAAAGTTTTCACCTTTGAAAGTGATTGTTTTGCGTTTATGGTCACCAATTCATAATTTGAAAAACAATAGCAGCATGATAATTTTTACTATAAAAAGTTCTCACTTTGAGAAATGTGTTATGAAATATTTATGAATGAAGTGATACAGTGTCCTAGATTTTCTTCAAAATAATATATCAGGTAAAAGGGGAGAAAGATCGACATGAGTTAGTAATTGTTGAAGCTGTGAGAAGAAAACATGGGAATTTATTATATGTTTTGAAATTCTCATAATTAAGAAACAATTTATGTTCCCAAAATGTAATTTAGGTAAAACACAGAAGATCATTATATACAAACATGGTTTCAACACACAAATATTGCAAAAACCATTGCTTATAGATGTTTTACGTTTGTTACTGAGTTTAATATGAAGTTTAAAATTCAGTAAGTCTTTTTTGTACTAATAGCCAAAATAAACTGAGAATTAATTTTAGTTTATTCTTCCTCACACTAATAGCTTTCAAAAGAAGTGAGCTTATCTTATACTATATTTAATATAGATTCCAGTGGCTTCCTTCGTAACTTTTTCCAATATTTAAATATCATCTTTGTTGAATGAATATTTCCTTAAGGAAATATTTACCACTCCTGACAAGATAATACATCAACACAAAAATACATGAATATTTTATTGCACACAAAAACAGCTACCAGAGAGAGTTGAAGAAACTAGGTAAATATGTAGATTTGTTTTACATAAAGAAAACATGTCTTTCCAATTCTTTGAATTGTTAACTGACAATATAAAAAAGGATTCAAATTGATTTTTCAAGGTTAATTTTATTCATAACACTGCTTCTAGCAATTAAGACTCCAAAAACAGATGAGAAGCAACGATTCCCAGCCCACTTAGAAAAGAAGATGTAATTTTACAAGCTTTTCTTTTCTAAAACAACCAATCTAAGATGAGGTTGATGGCCACTTAATCCTTACCATGTTCTACAAAGCCACAGGTTTACCAGTATCAATGAGTAAAAAAATTAACAATGAGTTTGGAAATAACAAAATATAATTGAAAACCTACGTATTAAAATGAAAGAGTCTAGGAAATGTGTTTGTTTCTTAACTGTAAACATAATTAACAGACCCAACCGATAGAATGTGATATGCTTCTCTATACCCTCAAGATCTTTTCTCCCATGTAAATATCTGTTCCCACCCCAGAGACAGTATAACTCAGGCCCTCAACCATTATCAGCACCATCTCCTTCCTCTCTTCTCCTCTCTGTGAAGATTCAGTCATGTCACATTTTCCTGTGAAAGCCCCAGACCAGAAGTTTGAATTCTGTGGCACTTCTTGATGGTGATGATTGATGGCAGGGGGTTGGGGCAGTTGATACTTAGCATCTGGTATATTAATCAATAATGTGACTCACTTTTAGCATGTGGGTCCAAAGACCCTTGAAAGATGTATTTTCCTACATGCCCTTGATTATCTCATCCTTTACACACTGTTTAGAGCCTATCATCCCATCCACTTAAAATTATATATTGTTAATCACTGATATGATAACACAGGACATAACATTTGTAAGAACAAGCAATAGGCAACCAGGTGGCTGCTGCGAGAAACTGGGGCTCAATACCACTGGAGAGTCATAGAATGAGTGGGGCACACACCTCAGAAGTGTCCCATCCAAGGCAAGGAATCTGGAGTATTGATGTGCAAACTTCTGTTACTCTTCTCTTGAGGATTGACATCCAAGGTATGAGCATTATTCCCTTGTGGGACAGAGAAAATCCTTGAGCAGAGAGTGCAGGAACTCTCTTCAGCTGACCCCAGGGTAGACCAACAGTTTATGGGTAGCTGTCTGCAAGGAATTTTTAAATACATTTGTATGTTCTTCATCACAAGAGCATCTATATGCTTACGAAAATAGCAGTTAATTGTGAGCCATCATTCAGACCTCAGACAAGGCTCAGTGAAAATATGGATTTGCAACCTACCTGCAATAACTCTGAAAATGTCTTCCTGCCCACATCCTCTCTCTACCAGAGTCTACAGCCCAAAGATTGGGACATATGCCATGTATAATTTGACAGCCAAAGGTTACAAGAAATTTGCAGTATTTTTCCTCTTAAAAATTCACATTGTACCCTTATGTCTTTGGAGGATAACCTTGTTCCACCTATCATTTTAGTGACCAATCCCTGCCTTAGAGGATGTAAAAAAGGTGTGGCATGTTTATGGAGAGCAAGCCCCACCACCAAGATGTCTGCTGCTCAGTTTCCTCCTGTGGCTCTTTGTATTAGTCCATTCTCACACCGCTATAAAGACACTACCTGAGACTGGGTAATTTATAAACAAAAGAGGTTTAATTGAGTCATAGTTCTGCATAGCTGGGGAGGCTCCAGGAAACTTACAATCGTGGTGTAAGCTGAAGGGGAAGCAAGGCACATCTTACACACAGCAGGAGAGAGACAGGGTGCAGGGGAAACTGCCACTTTTTAAATCATCAAATCTCATGAGAACTCCTTCATTGTCATGAGAAAAGCACTGGGGAAACTGCCCCCATGAGCCAATCACTTCCACCAGGTCCCTCCCTCAACATGTGGGAATTACAATTTGAGATGAGATTTGTGCAAGGACACAGAGCCAAACCACATCACCGGGCCCCTGGCCCCTCCCAAATCTCATGTCCTTTTCACATTGCAAAACCAATCATGCCTTCCCAATGGTCCACCAAAGTCTTAACTCTTTCCAGCATTTACACAAAAGTCCAAGCCCGAAGTCTCATCTGAGACAAGGTAAGTCCCTTTTGCCTAAGAGCCTGTAAAATCAAAAGGAAGCTAGTTACTTTCAAGATACAATGGGGATACAGGCATTGGGTAAATTTTCCCATTCCAAGTGGAAAAAAAATGGCCCAAACAAAGAAGCCAGAGGCCCCATGCAAGTCCAAAATGTGCCCAGGCAGTCATTAAATCTTAAAGTTCCAAAATCTCCTTTGACACCACCTCTCACATCCAGAGCATGCTGATGCAAGGAGTGGGCTTCCACGCCCTTGGACAGCTCCACCACTGTGGCTCTGCAGGGCACAGCTCCGCAGCTGCTTTCACAGGCTGATGTTGAGTTCCTACAGCTTTTCCAGGTGCACTGTACAAGCTGATGATGGATCTACCCTTCCGAGGTCTGGAAGATGGTGGCCCTCTTCTCACAGCTCTGCTAGGCAGTGCCCCAGTGGGGACTCTGTGTGCGGGCTCCAAACCCACATTTCCCCTCTGTATTGCCTCACTGGAGTTCCGAATAAGGGTTCACCCCTGCAGCAGACTTCTGCCTAGACATCCAGTCATTTCCATACATCCTCTGAAGTTTAGGCAGAGGCTCCCAAAGCTCAACTCTTGTCTTCTGTGCTCCCG
Organism: Macaca thibetana thibetana; assembly: GCF_024542745.1. Classification (NCBI taxonomy): domain Eukaryota; kingdom Metazoa; phylum Chordata; class Mammalia; order Primates; family Cercopithecidae; genus Macaca; species Macaca thibetana. Next base: position 37,139,831 of record NC_065598.1, read on the forward strand.
CAGGCCCAACACCATGTGGAAGCCGCCAAGGCTTGGGGCTTGCACCATCTGAAGCAACTGCCTGAGCTGTACCTGGGCCCCTTTTAACTGAAGCTGGAGCTGGATCAGCTGGAATGAAGGGCACCATGCCCTGAGACTGCACAGAGCAGCATGGCCCTAGGCCCAGCTCATGAAACCAGTGTTCCTTCTTAGACCTCTGGGCCTATGATGGGCGGGGCTGTTGTGAAGATCTCTGACATGCACTGGAGACATTTTTCCCATTGTCTTGGCTATTAACACGTGGCTCCTTGTTGTGTTTGCAAATTTGTGCAGCCAGCTTGAATTTCTCCTCAGAAAATGGGTTTTTCTATTCTATCTCAGTCTGGACTTCATTATCCATATCACTATCAGCATTTTGATCAAGACCATTCAACAAGTCTCTAGGCAGTTCCAAACTTTCCAACATTTTCTTGTCTTCTTCTGAGCCCACCAAACTGTTCCAACCTCTGCCTGTTACCCAGTTCCAAAGTTGCTTCCATGTTTTCAGGATATCTTTATAGCAGTATCCCATTCTGCCAGTACATGTGATCTATATTAGTCCATTCTCACACTGCTATAAAGATACTACCTGAGAATGAGTAATTTATAAACAAAAGAGGTTTAATTGACTCACCGTTCTGCATGGCTGGGGAAGCCTCAGGAAACACAATCGTAGCGGAAGCCAAAGGGGAAACAAGGCATGTCTTACATGCAGCAGGAGAGAGAGAAAGTGCAAGGGAAATTGTCACTTTTAAACCCATCAGATCTTGTGAGAACTCCCTCACTATCACGAGAACAGAATGGGGGAAACTGCTCCCATGATCCAATCACTCCCACCATGTCCCTCCCTCAACAGGTGAGGATTACAATTTGAGATTAGATTTGGGTGGGGACATACAGTCAAACCGTATCATTCCTCTTCCACACTCTTCATTGGATAAAATGGGTGATTTGACAAGCAGTAAAGAGGCACGAGGGCCACTGCTAGACTAGAATGCTCCATGAAAGAGTCACTGTCTCCTACCACGAGTGACAGAGTCATCCTTTTGAACTCCTTCTAGAATAAAACATGCAATGAAAGCATTTGAGTTTTGAAGCACACGGACTCAATAATAAAATAACTATCAGGAGAGCATTTAGGATCAGTGATGATTCCCATTGCTCTGTGTGCTAGTTTCTGGAAGAAATGAAGCTGATTCTCTTGTTGAACATTAAATGCAGAATATGGACCCTGAAAATTGTCTTTCATATCACCCCCACCTTGCACCAACAGACTAAAAAATTCAGTGGAGAGACTTATGGATCGCGTTTGAGAATTGCTGGTCTACATAAGCCAAAGAGATGTCTGTAACCAGTAAACAATTATTTGGGATTTCTGTGCAGCAAATTGTTAAGAGATGGAGGAAGGAAGAACATCTTCATGAGAAGTCACATAATTACAGTCAAGTTAGAAATAATCAGACACAGATAGCACCAGTTATTCAGAAAATTGACCAAGGAACAAGAGTTGGAGAAGGAGTGGGGTGCTAAATAAAATGTATTTTAATCCTACCAGGAAAGGCAATCCAAGCATCAGCTGTACTCTTATAGTTAAATGCTGATTATCCCCATTGTACAAGGATGGGGGACCAACACTTTATAAAGAAATGCCACCTAAAATGCAGACACACAGTATTTAAATTAATCACAATCTTAAAGTAGGGGTCAGCACATCAGAGGAGTGATAAAAAGTCTAAACTCCTCATCCCATCCATGAAGAGGGGCTTAGCAGCCTCCTGAGGAAAAGCTTTGTTCTATCTCATACTATAGCCTCACATTTTTAAAAACAATTTACTTAAACTCATTTCCCAGTAGAAGTTGAACAAGGAGTGTTTGTTCTCTGAAGTTGTGTAGGAGAAACTTGACCTTGCCAGAGGAAAGGGCTGTCCCAGGAACACTTGGTGAGAGAGGGTGGTAGTTTGTGCTGCTGTGAATCACAGCAGGTACTGACTAGTTCCCTGTATATATCTTTGTTCTCACTAAAAGCAGAGAGAGGCCATGAGAAACTATATGACCCAGCAACCTAATTATATAGCATTTCATTGGAAACTTGACCGTGGTCCCACAGTTCTAGTTGAGCATCAGCCCTGACATTGAATTCTGTTTCTGTATCATCTTGGGTAAGTGCTTTATATTTAGGATCACAGATTCCTCATGGGTGCAATAACAAAAAAATTCCTACCTCACAAAATTGTGAGGATTCCCAAGAATGTAGGAAATCATCTAGTCTGGTACGGACTCATTAAATCATCTACTTCTCTGGTGACAGAGCTGAGACTGGCTTCCTTGCCCCCTTTTTAAACCAGTGCTCACTGTGGCCATGCTCCTGAACCCTGGGCCTCACACACAGCATTGAGGCAGCATGCTGCCCCAAGGCATTTCACATTTGTAGTTGGGAGCTGACGCTACTTCCACTCCCACAGATACCTCCAACAATTTGTTCCTTTGCTTTCCTAGCCCATTTTTGTTGCTTCTTCCTCACTATACTCCTTTCCAAAGGAGAAGAATGTGCTAAGCGCCGGCGTGGTGTGCAGTGTGGGAGACACATAGAGACGTGGGAACCTCCTAACTCTGCAGACCTCACGGCTCAGTAGGGAGGACTGAATGGTACTATCTGTGGTACCACCTGCTTAGTCTCCCACCACCAGTCCTGGAACTAGCATTCCCCTTTTCTGGGGAACTGCTCCACCCAAACACAGATTCCAGGTATGTGGTTCCAGGAGTGCTTTATATCATTACATGTCCCACCTTCCTCACCACAGCTGACTGGTTCTGGGATCAGAGAGTCGTGATCTCTGCCCCTGTGCTTTGTGTTCCTGGCTTAAGGTTAGGTACCCAAGGACCAGCCTGATTTTATTCCAGACATCGAGACAGAAGGAAAACCTTTTTCCTTGACCCTCAAGAGTCCATAAGAGATTTTTCTTTTTTATTTTCCTTTTGAAGACCAAGTCTCTCACTCCTGTCACCCAGACGGGAATGCAGTGGTGGGATCACGGCTCACTGCAGCCTCGACTTCCTGGGCTCAGGCCATTCTCCCACCTCAGTTTCCTGAGTATCTGGGACTATAGGTGTGTGCCACATGCCTAATTTTTTTTTTTTTTTTTTGTAGAGAGTGGGTTTTGCTATGTTGCCCAGGATGAACTTGAACTCCTGGGTTCCAGCAATCTGCCCGCCTTAGCCTCCCAAAGTGCTGAGATTACAGAGGTAAGCTGCCACGCCTGGCCAATGAGGGATTTTAAATTTCATTCTCCAGAACGAAAAAAGGGAGAAGGATTGAGATATATATGTATGTGTGTGTGTGTGTGTGTGTGTGTGTGTGTGTATTTGGTGCAGTAAGCAAAAGGAAGAAAGTATGATGACCCAGAGCTATCTCAACCTCTCGTTTTCTTCATCTGCCTTCCCACTGAGAGGGTGTGTTCTGGAATGCACTCCAGTGCCATAAGCCTACAAGACCCTGTGGGTACAGCCTGTGGTTATCCAGTACCTTCTTTGACTAGCTCATCTGATTTGTGAGGAAAGGCTAGCTCCTGTAACAAATGTTCCAAATCTCTAGGTTTTAAAATAGATTTTAATTTTTCCATTTTTATCAAGGTCCTGTGCAGGTTGGTGGTGACAGTGATGAGGGGACATTCTCCATATGTTATTCAAAGTTCCAGGCTCCTTCTCCAAATTGGATATGTCATATTGTAGGGTCTGTTCCTCCTCTTCACACAAGACATGGATTGCACAGGGTGTGTCCTATAAACTAGGCCTTATTTAGCCATACGTCAGTTATTTTCATATTTCAATAGCCAGAAATCAGTACATGACCCCATGAAATCACAAGAGTAGCTTGAAAAATATGGTTACTTGTGGACCAAGATGAAAACAAATAAGCTTTGATGAAGTCATTCTGCCACAGTGAGTTTCTCTAATTGGAAGATTTGAAAAGTACTAGCAAGTTCATTTTGCTACAGACCTAAGCTTGTTCTTCAGTGAGCTGAAGAACTAATTGGTTTTAAATTCAGCAGGGAAGACATGGGGATTAGTTATTGAGTACCTAAAACCGTGAACATAGAGGACTTTTCAAAGTAAATTTTAAAAACGGAGTCTTTGGTGTTTAAGCTTTGGTCCTCAAAACATATCTGAAATCACATTCGCTATAATGTGGAGCCATCTCTCCTGCAGAGAGAATTGAGCTTCAGGGTGCAGCAGACATGGATGAACATTTAAAGGGAAGCTGACATCTACCTAGAAGACAGATCCACTAAAGTCTTCCAATGCCAGAGAAATACCATGCTTTGGGCATTTGGAATAGTTCCTACTCTGCCTGGGAGCTCTATACCTTTATCTCCAAAGGGGATGACCACTCCCTAATTGACACACTCCACCCTCCTGTCCGTGGGAGAATCCTATTGGTCATCCAGACTCACCACTGTGCATTATTAGATCCATGCTCGTCACCAAGGCTAACCCAGTCCTTGATTCCAATCATGAACGGACAAACGTTTTCTAGATATTTAGGAAAAGTGAGGAAGATGCAAAAAGAGAACTAATTCTGGAGGAAGGAAAAAAGGATATAATACAGGAAACAGAAGAAAACGTTACCAGAACATACTCTCAGAGTTTAAGAAAGACAAGAGGTTTAGAAAATGAGAACAAGCTGTCATAAAGGGGAATAATCAGGGGACAGGCGAAAGTCCTTGGACACTACAAAAGTTTCTGCAGTCTTGACGTCGCGCAGAGGACTGAGAGTGCCTAGTTCCCCAGCCTGCCCTCGGAACTCATTGCGCTCACCCTCGCCACCAGCACCACCCGCCGGACCGGGCGCGCCCCTCCCCTCATAACGGTCCCCACAGCCCACTTCCGGTCCCTGCGACAACCACCACCCCGCCCGGAGGACCACGCCCTCCGCTGGTCGCTGCACTCGCCCACCATGGTGGTGCTCCGAGGCCTCCGCCGTGGCCGCCACAGCCGAAGCCGATGCCGCTGCCCGCTCCGGGACCCTCGCGACCACACCGCTTTACCCCGCCTGCTCCCCGCGCCCGCGCTGCCTGCCCTGGGCCCGCTGTCGCAGGTGCGCCAGAACTACCACCCCAGCTGCGAGGTCGCCGTCAACATCAACGTCAATCTGGAGCTCTACGCCTCCTATGTGTACCTATCCATGGCCTTCTACTTCGACCGGGACGACGTGGCCCTGGAGAGCTTCAGCTGCTATTTCCTGCGCCAGTGGCACGAGAAGAGGGAGCACGCCCAGGAGCTGATGAGGCTGCAGAACCTGCGCGGTGGCCGCATCTGCCTTAGTGACATCAGGAAGCCAGAGCGCCAAGGTTGGGAGGGCGGGCTCAAGGCCATGGAGTGTGCCTTCGACCTGGAGAAGAAAGTCAACAAGAGTCTCCTGGAGCTGCACCAGCTGGCCAAGCAGAACGGCGACCCCCAGCTCCGCGACTTCCTGGAGAACCACTTCCTGAACCAGCAGGCCAAGACCATCAAAGAGCTGGGTGGCTACCTGAGCAACCTGCGCAAGATGGGGGCCCCTCCGGCAGCAGACCTGGCAGAGTACCTCTTTGACAAGCTCACCCTGGGCCGCAGCGAGAAAGACACTTGAGCCCAGAGGGGCCCCGCAGCCACGGGGTGCCTTCCCCGGGTACGGCCACCAGGCGGGGCGTCCATGTTGCCCTTTCAGAACGTTCTCTTCAGTTTTCTCCTCTCAGTTTTACCGTTGTTGGCAATAAAGTTATGTATTCTCAAAGCAATAAAGGTGTCCAGCTGACGCGTGTCTGCAACACTCGCACCTTTTAGGAATCAGGGCACATCTCCATGCAGGTTTAAAGTAGGTATCCAGCAGTCTCTCCACTCAGCTCTGCCCCATCTGCATGCAGCTCAGGATCTGCGGGGGTGGAGGGAAAAGGTATTCTATGGGTCCCTGGAAAACACATTAGTCTTCCCCTTATAAACTCTGAGGGCATGTGGGATAGGGTGAGGTGAGTTGGGGTGGGATGGGGTGAGATGGGTGGGGTGGGTGGGGTCGGGTGGGGTGTGCAGTATTGGGCCATGGTGTCTGTGGGTGCGTATGCATGGTAAGGTGTAAAGCATGGTGTGGAATTCATCCTAGTGGTTGCCTCTGGAGAAGAAGGGTAGGAAATGTGATTGGGCAGGGATTAAAATAATATAGTCTTTAACTTGACATGAAAAATTTTCTTTTTAAAGTATGCGTCGCTGGGTGGGTGGCTCAGGCATGTAATTCCAGCACTTGGGAGGCTGAGGGGGGGCGAATCACCTGAGGTCAGGAGTTTGAGACCAGCCTGACCAACATGGAGAAACCCCGTCTCTACCAAAAATACAAAATTAGCCGGGCATGGTGGTGCATGCCTGTAATCCCAGCTACTGGGGAGACTGAGGCAGGAGAATTGTGTGAACCTGGGACATGGAGGTTGTGGTGAGCCGAGATCCCGCCATTGCACTCTAGCCTGGGCAACAAGAGCAAAACTCCATCTCAAAAAACAAACAAACAAACAAAAAACAAAATATGCAAGTGTTAAGGATTCTTGCTTCTGGGCTTCAAGATGGGGGCTCGGGTGGACAGTATCGCAGAGTACCTCTTTGGCAAGCTCACCCTGAGTGATACAGATAATGGGACTGAGCCTTAGGCTGCCTTCCCCACAGATAGGGAGTGATTTCCTGTATATTGCCCTTACGAATTCTCCATTCATGGTTTTTCCTTCAATTGTACCATTTCTTCCATTAAAGCTAGTTGATAAATAAACAACTCAAAAGGACTGAAAAACATAAGGTCAAAGCTGAAGGTCAAATTTGTGATATTGAATATAAAGTAGAATAAATGCCCCCAAAATGTCAAGGCAGTGACTGTCTGCTTTGAAGAATGTAGAGGGGTGGCAGAGAGTTGAAGGTGCAGACCGGGTAGAGCCAGTGTAGCTGATCCAGGTAGGAGACTAGTGCAGCTTGAGCTGTGATGGTGGCTGAGGAAATGAAGAGAGGTCGACAAGTTCCATATGGGTTTTTGACAGGGAGAGACAAACTTTACTCATGGACAGGAGGTGAGGAATGGGAGAGGGGGAACATAATGTAGGTTCTGAAGTTTGGACCTGAACACTTGGATTGATGATGGTGTTATTATCTCCCTGGGGATGGTTGCAGGGGTCCCTGGGGTGGAGGAGCGGGGAATGCATGCCATGTAAAATCAGATTTTTATTAGCCATCCTAGGGGAAATGTGAATCATGGAGCTGCAAAAATGTCATGATTGGAAGTAGGCATATGGGGGACTTTTTATAGACGGTAATGAAGTCATGTGATTGGATGAGCTCACCAGAAAGAGAGCATAAGGGAGAGTATGACGAATCCAGTCCAAAGTGCAGAGCAACTAACATTTAGAGGATGGTTGAGGTGTTTGAACACCCAGAGAGTTGCTGGTCCCACCTTGACCGTTGTCTGCCTCATGTTTATTATCTTATTCCCAATGTCTGCCCCAAGCTTACCTCAAAATCCTCCTGTTCCTGAGAAGCTCAGTGTGGCCTCTGAATTCTCCTTTCAAGATGGAGAGAAAAGTTCGCCTTTTACATTTTCTTCATGTCTCTGGATAGAAAGATATTATTTCCTAGTATAAAGAAGATTCTATATGGAAATGATACACCTGTTTCTCTATGTTTTTTTTTTCTTGTTCCCCTTTAAAAACTCTTCTCTCTCAGTCCACTCTCTATTTGACCAAAGGATACCTCCACCCATGTAAACCCTAATGTTGCCCATCTCTGTTGAAAAATACTTAAAACATCTATTTTCTGTGCCACAAAGAAAGTTACAAAGAAACAAGAAACAAAAAAGTCTTCTTTCTTCTGTGGGTTACAAAGGTAAAAGGCAAAAATTTACAGACTCTATGCTTTAGTCAAAGACACACGTGTAGCTTGCATCATTTTAAAGCTAGCAGATTGTTTTGAGCATTGTATTAGTCTGTTTTTCACGCTGCTGATAAAGACATACCAAAGATTGGGCAGTTTACAAAAGAAAGAGGTTTATTGAACTTACAGTTCCACGTGGCTGGGGAAGCCTCACAATCATGGTGGAAGGTGAAAGTCATGTTTCACATGGCGGCAGACAAGAGAAGAGAATGGGAGCCAATGGGTTTCCCCTTATCAAACCATCAGATCTCATGAGACTTATTCACTACCAACAGGACAGTATGGGAGAAAGTGCCCCCATGATTCAATTATCTCCCAATGGGTCCCTCCCACAAAACATGGGAATTATGAGAGTACAATTCAAGATGAGATTTGGGTGGGGATGCAGTCAAACCATATAAGCATTTATTAAGATATGAACAAATTTAGCTGTGCAATAATTGTCTTCCACATTTCCATATGAGCGTACTTTAACACTTTTCTTGAAAATTAGGATTCTGGCCCTTTGAGTTCAGTTTACAGAAAATGCTATTGCCTTTTTATGCATCTTTGTCAAACTTGGTCTTCTCGTTGCATCTCTTTCGCTGCCTACTGTAAGGACTTCTGAATTCTCTGACTTTGTCCCAGCTATAACCTATTGAAACAGTCCCTTGACTGTTCTCCTGTGGATATGAGAAAGAACAGAGCAAGCATTAATTTTTGAGTGTTTCAAACTTTTAGTTGACTGAGGGGACATCTTAATTTTCTGTTCTGGAGAGAAAATTTGGTGTAGTGTTTTCTTAACCTCAGATTGCCTGAGTTCAAATCCCATCTTAGCCACTCATTTTGGGTAAACTTGGGTAAGTTGTTTAACTTTTCTGTGCCTCAGTTTCTCCACATAGGGACAATAAAACCATCAACCCCATTGGGTTGTTGAGATTAAATGAGTTAATACATGTAAATCACTTAGAGCAATGCCTGGCACAGTGTATGTTCACTATGTGGTACCCATGATTTATCACCATTATCATCTTCTACTCTTTTAATTTTTATTTACGTTCAAGAGAACAAGTGCAGGTTTTTATACAGGTAAACTGCTGTCATGGAGGATTGTTGTATAGATTATTTCATCACCCAGGTGCTAAGCCGTGTACCCAATTAGTACTCTTCCCACCCTCCACCCTCAGGTAGGTCCCAGTGTCTGTTATTCCCTTCTTTGAGTCCACGTGTTCTCATCATTTAGCGCCCCCTTGTAAGTGAGAACATGTGGTATTTGATTTTCTGTCCCTACATTAGTTTGATAAAGATAATGGGCTGGAAGCCATCATCCTTTACCCTTATGTTTCTTCGTGGTCTTTTTTTTTTTTTTGAGACGGAGTCTCGCTCTGTCGCCCAGGCTGGAGTGCAGTGGCCGGATCTCAGCTCACTGCAAGCTCCGCCTCCCGGGTTTACGCCATTCTCCTGCCTCAGCCTCCCAAGTAGCTGGGACTTCAGGCGCCCGCCATCTCGCCCGGCTAGTTTTTTGTATTTTTTAGTAGAGATGGGGTTTCACCGTGTTCGCCAGGATGGTCTCGATCTCCTGACCTCGTGATCCGCCCGTCTCCCCCTCCCAAAGTGCTGGGATTACAGGCTTGAGCCACCGCGCCCGGCCCTTCGTGGTCTTTATGATTTGGGAAAATACTTCACTTCTACACTTTGCGACTGGGGGTCTCTCTTGCATGTCTAGTAACCAAGTCGCCCTGTGTACTGAGAAGGAAAAACCCTTAGAAGCTGGTTTGGTTGTCAGGTGTCTCCAGGACTCAGGAGGGTACATGGTTGTTTTCGCTCCCTGCCCCCACCCCACACATACCTCAGGCCCAAGACAGGAGGAAGGTTGTGCTGTGATAAATTTCTGAGCTATTCCCCGCCCCCACCCATTCTATTTCAACCAGCTTTGCCTTGAATTCACTCCTAGAACGCTGTGCTTGTTCTTCCCAAACCCAGGTTGCCTGAGTCTCATGTTTCCATCCTGAACCTTCTCCCACTCTTCAGAGGTGGACAACAGCAACAGGATGAAGTGCTCACCCTGATCCCCACCTTCGTCTGGATGTTTGGAGCTGGAAAGGAGAGGAATGGCTGAGAGGGAGAATGAGAAAAAGGGAACACATTAGGGCCACTGATAACATAACTAAAATAGACATATCATCGTGAGCTTTGGCATAGAGGCTCTCAAGCTTTGCTGCACATTCAAATCACCAGCAGAGGTTTTGAAAATCTCAATGTCCAGGCGGCATCCCAGACCAAATACATAAGCCTCTGGGGCAGGGCATGGGCATGCCAGGCATTGAAAACCAGCACTAGCATCTGGCTGCTCAAAGTGTGGTCTGTGACCAGCAGTATCAATCTAAACTGAGAACTTGCTAGCAATGAAAAATTTCAAGCCACACCCCAGGGCTATGGAATGAGCATCTACATTTTAAGAAGACTCTGGGTGATCAGTTTACACACTGGAATTTGAGAAGCACTCTTTAGCACCCTGGTTGGCAAATATGGCTGCACCTTGAAATCACTTAGATAACCTGAAAATAATACTAATGCCTGGACTTAATCAATGTGCTCAATCTATACCCTCTTGTAAGTACTAGACCAAATACAATAAAAACTTACTGTAACTTCAACAGTTATTGACTCAACAATCAGTGATCTCCGTCTCACACACACTAGATTTTATCTATTCTGTTGTTTATCACAAACTGGTTTGTTGCATAGCATGGGCTCGCAAACTACAGTCAGCAATCCTAATCTGGCCCCCACTTTTTGTGTGAATACAGTTTTATAAGAACACAGCCACCCCATTCAATTACCTACTGTTTGTGGCTACTTTTAAACTCCAGCAGGAGAGTTTGTAGTTGAGACAGAGGTCGTTTGCAGTAGCTGCAAAGCCTAAAACATTTACTATCTCATTCTTTATAGAAAGTCTTTGCCAATCCATGTTTGTGGTAACTTGCCGCAACCATGAATTCACCTAAAGCTACCAAATATTATAAACTTTTCACCTTTCTTTATGCATCTATTTGTCTTTTTACTTTTCCTTTTATTTTTTTCTCAGTCTCCATTAATATTCTAGAATGATTTGGATATTTGTAATATTTTAGACACATCGCAAACACTCACACTTACTAGAATTTCAATTGTTACCTTTCAGACTAGTATCTTTGTATATTTCAGCAATTCAACCTCTTGCCTTTGTGCCTTCAGTTTAGCCTGTCTCTCGCTGTGCCTTTTTTTAATTGAGGGCCATCAGTCATCCTGCTTCTGGAAGCATCAGAGTGGAACAATGCCTGACTAGCCTTTTTGACGGATTCTTCATAATCACATATTCATCACAGAGGCTGTTTAAAGTGTGCTCGTTTTTAAGTTATCACAGTCTATTTCCATCATTTTTCTGTCTGTGAGGCATTTAAATTTTATTAATATGCAAAGCTACTTCCTGGCATGAGGAGAAATAGACTTCTTCCATTTTATATCTATTTCAACTTTTGTGTTTTATAATGTTGGTTTTGGTTTATAATTTATTGTAATGGTATATTAACTGTACCACATGCACCAAGGATATTTATTTATTTTTTTCCCTTGGGATACTTCTCTGTGCATGATTTTTTTCCCCCAAATGTTTAATTATTCTATGAAGCATATTGAAAATCATAAGTTCCAATTTGAAATATGTATTCAGAACTATAAATCAAGAAATAGACTGAAGGTAAAAATTTTTAGGACGGGAGCATTCATGCAGTTATTTCTTTTCAGCCAAATAGCCATTTTTTCAATAATTTATACTGAATTCTGTCATGTGTTCCACAAGTTATGCTTGGCACTAAGAAAACAAGGTGACTAAGACACAGATTCTGGTCATAGTCGGACAGACATACAAGTAGATGCCTCCAATATACTTCAGTACGATCTACAAAAGAAATAAACACAAAGTACTGTGTGACTCCAGGAGAGAAACGGGATCTAATTCTCACCTGAGGAGTCAGGAAACACCTACTGTGGAGGTGACATTGACTCTTGAAGGATGAGTTGGAGTTCCACAGCTGGAGAAGAGAGAAGAGAGTACTTTAGTTACGCTTCTTTACTGCATAGGAGCCAATAGAGAGGGAACAGTTACAAACACAGGGTTGTAAGGGAATCTAGTTGATGAGGTGATGTATTTACTAGACACAGAAGGGGGGATACATTGTTTTATATTTTAAGGAACTCCATAAAACTCTCCTCTGAAAGGTCATCACTGACTTACTAGTTAACATCATCACTGGTCTCTTTTCAGCCCTTGCCCTGCTTGATCACTCTGGAGCCATTTAATTGTGTTGGCTAGTCCTTCTTTCCTTGGTTTTCCTGTCCTCTCTTGGTTTGCCGAATATTTATCTACAGAGAACTACATAGATTTAATAACCCTCTTGGATTCTGCTTTTGTCCTCTTCAACTCTTGCTCTGTGTTCATTTCCCCTTGAGCCTAGCCTAGCCACCCCCAGTGGTCACTTCTCTCTCCTCTCTCTCTCTCTGTGTTTTTTTTTTGTGTGTGTGTGTGTGTGTTCCAGATGGTTCATCTTGACCATGACACTTGAAAGGCCACCTATGAAGCATCTCCCTCTTGGTGTACCCAGAACACTCATACTCAACAAATCCCATGATTAATTCATTTTCTTTTTCTCAAATGCCCACTAGATTTGCCACACTTTCCCCTACACTCACAAGTAACACATTTTATAGTCACCCTAGATTTATGGTTCTTACTCAGCCTGAATATATGTAATATCTCTCCTCTCCATATGCTCTTCTCCCCCTCAATGGGCCTTATGTTTTTCAGGCTACGATGATCTATGATCTAACAATTTTCCTAATCTCTGTACTGGTCAAAACTCCCTAACCATGAAATTTGACCCTGGCTAGTCAAAGCAGAAAAGGAATTTTTAAAGAAGGATATACAATAACAAACTTGGAAGGCCGTAGGACCAGGCTCAGAAAATGGGAAGCATCATGCAAAATTAAGCCTTGTCTGCCATCTGTCTTGTCCTATTGTCTCAAACAGGAATGGTGTTCCGATGTTGAGCTGCCCAAAGTAATAAACATATAATCTAATTTTTCTAACCCTCTCTTAATAGATGATATTGGTGCTCTGCCCAGATGCACTTGACCAGCAGAATACCCAAATGCTCAGCTGCTTGTGAGTACTTCAGCTGATGGCTTATGCCTGTGACCTTCTCAGAAGGAATACCCTTGGCTAACTGGCACAGCCAATGGCCCTGTGACACAGAGGTACAAAAGCCTGGACCTGTCCCTTTCTCTCTGCTGTGAGATTTGTGCTCCAGAATCTGTCTTATGGGAAGCCAAGGGTAGACATTGATCAAGATCACTTATTTGCTTGGCTCCTTCCCCTGCCCTATCTTGCAGTACGTGTTTCCTCCAGAGTGCATGCCTTTAATAAATCCCTGCCTCAAGCTCTGCTTCCAAAGAACCCAACCTAAGACCCCACCCTCAAACAGAGTTGATCACCTTTTCCTTTTTCTTATCACCATTTATACTACATTTCTTGTTAATGGCACTTGCCGCTCTGTATGACAATTGTTTCTTCATATGCCTGGGTCTTTTAATAGGCTATGGAACACTGGAGTGCAGGAAATGTGTGAATTTTTTTCTCTCATTAAGCCCTGGTATATATATACACAGGAAATTAAAAATGATAAGTTGAACTTAATTGAAAATAAAAGTCAGATCACAGTGGATTAAAGAATGAGTAGAAGTGAGGTAGTGGAGCTAGTAATTATAGTGAAAGGTTATTCTTTCCAATGTCCATATGTTCCTTGGAATATTATTATTGGCCTACTTATTTTATCCACCAACTAGATTGTGGATAATTGAACAAAAATACATTTTTAGTAATTAGTCTCTACTCAGAAGGATTTTTTACAAGACATAAAGTTCATGCAATCTGGTTAATTTCCCAAACGAGTCAGATATATTCTTTCTTTCTTTGTTAGCTTTGTTATTACTTACTCAGGAAGGGGTCACTTTTGAAATTTGTGACTTAGAAATATCTTGCAGTTCAATGTCAAAAATAACACTGCATGGCCAAGGCTAGGGATTTCATATATTTCTTTAGCATTTTTGAAGCCTACATTCCTTATCACTGAGCCTGTAAGGACCAAGAGGGTACAGCATGAGGGGATGATTAGCAAGAACTAGGTCAATAAACAAAAGAAGTTTTCTGGAGAGAAGTTTGTTTAAAGTGTGTTGATGAACCTCAATGTAAAAGACACTTTCTTAATATGTCTGTCTAGCCAATGCCCTCCTTCTTGTCTCTACCTTAGAATTCCCAAGACATTATTCTGACCATGCCATAATCGAACACTGGAAGGAATTGAGTAGGTGGTGACTAGTCTGTATTTTAAGTTGAGAGTCTCACTGGGCTGCCACTTGGTGAGATGACATTGGTCCAAGTTCTGACCTCCATGTTTATAAATCCACAGGTTTGACTTTCCCAGTGAACCCAAAGGTAAACAACTTCTCCGTGAGTGATCAGCAGCCTTTTTCTATGAAGTGTAAATATTTTACAATCTACAGGTCATATTGTCTTTGTCACAACTATTTAACTCTGCTGTTGTGGTGTGAAAGTAGCCACAGACTATACGTAGATGTGGCTGTGTTCCAATAAAACTTTATTTACAAAGTTTAAAGGCCAGCCAGATTTAGCCTACAGGCTATAGTTTGCCATTCCCTGTTCTAGAATATTGACTCACACCAACAACATTTCCAAGTTATTAATCAGCCACAAATAGGACTCATACAAGCAGGAGAGATTATTACTGCATGTTTGATCAGAAACTGGCCACTAGAGAAGCTCAACTTCAAATCAGAAGTTTCCTTAGTAAGCAACAGGTGAGGCAAATGAAATGTTTTGGTTTGTGTTCATATAGAAGTGACCCTGATATGATTTGGGTATTTGTGCCCTCCAAATCTCATGTTGAAATGTGATATGCAATGTTAGAGGTGGGTCCTGGTGGAAGTGTTTGGGTCATGGAGGTGGATCCCTCATGAATCCTCATGAATGGCTTGGTGCCCTCCCCATGGTAATGAGTGAGTTCTTGCTCTATTAGTTCATGGGAGAGGTGGTTGTTTAAAGGAGACTCTTACCTTCTCCTCTCTCTCGTTCCTTTTCTCACCATGTTACACGTCTACTCCCCCTTTGCCATCTGCCAAAAAGTAAAAGCTTCCAGAGCCCTCACCCAAAACTGTGAAGATGCTGGTCCCATGTTTGTACAGTCTCCAGAGTGATGAGTCAAATAAACCTCTTTGCTTTATAAATTACCCAGTCTCGGTAGTCCTTTATCGTAACGCAAAATGAAGACTTTGAGACAATGGTTTAAATGTAAGTAATTTATTTGGCAGATAATACCAGCAACTATCAGTAAGGAAATAAAGAAATAAAAACAGGGAACGGAAAGAAGCCAATAACATTTGCATTATTAAGCAAGATCACCAAAGTCAAGGAGAACATAAGCTCCCTGGGAGAACGTGCCTCTGATTTATACCAGTCATGGCACAAGGGAGCTGGGATATTTATCCAGTAACTCGATCCATCATTGGTTGGGGGTTGCTTGTGGGGGGGATCAGAAAGAGATTCAGTGTCCAAAGAAAGGCCTCAGGATGAGGGTTGTAGGTGCTGGCAGCTGCAGGTTGGACAGCATGTATGAACATGGCAAATGCCAAGGGGCTATGGGGGGAGGGCACCAACAGCATCTGTTAGACTTGTTTTCTCCCAAATGATATTAATAAGGTAGCATGGCTTACTGAGTAAATTTTCTATTATAGGATTTTTTTTTCTGAATAAATGGAACTGCTCCTGTAAATCAACTAACCTTCCTCTCCATGATATTGGATAAGCATTAACATATTTTTAACAGTTAATCCATTTTGCGAAATAGTTCCTATTAACCCAGTTGATATAATACTGATATGGAACATAATTAGAATCATCATGAATATAGCCTTTTCAAATTGTTTTGTTTATTTTGTCTAATAATATCTTTTTTAATAGTTGGGAATCATGGGGCTTGGGACTGAAAGTGGACCAAACCTCACCCCTCTCTTATTTGGCCTTGGTGATTCAGTGTACTCTCTGTGCTCTTTTGCCATACTTATTGTTAGAGGCAGCCAAAGGCTGGCCTGTGGGAGTAACTATGGAAAACAAGAGTGTGTACACACTCTGAGGGCACACCTGAGTTTTGGAACACAACCCCATAAATGAGGAACTCCACAATGCTGGCATGTCCAAGGCAAAGTTCTTAGTCTGTTCCATTAACTTTGTGCACCACTTCTATTCTCCTTGAAGCCAACCAAGAGCAGTCTAAGCCTAACAGTTGAGCTCATGGGCTTCATCACCATGCAGACCTAAGTTAGATTACTATCTCAACCACTTGGCTTTGCTGCATGGCATATTCATTCGGACATAAATGTCAATACCTTCCTGGGTATCCTATGAAATCCACTTCCATGAAAGCATTTCAGGACAATGTAGACTTTCTTAACATTTCACAGTAGAGGCCAAGAAAGAATTCACATCATTTTCCTCAAAGCAATCAACTTTAAAATTTCTATTGACATTTATATTCTCCCAAGTCCCTTCTTGGTCTTCCTGATACAATGATTTTCTCTCTGTCCTTCATACAATACTCAGTGTTATAGGCTCCATTCTCTTCATCCTTCCCCAAACTTCTTTTCTATTCCATTGTGATATGCAGTTGAGCCCCACCTAGCTCTCCACCTCATCAACATAAAGGTTTCCCCAGTTAATAGGACCCACCTGCCCTAGAAGGGAAGTGGGATTATATGTCATTTGTGGCAAGGGGTAAGGGATGAGAATTATTTCATATGCCTCATGTATCCATAAAGGACTTCTACTTAATATGTATTTTGGTGTGTATGTATGTTTCCACTTCATTCCCCGAGAACGAAACACATGTTGTTAACACTGCCAGCCTCTCTCTGCTCCCTTGTCTACTCCTTTCCAGCAGTGAAGAAGTATGACTTTTCTGATCAGAAAAAGTAAGAAAAGGAACGAAGTAGACGTGTATGGCAGCCACTTATGTGTGCCACTCGGAGAACCTCTCCGGAAAGAACTTACCACTCAGTTGCAAGGAGTGCAGCTAGTTGACAGCCTCCAACTTTTGAAGGCCACATTCTTCTCGGAAAGCCTAGCCAATGAGGAAACACAGAAGGAATGCTAAGACCTGCCCGCTTCTGCCAATATGAGACTCAATTAACAGGAATTGTTTGCTTTGGAGCTGTCCTATGTGTTGACTGAGACTTTGTCAAATCTGCATTGAGATCCCAGGCTTGCCCTGCCCAATCTTACTTTCTCCCCCTCGCTCCATCTTGCTTTCTCGCCTCTTTCCTTTCATAGGTCTCATAGCCACAGCATGGTCTGAGACTTTCCCTGCCCAGTTTTGCTTCCTCCCCCTCTCATCTTTCACAAGATATACCTCCAAATATACAGTTTGCACTACTAACTCTGTCGCACAGTCTGCTTCCAAAAAGACCCAAATAATACAGTGTGGCTCTACAGCTCTCCTTCTCTTTGTCTGTCTCTCTGTCTCTCTCCCATAATTTGTACAGAAGATTCAAACACTCTTACAATCTCCATGTGCTGAATTTCTTAGGGAATGATTTTCTGCTACGAGTGGGAGGCTGGATTCTTGGGTAGATTGTTGGGGGCACAGTTTTGGGGGTCTATTATGACTGTAAGTCTAGTCTCATTCTGCAATTCAATCTTAGTTCAACAAAGGTGATATTTTCATCTCTGTTTTATTCCTGTGTTTTATGTCTCAATTAGTTTGTGACTCTGGAGGGAAATAAAAAGGGCTGCTTTATTTATCCTTTCAACTCCAGCATGAATAGGGGTTGAATATTTTCAAATTCTTATGTGTAATTTAGAAGACTTGAATGATTTTCCAAAGGCCACATAGGGTATTTGTTCTGCTCTATTCTTATGAACTCATTTAAAAAGTTCATCCAAAGCATGACCTTAAAAAGTAAATTGAGCAGAGTGACAGACAGAATTCGATTAATAAAGACACTATTGCAATAATTACTTCTGCCGATGGACTTATTGCTTCCTTGAAGATGTAAGGATAGAATGTATGGACCGTGAGCATGAGGCTTTCCTAGAATTTTAGTGTGTGTATGTATGCTCAGTGTGTGTGTGTTGGGGGGAGGTTGTTTGGTCCTATACAGGTTGTTCGGAAAGAGGCACTAGCAGACCGGTTTTAGGGTACCAGTCCTTTCACAATTCTTGTCTTTAGGAACTGCTATGCATACAGTTTTTGCTGAAGTGTGGGCCTAGGGCACTCCAACCTTCCCTACCAGCTGCCTGGCCCAGCTTGCCTCAGGTGCCTTCTCTGTAGTGTCACTCATTGTTGCTACCTCATCTGTAACCTCTCAGCTTATCCAGGAGATCATGTGCAACTTCCGTGGACAGTTACTTGTTCCTACACTATCCAAGGCTTCTTACCTTAAGTACCTGTCTTTCTGTGACTTAGGACATTCTCTGGCTATGAGAGCATGCTACACTCACTTGGGGGGAAAGCCAGGCAAGGGCCAGGAACTTTAATGTCCTAGAAGTGACTTTCAACCAATGAAGAACAGAATTTGGTGGGTACCTCTCCAATTTCCTTCCTCCTCTTGGAGGGATAATTCTACGGCACGATCTCTCATGATTAGCAGCATGAGAGATAGCAAAGTCTCTCAGCAGGTCCCTAGTGCATTGAGCTCCCTAGTAATAACTCACTCATGAATGTGCCTTTTATTGAATGTCTTCCCCTTTCTCTTTTTTCCCCTCTATGCTTCCTGGTATTACTCCTTGCTATGCACTGAATGTTTGTATCCCCTCAAAATTTATATGTTGAAATGCTAATCTGCAGTATGATGGTATTTGGAGATGAGGCCTTTGGAAGGTAATCAGGTCACTAGGGCGGAGCCCTCATTATGTGATTAGTGCACTGAGAAGACACGAGAGAGGTTGTTTTCCTCTTTCTGCGCTCTCCACCATATGAGGATACTGCAAAAAGACTACCATTATCAGACCAAAAAGAGAGCTCTTACCAGCACCCAACCATGCTGGCATCCTGATTTCAGACTGCTGGCTTTCAAAACAGTGAAAAAAATATTATTTTTGCTTCAGCTACCCAGTCTATGGTAATCTGTTATAGCAGCCCAAACTAAGACATCCCCCAAATAAACTGCTTGTATCCAAACCCTTCTCCTAGGATCATCTTTTGGGAGAACTTAAGCTAAGATACTACCCCTGGCGTTACCAGGTTTTCTTGGGAAATTAAAAGCGAGAGTGAGGGTGAGAAAACAGAAAGGAGCAGACACGTGGAATTTAGCAGAGTCGCAGAAACTATGGAGATTTGGGGTAAAGAACAAAGAACTCCTATGGTGACTTTCTCCAAAAAGGCTTGGAGAAAACAACCCCTCTCTATTACCAACTCCCAAGGCACAGTGTCATATCCATGAGCAACCCCGCTTCTAGTTTATGTGTGATTCAGTTTCTTCCAAGCTAAACCTGCTTGACTTGACCAGAAGGCCAAAGAAATTCAACCTTGCTCCAAACATGTCTCTTCAGATCAGGTTATTCTCATTTGTAATGAAGAAACTGAGGCAGCTAGCAGATTGATCATTCATAACACTCTTATTTTTAACTATAACATTCTAAAATGTGGGAGAAGCTCTAGTCCCAATAGCAATCCATGATTAAATAACGATGAAGTATGGAAGTTGGCCTGTAAACATTTCTACAGAGAGCTACTTCATTCATTTTGTTTTATTTGATTCATGTTAGTTTCTAATCAGCCCCCAAAGAGGGTGGAGTATCCTATTTGAAGGCCCATAGTTTTATATGACTTCACTTTCTCAGACAACCCAGTGATTTGTGATCAAGAATGAATATTTGTGCCAAGTAAAAAATGTTTAACATTATCCCAGCTTAGTAAGAGGAAAGGCAGGGGATAGGGGTGGGTAGCAGGTCAAACCTTCATTAGAGTGAGATGGCTCCCCTGAGGAAAACAGCCGCAACCATGTTTTTCGAGTTCTATTCTCGATGTCTTTTTTTCTTTTTTGAGAAAGGGCCTGGCTGTGTGACTTAGGCTGCAGTGTAGTGGGGCGATCTCGACTCATGACAACCTTCGCCCCGCTGGGCTCAAGTGATCCTCCCACCTCAGCCTCCCGAGTAGCTGGGACCACAGGCACGCACCACCATGTCTGGCTAATTTTTTGTAATTTTAGTAGAGATAGGGTCTCGCCATGTTGCCCGGGCTGGCCTCGAACTCCTGAGCTCAAGCCATCCACCTGCCTCAGCCTCCCAAAGTGTTGGGATTATAAGCATGAGCCACCGTGCCCGGCTCAAGCTCTATTCTATTCAGCCAGTTACCTTAGCACAGGACAGGGCAAGGAAATGGAGCAAGGGAAGGGGTCCCTGTTACTATGTTTAGTGCCTTGGGAAATATATTCCTTGGGGCTATTATTATTGCCTATTACATAAGTAAGCTCAACTAAGGCCAGGCTTATCAATCAAACATCTCTGCAACCAATCAATAAAGGACTCAGAATATGCAGACCATAGTGTCATCCAACTCATGTGTTTTTAGATTTTGAGATAATATTTTTTGAATTCCTGTGGAGGAAGGAATACCTACATAGCATTGGCTCCTAAGAAAGTGACTCAGCAGGCCCCATCAAAGATTGCCATTGAATCAGGCTGTAGGGTTTGGCAGGAGAAGGAGGGCTGGAGAACAGTACAAGCTGAGGGCTGAATCACACTGGCTGGAACTGCAAAGAACCCTGTCTAACCCTAGTTAATTTCAGCGTTCCCTCTAGTTTAGCTCACAAATGGATTTTAGGTACTTCCTGCCATGTAGACTTTCTTGCTTCTCATGCTGTGCTGAAAATAACCTGCTAAGAAACCTGGAGGACCCCCCACCCCGGCCTTAACCAAATGCCAAAGCTGTTATTATCAATAGTGGACAAACCAACATCATGTGCCTCTTGTTGTGATGCTTTAACAGGGACACAGAGCCATTTAAGTCATATTTCTGCCAGAAGAGTACCTAAACCAACTGTAATCAGGAGAAAACATCAGACACACCCAAACTGAGAGATATTTTACAAAACAGCAGGCCTGTGTTCTTCAGGAATGTCCATGTTGTAAAACTCAGAGAAAGACTGAGAACGAGTCCATATTAAAGGAGCCTAGAGAGACGTGACAACTAAGTGCAACACATGAACATGGATTAGATTTAGGAGGAAAAGGAGTAGAATGACCAGAAAAACATTGTTGCAACAGCTGTGAAAACTGAATATGGACTGTGTATTATATAATAAAGAGCATGGTATCAATGTTAAGTTTCTGGAATTGGATATGTGTACTATGGTTTTGTAAGAGAATTTTCATTCTTTTGTTTACTTTTCTTTTAATATTTTTTAGAGACAGGGTCTTGCTCTGTCACCCAGGCTGCCTTACATTGGCTTGGTCACAGGTCACTGTAACCTTCAACTCCTAAGCTCAAGAGATCCTGTTGCCTTGGCCTCCCAAAGCACTGGGATTACAAGTGTGAGCCATGGTGCCTGGCCCAGAATTCTCTTGTTCTTGGGAAATATATGAAGTTAGCTGCATCTGTCTGTCTCTTCATTCAGGTATTTCAGTGTGTGTGTGTCTGTGACACACATTCGTAAAATGTTAAAAATTGATCTATCTAAATGTAGAAAGTTATGTGTTTTATACTTTATAATAACACTTTGACAGAGAAACAAGGACATCATAAAACTGTACCCAGCTGGTGTAAGTGGTGAAGCTATCTATCCAAATACATGGAATATTGTCTAAAGTTTATAAGAACCAAATTTATAAATAATATATGTTAAGATTATGGCTCAACTTAATGGAAGACTTGTGTTTATACTTATATACACTTAAATGTTATCATAAATAATAAAAACATATCCAATCTACAAATGAAGTACAAGAAATTTAGGTATTTATCTTAACAGTTTTCAAAATAATTAATAAACTAAAGGTCTTAAACTACAGAAAGAAATTCATGTGTATTGTATATGCAACTATTTTGTAAGTTTTATATTATTTCAAATAAAAATAAAAAAACACCAAGTTATTAATTATTATTATTTTATGAAAAGTAAATCACATAGAGAAAACTTTTCTGCAAGATCCTGCTCCCATAGTAAAGTAGAAAGAGAATGGGCCTGGGGCACCTGAGCACTGGTTACTCCTAGCTCCACCATTAAGTAACTGAGCATTATGGGAGAAAGTCACTAAATTACCCGAGACCCAACTTTCTGTAAAATCGAGTCCTCACATTGCAGGACTTCTCTTCCCAAATCTTCACTCTAAGAACACCAAATCATAAACTCCTTTTCAAGTGTATTTATTCTTTATCGATTAAATTAAATATAGCACCCTTCTTCCTGAGAGCAAAGCCACAAACCACCAACAATGACCAATTTCAAAATAAATGTCTGCAAATGCAATTAAGTGCATTTTAGAACAGACTTGTACTAACAGGAAGTATAATTAACTCAGAGGCATTCTTATAGAGTAATCCCAGGTTTGTAATATAGGTTCATTTCATCCATAAAGTCAAGAGAATACAATTGAGTCGTACAGAACATCAGCATATCTGACACATTTTAATAAGGGAGATGCAGATTATATCCCAAATAAATAAAGAAATGGCAAAAAATAGTAATGAATAGTTTCGTTAACAAATTATGACATAATCTGCTGGCAATATTAGTCTGACTCCTACTGATGCAATAAGGCTGACAGCTAGCTGCAAAAGTAATGAATTTGAGCAGAAATTGACTGTGAACTGTGCTTGGCTTAAACTTGGACTAACCATCCTGCTGACCTAAGAGAAATCCATGCAGTAAATTGCTTCAAGAGACACAGGATACAGAAAATTCTGCTTCAAAATGGTAAAGTATCATTTTCATTTTGAGACCTACTTTCAGGCACTAAATTAAATTTTAGATGACCTCAGCTTTTGTCCTGTCTCTAAAACATCCAACTCAGATATTTGCCGTGCTTCCAGTTTCCAAAACCTAGTATTGGTAGTTTTTCTCAGATGAATTCCAAGGCTCGTTCAGCTTGGTTAGGGAATTATTGTTATTATCATGAAAAATACTAGGTCACATGAGTTCAATTTTTTTCTTTTTTCTTTTGCAAAAAAGAGTAATATGTGAATGTTTTAGCCAGGTTATTTCATATTCAGCAACTGACTCTGTCTTTTATTACTTGGCCACGACATTGGTAGAGGTCAACTGCAAAGCAATGAGCAGGCAGGCTACAGTAACTTATGTCAGGCATGTGACAGCTGCATAGTGTTACAGCATTGGCTTTTTCTTCAACACGGATATACTTAGCTACTGCCCCACCTCCAACTCTGTCATCTTGGAAAAGTGAGTTTATTTATTTATTCCTAATATGTCCTCTCTCTCTCTCTCTCTCTCTCTCTCTCTCTCTCTCTCTCTCTCCTTTCTTTCTTTTTTTTTTTTGAGACTGAGTCTTGCCCTGACACCCAGGCTGGAGTGCAGTGGCACCATCTCAGCTCACTGCAACCTCCACCTCCCAGTTAAATTATATAATTTAACATCAGTCTTATTAGTAATGGCATAAGGCTGGGCGCGGTGCCTCACACCTGTATTCCCAGCCCTTTAGGAGGCCGAGGCAGGCGGATCACCTGAGGTCGGGAGTTCGAGATCAACCTGACCAACATGGAGAAACCCCGTCTCTACTAAAAATACAAAATTAGTTGGGCATGGTGGCGCATGTCTGTAATCCCAGCTACTCGGGTTCAAGCAGTTCTCTCTCCTCAGCCTCCTGAGTAGCTGGGATTACAGACGTGCACCACCAAGCCCAGCTAATTTTTTTGTATTTTTAGTAGAGACGTGGTTTCACCATTTTGGCCAGGCTGGTCTTGAATTCTTGACCTCAAGTGATCTGCCCACCTTGGCCACTCAAAATGCTGGGATTACAGGTTTGAGCCACCGTGCCCGGCCTATCCCTAATATGTTCTATCTGTAAAATGGGAATACGATTTTATTTCTTGAAAATCAGTGACTGAACAAAGAAGACAAAAGAACAAAGAGAAGATAGAACAAAGAGTTTTTACTCCAAAAGGAATTGTGCATCTGGAAATGTATTACCTTCTTTTTGCTTTTCCCCAAAGCTCCTCTGAAATGAGAGGAAAGTGGAGGTTTTAAAGACAGAAACCTAAAAGGGTAAGTACAATAGGAGATAAGATATCAGCAACACAATTTGGAAACTGGAAAGCAGTAAATGACCTAGAAAACCTAAGAAATCTAATTTCTAAACTGTCAGGGAGGAAAGCTGAGAACCAATCTGATCCCAGCAGCACCCTGAAACACTTAGGACTGGTGCTAATAGTGAACCCTGAAAACTGGGATGAGGATAGGGCTAAAAGCAGAAGGATTGGGGGAACTTTTGTGTACAAAGCATTTGGAATCCAGTACACCTCCCTCACTATGTGCAGCATTTGACTATTCTGCCCACAGTCAAGCAACAACTGGGGATTAGTCTGTGGAGAGGATAAGGCAAGAAACTTCCGGACCAGAGAACACCAGGCACAGCTGAGGTCAGAAGTACTGTGTGAAAACTAGGGGATTAAGTGAACAGTTATAGACAAAATTTGAGATGCCGCATCTCCTAGATTTCTTGTTCAACTCAGCTCCTGTAGCAATGGCAGTCAGACTTGTGCCCTCCAGGCAGGTTATTGGATAGTCCTTCTCTGTGGATGTTTACATTAAAGGTTCCCCAAGGGAATAGGCCAGTCATGTCACCACATTACCATGTTACCCACACTTGACAAAAGCCAACTACTCCCATAGAGCTTCCAGTCAGCTTTTCAATACATCATATTTAAGGATGAACAGATAAACCAAATAAAGCAATTTTCTGGGAAAATCCTCCAGACTGAAAGATGGAGGCCAAACAAAACAAAACAAACATACAATTAAAAAATGGAGTGTGGGAGGACAAACTGAATTTGTAAGGAGAAGGTAATTTTAAAGAATACAATTTCATTGTGATGCTAGTTTCTCTTGCTGTGCAGAAGCTCTTTAGTTTAACTAGATCCCATTTGTCAATTTTGGCTTTTGTTGCAATTGGTTTTGGTGTTTTCATTATGAAATCTTTGCCCATGCCTATGTCCTGAATGGTATTGCCTACGTTTTCTTCTAGGGTTTTTATGGTTTTGGGTTTTACATTTAAGTCTTTAATCCAACTTGAGTTAATTTTTGTAAAAGGTGTGAGGAAGGGGTCCAGTTTCAGTTTTCTGCATATGGCTGGCCAATTTTCCCAGCAACATTTATTAAGTAGGGAATCATTTCCCCATTACTTCTTTTTGTCAGGTTTGTTGAAGATCAGATGGTTGTAGATGTGTGGTGTTATTTCCGAGTCCTCTGTTCTGTTCCATTGGTCTATATATTGGTTTTGGTACCAGCACCATGCTGTTTTGGTTACTGTAGACTTATAGTATAGTTTGAAGTCAGGTAGCATGGTGCCTCCAGCTTTGTTCTTTTTGCTTAGGATTGTCTTGGCTATATGGGCTCCTTTTTGGTTACATTTGAAATTTAAAGTAGTTTTTTTTTTTTTCTAATTCCATGAAGAAAGATATCCAAAACCACAATGAGATTACCATTCTAACGCCAGTCAGAATGGCTAATTAAAAATTAAAAAAGTCAGGAGAACCATAGATTCTGGGCGAGGCTGTGGAGAAATAGGGAATGTTTTTTTTACACTGTTGGTGGGGTGTGCAAACTTGTTCATCCATTGTGGAAAGAAGACAGAATGTGGGCAAATTCCTCAAGGATCTAGAACGAGAAAATACCATTTGACCCAGCAAACCCATTACTGGGTATATACTAAAGGGTTACAAATCATTCTACTATAAAGACACATTGCACATGTCTGTTTATTGCAGCACTATTTACAACAGATAAAGACATGGAACAAAACCACAAATGCCCCTCAACAATAGGACTGGATAATAAAAGAAAATGTGTTCCCTTATGCACCATGGAGGTGCTATGGAGCCATTAAAAAAAGGACGAGATTAAGCCCTATTGCCAGGGGGACATAGAGATAGAAAGCTGGAAGCCATCATTTCTCAGGCAAAAACTATCACAGGAAACAGAAAACCAAACACCACATGTTCCTCACTCATAATTGGGGAGTTGAACAATGAGAACACATGGACACAGGTGGGGAAGGGGAAACCAACACACACTGGAGCCTGTTGGGAAGGTGGGGGGCAAGGGGATGGGGGAGCTATTAGGACAAATACCTAATGTATGTGGGGCTTTAAACCTAGGGATGACGGGATGGATAGGTGCAGCAAACCACCATGGCATGAGGTATACCTATGTAATACAAAAATGCACCATTCTGCACGTGTATCTCAGTGGACTTAAGTAAAATTAAAAAAAAAAATTCCATTCATATCCTCAGAGAAGAAAAGAATAATTGCATCTACTAAATAAGAAAAGGGTGCTAGGGAAAGGCGAAAATTCACGGAGAACAAAAACAATTCTTTTTTGAAAATTAAAATTATGAAATTATTAAAAGTTTTTAAACTACCATTGTTGAGAAAAATTTCCACAAAAGCTAGTGAGGCAATAAGACAAATAGATAATAGGGTAAAGATAAAACAAATTTAAAGAAAACCAATCCAGATGGTTCAACATGCATAGTTATTAAGGAATTACAGAAAAATATAAACACAAGAAAATTGAGAGGACAGAGATTGTTTAAAGAACTAGTAATAATATGTCCCTTAACTGAAGGATGTTGATCTTTCAGATTTTAAATAGCCTATTCGGATGGCTCAGCAAAATTGACCAAAATAGACTCAGACAAAGGCATATGATCACTTAAATTTTGGAGCCCTTTAGGGACAAAGAGACCAATCCGTTCTTTATCCAGAGAGAGGAAATAAAAACTGTTCATATTCAAAAGGCCAGGGTATTTGAATGGCTTCAGTCATTTTTATGGCAGCCCAGTAGCTAGAAGACAATGGAGCAATGCCCTTCAATAATTCTAAGTGAAAAATGATTTTTGAAGATGAGCAATTCTATTCATTTTTCAACTAATGTGTGAAGATGTCAAATGAAAATATTTTTGTATAAGTGAAAGTCTCAAAAAAATCTTTTCTATGTGTTTGTTCTTAAGGGAATGTTCTCAGAGGATGGAGCGTTCATCAAATTAAGGAAATAATCCAGGAAAAGGGGAGATAAGGAAGCTCAAAAGAAGATAACAGTGGATGCAATGAAAGACGGCCACAGGAAATTCCCAGGCATCAGGGATGGGGGAGGGGGGAGGGAGGAGATCCATCACAATGGCAGGTATACACCAGCAGAAATGGGTTATGTTAGAGGTAAAAAGGGCCCTGAAAAGACTTCAGAGAGCTTATTGAAGGTGTTTGAATATGGACAGGGCGAGAAACATTTGAACTCCAGACGAAATTGGAGTTAGGAAGACGATTTAGACCACTAATGGTGAGGAGTGGAGTTTGAGTTTGTACTAAGAAATGTTGGGAAACTGAACAAGCGAAAAACATGGCAATTAAATAAACTACAGGCTAAAAGACAATGTTGTGCTCAAAATGGAAAAAAATAATCGTACTGTTACTTGGGGGACGCAGTTCATTTGTGAATAGTATTTACATTGTGAAAACACTTAAGATTGAAATAATTCATGATCATCCTGTAACTAATAATGAAGATGGATAGTTGATGGGTTGCATGTTGTTGTGGTTCAGAGGGTTTGGGGAAAGTGAAAGTGATCTAAATCCTCATTCTTCAGTAAGTAGAAGTCAGGGGAAAAATGCGGAAAAATGAAATAAAGAGAAGAAAGTATTAATCAGGTTATTTAAATATACCACACTAATTAGCTAAAAAGAATACGAAATTGTTGCCCTTTGGAGGAAGTGTGGGTTAATGGGGATGGAAGGGAATATTATTTGGCCTCCTCTATACTCTGGCAAAATATAGCTTTGCTGTAAATTAAAAACAATTACAAAAATAAAAAAAGAGGACATCAGTAAGAATAGCAACCATAATTAAAACACATCAAATATTTTTTAAATCATATACCGAAAAAACATATTATTTTGAGAGATTGTAATAAGGGGAAAGAACCCAAGCATTTATTCTACCTTTCCTATATGGCCTGTATGCCAAAGTAACCAAATAGTTGATGAGAAGAGTTCTGTTTTTAGAAGAGTTCCAGCAATAAATGAAGAAGGCAAGATAGAATTAGAATATTTCCAATTCGTGACTCCTATTGATATAATGAATCCAGGCAGTGATCTTCAGGGTCTGCTATTTTCACAAAAAGCAAAAAAGAAAAAGGAAAATAGAATAACCCAGACATTATGAACCTCATGATGGAAGTATATAACCCACCTATAAAGTACCTTGCAGTTAGGTAGGGAAAGGATAAACAATTCAATAAATGATTCAGGCAATTGGTTAGCAACATAGAAAAATACTGAATCCATACTTCACACCACATACCAAAAACAATTTTAGTATATTTTAAGATCCAAATGTGAAAAAGCAAAACTGTAAAAGTTTTAGAAGGAAACTAAAAGAGAATGATTTTCTGGTTCTCTTTATGATTCAAAGTAGGGAAGGAATTCTTAAAAGTATAAACAATAATGGAAAAGATTGATAAATTTAACTACCTTAAAATTCAAAATGTCCATTTATCAAAGAACACCACAAAAATAAGACAAGACAAGATACAGACTGTGAGAGATTTTTATAACATATACAACTGACGGGATTAGTTATCAGACTATATTAAAAGCTACTTTGAATTAACATAAGAAAGATGAACAACCCAATCAGAAATGGGTAAAAGATATCAATTCATAGACTAGGAAAAATAATTGACTAATACACAGAATAGTAATGCAATAAAATAGGAGATGAACGTTAAAGCAACTACAAGATACTATTTTACATCCATCAGATTGACAAAATATAAAATATTTGATAATACCATGGCTTGGTGAGGATGTTAAGTAATTCAACCTCTCTATTATTCTTGTTAGAGACTGTAAATTGCTTCAACATTTTCGGCTTAAAATTGGACAATATCTAGTAAAATGTATGATGGGCCAATCTTACGACCCAGCATTTCCCATCCTATGTATAATCCCTAAAGGAACTCTCAAACATAAAAATGAGTAGATTCTTACAACATTATTTTTGTAGGAAAAAGACGAAAACACCTTTAATATTCATCTGCAAAATGGATAAGTATGTTGTGGTATAGTATGGTTACATGATGAAATAGTATACAGCAATGAAAATGAATGAACTAAAGCTATCTGTATCAATAGAGATAGATCTCAAAAAAGTCGACATTGGCCATGCGTGGTGGCTCACCCTGTAATCACAGCACTTTGAGAGGCTGAGGCGGGTGGATCACGGGGTCAGGAGTTCAAGACCAGCCTGGCCAACATGATGATACCTCCATCTCTACTAAAGATACAAAAAATTAGCCGGCCTTGGTGGTGAGCGCCTGTCATCAAAGCTACTCGGGAGGCTTGAGGCAGGGGAATCGCTTGAACCCGGGAGGCAGAGGTTGCACTGAGCTGAGATTGCACCATTGCACTCCAGCCTGGGCGACAGGGAAAGACTTCGTCTCAAAAAAAAAAAGTCGACATTGATCAAAAAGCAAGTTATAAAGGGTACACACAGTATGATACTGCTTACAAATAGTTTATTAACCTTGCAAAATAAATATGTATGTATGAATTTTACATGTATACATAAAGTATAAACACATAAATGGAAATAATAAACACAAAATTTAGGATTTTAACAACCTCTAGAACAGGAAGATACATAAGATCTAATAAGAATACAGTCTTAAAATTATCCAACTAAAAATAGTAAAGGAATAATTATAATACCATTTTCAAAGTCTCACCATTGATTATGTACATGAAGTATTTGGGGAGTTTTAACGAAGTGATAAAGCTACCAACTGTTAGCCTGGGTAAATTTATAAAAGCCATCTCTAGCACCCGATCAAACTAAATAAGGAGAGTTACTGTTCAATTACTGCTAACGATAAGAAAGACTCCTCCTTCAGAAATCTTCTGCTGTACTTTGTCAACATGTTAAAAATACCCTTGGTAATTTAGCTGTGCATTTATAACTAACTATGATGGTTCTCAGTCTTTGCTGCTTATTAGAATCACTTAGGCAATTTAAAAAATATCCATTGTTCAGAACACACCCCTAACACGTTAAATCAGAATTTATGTGGGTGGAATCCAGGCCTCAGTAGTTTGTAAAATTTCCCAGGTGGTTCAAATGTGCATCCTGTACTGAGAACCAGTGAACTAGAGTTTTATTACTCAAAGTGTCATCCACAGACTGGAAGCATCAGCATCACTCAGAAATGTGTCAGAAGTACAAAATCTTGGGCTCCATTCCAAACCTCGTAAATCAGAATCTGCATTTAAACAACATTTGCAGGAGATCTATATGCATGTTAAAGGTTGAGCAACGTTATTCTAGAGTGCTCAAATGAATCATTGGGGTTAACAACATCAAGGTCATGAGTGTTACCTTTGTTCCAACCTCTGTTTCGCTGTGTTTGAAGCAGATAGTCATGAGCATTTGTGTTTAACGGTTTCTGATTTTAAGGCCATGGGTGTGGATAGTCTTTTGTGTCCAAGGTAGATGCATGTTTGTAATGATCTCCCAAGGGCAAGGGATGATTCTGTTTCTTGTTAGGAGCTCCTCATTATCTCAGGAAATCAGTTCATTAATAATATTGATTACTCTGACACCATTTATGAGCCTCATTCCACAAGACCCTTAGGAATCAAATTCTACTTACTTCAGTCACATTGCCGCAAAATCCCATGGTCTTTCACAAATCTATGTTGATTCATATTACACAGTGCTGGGCACAAAGAGAGCCCTCAATAAATATTAGCTAGCTATTATTATTTCTGCCTTAAAATGGGAAAACTTCTCAGCTGGAATGTCTTTTCCCCTCCTTCCTCACCTGGAAAATGCACATTTAGTATTCAAAGACTGACCGTGTGTAGCTCACCCTTAGTGCCCTCAGGTGAGGGTCCATCCTGTATGCCACCTCCTCTGATTAGAATTAATCTGCTGTGGGCGCTGCAGCCCCTCCTACTCTGGGCCCTCCTTCAGAAGAGGGACCAGATGTCCTTGAACATCTAGGGCTCCTAAGCTCTCCATAAATATGTATATAATGGATCAATAATTGAAACCAAAAATCATCTCCCCGCATGGAGATTTGCCATGTACATGGCAGAGTTTCTACTCAGGCAAAATAGAAAACCACCAGAAAGCATCTGGTTTTGAAAATGATGGAGTTATGAGATGCATTTTTTATGAGGCAATTACTGTTTAAGGGAAAAATTTTAAATTATGCATTCTGTAAATTCCTGAACTATAGTCTCTTACTTCATCTATATGGCTTCCAAGGAAAATTCCATATTACAAGAATTGGACTTTTATTGCTTTATGCACTAATTTATTCATTCACTTATTACTCAACAGTAAATCATTTTAAATATCTACTCTAAGGAATTACATGTCTTAAATGCCTACCGTAGGGCATGAAAATATGAAAGTATCACCCCTTAGCAGGATTAAGTGGAAATATCCTTGTATAATAATAACTTACAAAGAGAGATGGTGTATATTTTGCAATTAGGCAAAATATTCCACATTTGCTGTAGAGGGCACAAGAATCCCTTTTTAGGGGATTTTGTGGCCCTTCCTCATTTTGGTGTGCTTTCAACAACCAGGGAGCCACTCAGGCTACTGGAACTGCTTTTCAATGATTGCAGATGCGGAAGTATGAAATCATAGCTTCTTTGATTCAGATTCGGACAACTCTGAAGGGTAACTTACACTCCAGAGTTTACTCCTGACATCACGTTGAAGCTATCCTCTGTGAGACTGGATCTAAAATGGTATTTTTACTTGTCATTTTATCGTTTCCTTTTTGCTTCTCTCATTTCCGGTAGAAGTTCCCCCAGTCTCCCAGGAATATCTTTACTAAATCGGTTGCATGCCAATCCTCTTCTCAGGGTCTGTTTCTGAGAATCACGACTTAAGGCATTTTTTAATGCTATATTTCTACATTGATATATAAATACACATACACAGAGTTTTACACACTCAACATTCTTTAATAGTTTTTAAATTTTGTATTTGTCAATTAGTCATTTATATTTTTATACATCTGTATTTTCCATTGGGTTAAAGGGTACTTATGAATGGGAACTGATTTATTCCCATTGTGCCCCCATTCTCTACCCCCTCCCTAATCCAATACCTCACAGACTCCCATACAGAGGAAGTACTCAAAGATGTTGTTTGTGTTTTCTCAAATAGGATAGAATACACATTCATTTTATACACATATGCATTAATTACAAAAGTCAAATATGATATCTGAAGAACTGAAACTACATGCTATTAAAGGTTTTTTTTCTTGGCAGGCAGAGCATATCTTTAAAAGTGTTATGTTTAAAAATAACCAAGTGAAATTTTCTTTGAAATGGATTTATCATTAAAAGCAGTTTAATGTAAGAAATAGTGAAAATAATTATACCACTACAAATTCTGTCTTTTGGACTATTTTTTGATTAATGCCTACTGAAATTATTCAAATGTAATCTGGCAGATTTTTTAAAAAGCAATAATTAGAAATGAAAAAGGAGGTAAGTTTCATCAAATCTCTTTTCTTTGCCATCCAAACTAGTCTTACCCAATTTCCTTTCATGAATTTTGTTTCCCTAACATATTTTCAGTTCAGCCACATTTGGGATACAGACATGCAAAACTCTCACAGCACGCAAATAAGATTAGCAACCTGGCTGCCGAGCAAAACGCACCTTCTCTCTATCGCCTAGCAGTGACATCCCTCTGGACAGGAAAAGTGGCCTTTCCTGAGTATGTCTGCTTTAACTCCATTACCTACAATGTCTTGGGATATTCTTTCCACCAAGAACTTGGACATTGAATTTCAGAAGTCATCCTACCAGATTAAATTGATCTCTACCTTCAACCAATTCCCATGCAAATTAGGCTTCCATACACATGTAGCCTGACCAAAAGAAAAAGCTGCTGCAGAAATTCTAAAGACCTAAAGTATTTTTTTCATCACTTGTCACACATGCTAAAGGAAAGTCATTTTTCTGTGAGCTTCCTCATGCCTGGGTTGCTGCCTCATGCCAGTTCTTTATAAAAGTCCACAGTTGTTTCAATGTGGTTGTTGGAATTTTCATGGTATAGTTCTTCATTCATTGTCATGGTTGACCCTTAACGCCAAGGTACGAGAAAGTATTACTGGAGGATAGCATGCTACTAGCATCAGGGCATGTAGACAGAAATGTAATTTTTTAAGATAATGCCAAAAAATGATGGTGCCTTTGTGCAAGAGAAAGCATTTTTCTGTTTCTTTCAATAATTACCTAAATCAGAATCACTTGGGATGGCTTGTTAAAAATACAAATTCCCAGGATCCATTCTTTGAATCCAAATTTCCAGAGACAAGACCATTCCATTTATCAAGCTCCACTTGACCATCACTGATTGGCCCAGGAGTAAGTCTATGACTCAAACAGAGCTAATGAGAGTTCTTCCTTAGAATTTTAAATTTATGGCCAGTGAACTGGGTGCTACATGAGGATCTGGCACTTTGTTTTGCTCTCTGATATATCTCTATCACCTTGAATAATGATGGTTACATAGTAGGAACTAATTAAATTGAATTAATGGAGTATGTCTCAGTTTCCCTTTGATGGAGGACATTGTGAATTGTGAGGCAGCCATATTCCCCTATGCTTAGAGGAATACAAACAGAATGAGACTGTTCTAACAACACTCAAGTTCCTAATTCCAGTTGTCTCTTCTGCCTAGCTATTTCCCTGTCATTCCCTTGGTTATGTGAGCCAATGAATTGTCCAAATTTGCTTGATTTGAATTTCAAACTAAAACAGTTTAATAAATATAGCTGAGATCTTATAATCTCTTATTTTAAAAATTATTTTATTATACTTTTACCAAACTTTAGCTTACAACCAACTTCTAAAATATATTTAAATCTGAGATGCTGAAAAGTAGAGAAGACTTGCCTAAGGTCACATACTAGTGTATGGAAAAACCAGAAATAAATTTTTTATCAAATCGTCTTTGTTGGTGGAAAAGGATAAGTAAAACTTGGAGGAGATTGAGAACTTTGAGTTGTTTTTACCTGTAATGCTTTCCAATTAGCTTAGCATTATAGCAAAACTGGTTCAGTGATGAGGGAGGGTTTCAGCCACTGGGCACTTGCAGAAATCTCATTGTACTAAGGACAGATGATCTGATACATTGTTGTCTACCCCAAATACATGTATTATCTGTCAATGGAAAGTAAGAGTAAGGGGAAGCACTGATGCTGACTTAATATTAACCACAAGGAAAAACTGGGTAGTGATGGTGGTGATTCAGAAGTGTTAGGAATAGGAAGAGTAGTACATTGTTGTCATACACATTGACGTCGATCCTGGATACATCTGGGCTCATATTTGGGAAGCAGTAACTTCAAAATTCTCACAGACAGGAATAAACTCCTTGACAGTTACTTTGTAAGTGTGGGGGTGAAACACTCAAACAAACTGGAAAGATTTTGCTTGCCCAGTAGCCCACAGCCTTTGCTTTGGCATCAACACCCTAATTTTCATTGGGGAATCACTTCTTTCCCACTCTCATAACATGTTCCCAGGCATAAGCATGTGACCAAAGTTTGGCCAACCTGATTGGTTCTGGAATGGGCATGTGAACAAAACTAGGCCAAAGGGAGTCAAAATCTTGAGAGAAACACTCCTTTCCTTCATTTTATTTATTAAATTTAACTTTTGTTTTAAGTTCGAGGTACATGTGCAGGTTTGTTATATAGGTAAACACATGTCATGGGGGTTTGTTGTACAAATTATTTTGTCACCCAGGTATTAAGCCTTGTACCCATCAGTGATTTTTCCTGATCCTCTCCCTCCTCCCACTGTCCACCCTCCAATAGGCCCCAGTGTCTGTGGTTCTCTTTTATGTGTCCACAGAGAAACACTCTTTTTCTATTAAGATTGCTAAACTACAGAAAAAGCCTGCCTCAGAATGAATCCAACCTGGGGTGAGGGGAGGACAAGGAGGAGGAGGAGGCAGGAGAAAGGGAGAAAAATTTCACATCATTATTTTAGTGCTTAGTGTAATCCATGCCAGGATCTCTAGGTTTGAACCCATCAGTTCTCTTTTGGAGAAACTCAGGGCGAGTTGAGTTCTTGCCTAATAAAGAGGCAGCTGAAGAGTCCATTGAAGTTGCAGAGAGAATTTGCTGAAAGACAAAGGTCCTCAAAATACAAAGGTGAGATGAACTAACCAAATATGAATTGGAAGAATGGCATGAAGCCCAAAAATGGCATCAGAAAGACAGAGAGTTTAGGATTATTAAGTAAACATGCAAAAGTAAGACACAATTCCTTTCTTTTATTCTCTGAGAAAGAAGAGACCCAAAGTTATAGGA
The DNA here is from genome assembly GCF_024542745.1 of Macaca thibetana thibetana. Lineage (NCBI taxonomy): Eukaryota > Metazoa > Chordata > Mammalia > Primates > Cercopithecidae > Macaca > Macaca thibetana. The sequence continues at coordinate 37,175,457 of NC_065598.1, forward strand.
GTATTGGTTGTTCCATAACAGTTGCTAGAAGGAAGGCAAAACTATTCCATTTCTTTTATCTTTATTTTTTCATTGAAGAAAATTAATTTCAAACTGAAAAAGTTAGAACAATGAAGATCAGGAAAAAAGAGAAACCCTGGACACTTACAAAGATGAGAGGTTATATCAGTCTGAAAATAACTTTTGCTGATTTAAACAGAAAAGGAATTTATTAAAAGAAAATTGTGTAGCTCACTGAAACTCTGGGAGGGCTGGAAAGCTGGGCAGAGGCTAAGGGGCAGGAATATTGCTCTAAATCATGCAACATAAAAGCCTATTGAGGACTCAGTTGCCACTGTCACTATGTAATAGATGATCCAGTTTGTGTCAGAACTACCACGGTATGGGACACTTCATGCTGCCACTAAGACCCTGTCTCTGCTTCCCTGGGAATTTGATTTTGAGACAACCAAACTTTCCACCCAAGGTGAATCTCCATCGTCACAGATTTTTGGCATGGTTAGCTTCAATTCAATGTCTGATAGTACTGACAAGAGCATCTGATTGGCAGAATGTTCGTCATGTACTCACATCCTAGCTGCAAGGAATGTTGTGAAAAATCTGAATGTGGCATTTTCAATTCTGTAAAAGGAAGTAAAGTCTGATGTCCACTAAATCTCACAAAGTGAGAATTCCAAGAAACAATTGTCATGACAAAAGTCATAAAGCTTTCCCTCTATGTTTTCTTCTAGGAGTTTTAGTGTTTCAGGTCTCACATTTAAGTCTTTATTCTATCTTGAGTTTATTTTTGTATATGATGCAAGACAAGGATCTGATCATTCTTTAGCATGTGGCTATACAATATTCCCACCACCTTAATTGAAGAGAGTATCCTTTTTGCATTGTTTATTCTTCATAGTTGACTATATATGGGCAGGTTTATTTCTGGATTTCTAGTCTGTTTCATTGATTTATATGTCTGTCTTTATGCCAGTACCATACTTTTTTTTTTTATTACTGTAGCTTTATAATATATTTTGAAGTTAGGAAACAGGAAGCCTTTAGCTTTGTTCTGTTTTTCTGAAGAACAAAGAGAAATAATGTTCTTTCATGTGGCCATTCAGAGTTCTTGGTGGTTCCATATGAATTTTAGGATTTTTTTTTCTATTTCTGCAAAAAGTATAAGGATTTTGATAGGGATTGCATTGAATTATAGATTGCTTTGAGTAACTGGACATTTTAAAAATATTTTTCCTATCCATGAACATGAGATGCCTTTCCATTTATTCATGGCTTCTTTAATTTATTTAATCAATGTTATATGTTGTCTTAGTCTGTTTTCTGTTGCTACAACAGAATACCTGGGTAATTTATAAAGTAAAGAGGTTTATTGAGCTCACAATTCTAGAGGATGGGAGGTCCAAGATCAGGTGGCCAACTTCTGGTGAGGGCTTTGTGTGTCATAACATGGCAGAGAATTGGAAGGGGAAGCAGGCACATGCAGAGAGGCCAAACACGAGAGGCAGCCTTACTTCATAACAACCTACTCTCATGGTAACGAATCCAGTCTCACAAGAAAGCCATGACCTAGTCACCTCTTAAAGTTACTACCTCCCAATACCATTACACTGGCAATTAAATTTCAACATGAATTTTCGTGTAGACAAACTACATACAAACCATAGCATATGGTTTTCAGTGTACATGTCATTCACCTCTTTGGTTAAGAATTTCTAAGAATTTTATTGTTTTTTATACTATTATAAATGAGATTGTTTTCTTAATTTGTTTCAGAAAGTTCATTGTTAGTATATAAAAACATAACTAAATTTTGTATATTCATTTCATTACCTGCCACTTTACTATATTTATTCATTCTGATTATTTTCTTGTTACATCTTTAGGGCTTTCTTTGTTACATCTTTAGGGCTTTCTATATGTAAGATCATGTCGTCTGCAAATAGGGACAATTTAACTTCTTCCTTTCCAACTTGGGAGCCTTTTATTTCTCTGTCTTGCCTAATTGCTCTGATAAATATGTTGAATAGAAGTGGCAAGGGTGTGCATCCTTGCTTGTTCCTGATCTTAGAGGAAAAGTTTCAGTTTTTCACCATTCAGTATGATGTTTGCTGTGGACTTTTCATATACAGCCTTTATTATGTTGAGGGAATTTCCTTGTATTTTAGGTTTGTTGAATGTCTTTATTATAAAAAAAATTGAATTTTAAAAAATAGTTTTTTGAATCTATTCAGACAATCATGTAATTTTTATCCTTTGTTCTGTTACTGTGTTACATTATTGTTTTGTATATGTTGAACCATCCTTACATCCTAGGGATAAATATCACTTATTAATGGTATATAATCCGTTCAATGTGTTAAATTCAGTTTGCTATTATTTTTTTGAGGATTTTTGCATCTATATTCAAGAATATTGGCCTGCAGTTTTCTTTTCTTGTTGTGTCTTTTTTTGGCTTTCCTGTTAGATAATGCTGGCCTCATAAAATGAGTTTGGAAGTATTCCATCTTTTAAATTTTTTTGGAGGATTTCAAGAAAGATTGGCATTAATCTTTCCTTAGATGTTTGGTAGAATTCCCCTATGAAGCCATCTGATTCTGAGCTTTACTTTGTTGGGAGGTTTTTATTTGTGGTTGTTGTTTTTGCTTTTTTGAAATGGAGTCTTGCTCTGTCACCCAGTCTTGAGTAGAGTGGCCTGATTTCGGCTCACTGCAACCTCTGCTTCCTGGGTTCAAGTGATTCTCCTGCCTCAGCCTCCCAAGTGGCTGGGATTACAGGCGCCCACCACCATGCCCAGCTAATTTTTGTATTTTTAGTAGAGATGAGGTTTCACCATGTTGGCCAGGCTGGTCTCAAACTCCTGATCTCAAGTGATCCACCTGCTTCAGCCTCCCAAAGTGCTGAGATTACAGGCGTGAGCCACCACACCCAGCCTATTGGGAGGTTTTTGATTACTGATTCAATGTGCTTACCAGTTATAAATCTGTTCAGATTTTCTATTTTTTAAAATGATTCAGTTTTAGTAGGTTATATGTTTGTAAGGATTTATCCATTTCTTCCACGTTTTCCAATTTGTATATAATTATTCTCAGTGGTCTCTTATAATCCTTTTTATTTCCACGGCCGGGCTGCTAGCCTTGATGTGGATATTTGCAGCAGCAGTGGTGGCAGTATGGCTTGGTGGGGGTGAGGAGCCCCCACTGAGACTGTGTGCATGTCCCTGCAGGTGGTGGTTTTAGCATGGAGGTAGGGGCATTGGTGGGTGTAGGACTGTGTATGCCCTCTGTGCACGTTCACACGGGCAGCAGTGGCCGCTCAAGGCTGGGGGCTAGTCCAGTGATTTCCATGCTTAGTTTTGTTCTGGCAGCTCAGGCTCAGGGGCAGGGTGCTGACACGGGGGGCCTGGAGGGCTCTGTACCCACCAATGTTCTGAAGACAATGGCGGTGTGGTGGGTGGGGAGTGAGGGTGAAGGGGTGCACTCACGCCAGCAGCAGTGACAAGGCACGGTGCAGGTGTACCATTGTGCTGGTGGGGAAGAGAAGGTTAGGTCTGCCTGGGCATACACGCACCAGCATAGCAATGTGGAGGGTGGCCATCAGTGCAAACGAGCTGTTGTGTGTTTGTAGAGGCCACTCTGCTGGAGCACTCTGCCAGTCAGGTGTGGTTCAACAGCTATGATGTGGACCCCAAGCGGCACCTGGCAGCTGCGCTGCAAGCAGTTGTGGCCAGGCTGGGGCCCCACAAGAGGCCAGCAGACTGAGAGACACGATCAAAAAGTTACTTTTTATAGTGTCTTTCGGTTTTGATTTTTTAGTATCCTTCCTCCTTTCCAACTCCATCCTCTTCCACAAATATAGGTTTAGTATTAATTCTGTGATGCCTGAGGCATTAGGCACTCCAATAAGTAATCCTTTGAGTCCCACTAGAATTTGAGTTTGGTGATATCGTGTCCATTGTGTAGATGAGGATACATCCTCCGTGAAGTGCAAGGTCACATAACCAAATGTGAAAAAGTAGGTCTGTCTCTTGCTGAAAGGAACTGAACATTGACTGCTGCTGCATGAAGCCCAAGGCTTTGGTGGACAACCTCAGAAACTAGTAACTCTGAGCCATAAGGCATGATATTGGCCTCTCAGAAGTCTGAATAATATGTATGGGGATTTCCCAGATTTTGAAGGCATTAATGACTCATTTCTCTAGGATACTGATGTAAGTTCTTCAGTGGAAGACAAGTGGAAAATGAGTGTCTTTGTCTACAGACATAAGGTCTTAATAAAAGCAATCATGAAATTGACCTTGGTGGGGAGAGCACTGAAACAGGATTACATGGCCTGAGTGAAGTCCTAACAATAGAGAAGATTAGGTACAAAGACACAAGAAAGACACAAAGGTAAGAAAACGAATATTGACTGGAGTCTGGAATGCAGGAGCATGTGTGTGTATATGTGTGCATGTGTGTGTGAGTGTTTATGTACCTAGATAAGTTTAGCCTGGAGAATTAACAAGCCGTGCTTGTGTTTTACAAAAATACACTCAAGAAGAGACACGGGTTGGAAACTGTTGCAGAAATACAATAACAGATAGTGGTGACATGAACCTATGTTTATGATGATGAATTTGAAGAGAAATTATAGGCCTTGGCTTAGAAAACAACATGAAAAAAGACTTGGTTCTTCAGGAACACAATGCCCATGGAAAAATTTCACTAGAAACAGAATTTGCACATAGATAGATGTATATATCACTGCTTACTTGGATGAAATATATGCATATATGTCCATTTACAGATGGATTCTTTCATCTCTGAAAGAAAAAGTGCACTTCAGATCTACACTACAAATATATTTACCTACAAATTTACCTATACCAGACAGTTTTACCTGCTATGTTTGAAAGGTAAAGCAGTTGCTTAATTTATTATTTTAAACTTATGAGTGCATTTTAAATTGCTATTAATGGAATGAAAATTATTTGAACTTGAACAGATATGTAAGGATATTTGATGTTGTTTGGTAGCTTTTCTCATACAGATCTATTTTGCACATGACGTTTGCCAGGGAGTTGAAGCTACCTCCTATTCTGCACCCGTTTATATGATTTGGTAATAGTCTTTTGTAGTGAAGGTTTATGAACATGGTGAAATACATACATTCAGTTGAGAGAGATGATAAAATGGCATAACTCAAGTTTCACCTATGATTTTGATAAATAGTTTTCAAACCGGTTTTGGGGGTTTGATGTAATCCCAAAGGGGAAGATAACAATATTACTCTTAAAAAGTGTTAACATTAATTTGGCTATAGACTCCAATTTTTGGTTAACAAAATATTTGTCAAAATTATATATTAAAATTTCAATGTAAATAGAGTTATACAATTCTCCTTTTACTCAGCACATTTTGGTGTTTTTGTTGTTTGTTTGTTTTTTGAGAAAGGGTCTTGCTCTGTCGCCCAGACTGGAGTGCAGTGGCATGATCATGACTCACTACAGTCTTAACATCCTGAGCTGAAGCGGTCCTCCCACCTCAGCCCTCTGGGTAGATGGGACTACAGGTGTGCACCACCATGCCTGGCTAATTTTTGTATTTTTTGTAGAGACCAGGTTTCAACCATGTTGCCCAGGCTCTTCTTGAACCCCTGGGCTCAAGCAATCTATCCACCTGGGCCTCTCAAAGCAGGGAGGGATTACGGGCATGAGCCAATGTGTCCAACCCCATTTCTCTTTTTAAGAATAATTCTTTTATTTCTGGTTTTATGTATTTTTACAAATAATTGACATGATAATGTAATATTCACAATGCTTCAAAAATGTGAAAAAAGTATATGTGAATATTAATCACATAATTGATAAAATATATGAAATAATGAAGCCAAAGCAGGTCATCAAGAAATATTTATAAACATTAGGTATTGAATTTACAGGTGTTGCCAAAGTTGTACATCCACGGGGCCAGTCGTCATAAATTCTGATTGATGTTTAAAATGAGAGCAAGAAATACCCAATTAAGTAGTAAATTGAAAACCATCTAATCTTCTTCTGATGCATCTGTGACGTCTTCTTTGTACTTGTAAACTTGCATTGCACGTTGAATAGGAGTCTTAACAGAGTCCTAAGCCCATCCCTTCCTGGCAGTCTTTCAGTGATGTGAGGCATTTCGTAACCCTTGCTTAGAATGAAATCCTTAAAGGCAATTGGTCCCTAAAGATCGTCAAGAATATTGGGTTCATCAGGCTTTTCAAATAACAGCTTGGGGTCAATCAAAGGTTAATCACTTCTTACCTTTTTCCCCAACTTAGGTTTAAGGTACCATGCTCCATACCTCATCTTCACACGCTGTGCGGTGTAAGAATTCGGTGCTGTCTGGAGTTTCCTGTACCAGTCTTTTTCCTGTGAGAAGGATTCGACCTCATCCATTTCATCTAGCTCTATTCTGTATTGCAGTGCTGAGGCCCATTCTTTTATCTTCTTAATCTGTTGGTCTTCATAGGTTGCTCTCCACTTGGGGGTAAAGTCAAACAGACTCCTGATGGATTCTTCATCAACTCCCATGTCTCAAGCCCACTTGAAGTCACACAGTTTTCTCGATGTGTCTATGTTGAAGAGAGTCAGAAACACACTCCGTTGTGCTTGGTGTATCTTCCTGAAGCAGTTCTTTTAGATGGGACGCTCGAATCTTGGGAGACTCCGAGAATTGATGGGACGCTGGAGCTTTGGGAGGCTCCGGGGAGAGATGGGACACTCTAGTCTTGGGAGGCTCCGGGCGGAGACTGGACACCTGACGAGTCTTGGGATGCTCAGGGCAAAGATGGGATGCCTGAGTCTCTGGAAGCCGTAGGCAGAATTCTCTACGAGGGTATTTACCAGACTTGGTGGGTTCCTTGGTTTTCTTCTCCCGGCCCTCACAGTAAGCCCATGCCTTCTCCAGCTTCATCTCAGGATCCAGCGGTTTCAGCACCTGTAGTAGGAGATCTGGAGGCAAATCTCCCAGATTGGGGTACATGGCCAAGGGATGCTTAGCCATCAGCTGGGCTTCCTCTACGAACGCCTTCCGTGCTGGCTGGGCTGGCAAGAGCTTGGAAAACATGGCCGCTTTCTTGAGCAGCTTTTTCTGCCTGCTTTTGGGGTCAGCTTGGGGACCTCTGTGAGAGATTTTGGGGAGTAAAAACTCATCACGGAGACAAATGAGCATATCTTCAGGAGACGGACAGCTGTAGCAGAAGTCGTCCATGCCCTCCTTCACAAATACCCAGTTCTAAATTTACAAGAAAAAGTCAAACAACCCCATCAAAAAGTGGGCAAAGATATGAACAGACCCTTCTCAAAAGAAGACATTTATGCAGCCAACAGACACATGAAAAAATGCTCATCATCACTTGCCATCAGAGAAATGCAAATCAAAACCACAATGAGACACCATCTTACACCAGTTCGAATGGCGATCCTTAATAAGTCAGGAAACAATAGGGGCTGGAGAGGATGTGGAGAAATAGGAATGCTTTTACACTGTTGGTGGGACTGTAAACTACTTCAACCATTGTGGAAGACAGTGTGGCAATTCCTCAAGGATCTAGAACTAGAAATACCATTTGACCCAGCCATCCCATTACTGGGCATATACCCAAAGGATTATAAATCATGCTGCTATAAAGACACATGCACATGTATGTTTATTGCAGCACTATTCACAGTAGCAAAGACTTGGAACCAACCCAAATGTCCATCAATGACAGACTGGATTAAGCAAATGTGGTACATATACACCATGGAATACTATGCAGCCATAAAAAAGAATGAGTTCATGTCCTTTGTAGGGACATGGATGAAGCTAGAAACCATCATTCTGAGCAAACTATCTCAAGGACAGAAAACCAAACACCGCATATTCTCACTCATAGGTGGGAATTGAACAATGAGAACACCTGGACACAGGGTGGGGAACATCACGCACTGGGGCCTGTTGTGGGGTCGGGGGAGGGCGGAGGGATAGCATTAGGAGATATACCTAATGTAAATGACGAGTTAACGGGTACAGTAAACCAACATGGCACATGTATACATATGTAACAAACCTGCACATTGTGCACATGTACCCTAGAATTTAAAGTATAAAAAACAATAAAACAAAACAAAACAAAAACCAGTTCTGGGTGTCCATGGGCGGGAACCTCAGGCCTCTGTGCTTGCACTTCGTGATACACTTGGAAGGCGGTTTGTCACAGTACCAGGGCTTGGAGTCCATGCCCGGGGACCTGGGCCGGTCCCGCGGCCTCTGGCCCCCCCATGGTGGCCCTCGCTGGGGTGCCACCTCTCCAGTTTCCGCGGTTCCTGATCGATGCTGCCCTAGTCGCTAGGAGACCGCCAGCCACGTGCAGGTCAGATTCTTCCTGGAAGCGGGGCAGCACAGACACCACCTGTGCAGCTCGGATTCTCCAGGGAATGGTCAGCAACGGAGTGCCCAAGCCCCTGCTCATTCCATGGTGTGGTCCATGGGATGGACAGAGCGCAGATTCTTTTTCAATTCGCCTTTGGATGGACATTTCGATTGTTTCCCGTTTTGGACTATGATAAATATTCTATGAACATTTGTGTCCATGTCTTTACACGTACATATACTTTCATTTCTCTTGGATACATTTTAGCTAGGAGTCCAATGGCGGGATCATATAATAGGTGTATTTTTAACGTTTTTAAGAAACGACCAAACTTTTACAAAGTATTTACACTATTTCATATTCCTTCTACTAGTGTAGGAGCATTGCAGGTTTTTTCACCTATGATCCAACACTTGGTATGGTTAGTCATTTTAATTTTGGCTATTCTAATAGGTGTTAGTGGAATCTCACTGTGGTGTTTATTTGCATTTCATAATGACTACTGGTATTGAACATCTGTATATTTGCTTATTTGCAATTTTTATCTCTACTTGGGTGAAGTTTCTGTGCAATTTCTTTTCCATTTTTAAATTATGTTGCTGGATATCATATTTCGTTTTGAGAATCCTTGCTGTGTTCTGGATGTAAGTTCATTATCACATATATGATGTGCAAATTTTTTGCTTCATCCTTGGCTTTTCTCTTTCATTGTCTTAACAGTGGTAAAGAGAAGTTTTTTAATTTGATGAAGTTCAACTTATCAATTTGTTCTTTTATGGATTGTGCTTCTTTTGATGGTATCTGTGAAAACTTTGCCTACCCAAAGTTCACAAAGTTTTTTAAAATTTAAATCTGTTTAATTTTTTGTAAACAGCACATGATGTAGATCAAGTTTTTATTTGAAAAAACGTGTCTATTGCCTATGTATATATGATAAATTTCAGAACAATTTTTGTAAAGACTATCTTTTGTCTACTGAATCACCTTTGGAAATTTGTAGAATATAAGATGTCTATATTTTTTATGGGTCAATTTCTGGGCACTCTTTTCCGGATTTTTCTCTCACACAAATTACACACTCTGTTGATTACTTTAGCTTTATAATAAATCTAGAAATTAGGCTGTATTAGTCCTTTAACAACGTTCTTTTACAAAGTTGATTCTTCTAGGTCCTTTGAATTTCTATAAAAATTTTAAAATCAGTTTGCCAATGTCTAAAAAATCCTGTTGGGATTTTGATTAGGATTTAGTTGAACCTATAGATCAATTTGAGGATAATAGACATATTAACAATAGGAAGTCTTCTGACCACTGAAAAAGGTACATTTTTCCATTTGTTTGTGTGATTTTTAATTTTCTCAGGAATATTTTGTGTTTTTTTAGTGTATACGACTTTCACATTTTTTTCTCTTCAGAGTTTTCCTAAATATTGTTTTTGATACTGTAATATGTAGTATTGTTATTTAAATTGCAATTCCCAATTTTTTGTTGTTAGTATATACAAATATTGATTTTTGTATATCCATCTTGCATCATACAACCTTGGTAAACTCACTTACTACTTTCAGGAGCATTTTTGTAGATTTCACTGAATTTTCTTTATATATGATAATGTCATCTGTGAATAAAGACAGTTTCTCTTCTTTCTTTCAAAATTGAATATGTTTATACCTCTCCAGTCCAGTTGCAATCCTTGATTTTCCTTTGAATCATATCAGTTAAATTTTTATCTTTCTTATGGTGTTTAAAACTATACTTATGAAAGAGATTTAAAAAAAATGTATAGACAAATTCACCTTACATTATTCCTTTACCATATTATTTTCTCAGCACATAATAATTTTTTCTGTACATTCTTATCCATTTTTAAAAAGAAGTTTTTTTATTTCCCTTGGTAGGTGCAGCTGAACAATGTTTTCTACCATTACTAGCAAGTATACCCTAGTTCCTCCTTGTAAATGAGGCATGATCAATGCCTTTCTTGCCTTTGGCTTCTCCTCTGTAAAATAGACACAATGTATATTCTTAGGTTTCTCATTAAATCAAAGAAATGGATTATGTGTAAATCAAGATAATCTATATAACATGATTTTGTGTAGTGTCTGGCACAGAATAAGAATCCAGTAAAGTATTGTTATTTTATATAGTATTACTACAATTTGAAAATAAAAATATCCTACATTCAGTGTGTCTAAATAAAGGAGAAGCAGAAATCATACAGATCTATTTACATGTTACAAATATTTTCATTTATCAATTATAAGAATCTGTTAAACTCTCAACATATTTGGTAGATTTTACAATGCGTAGTTGGTAAGACCATTTTGATATGGATTTATTTTTAACTTTCTTACTTGGAAAAATTCCATGGACTGTATGTTAAATTCAAGAGCCAATACTTCAACAATTCTCTATAACAGTACTCTAACTAGCAAGCTCATATGAGTATTCACTTATCTAAAATGGGTGAGAGTTTGAATAAAACTTCTATATTTTAAGTAATTCCGGAGAAAAACACACAATGAAGCTCCTAAAGGTCAAAATTTTTCATGTGACTGTTCATTAAAACAGTTTTTGTACCTCACAGCCACTTCATTTTTTTCACTTTTCAAAGTAGAATGTTATACAAAAGACTCATATCCAGAATATATAAATAATTATTAAAATGTAACAATGAGACAGCAAAGAACACAAAACAAAAATGTATAACACACAGTAGTTTCACATGTATGGAGATATATAGGTAAAGAAATAATTATAGTTGTGTGTACATATTGGTTAATATACATGCATTATAGCTCTGTCTGCTGAGAAACTAGAAAAAAATGACACCCAAGTAGCCAAAAGTACATCCAGTGTCCAGATCTTGGTTTCTAAATGCCATTCTCCAAAATAACAAAAACAAAACAGAAATATCCTTGGAGAAATGAGTAATTCTAGGCCTGGGGCAGTGAAAATACAAGATGAGCCTGGAGTATTATGTAATGACAGAAAATAGGAAGTGCTCAGAAAACAAAAGAATAAAAGCAGATCAGGAGTCAAACTGAAAGAGCACTCAATGGCCAAAGTTAAAACAATTTAAGCAACATGAGAATTAAAATTTAAAAATTATAACACAATATAAAATGAAACATCCATGAGTCCATAGTAATATAAATAATTGTACAAATAAATAAATGAAAAAAAGGTGGCCGGGCGCTGTGGCTCACGCCTGTAATCCCAGCACTTTGGGAGGCCGAGACGGGCGGATCACAAGGTCAGGAGATCGAGACCATCCTGGCTAACACGGTGAAACCCCGTCTCTACTAAAAATACAAAAAATTAGCCGGGCGCGGTGGCGGGCGCCTGTAGTCCCAGCTACTCGGGAGGCTGAGGCAGGAGAATGGCGGGAACCCGGGAGGCGGAGCTTGCAGTGAGCTGAGATCCGGCCACTGCACTCCAGCCTGGGCGACAGAGCGAGACTCCGTCTCAAAAAAAAAAAAAAAAAAAGGTGCAAATCTGTCTTATGAAGAATTTCAAAAAATGTACATAGATACTCCTCCCTCCTGAGGTGGAATTTAAATGTCCTCCCCAGAGTGTGGGCTGGATTCTAAAAAATTGAATATGGAAAAGAAAAAATGGTAACATTTTAGTGGAGAAGCCTGGCAGTTCTCTCCTTAACCAAGTGATCAATGTTAATATCAGCAGTGAGAAGTCACGTTGGTATCATGCACTCCTCTGATAGGATGTGATGAGAAAGACACTTCATCTCTATAGTATACTTCTCTAAATTCCAGAATCCTAGTCTACTGAGGAGAAAACATTTAACAAACCCAAGTCCAGGGACATTTTGCAAAATTCTCAAGTACTCCTCAAAACCATAAAGGTCATGGGAAACAAGTAAAGGCTGAGAACCAGTCATAGACTTTAGATTAAAGAGACATGAAAACTAAATTCAATGTGGTAGGCTGAGTTGTATCCTGACACTGAAAAAGGACATGGGTATAAAAAATTTACAAATATGAATAAAGTCTGAAGTTTAGTTAATAGTAATATGTCAATGTTAATTTTTTAGTTTAAATGCATGTACAATGTAAGATATTAATTTTAGGGGAAGCTGGGCAAAATGTGCATGAAAATGCCTTATACAGTCTTTGCAACTGGTTCATAAATCAAAAATTATTCTAAAATAAAAAGTTTCCATTTTAGAATATATATTGCATCATGACAAATTATCAGCAAATTACTATTAATCATACAAGAGAGAAAGCTGTAGCTTCTTTTAAATGCATACTTATGGCCCCTCTGCCCCCATATATAGTAAAACATAAGTTTTTCGAAGTGGAGCCAGTCATCTACATTTTACATGGTCTCTAAATTATACACACCAATAGGTGAGAATTACTTTTCTAAAGCCCTGTGCCTTTTATAGGCCCCAAAGACTTTCAAAGAGTTTAAAAACCACAGTAGTTATGGTATTATCCAAAGTCACCAAATTTGGAGAAAATTAAATTTCAGCAAGTGCTATATGGGAAGGTAAAAATCAGATAGTGGAGCCTGTGGACAAAATAATTCACTTAGACACATGTACATAACTAGTAGGCCCACAGGATAATGACATCATGATAGAAGAGTAAAGAAGATACAAAGTTTGGTGAGTACCTGACTGGCAGTGATAAAAAACTAAGAGTGAAAGCAACTTACTTGTGCAAACAGTCCTTCTTGGGTTAAAGAAAACTGACATCACTATAGAGTACAGAGAAATTACAACTGGCCTGTTCAATCAACAAGCAACAACCGCCTTAGTATGAAGTGTTACTCCAGAAATGAATAATGCAGCTGACAAGCAAAACCAACACCAACAAGCTAATAAATAAATGTTCAAGGAAGTCAAAATGCTCTGAGCAGAGTAGCATGTAATGAATAAGTATACAAGAAAATTAAAATAAACAATGAAAATCAATTGTGATGAAGTGCATTGGTTTAATGGAGTCGAAATAATCCCAGTTCTGACATCTTTGTGTGCCTCTGCCTGCTCTTAATTACCTACAACCTTTACTGCAGACTTAACTCAGGACACAATTTTCACCCTCCAGCAGACTCATGTTATCTGCAACCTTGTTGCCTCTTCCACCCACATATGGCACCTGCCAGCCTTTCTCAGATACTCAATCATTTTCATTCTGATCCAACCCACTTTGGAATTCTTTTTCTTTTATTAGCTCTTGGTAAGTTTACTTTCTGGGATGATTAATTTTCTGTGTCAACTTGGCTAGGCTATGGTGCCCAACTATTCGGTCAAACAGTCTAGATGTTGCTGTGGAGGGATTTTTTAGATGTGATTTAATATTTTATACCAGTAGACTTTGAATAAATCAGATTTACCCTGCGTAGGATGGGTGAGCATCATCCAATCAGTTGAAGGCCTTTAAGAAAAAGACAAAAGTTCCCCCCAAAAGACGGAATTCTCCCTCCAGACTGAAACACAGCAATCCGTTTGAGTTTCCAGCCATTAGAATCAAGACCGCAACATCAACTTTTGCCTGAATTTCTAACCCACAACCAGCTCTGCAGACTTTGGATTTGCCAACCCCCACAGTTGCATAAACCAATTCCTTAAAATTTCTTTATCTATCTATCTATCTATCTATCTATCTATCTATCTATCTATCTATCGGCAAGCATATATGTATCTATTCTATTATTTCTATATATATAAATCTTATTTCCTATTATCCTATATATCCCCCTTTCTCTATATACACACACACACACACACACACACACGCATATATATATACACACACACATATTTTCTTATCTTTCTGTAGAATCTTGATTAGTACACTACTCGTTTTTATCAGTTTTCTACCAGTAACAATGTACATATCTTGTCTTATAATGATGTGCACTGCAGCAATTTTACCACTGCTACACCCACTGACAATTTTTCTCAGCAAGGTATAGAATATAGTTAAGGAATAAGAAATAATATAGACTTAAAGGTTTCCATTTTGTTTTTTGAATCACAAAGCATAGAAGAATTATTCCGTACCTTGGCTGAGTATCAGAATCACTTGTGGCCCATCTTAAAAGTATATATGCCAAGGTTCTAACCCAAGCCTGCAGAATCAAAATTCCTCCCATTGATAATGATTCACAGCCAAGGGCTGAAATCCCTGGATACATAGTAATTTGATCACAGTATCTCAGACAGGATATAGTCCAGCACTACTGATATTAATAAAGAACTTGAGGCAAAAAGAGAACAAATGACTTACACAAGTTCTCAAAAAGTAAGAATGAACAATGTCAGGCTAATATTTTTCATATTTCTAGATTTGTCCTATTTTCTGGTATAAATTCCAGAAAAATATGACAGTATTCCTGTTTCCTTTTATGCATATTTGTCATCTGGTCCATTGTTCCAATTCACAGATATAAATATATTGCAATATTTAGAAAATAATCGAGCAAAGGCAGCTCTATTTTATAAGGTGGTTCAGGTACAAATGACACTCTCTAGTATATAGCTAGAGGACTTCACAAATGGCTAAAATCTTGGCAATTTTGTGCGTTGATAAAGTTATAAAACTTTGAGGACAGGTAAATGTTACTGTGCCATATCCTCTGATTTAATTAAAAAAGACTGCTCTCACTTTCCTATTGATGGAATTTCATAGATGCATTTAACAAATTGTCATTACTCTTAGCTTATTTTCTAGTAGCAAGCAAAATAATTCCAAAATCACTTCATATCATGGATATGAATAATGTAGAATAATCAATAATCTCAGTTATCCACGAGTGCTGATTTAATCTTATTCCTTGGCTTCTAATGCAAAATTTGCATCTTTTACAGAATTTCCAATTCACAGAGTACTGTATGCATACACATATAACCAGTTAAAAGCCATGTTCTCAGCTAATGTCCAACATTGGAAGAGCAGGCAAAAATACGCAATATTAGTATTATTTACAGACAGATTATTACCATTTTAACCTCAATTTTAAATACAGGTTGTTGGCCAGGTGTGGTGCCTCAAGCCTGTAATCCCAGCACTTTGGGAGGCTGAGGTGAGTGGATCATGAGGTCAGGAGTTCAAGACCAGCCTGGCCAAGATGGTGAAACCTCATCTCTACTAAAAATACAAAAAAAATTTAGCTAGGCATTGTGGCGGGTGCCTGTAATCCCAGGGACTCGGGAGGCCGAGGCAGAGAATTGCTTGAACCCAGGAGGCAGAGGTTGCAGTGAGCTGAGATCACGCCAGTGCACTCCAGCCTGGGTGACAGAGCAAGACTCCATCTCAAAAAAAAAAGAAAAAAAAAAAAGAAAAAAAGAAATACAGGTTGTTAATTTTATGTTAAAACCACAGCTCTTAAGAATAACATATATATATCTATATACACATATATATTCATGTATGTACACACGCATATATATTCATACCACAATTCACATAAAAGTCCAAAGCTTAGCTAGATTTAACATTAGTGATCAAAGCCTAATATGTATAGGCAAATGTATGCATTCAATACACATGTGAACGCACCACAGTTTTCTAAGATATTATTGAAACTTTTACAAAATGTTAATTGAGTTGTGATTTTATAAAAATAGTTCTAGTATTATATTATATTACTATCTGTGTGTTCATTTGACCTAACAGTACTCCTTACAAAGAAAAGAGTCTGAAGGATATTCTACATCATCCAGCTGTGAAACAGCTTTATGATGCCAAGTGTCCCATACAGAGTTTACTCCAATGAACTGGCTTAATTTAGAATGTAATCTAACCAATTATACTTAATAACATGGCTAGGAACATCAGCCCCATAGTCTAAAAACCAGTGCGAAAACCAGTGCCTCTGGGAAAAAATGAAGTGGACTTCTGGTTTTGCATAGGATATTGTGATTGCTATTTCCATTGCTCCTTTTACATTTATAACATATAGATAAGCCGAATATGACTTTTCATTTTGTAGCCACAATCTCTGTAGACAAACTGATCAACTGAAATACTCACATTGATTTGGTCAACATATTTATCAATGAATAATGATTTAGGAAAGTTATTTTCAATGATTTAGGAAGTTATTTTCCTGATTTGGACAATTGTGCACCTGGATTCATTTACAAACTATTGTCTTTTTCTAAATGTTAGAGATGTTTGATGTGAGGAAGAAAAACTTAAGGAGGGAGACCTACGTGGAGGAAACTGCATTTTTCTCTACAGCATAATTCTGGAATACATTGGATTAGAAGTCAAAGTGATGATTTGGAAGGAACTAAAAGCACCGATATTTGATAGAGACCTGGTGAACTAGGGAAGCGATTCTAAATAGATTATTTTGGATGTGGAACAGATACTTCCAGTCATCATCGCAGTTTTTAGTCCTTGACAGTGACTTAAGGTCTCAGGAATGCTAAGCAATGTTACAATACCTGCACATACAACACAATCATATGCCCCGCCAACAGTAGCTGCTCTCAGTGTTGCAGGACTTGTTCTTAGTTCAGCTAAAGACTAGCTCCTTGTCCATCTCACGGTCAGGAAAATTCAGGCTTGCTGACGGTTTGAAGGGTGAGTAAAGCAGAATCTTATTGGGTGAACAGGGAAAAAGGGGGAAGAGGGACATTCCTCAAGTCCAGAGTTCCTGCCCGTGCACTTCCCACCTCATGCTGTTTAAATCCCAGGTTCTACACAGGAAGAGGTGGGGCCAGACTTCTCCCCGCTGCAAAGGGCGAGAACTCCTGTGTCTCCACCCCAGTGCGCAGGCTGGTTGGTGTTTTCCTGGGGGACCCCCTCCCACCTGGCTGTCTCATTCCCCGCCTCTGAAGAAGTACATCTAACTGCTGTTAGAATAAGGATAAGGACGAAGACCGATCTTAACTGCTTCCTGCTGACAGGGGGCGCTGTTTTGGGGAAACGGCAGTCAGATCGCCCTCAGAGGCCCATCTAAGGGTTCCCAGCAGAAGAGGCCATCCTCAGAGGCTCTGGTTGTACGACAGTTTGGAGTTTCATGGCCTGAAGGTAAGAACAGACAAACTGGGTTATTAGGAAACATGTATCGGCCAGGCGCGGTGGCTCACGCCTGTAATCCAGCACTTTGGGAGGCTGAGGCGGGTGGATCGCAAGGTCAGGAGTTCAAGACCAGTCTGGCCAACATAGTGAAACCCCGTCTCAACTAAAAATACAAAAAAATTAGCCGGGTGGTGTGCCTGTAATCCCAGCTATTCAGGAGGGTGAGTCAGGAAAATCACGTGAACCCGGGAGGCGGAGGTTGCAGTGAGCTGAGATTGCACCATCATACTCCAGCCTGGGCAACAGTATGAGACTCCTCCTCCTCCTCCTCCTCAAAAAAAAAAAAAAAAAAAAAAAAAAAAAAAAAAAAAAAAAAAAGGAGAGCATGTATCAAAACGAAACAAGGGGAAGGGAAGGATAGCTCAAAACTTATAAAGCCCTTTTACCAGTTTGTGTGGGGACAGGGAGGCCAAATGCCCGGCTGGTAAAAAACTTCACCTTTTTGCCAGTATGTTGGGCTTCTCGATTCCCCCTCCCCTGAGCCCAATCCCAAGCCAATCAGTTTAGAGTTTAGGAAATTAACTCTTTCCAGTTTGGAGGATGCATCTGAGGGAAGTGTTCCATAGTACGGGGACACAATTACCTATCAGTGAAGAGAGGACAGAAGAAGAGAGAAGAAAAAAAAGGTATTTTTTTTTCAAAGGAGTCCCAGGGGTTCAGGATGCATTTGAAAGGCGTACAGACTGAAGATGAATGGCTACCCATATAGAAAGAGGGGAGCAGGCATCCCTGGTTCTCTTCTCTGCCTAACAGATACCCGTGGTACCTGAGTGAGAGAGGGAAGAGCGTCCTCTTTACCTCTTCTGTCCTTGTATCCTCAAGACCCGTCAACCTTGGCAGATGTGGCCATGAGTGTAAAAGCGGCTTGCACCCATGAAGCAGGGGGTTGAATGGGTGGGAATCATCCACTCCTTCCCAAGTATGCCCTATCTTCCCTGCTGTCAGTAGCCTTGAATTCCCTAGACCTCATTTATGCCATGGATACTAATGTGGCCTTTATCCATGAGACAGGAAGCTTGGGCTTGGCTTAATCAGCAGGAATTGGCCACACTCACATGCACTATGCCTTTTAACCTCTGTTGTCATCTGCCTCTGGATCCCTTAGATCCAGTTTTCTTTCCTAGGGCTTTGACTCAAAACTTGAAATTAGTTTGGGATAAAAATGTATTTCATGGGGGTGTTGCACGGACTCCTTATCATAAGCTGAATGCTAAGGTGAAACTGTGGAACTGAGTCCTCCTCCAACAAGGGAGAGAGAAAAGGATGTCCTGTGACACACCCAAACACCTGGTGGCTATAGTTATGCTTGTTAGGATTTGGGTGCATGGTGCTTGTCTTTTGTTAGCTGGCTTGTTCTTACTTTCCCAAAAGGAAATCTCTGAGTGATGAACATCCTATTGACTCCAGTCCCCTGGCAGGATTTGCAGGATAATTGCTCAGAATTAGAATACTGATCCAGATTTTTACATTATCCATCCCTCTTGTTCTTTCTGAGCTGCAGCCAGAGATTGCTGGTTGGTTCACAGGAACAAGCAGGGTTAGTCTAAAAGGCAAGTGAAAACTTAAAAGCTAGTGAGTTTAGAATTTAATGACAAATGTATGATAAGTTTTGGAACATAATTTCTCTCTCTCCAGTCATCATGCTTGTTTAAAAAAAAGCAAATCATCATAGGACTGGTGGTTTTTAAAATAGACCTTAGTCTTATGCTTGGCCTGATTATTTGCATAAAGTGCAGCAAGAATAATTCTTTCTACATAGGCCTTTTGGATTGGCTTTGATGGAGCTCTGTTCCCCAAGGGATCTCAGATAAGACCTTTTAAAGCTGAGTCCAGCCATGGGTTTATCCTCAAATACCTGTGAGATATGGTATATAATTGTTCACAGTAGTCTCTTATAATCCTTTTTTGCCATGGCATCAGTTGTAGCACCATCTCATCGTTTTCTGATTTTATTTATTTGAATCTTGTGTCTTTTTTCACTTAGTCTAGTTAAAGGTTTGTCAATTTTCTTGATCTTTTAAAAACACCAAATCTTTTTTTATTGATATTTTCTATTGTTTTTATTCTCTATTTTATGTATTCCTGGTCTGTTATTTCCTTCTTTATGCTAACTTTGGGCTTAGTTTGTCCTTCTTTTTCTAATCCCTTTAGGTGTAGAGTGATATTGCTTATTTGAGATATTTCTTCATTTTTAATGCAGGCATGTATTATTATCAACTTGTCTCTATTAACTCAAGTTTATCCTAAAGCTGCCTTCTTATATATTTTAAGTTCAGCCTAAAGGTTTCTCTGTACATCATAAAGTATAGCCTAAATGGAGTTGTGTACAGACCGTAGCCTACTTTTCTGCTGATCACCAAGTTTTGGCCAGTCAAACCTGGCCAACTGTTCAAATCATGTTCAAATAAGGCAAACTATGAGCTGTAACCAATCTGATTGTTTCTGTACCTCACTTTGGTTTTCTGTATGTCACTTTCCTTTCTCTGTCCATAAATCTTCTTCTACCACCTGGCTGTGCTGGAGTCTCTGAACCTACTCTGGCTTAGGAGACTGCCCAATTTGCAAATAGTTCTTTGCTCAATTAAACTCTTTTAAATTTAATTCAGCTATAGTTTTTCTTTTAGCATCTCTTAGTATTGCTTTTGCTGCATCCCGTAAGTTTTGGTATGTTGTGTTTTCATTTTTATAATATTTTGTATGAAATATCTTTTCTCCATCCTTTCACTTTCAGCCTATGTGGGTCTTTAAATATAAAGTAGGTCTCTTGTAGAAAGCATATAGTTGAATCTTATTTTGTTTAAATATTTTTATTCATTAATATATTTTATAGTTATAGTTATTTTTATACTTTGTTACTTCTGTCTTCCAATTAAAAGTGATTTGTGCACCACCAATACAGTATTATAATATTCTGTATTTATCTATATTCACCTGTACCAGACAGCTTTATACTTTTATATGCTTTCATTTTGCTGCTTGGCATTTTTTATTTCAACTTTAATGAATCCATTTAGCATTTCTTGTAAGGCAGGTATAGTGGGGATGAACTCTCTCAGCTTTTGTTTATTTTGGAATGTCTTTAGCTCTCCTTCATTTTTGAAGAAACGTTTTGCTAAGTATAGTATTTTGGTTGGCAAGGTTTTTTGTTTTTTTTTTTTCCCCATTCAGCACTTTGTACGTATATCATCCGACTCCTTCTGGTCAGCAAGGTTTCTACCGAGAAATCCTCTGAGTCTTATTGAGGTTCACTTATGTGGGACAAACCGCTTTTCTCTTGCTTTAAAAATTCTCTGTCTTTGACATTGACAATTTAATTATAATGTATCTTACATGGATTTCTTTGTATTCATCTTTTTTGGGATCCATTGGCTTCTAGAATCTAGATGTCTTTTTTCTTCCCCAGATTTGGGAAGTTTGGGGCAATTAATTTTTAAATAAATTGGTTTTTTTTCTCTTTCTCTTTCCCCTCTGCAACTTCCATAATGCATACAGTGGTCTGTTTGATAGTGCCCCATAAGACCCTTAGATATTGTTCATTCTTTTTCATTCATTTTTCTTTTTGTTCCTCTTATTGCATAATTTTAGATTACCCATTTTTGAGTGCACTGATTCTTTTTTTCTGCCTGATCAAGTCAGCTGTTGAGCCCTTCTAGTGACTTTTTTCTATCATTGTAGTTATTGCATTCTTTAGCTCCAGAAATTTCTGCTTCATTCTTTTTTTTTTTTTTTAAATTCTCTCTACTTTGAAATGTCATTGTGTTCATGCATCATTTTCCTGAGCTCATTAAAAATCTTCATGACAGGTATTTTGAATTCACTTTTAGGTAATTCATATCTCTCTGTTTCTTTAAGGTCAATTTCTGGAGATTTATTTTGTTCTTTTTTTTTTTTTCCATTGGGCCATTTTTCCTTGTGTCTTGTACTTTTTGTGATTTTGTGTTGGTATCTGGGTATTTGAAAAATCAGCCACCTCTCCCAGTCTTTAAGGATTAGCTTTATACATGGAAAGATCTTAACTAATAAGCCTGGCTAGAGATTCTGGGGGCCTCTCAAGTCTTTTCTTTGAATGTGTCTTCTCTAGACATGTGCGCAGATTCCTAATTAGAGGGATTTGCCAGTTTCTTGTTTTGAGGAGCTTGTAATCTCTTGCTCCTTCTGTGTCTTTTTGTTTCACCATGGGTCATCTGAAGCAGAAACATGACCATACAGCCTAGCCCTTTTTCACTTTTAGTGGAACCCCAGGTATCTAAAGTATGCTGGGTTCTATCAGCTCCCCACATCAAGCTAGACAGAAACCGGTACCTCAGGCAGCCCCACGAAAAACCAGATGTTGAACACATGCTCTACTACTGTTCTATTTCTCCCTGAAGAAGAAACTGCCAACCTCTATTGACCTCTGTCTGCTGTACCATGAGTCCTGGGTAGCAGCAGCACGATGCACAGCTCTCTTTTGTTATCAGGGCCCCCCAGGTATCAAGAATGTGCCTGCTCCTGTTAGTGCTCCCAGACAGGTGGGCAAAAGTCAGTTCCTCATCCAGCCCCTGGAAAGTAAAAACATTAGAAGTACAGCCCAGTCTTTTATTTCCCTTTCCAGAAACTAGAAGCTAGAAACTAGAAGCTGGGCGTTTTCTCCCAAGCATATGGCACTCTATTGGGGGAGAGATTATAGCATGAGTGCCATGAATTTTCATATAGGCCTGGATGTGACTGGCTTTGTACTTGTCTGGCATGCAAAAGCCCCTTAACTAGTGTTTGGATTTCTCACAGAGGGAGTTAGTCCATGTTTTATTGCCAAATCTGTCTCCATGGGAGGAAAGAGGATCTAATGCTTCTCATTTTGCCATTTTATTATGTCACTCTCTGTACCTTGGGCTTTTTTAATAGGAGAGAGAAATAAACTTCTATCGTGCTTACAATTTTTTTGCATTTTTATTTTTGATGCAGCTAAATCTAATCCTAATGGATACAAAGAGATCCATGCTTTGAGTGGTAGATAATATGATACTTTAAAACTTTACAAATCTAGGAGTATATAAATCTAAGATTCAGCGCATTTTTTCTCCCAAATATGTTATATAAAAGAGGAACTTTAAAATAATAATGAGAATATATACAAATATAATTCCCAGGAAAGAAAATCCTCCTCTTTATTTTTTGTTTCACCCATAGGAAAATAATGGGCCTCATGCTGTTTTGGTTAATAGGGAAAAACAGAGGAGATGTCTGAATAGTAACCTGTTAGCTAGCCTCACACTCCACATCTCTCTTTTTTGGGTTGTGTACTTAGCCTGTATCAGAAACAAGAATCGGCTTGTATTAAATAAATGGTCTCACTTTATTTATATTTAACCATTTGGATTATATCTAATCATTTGGGAAATGAAATAAAACCATTAGAAGAGATAATAGACCTCAGTTTTAAAAATAAATATTGAGACAAAATAAATTTATTTACTCTTCCATGACATTTTTCTGGAAGCAGGAGCCTATTAGACTGTTACGATGTTCTATTCCATTGACTTATCTCCAGGTTCCCTTTTTTAAAAGACTCGATCTTTTGAATGCCTTTACAATCACCATTTACATGTACTGACCTACTTACCACTTCTGCATCACTAGTACTCTGATGTTTGAATTCAAATTTTGTATGTCTCATGCAAAACTCAAAATCTAACTGTGCAGTTTCTTGACCAAAAAAGGTGGGGGGAGTGCTGAATGTCACTATCTAAATAAAAACCAATTTTACTGAGTAGTGGTGGCCTGGAGATTGCGTTATATGGAGGTTCTAATTGTGAATTTCAAGTAAATATGAGTAAGCCACCCATTTGGATGACACACAGAAATATACTATTAATAATTTTCTGGAATATCTTAATTGAAAGAGAAAATATAATTAGAAACTGAATTCACTCATTTTCTTTTTAAACTAAGCTTGGTTTGTATACCTTCTAGCCAAAAATAAACCAAATTTCTTGTTCAGTCTTTCCAGAAGCAGCTCAAATAACTAAATATCCAAGGACACCTTGCAGAGGTTTTTTCCCCCAAAGTTGTGAGAGCTTGGTAAAGATAAACTATGGGAAACTTCTGTGGAACTTAAAAGATTGAAAACAACTAAGAGTCCCCCCTCAGATGTTGTCTGCTTATCCTCTCTTTGCAGATCTGCTTACCCACATAGCTTTCTGTCACATGCTTTTGCTTTCCTGTTTACTTTTACTGCCGCAGAACAAGATAGCCTTGAAAAGATTAACTTTATTCTGTCTCATGCATCAGCAACAGAATTTGTCAACTTGAATCTTTATTACCAGTGATCACATAAAAGCTGAAAAATACAACATGATTTCTTTTTTCACCTTAGAAGTTGAATTTGTCACCCTAAAAAAAATTGCTAGGCTTGTAAACGGAACACATTTTATTTAGGAATCATTGAGAAAGAATAAGCAAAACAAACAAACCAAAAACCTGTGAATCTTTTCTATGGAGAACCAACTTAGAAAAAGAGGAAGATGCAAGAGGTTAGGCGGCAAGCAGGCAGTGATAATCCACTTCTCAAAGCAACTCCACACAGAATAATAATGATTTTGGACAAATGCTAACATTTATTCAGAGCTAGACATCAAGTTAAACCCTTTATAGGCATTATCCTAACCAGGCTTTGAGAAAGATTCCATTGTCTTTAGCAATTTAGAGATGAGAGAACCAAGGCTTAGGAAGGTTAAATAACTTTCCCGAGGTCACACAGTGAGGTTTGGTGGAGCAGGAATTTGACATCAAGTCTCATTTCAATACCTCCACTCGTTCATTGCTTACAGGCTCATAGAATTCTCTGTTGTCAACAATCCTCTCAAATGTGACTTCAGCAAATATTTTTTCTTGCTCCCATCCATGCCTACCTAGCTTCTCTAATGGAATCACAGCAAACTACTTCAAATGGACAAAAAAACCCTGAATTATTCCAGGTCTCCTTCTTTTGCAAGTGACAGAGCCCCATTTAAGTAAAATAAGGAATGTACTGGGTTCCATAGTTGAAGAGTCTTTCAGGTAAGGCCAGATGCAGGCATTTTAATAATGTCATGGGTCACACTTTTTGTCATACTTTTTTTTTCTTTTTTATTATAATTTTTGTTTTATTGGTTTATTATTTTATTTTTCTTTTTTATTCTAAGACATCTTGTTATAGCATGTCATACTTTTTTTTATTACTCAGTTCTGCTTTCCTGTGTGTGGTTTTATCCTCAGTGTGCTTTCTCCTTGCAGTCATAAGAGGGCCAGCAGTAGCTGTAGGTTTAATCCTACATTAGCAATCTTAGCTTTCCCAATGGTTTTAGCCAAGAAAGCTCAAGATTGTTTCTCCTTGGGCAGACCTGGGATATATGCTCCCGCTTGGGGACATGGAATGGTGTAGCTTCTTTTAAAGCACATGTTCTAGGAATGGGGAATGGTGGTTTCTCCAAATAAACTCAAGATGTTGCTGATAGTAGAAGGCCATTAAAGCTGGGTGGTCAAGCTTCCTCATTCTGAAGTCTAGCTACATGCCTTTATCCGTACTATCCCTATATTAACCAATTTCCAAAGCTCACCTCTATCAACCTCCTTTAATTAGTTGTACTGAATTTTTAACCTTCAGGACATATTGTTAACATTTTATTGCCTTATTGTTTCTCTTTTTACATCATGAGACTGTAAAGCCACACTCAGGTTTTAAAACTGAATTAGCTATTTTCCTTCTTCTTTATGCCTCATATCTATTCCACTGAATGTATTCTTTGGCATGGTGGATAGTACTTTTGTTGGCCCAATTGTCCAGAGAAGAAACCAGCCATAATCTTTGACTTTTATCCTCCTTTACTCCCACAGCCAGTTGCTCATAAAACCCTGTAAACCTGCTCGCTTCAGATCTCTTGACTTCTTTCAAGTCTCGCCACCCTTCCTGCTATTGCCCTAGTTCAGATTTCCTCATTTCTTGATTATTCTACTTACCACTTTGACATATTATCCTCCTTTCAAATATGTTCTCTAATTTTCAAGAAAACTGATCTTTTTAAAGCACAGATGTGATCCCATGACTCTCCTTTTAACAACCTTTCAGCGATTCCCTGTTGTATGATTTCCATGGACCTTGGTTTCCTTATTGTTAAAGGAAAGGCATAAACAGATGATCTCCTGGAGATGATCTCCAGCTCCATGATTCTGTTAATCCTTGCCATCCTAAAGCAGTTAGCTCCGTTTAATCATTTGGTAATTGGTTTGTCTACCTTTTGGATTATGGACTGAGACCCTGTGTTTTTCTGGTTATCGCCTCTTACTGTATCTCATGAAAATGCTGGGTCAAGTCCTGTTGAGCAGTCATGTCATATTGAGAACAGCTCGCTAAGCGTGACCATGGCCATTCCAGACTCAAAATCTATATGAATTATTTGGAACATATCTGCTCTTTAAATACCACCATTTGCATTCATGCAAATGTCTAAAAATTGTATATGAGAATTACTTCTACCTTATGTTGTTGACATTGGAACTTCTTACAATAAGGAGAACTGTGAATGTACAAGTGAAAAATATTAGTGTACCATAAGACAAAAAGCAGATGTGTTAATGCATTATCAACACTAGGCTATTGTTGGGTTATTTAATAGCCATTGAACTATACCACCATAGGAATTTAAAATCACTCTTTTGCTCCTATCCTTCTGAATGCTGGTGAAAACCTTAGAAATGACCACATGTAGGAAGCTGTTAAACGTTTCCAGTTAAATAATTCACTCTACCTAAAGGAACACATACATCCCCACTTGCCAATTTAATGTACCTTACACAGATGCATTAGTTTACAAGGGAGGAATACCTGTTTTAGCAGTGTCCCATACAGCAATGTTTTATTATAAGTCATTCAAATCACTCATCCATACACACACATTGTAATACCCAAAGGTATAATTGACATATACTTTCTTCATATCCAGGAAGCTCGGGTGTGGGCCATTGCTCATTCTCGGCCAATGTGACCTAATCAAACTTGGCTGCCCCTCCTTCAGGTGGAGTGGCGAGGGCCAATTTGCTTGCTTATTTCAGATGGCTTTTAATTCTGGGATTACACATGTACTGGCGATCATGATTAGCCTATAATGGCTAACGAAGTGCCCTAAATTGATAAAACTGGAAGTAGAGGGAAAAAAAGACAATAAAGAGAATCAAATCCTATGTTAGAATGCACATTTCTGTGGCTGCTTTTGGCAGAGGTGTATAATCAAGCAACTGGTCAGGAAATTATTCTAGTGGAGTAATGAGATTAAAATAAATAATGCTGCATGCAAATTAAGTATAAGACAATTAGCGGTGGGGCTTCAAAGAACCCTAATACTTCACCCTATCCTGTATTCATACCTGTTGTCATGCAACTTTGACATTCAACAAAAACACCTTATATTTCCTCATGTGATTTGCTAATAGACTAAGGCAGAAAAGAGTGTGCAGTCCTGAGACTAGACCCTCAGAAGTCTTGCATGTCTCTGCTTTTGCTTTAGCCCCTCTGCCATTGCCATGCAAGCATGCTGGGGTTAGCCAGCTAAAAGACAGCAAAACTCAGCCATGGATGGATAGAAAATTTTGACATTATGAAGAGCATCACAGACATCAATAAATATCAACTGAGCACATATCATGTGTCAGGCATTGATCTAGATGCTGAGCATACAAGAGGAAACAACACAGACAAAATTTCCTGTTCTTCTGGGGGTTAAATTTTAGTGGAGAGAGATAGATGGGAAACAAAATAAATAAGTAAAATATATAGTCGTTAGATATTAATGGTTGGTGGAAGGGTAATAACTTTAAAATAATAAGTTGGAGACAACCTCATTGAGAGAGAGGTGAAGAAGCAAGTCATGAGGTAACTTTTTGAAGAGGATTTCAAGGAGAGAAAACTGCAAAGCAAAGAGCAGAATTAGGGAAAATTTCCAATTATGTTGTAAATCTAATAAAGTAGGGATGAGTCTCCACAGAGGATACACTATAAGGAATGAACAAAGCACTATTCAGTTATCTCAAGCATTTCTAGGATGCACCCTTTGAGCAAAACTTTGGAAAATCTTTTGAAAGCATTTCTAGGATGCATTACCCACAAAATGTATTAAACCTTAATTGGTAAGGTTTGACAGTTATACAATTACTGATTTTTTTCATATTCACCCATAGAGAGTAATAATTTGCATAAGAGAAACCCTGATTTTAATACTCTCTTTTCTGGATAGTTTTGCATAATTTTTATGCGATTTCCTTGATGAACCCACTAATACTCTCTTCCATCCATAGTTTTGCATAATCTGCATAATAAGGACATACTGAAGAAGAACTGGGAACTGAGCAATTCAGCAAGATCTCAGAAACATGTGTTGGGAGCTGCCTGTCAGCAAATGCTGCTAGAAATTCTGTGACTATCAGGACAAATCTTGCAGATAATGGTAAAATAAATGGCCTTGGCAAGATTTTGTATAGACTGCATATTTCTTGTGGGGTCATCACTACTTTTAAAGAATCCAACTGGAATTGTTATTTCAGAACACATCTTTTCGGGTGCCTGCATACTTCTCTGTCTTCCAGATTTCTCTGAAATATTTATCTTCCTAACTGCTCATTGTCCTGTTGAGTGTAGACTGTTGATTAGAGGGGACTTCCATAGCATCGGATTATGGGAAGCTAGCAGGACATTCCAGTTACCTTGCTCCATAACACATTATCCTAAAACTTAGAGGCTTATAACAACTATATTTTTGTTTGTAATTTTTTGGGTCAGGAATTCTGGAAGAGTTTAGGATGGTGGTAATCTGAAGGCTTGACTGGACTTGATATATCCAAAGTGGTTCACTCACATAGCTGTCAGTTGATGCTGTCCTCGGCCTGTCAATCCAAGCACTTCCAAGTGACCTCTTCATGTTGTCTGGGCTTCCTCCCGATAAGGCAGCTTCAGGGTAGTCAGATTCTTACAAGGTAGCCCAAGGCTCCAAATGTGAGTGCTGCAACATTTAAGATGGAAGCTGCATTACTTTTTATAATTTAGCCTTGGATGCCATACCGTGTTATTTCCATCACATTCTATTTGTTACAAATGAGATATCAGCCCACCCAGAGTTCAGAAGAGGTTACATGTACCTCCCTCCTGATGAGAGGAATGTCAAGGTCACATGGATTGTAGAGGAACATGTGGCCTAGGAGATATTGTTGTGGCCATATTGGAAAAATATAAGCTGCCACAGAGGGTTAGTTAGCAAAAGTAGAATGTGTGAAGGCCCTGAACTCAAGATAAAGTATAGAGGTCACCATATCTTGTAGAGAAACAGACAAGAGCAGAAACTGCAGAATGTTTACATTTTGTGCTCACAATAGGAAAAGGATCCAAGAATATAGGAGGAGTTTAGACATGTCAGGTTAAGGTTTGAAAAAAGGCCTCACTCTGTATTCTATACTTCAGGGTACCTTAAGTCTCTCATGGCACTCTCATGGTAATTCATTCATTATTTCATAAACGTTTAGTAAATATCTACTACAGGTAGTAGTGATAGTAGTAGTAGTAGTTGTAGTATAGTCAGAGAGTATTCTAGGCTCTTGCATATCAGTAAATAAATGCAAGAAAAAGCCCTACCCTCACGGAGAGTATATTCTAGTGGAGTAATGGTATTAAAATAAATAACGCTGCATGCAAATTAAGTATAGGACAATTAGAGGTGGGGTTTCAAAGAACACTAATACTTCACCCTACCCTGTATCCATACTCTTTGTCATGCAACTTTGAAGTTCAACAAAAACACCTTATATTTCCTCATGTGATTTGCCAATAGACGAAGGCAGAAAAGAGTGTGTGGTCCTGAGACTAGACCCTCAGAAGTCTTGCATGTCTCTCCTTTTGCTTTAGCCCCTCTGCCATTGCCATGCAAGCATGCTGTGTTGGTCAGCTAAAAGACAAGAGACATGGGTCGCAGCCCAGTCACCTCAGTCTCCCCAAGCATGACCCAACCGACCTCCAGACACCTGAATGAGCCCAGCCAAGATCCCAGATGCATGAACAGTAAACTTACTGTCATGTGCTATAAGATTTTGTGATTGCTGGGGGCAGAGCAAGATGGCCGAATAGGAACAGCTCCAGTCTCCAACTCCCAGCGCGAGCGACACAGAAGACCGGTGATTTCTGCATTTTCAACTGAGGTACTGGGTTCATCTCACTGGGGAGTGCCGGACGATCGGTGCTGGTCAGCTGCTGCAGCCCGACCAGCGAGAGCTGAAGCAGGGCGAGGCATTGCCTCACCTGGGAAGCGCAAGGGGGAAGGGAATCCCTTTTCCTAGCCAGGGGAACTGAGACACACAGCACCTGGGAAATCGGGTAACTCCCACCCCAATACTGTGCTTTAAGCAAACAGGCACACCAGGAGATCATATCCCACACCTGGCTGGGAGGGTCCCATACCCACGGAGCCTCCCTCATTGCTAGCACAGCAGTCTGTGATCTACCGGCAAGGCAGCAGCGAGGCTGGGGGAGGGGCGCCCACCATTGCTGAGGCTTAAGTAGGTAAACAAAGCTGCTGGGAAGCTCGAACTGGGTGGAGCTCACAGCAGCTCAAGGAAACCTGCCTGTCTTTGTAGACTCCACCTCTGGGGACAGGGCAATAACAAACACAGCCGAAACCTCTGCAGACGCAAACGACTCTGTCTGACAGCTTTGAAGAGAGCAGTGGATCTCCCAACACGGAGACAGAGATCTGAGAAGGGACAGACTCCCTGCTCAAGTGGGTCCCTGACCCCTGAGTAGCCTAACTGGGAGACATCCCCCACTAGGGGCAGTCTGACACCCCACACCTCACAGGGTGGAGTACACCCCTGAGAGGAAGCTTCCAAAGCAAGAATCAGACAGGTACACTCGCTGTTCAGAAATATTCTATCTTCTGCAGCCTCTGCTGCTGATACCCAGGCAAACAGGGTCTGGAGTGGACCTCAAGCAATCTCCAACAGACCTACAGCTGAGGGTCCTGACTGTTAGAAGGAAAACTATCAAACAGGAAGGACACCTACACCAAAACCCCATCAGTACATCACCATCATCAAATACCAGAGGCAGATAAAACCACAAAGATGGGGAAAAAGCAGGGCAGAAAAGCTGGAAATTCAAAAAATAAGAGCGCATCTCCCCTGGCAAAGGAGCGCAGCTCATCGCCAGCAACGGATCAAAGCTGGACGGAGAATGACTTTGACGAGATGAGAGAAGGCTTCAGTCCATCAGATTTCTCAGAGCTAAAGGAGGAATTACGTACCCAGCGCAAAGAAACTAAAAATCTTGAAAAAAAAGTGGAAGAATTGATGGCTAGAGTAATTAATGCAGAGAAGGTCCTAAACGAAATGAAAGAGATGAAAACCATGACACGAGAAATACGTGACAAATGCACAAGCTTCAGTAACCGACTCGATCAACTGGAAGAAAGAGTATCTGCGATTGAGGATCAAATGAATGAAATGAAGCGAGAAGAGAAACCAAAAGAAAAAAGAAGAAAAAGAAATGAACAAAGCCTGCAAGAAGTATGGGATTATGTAAAAAGACCAAATCTACGTCTGATTGGGGTGCCTGAAAGTGAGGGGGAAAATGGAACCAAGTTGGAAAACACTCTTCAGGATATCATCCAGGAGAACTTCCCCAACCTAGTAGGGCAGGCCAACATTCAAATCCAGGAAATACAGAGAACGCCACAAAGATACTCCTCGAGAAGAGCAACTCCAAGACACATAATTGCCAGATTCACCAACGTTGAAATGAAGGAAAAAATCTTAAGGGCAGCCAGAGAGAAAGGTCGCGTTACCCACAAAGGGAAGCCCATCAGACTAACAGCAGATCTCTCGGCAGAAACTCTCCAAGCCAGAAGAGAGTGGGGGCCAATATTCAACATTCTTAAAGAAAAGAATTTTAAACCCAGAATTTCATATCCAGCCAAACTAAGTTTCATAAGTGAAGGAGAAATAAAATCCTTTACAGATAAGCAAATGCTTAGAGATTTTGTCACCACTAGGCCTGCCTTACAAGAGACCCTGAAGGAAGCACTAAACATGGAAAGGAACAACCGGTACCAGCCATTGCAAAAACATGCCAAAATGTAAAGACCATCGAGGCTAGGAAGAAACTGCATCAACTAACGAGCAAAATAACCAGTTAATATCATAATGGCAGGATCAAGTTCACACATAACAATCTTAACCTTAAATGTAAATGGACTAAATGCTCCAATTAAAAGACACAGACTGGCAAACTGGATAAAGAGTCAAGACCCATCAGTCTGCTGTATTCAGGAGACCCATCTCACATGCAGAGACATACATAGGCTCAAAATAAAGGGATGGAGGAAGATTTACCAAGCAAATGGAGAACAAAAAAAAGTGGGGGTTGCAATACTAGTCTCTGATAAAACAGACTTTAAACCATCAAAGATCAAAAGAGACAAAGAAGGCCATTACATAATGGTAAAGGGATCAATTCAACAGGAAGAGCTAACTATCCTAAATATATATGCACCCAATACAGGAGCACCCAGATTCATAAAGCCTTAAAATTCTTAGAGACTTACAAAGAGACTTAGACTCCCATATAATAATAATGGGAGACTTCAACACTCCACTGTCAACATTAGACAGATCAACGAGACAGAAAGTTAACAAGGATATCCAGGAATTGAACTCATCTCTGCAGCAAGCAGACCTAATAGACATCTATAGAACTCTCCACCCCAAATCAACAGAATATACATTCTTCTCAGCACCACATCGTACTTACTCCAAAATCGACCACATAATTGGAAGTAAAGCACTCCTCAGCAAATGTACAAGAACAGAAATTATAACAAACTGTCTCTCAGACCACAGTGCAATCAAACTAGAACTCAGGACTAAGAAACTCAATCAAAACCGCTCAACTACATGGAAACTGAACAACCTGCTCCTGAATGACTACTGGGTACATAACGAAATGAAGGCAGAAATAAAGATGTTCTTTGAAACCAATGAGAACAAAGAGACAACATACCAGAATCTCTGGGACACATTTAAAGCAGTGTGTAGAGGGAAATTTATAGCACTAAATGCCCACAAGAGAAAGCAGGAAAGATCTAAAATTGACACTCTAACATCGCAATTAAAAGAACTAGAGGAGCAAGAGCAAACACATTCGAAAGCTAGCAGAAGGCAAGAAATAACTAAGATCAGAGCAGAACTGAAGGAGATAGAGTCACAAAAAACTCTCCAAAAAATCAATGAATCCAGGAGTTGGTTTTTTGAAAAGATCAACAAAATTGACAGACCACTAGCAAGACTAATAAAGAAGAAAAGAGAGAAGAATCAAATCGACGCAATTAAAAATGATAAAGGGGATATCACCACCGACCCCACAGAAATACAAACTACCATCAGAGAATACTATAAACACCTCTATGCAAATAAACTGGAAAATCTAGAAGAAATGGATAATTTCCTGGACACTTACACTCTTCCAAGACTAAACCAGGAAGAAGTTGAATCCCTGAATAGACCAATAGCAGGCTCTGAAATTGAAGCAATAATTAATAGCCTACCAACCAAAAAAAGTCCAGGACCAGATGGATTCATAGCTGAATTCTACCAGAGGTACAAGGAGGAGTTGGTACCATTCCTTCTGAAACTATTCCAATCAATAGAAAAAGAGGGAATCCTCCCTAACTCATTTTATGAGGCCAACATCATCCTGATACCAAAGCCTGGCAGAGACACAACAAAAAAAGAGAATTTTAGACCAATATCCCTGATGAACATCGATGCAAAAATCCTCAATAAAATACTGGCAAACCGGATTCAGCAACACATCAAAAAGCTTATCCACCATGATCAAGTGGGCTTCATCCCTGGGATGCAAGGCTGGTTCAACATTCGCAAATCAATAAACATAATCCAGCATATAAACAGAACCAAAGACAAGAACCACATGATTATCTCAATAGATGCAGAAAAGGCTTTTGACAAAATTCAACAGCCCTTCATGCTAAAAATGCTCAATAAATTCGGTATTGATGGAACGTACCTCAAAATAATAAGAGCTATTTATGACAAACCCACAGCCAATATCATACTGAATGGGCAAAAACTGGAAAAATTCCCTTTGAAAACTGGCACAAGACAGGGATGCCCTCTCTCACCACTCCTATTCAACAAAATGCTCATCATCACTGGCCATCAGAGAAATGCAAATCAAAACCACAATGAGATACCATCTCACACCAGTTAGAATGGCAATCATTAAAAAGTCAGGAAACAACAGGTGCTGGAGAGGATGTGGAGAAATAGGAACACTTTTTACACTGTTGGTGGGATTGTAAACTAGTTTCAACCATTATGGAAAACAGTATGGCCATTCCTCAAGGATCTAGAACTAGATGTACCATATGACCCAGCCATCCCATTACTGGGTATATACCCAAAGGATTATAAATTATGCTGCTATAAAGACACATGCACACGTATGTTTATTGCAGCACTATTCACAATAGCAAAGACTTGGAATCAACCCAAATGTCCATCAGTGAGAGATTGGATTAAGAAAATGTGGCACATATACACCATGGAATACTATGCAGCCATAAAAAAGGATGAGTTTGTGTCCTTTGTAGGGACATGGATGCAGCTGGAAACCATCATTCTTAGCAAACTATCACAAGAACAGAAAACCAAACACCGCATGTTCTCACTCATAGGTGGGAACTGAACAATGAGATCACTTGGACTCAGGAAGGGGAACATCACACACAGGGGCCTATCATGGGGAGGGGGGAGGGGGGAGGGATTGCATTGGGAGTTATACCTGATGTAAATGACGAGTTGATGGGTGCAGCACACCAACATGGCACAAGTATACATATGTAACAAACCTGCACGTTATGCACATGTACCCTACAACTTAAAGTATAATAATAATAAATAAATTAAAAAAAAAGATTTTGTGATTGCTTTTTATACAGCATTTTGGGGCAATGGACAGATGACACAACTGGGAAAAAGCAGAAGAGCTCCTTTTCTCGGAGATGCGTTTACATACAGTTCTATTTTGAAGCCAGTTAGCAGATCCCTGTTGTTGCTGCCGCTACCTCTGGGATGGAGTGTTTGGAAGAATAATCAGAGTCAGAGTTAAGAGTTGCCTCTAGATTCATGACAAGGGTGAGTGGGTTGTGGAGGAATGAAGTGGAATAAGGCTTCATTTCTGCTGGTAAAGGCTTTATTTTATGTTTCCTTGTCTGAGGGGACAAAAATCACCTCTAATGCCTGTTGTGGTTGAGGGATGAGGAAGGACGTCTCAAGGAGAAACTCAACATCCCTCTTGGTTCTTTGATGCCTTTCCTTCCTTTAACATATCAAGCTCCCTGCCTAAAAGTGGACTTTTATTATTATTATTATTATTAAAAATAAATCAGTTTTGGCAGCATCAAAGGGGGACAATGGCCATACTGTCGTTGAACTATGTGGATGTGTCCCTCCTGGCAGTCATGTTGGCAAACTAAGGTTCTTTCCCAGACTACATTAAGTAAGGGTGGAGGGGCAGGGTATTTAATTTCTGCTTCCCAATCATGGTGACATTTAACACTTCTGAGGAAAAAAAAAAAAATTGCGTCCAAACTGGCCTTTCAAGTAAGTGGAATAGTTACTCTCCCCACAAAGTATCAGAAACTGTTCTATGAGCCACTTACTCCTTTGTGTCTTGCATAGTCCCTGTCAAAATACAAATACTTCTGGGAAACGTGACCTCTTTAGTCTTCAAGAGTCAACACTTTGGGAAAGGCAGAATTATTTCAAACAGCTGAGCACAAGAAAGGCCACTAGCTTTTGTAATTGTTCATTTTCTCTTTTTTCCTACTGAATTGTAAGCTCCAAGAGGTCTAGGATCATGCCCCTCTTATTCATCCATCTATTTCCAGGTTTCAGGTTTCAGGACATATAGGAGAACCTCCATAATACCCTTGGGAAGAAAGCAGAAGAGAACAAACATGGGAAAGAAGGGAGGGAAGGGGGAGATAAAAAGCCTAATTAAATTATCACAGAGCGTTTATCCTAATATTAACTAGTTAATGACTTCAAGATATGTATTGAGCTTTTACTATGCACGCATGGCAGGAGGGGAGTGCCCCTTCCTTGCCTTAACCTGGTGTGGTTCTTTGAGTTTTTACTCCTGTATACTCGAAGAAAACAATACAAAAACCAAAACTGGGAAAAAAGTTCCCGTATGGGGTATTTCACCGTTTTAATGCATTAAACATGATGTGCTCAAATACCCCAGCCTTTGGGATTGAAACATTCATAATGAGAACTCCGAAGCGACCAAGATGAAATACAAACGTCAAAGAAGGCGCCTAGTTTTGTCTTGGTACTCTTGGTACTTTTGTCTTGGTACTCTAGCCTAATTCAGTGGCTCCTCAAACTTTAATGTGCACGCGAATCACCTGGGGATCTTGCTGAATATTCAGATTTGGATTCAATAGGTCTGGAGCGAAGCCTGAGATGCTGCGTTTTTAACATGCTCCTGGGTGATGTTGATGCTTCTAACCCAAGGACCACACTTTGAGTATACAAAGGACTGGAGACTGTCACCTCTACCGCCAGGTGTGTCTATGCTGAGTCCCAGAGTCCCAGATCAGTGTCCCGCACGTCCTCGGCCTTCCGCCAGGAGGGGAGGAGCCGGGGGCGGAGCGGGAGGAGTGGCGCGGGCCCCGCGTGGGTCCTGCCAGATATCACCTCGGCCCCTTGGAGAGGCAGCCGAGCTGCGGCGGCGCAGGAGGGGGCGGGTTCGGCGAGGGCGCGGCCTCTGAGAGGGGAGCGCACGATACGCATCCCCGGAATCGCCCGGGCCACTCGGGAGCCTCGCGGCAGCCCGGCGCCCCACTTGGCCATCCGCTCCTTGCCCGCCTCCTCTTGTCACCTCCCGTCTCATCCTTCTCGCTCCTTCCCCGCCGCATACACCGCCATCCGAGTGCCTCAGAGAGCCGGAGGTGGTGTGCGGGGCTGCAGGGCACGACTTCAAGCGGTCCTCAGCTCCGCACTAGCGGGCACGGGTAACAGCATGGACACCAAGCGCTGCTTCGCCAATCGCTTCGATGACTACCAGGGCAGCCTGCTGGCGGGCCAGTGTGAGGAGGCGGTGGCGCCCTTGGTCACCGCCACCATCGAACGCATCCTCCAGGAGCTTCCCCCACTCGGGGGCGACGCGGAGGCCCGAGGGGCGACGGCCGGGGCTAGCGGCTGCCAAGGGGGGCTTTATGGCGGCGTGGCCGGAGTGGCCTACATGCTCTACCACGTCTCGCAGAGCCCGCTCTTCTCCACCGCCCGGGAACGCTATCTGCGCTCGGCTAAGCGCCTCATCGACGCGTGCGCCCGCGCTGAGGAGTGGGGCGAGCCGGACGCCGACACCCGCGCTGCCTTCCTGCTCGGGGGCGCGGGCGTGTACGCCGTGGCCACGCTCGTGTACCACGCCCTGGGCCGGTCCGACTACGTGCAGCCGCTGGGCAAGTTCCGGGCTCTGTGTGCCGTCTGCGCGCCGGTCTCCTTCCTGGAGTGCGGCTCCGACGAGCTGTTCGTGGGCCGCGCAGGCTACCTGTGTGCCGCGCTGGTGCTCAAGCAGAAACTCGCCCAGGAGGTAAGAGGTAGCCCCGGCCGCGGGAGGGCGCTCGCCGCTTGCCCGGACTCCTTGGCTCCGGCAGCACTGCCCCGGGTTGTTCTCCATCTCTTTGTTACTCTTCGTGTGGTGCTAGCATTTCGTCAGTCTCTTGAGGTCTGTCTCCTGCTTTTGTCCGTCTTCTTTCCTGTCTTTTTCAGTCTCTCATTTGTTGAGATTCGGCGTCTCTGCGCTTTGTCCGTGTTTTTTACGCTGAACGTGGCATCACTTCAGATGCCTGTTAGCTTTCTGGGGGATGACAGTGTGGC
Source organism: Macaca thibetana thibetana (assembly GCF_024542745.1). Lineage (NCBI taxonomy): Eukaryota > Metazoa > Chordata > Mammalia > Primates > Cercopithecidae > Macaca > Macaca thibetana. The sequence goes on from NC_065598.1 coordinate 37,212,851, forward strand.
CCTTTCAAGTAAGATGAAAACCTCAGAAATGGAGGGGATTTCCTTTCCTTTGACTCTGCTGTCAAAAGCTGAGGCATCCTCGAATGTTAGAGTGCTAGAAAGTAATGGAACTTTTCGGGGCCGATGTGGAGGTAAGTTGCTTCTGGAGCCCTGGGTCTGTAACCAAGAATAACTACTCAGCCGTGGGTCTGATGTGTTTACTGTCTTGCTTACTATTCAGTTCAACCCATGGCTCTTATTAAATGCATATCTGATAGGAGTGTCCCCTTTAAAAATACATAAAGGTAGACGGAAATGTACCCGGAAATGTACCCCATTGTGGTTGCATGTGCATTATTTCACTTAAACATATTTGCTTAGGATGGGCAAGACCACAGCTTTCTTGACAGGCAGCTTTTCTTGATGAATAACTTTACAGTGGCTCCTAAAAGTGAATTGGTTTTCACATACGTATTTTTTCCTGGACTCACTTTGAAATCAGCATGTGGTTATTAGAAGAGAATATGCCAGTTCCTGTGGAGTAGGAAAAAGAACAAAACTCTGAAGGATCATAGTGACTAGAACTGAGAGGCACTTTCATTCATAATCCACTGGAGCCAGGTATTGTTCTAGGGAGGAAGTGACACATTTAACTTGGCTTTATTTAGGTGAGAAAGGCGTTTGAAGAAAAATTAAAGGTATATAGTGTTTTAAAAGAGTAATTAACTTAGATCACCTCTACAGAGGCGGACAGGTTTTTTTTTTAATAGCAGGTGAGGTTGATTCAAGTGAGAAAAAAGATGACTAAAGAAAGTGCACTGTGTTAGCTGGGCAGCAAAGATCTATGTTACAAAGTTGTCTTGAAATCGTTTACTCTGCTTCTGAGTCACTGTTGCTGCCAGCAGTTATTCAAATGCCCTTCCAGTTGTAGAAAACCTTTTAGCAGGCCACAGAGATATTTACATATCATTTGCATGCATTTGCATCTGCTCCCCTCACCTTGTAGTCTGGCAGCAGGCGATTTTCAAAAAATTTTTTCCAGTTGTTTTCCTTAATCTTGCCTCTTCCCCTTTCCATGCCTTGAGGCCTTTTCTCCAGAATGGAGTGGGAAGAGTGTGTGACCACCAGGTCACACAGGTGGAAGCAGACCAGAAGGACTCTGCCCAAAAACTGGTGGTTTGGGCCAATCTGCAACACTGAGCCACAAAGACATTTATTAAGACCTCTCTCTGCCCTCCTGCCAAACCAGATCTTCTTTTTTGTGCTAATCGAGTTGAGGTGCTTTGGCCCCTGCTCCCAGGAGATGGAACAAGCTTCAAGGATAAGGAAAAAAAAAAAAAAAAAAGCCCAGCTCTTAACCTGAGCAAACCAGTTAGTTCCAGTGCCAGCTGCAGCTGTGGCAATTCAGGACTTTCTGGCTTGAAAGGTGTAGGGCAGGGGCTAAGCACGCCAGGCTGGAAGCCTTTTGAGGGGAAAGTACAAGTTTTACACACCATCCCCAACCCGCAAGTCCTAGCCAGCACAGGACTTTGCCCTCAGTAGGTGATCCATAAACCTTGATTAAATTGAATTGCGAATTTGTGTCATTTCTTTATAAATAATCTGTCAGTATGACCTGGGTTTCTTCCCCTCCGATGTCATTTATATTCACATTCCTCTGGCAGTTCCCTCAGTTAACACTCTAATTTAGATCCTCCCCACATTACTTGGCACATCTTTGCCACCTAATAAAGAGTTGAATGAATGAATCACCATATATTGGGACTGGTGCAATATACTTTGAGCTAGAATCTCCCACTCAAGCCGTTCCATCTACCCCTAAGAAAGAAATATTTCAAAAGACACTTTTCATCATGTTATTTCCCTGCTCAGCATACTGCAGTGGCTCCCTATTACTTTTTCTCCAGTGGCTTGTCATCTCACAGTTAAAGTTACGATTCTTAAAAATAGCTGAGAAGGCCCCACATGATCTAGCCTCCTACACACCTACTCTACTCCTTGCTCATTCTTCTTCAACCACACTGGCCGTGTTACTGTTTTAGTTACTTTCCTGTCTCAGGCTGTTTGTTCTTACGGTTCTTTCTACTTGGAACACTCCCTCTAAGTATTTATAGCTAGATTTCTGACCTTGTATAGGTGTGTATGTGTGTATATATATATACACACACACATAAAAATATTTTTTTTTTTTGAGACAGGGTCTCAGTCTGTCACCCAGGCTGCAGTGCAGTGGTGCAACCATGGCTTACTGTAGCCTCGACCTCCTGGGCTCAGGTGATCCTCCTACCTCAGCCTCCCAAGTAGGTGACACCACAGGCATGTGCCACCACACCCGGCTAATTTTTTGTATTTTTTGTAGAGACAGAGTTTTACTATATTGCCTATGCTGTTCTGGAACTCCTGGGCTCAAGTGATCTGCCCGCCTCAGTCTCTTAAAGTGCTGGGATGACAGTCATGAGCCACTGTGCCTGGCCTTGTATAGGTCTTTACTTCCTCGCTGAGGCCTTTCCTGACTACCCTATTTAAAATTGCAACCCGATCCTCAACTTATCCCCCTTTAGTGATTTGTTTTACTTAAATTGTTTATTTATGTCTTTGCCAATTAGAATGTAAGCTCCATAAGGGTAGACATTTTTGGTTTCATTGATGTTCATTGCCAAGACTGCCTGGCACATTTTTAGATACCCAGCTTTGTGTGTGTTTGCAAATATCACTCAGTTTTAGTGGTGTCCCATTTATCAATATTTTCCTTTATGATGGTAGTTTTGGTGTCATGTCTAAAGAAATCTTTTCCCACTGCCAAAGTTTCAGTAAATATTTGTTAAATGAATGAATGAATGAATTATAGTTTCTTTCCATTATTTTTCTTGGCTTAAGCTCAACCAATAAAGCAGTGCTTATTAAACTTTAATGTGCTTAGAAATCACCTGCAGATCTTATAGAGCTGCAAGTTCCTGGGTGATGCTGATATTGCGGGTCCATAGAGCATGCTTTGAATAGCAAGGCAATACTGTGCTGCATAGATTTTAGCATTATAACTGCCACCTCTATTAAGGCATACTGTAAGACATCATTCTATGAAGCTTGATAGGTTTATTTAAAACGTCTGTAGTTTAGAATGCTGATTACTATATCCTACCTTTCACTCTAAAGACCCACAAGAGGAATTGCTCTCAGATTGTAGAGACAGTAATAGTTGTGTGACTCCTGGCAATTGATTGAATTGTAAAAATCTTCAAAATATGTCATGTAACTGATTCTGTTTGTCACTTTGTGTTGGCTACTAGGGAGTGTATGGCTAGAATTGTGGTCCCTATAAGCTAGCATACAGTACCTTAGCAGATCTGTATTTATGTGTAGACGTTTCTCCTGGGTTTATCTAATTTGTTTCTTCCTTAGTTTACCCTTTTCTAGGTTCTTTTCTTTTGATTTGATTTTGTTGTTTGTATTTATGTTTACAAGGTTCAGATATAAGAAAAAAATGTATATGTATGTGGCAAGATACATACACATGTATTTTCACTTAACTTGGCCTGTATTTTCACTTAATTTGGCCTTCCTGGAATAGCTCCAAGGATTTCTTAGGCAGATATCCTTGAGCAACGGGGCATTGAAGTCTCAAGAAATCATGCCAGATAAACTTATATTGGGTCCATTCGACTTTCCACTGATTGGTGGAAATGGAGCGGACAATGGCAGAGGGATTATGGGGAGACCTGGGATCTCAGTTAAAATAATAACTCTGCCACTGAATGATCTTGGAAAAATATTTTAACATCGTTGAGCCTTAATTTCCTCACCTGTAAATTGATTAATAAGAGCTTCTTCATTGACTCGTTCTGGTTTTCATTCATTCATTCCGTGAACGTCAGGTTTCTACATGGTGTGAGGCAACTTACTAGATGCTTCGATTCAGTAGTGAACAAAAAATACAAGTCTGTTGGTGAAGAAAAAAATAACATCAGTCCTTTTAGTTAAGTGCTCTTAAGGATGTAATCAGGAACTAATTGAGGACAGGTGGGAAAGGGGAGGGCTGCTGTTTGGTAGGAAAGCTTCTCTGTGGAGGCAACGTCCTGGCTTATCACTAGAGCGTGGGAACCAAGTGGCTGCGCTAAGAACAGGCATTCCAGGCAGAGGGCAAGAGCCCCTAAGGTAGGAAATGACTTGGACATTTCAAAGAAATAGAAGGAGGCTAGCATGGCTGGAGGAGACAGAGAGCAGGGCATAGAGGAGTTTGAAACCATGGAAGGAGACATGAGCAGGGTAAAACCAGATCCTGGAGGCTCAAGTTAGTCAAAGTTAGGAGTCTGCATTTGTTTTGTGTTTAAAGGAGGAAATATCTTGATCTAACTTACCTTTTAGAAAGATGACCCCAGTTTTCTGTATTAAGAGTGGATTGACAATATTAAGAATGATAACAAGGGGGACTGGTTATGGGGGGGTGTAAACCCCTTTTGTGCCAAGGACTCCTTGTCAGTCTGGTGAAACCTATAGGACCTCTTCTTAGGATAATATTTTTAAATGCATAAAAGAAAACACACAGAATTACAAAGGAAGTCAAGTATATTGCAGCCCCGTTACCAAAACATTTTTAAAATGTGTGAGCAGTAGCGTATGTGCTCCTTTACTAACACATTAAATAAGATTTTACGGCAGGTCTAATGATTATGATACTTTTGAAACAGTGATGAGAGTCAATGATATTTTGAGATACCTTCCACAGCTGCAGCGTGGCATGCATATATCTGTGATTTCTATAGGTGACAAAGTCACAAGTACAACTAGTGGTTTGTGGTTTACATTTGTAAGGAAATGCTAAGTTGTTTAAATAAGGCGGGAAACATGTAGATGTGATTTTATTTCCCCAGCCAAAGGAGACTGGTTTGGAAGTTGCTGTGATGACCAGTCCTAGATAAAGTACCTAGCACAGTGCTTGGCACATAGTAGCTGCTAAATGGAATCAATGGTAGCCTTTTTCACTACTACTAACAGAAAACCTAAGGTAATTCTGAATATCAGATAGAAAATGATACTCAATATGACGTACCTGTCTTCCTGCTGTGATTTGAAAACAACAACAACAACAGCAGCAAATTACTGCAAAGTTGTTAATTGGGTCTTTGGCTCATTTCTAAGGCAGGTGGTTGGCAGCTGTATAAGGGGCAATGCTTTTAGCTGTAAATAACAAAATGTCTAATAAAAAGTCATCTAAATAATGAGAACATTTATTATGTGGAAGTGGAAAACTAGGCCACTCCAGGATTGTTTCAGCAACTCAGGAGAGTTATCCAAATCCAAGGTCTTTCCAGCTGTTTTCTCTGCTGTTCTCAGTGTTTGAGCTGTTTCACCTTTCAATGTTGTAAGATGGCTGCTGTCATTGCAAACATTGTGTTCCCCTAACTGCAGTAGTGAGGAAAGGTCTGAGGCTTTTTTTCCCCTGCATCTTTTTCTAAAGTCATGTAGAACATTCTATCCTAGAAGAATTTCCCTTCTGACTCATTGCGCAGCGCTTGGTCATTAGCCAGTTCTAGTTTCAGGGAGGCTGGGAAGGCCGGTGTTTTTATTTTTAACCTCGATCATTGACAGGTACCGACACGAAAACAGGGAGAAGGAAATGGTTGTTTGTTGGTTACCAAAGCATCTGCCCTTTGGCGTCCCTTGGCAAGGTCTGTCTTGTGACCTCCTTTATCCGTTCGCTTTTCCTCCCTTTGGTGTTTCTCTTGCCTTTTCCACGTCATCTCCATGTGTCATGACACCTGTAAGGCATCTTGTTTTTGCTGTCAGCTAGCTGCCAATTAAATAAAAGCTAAGATATTAACTGTTAATCAAGATTTAAACTAGTAAAGTTTGGGGAATATATTTTATGGCAGCAACTGCATTTTTCCTACCTTTTCTTAAAAAGTATTTCTCTCACCAAAGATATAAAACAAAATGAGTCTTTAAATTGTTTAAAATTTGTTTTAGGCCTGGCACGGTGGCTCATCCCTCTAATCCCAGCACTTTGGGAGGCCGAGGTGGGCAGATCACATGAGGTCAGGAGTTCGAGACCAGCCTGGACAACATAGTGAAACCCTGTCTCTACTAAAAATACAAAAATTAGCTGGGCATGTGGTAGGTGCCTGTAATCCTAGCTACTCAGGAGACTGAGGCAGGAGAATTGGTTGAACCTGGGAGGCGGAGGTTGCAGTGAGCCGAGACTGCACCACTATACTCCGGCCTGGGTGACAGAGTGAGACTCCATCTCCAAAAAAAAAAAAAAAAAAAATTTGTTTTAAAAGTTAACATTTAAAAAAATTTTTTAGAAGTCTATTCCATAAAATACCTGTATTTTATCCACTTATACAAATTATCATATTATACATATATTATGCAACTTGCTTTCTTGCTTAATGTACATTGGACATCTTTGCATATTGTATACAGAGATGTAACATTCTTTATACTGGTTTAATAGTTATACTATAATGTAACCCTTATTGATGGACATTAGGTTGATTCCAGTTTTTTCTCCTTTTTTTGCTATCACAAATAGTGCCATAAATAATATACATGCATATACATATACAGTAGTCCTGCCGTATCTGCCAGGGATATGTTCCAAGACCGCCAGTGGATGCCTGGAACCATGGATAGTACCAAATGCTATATATACTGCTTTTCTGATCTGATACCCAAGACTCCTAGAGACACCTACTAAGTGACCAAGGGGCAGGTGGTTTACAGAGTGGATATGCTGGAAAAAGGGATGATTCATGTCCCAGGTGGGAAGGAGCAGGATGTCCCCAAATTTTATCACACTACTCAGAATGGCATGAAATTTAAAACTTATGAATTGTTTATTTCTGGAATTTTCCACATAGTATTTTTGGACCCCGGATGTCTGCTGGTAACTGAAACCACAGAAAGCAAAACCTTGGATAAAAGAGGATTGCTGTAAAATGCATATATATATATAATGTATACATGTAATATATGTGTGTGTATATATATCTTTTCATATATGTATTTTTACCAACTTTTGCAAGTATCTATGTAGGGTAAATTTTTAAAACACAATTGCTGGGTCAAAATTGACATATATTTTTTATTTGATAGAGGATTATCAAATTGCCCTCCAAAAATGTTCTACCAATTTCTATTCCCTCCACCAGCATTTGGGAGTACCTGTGTTCTCACTGGGTTTCATCAGAATTTTTAGTATATGCCAAACTGACAAGTAGAAAATTAGGATGGAGATTTCCAGGGTAGAAACTGAGTCCCCTTATTGTTTCTTTCAACTTTTACCAAACAAAATGCGTGTGAGGAATTTCATTCAGTCTTTGGATTTGAGCGGTTCCCATTTTTTAGGCAGGTGTGTGTTGCATACGCCTAAGTAAACCCTGAAGTGTGGCTTGAAATGACGGCAGGGTTGGGCAAGCTGGATTTTTGTAGGCTGGGTCCAATTCCTAATTGGCTGATTACAGATCCACCAGGAAGCAGGCACTTCTGTGGGCTACAGCTTAGACCCTTTGTTATCCATGACCCAGAACCCAGTGAGTGCTAAAATGTCGTGATGTAATAAGGATTAACAATGATTGATCACTTATTTCCACACACTATTGTAAGTTTTTTTCATGTATTATGTCACTTTTCAAAATGTACCTAAGTGTAATTTTGTTTGTTAAAATTTTTTTATTTTTAATTCCTAATCATTGTATGTATTTATGGGGTACAATGTGATGTTTTGATACATGTGTACATTGTGGAATGAGCAAATCAGGCTAATTAACATCTCCATCACCTGACATACTTATTATCATTTCTTTGTGGTGAGAACATTTAAAATCCACTTTTAGCAACTTTGAAGTATAGAATACATTATTATTAACTACAGCAGAAGATCATTGAAACTTATTCCTCCTGTGTAATTAAAACTTCATACCCTTTTACCAACTTCTCCCCTTTCCCTCCCCATCTCTCCCCACCCACCTCCAGCTTCTGGCAATTACCATTCTACTCTCACCTTCTATGAGTTTCACTTTTTGAGATTCTACATAGATGTCACTTAATACTACCAACAACCTTATAACATGGGCACCGTTATTATCTCGATCATATCCAGTAGGGAAACTGAGGCACAGAGAGGTTGAGAAACTTGTTCCAGATCACACGGCAAGTCAGTGGCAGAGATGGGGTTCCATCTTCCCCAGGCTGGTTGCCAAATCTGTGATTTCAATTGGTGATCCTCATATTTTAATGTGCATGCAAACCCCAGGGATCTTGTTAAAAATCAGCTTTTAGCTCAGTGAGTCTGGAGTGTGACTCATGATTCTGCATCTCTACTGAGCTTCAGGTGATGCCGCTCTTGCTGGTATATGGAACAAACTTGAGCACAACACTCTGAATTACATTTTCCCCCCAATGTTATGGGGTTGCCTGTCAACAAATGTAACTGCTCCTGCAAACTTCGTGATTTTTCATCATTTTCTCTTGTACTGAGGATGACTTCTTCCATAGGTGCAAGAATACCAGCTTTCTGGTTTGTGGGTTATACTGAAGGAAAGAGTCACTACCTGGTGCATCTCCTTGTAGGTTTAAGGGATATGTTGACATCTATTGAATGAAAGAGCAAATGCAAGGATTTCTTTTTCCTAATAGATGTAATTTTTCACTGTATACAGCAAGTTTTTAGAATTCCTTTAAAGGCCCAAACAAACCATATCCCAGCAGTTTTAAATTATTTCATGATAATTCAAGAGACACCTTATTATGACATTCCCAAACAGAAGACATGAGCCTGATAATCATGATACCAAGCCTATTTTAGTCATTCCATTTTACCTGTTTGATGTAAAGTAGTGCTTCTCTCCAACTCTAAATTAATTTAAACTTAAAATGATCAGACATCTTCCTTTTTATTTTCTAATCACAATGATTTAACAGACCTACTCAAAATAATGTAGAAAGCTTTAGATACAGTTTATTTATATCTTTTCATCTGTTAATATACATTCCACTAAAACCCAAACTTATTATTTGTATTATAATTATTTAAAGAGAACATAGTTCATAATTTTTTGTTACAGAGTAAATGGAAAAATAAACACAGTAAAACTTGTTTTAAATGAACTTAATTATTTATTTTGCCAATAACTAAACTCACAGTGCTCTATAAGGATATTGTTTTAATGGAATTTTATTACATGTATTGGCCTTTGAATGTGAAAATGATAGATTATATTAATTTCTTACTAACTTCTTCTCTAATTACACTTTTGCTGGTTAATTTAGTAAATGATGTTTGTCGTGTGATTGGCTGCAACACAATATGCAATGGATTTCCTCCAAGTGACAGGGCAGTTCTGTAGTTTCCCCACATGGTGATGGTCTCTAGGTAAACTGGTCCAACAGTTCATGATGTGTCCAAGTCTTTTTCTTCATGATTCAACTTTACAAGTTCATCTCTGACCACCAGTCAAGTACCATGTCTTGATTAGTTTGTCTCATAAAAAAACGAGTTGTTCTTATTATACACACACACGCACACAGATATATATATATATATGCATGTGTATATAAGATACACACGCACCATCACTAAATGCTTCCTAATTATTTTCTTTATGGTTTTACTTACTAGGGAAACCTACCAAGATAACAGGCCCATTATTCTTGGGGTGCTAGCCACTTGATCAAACTGAATTCTCAAGAAGTATTTGATCTTTCTTTTTGCAAGCTGAATAAAGGAGTGTTTTGTGTAAGATCAGATTTTCCTTTCTGAATAGCCTTAACCATTCAACGAACCAGAGAAATGAACGACTTTGGCCTGTTAAAGTGTGAGTATGGCTATCTGGGTCATAAAGAAACTGTTTTTCAGATGAGAGACAAAGTCTTACAGACTTCATTGGTAAAAACATCTAAATGAGAGGTGGCAAAACAAATATTTGTCATGGCATTATGTGCTGTTAGCTGTTCCTGTGCCCATCTGCTGGCCCCATTGCTTTGCGTGGAATGGATTCCCTGTGCTCAGTGGTGTGTTGAAATCTGGTGTCTATGGCAACAAAAGCATCACCAATCTCAAAGCAAGCACTGTCAGGACCAGCTGAATCTCCCCACTCACACAATGACTTTAGGAAAGGAGACACATTCTAACAGACTTTACAGCTATCCAAGGCCAAAGAGATCCAGTGTCCAACCAGAAAGGACGTATTGTCCTCATGCATATATCATTAACATAATCTTGCTTTTTAAAATGTTTTTTTTCTTGTGAGGCAAAGAGAATTGCACATTTATTACAAATTGCAATTGTTGAAATAGGCTGGACTCTCAATGAAGACATTAAAGCATGATAGTTAAGAACAGTCTTGGGCCGGGCGCGGTGGCTCAAGCCTGTAATCCCAGCACTTTGGGAGGCCAAGACGGGCGGATCACGAGGTCAGGAGATCGAGACCATCCTGGTTAACACGGTGAAACCCCGTCTCTACTAAAAAATACAAAAAACTAGCCGGCCGAGGTGGCGGACGCCTGTAGTCCCAGCTACTCGGGAGGCGGAGGCAGGAGAATGGCGTGAACCCGGGAGGCGGAGCTTGCAGTGAGCTGAGATCCGGCCACTGCACTCCAGCCTGGGTGACAGCGCGAGACTCCGTCTCAAAAAAAAAAAAAAAAAAAAAAAAAAAAAAAAAAAAAAAAAAAAAGAACAGTCTTTTCAGATTCAGGTAGCCTTGGGATTGTCAGACTCCATTGCAATATCTGATTGATTTTAAGCAAGTTATTTAGCATCTCTGAGGCTTAATTTCTTCACCAACAAAATGCAATTCAAGCAGCACCTACCTCATAGGTGTGCTATGACGGGCCACTGAGAATGTGTGGTAATGTGCTTGGCAGAGGATGCTCCCAAGCATAGACTAAGAATTCCCTGTGTCAGCCATGATTTTGAGTATTGGTGGGCTTCAGCATAGGGTGATGAGACAGTGTAACTGCATTTTCACTGAGATGGAGTACTCCTCCAAATATCAGTATGTGTGGTTTTTTTCTTTTCTTTTCTTTTTTTTTCCTTGAATCTATCTGACAGCTATAAACCCTCCTTCAACCTACTGCTTGGTGGAGACAGTGGCTGCCAGTGTTCTGGATGTTGATTCTGAGTATTGTTGGGCTTTAGCATAGGGTGCTAAAACACTCTGCGTTGATTAAATAGCATATGTATTCTTTTGGATGTTCAGCCAGTCTGTCTAATATTCCCTGTGGTGGCATTCAGAGCTGCTGTGTCCCGGATGGCAACAGCAAAGCTTTGAGATTTTCACACAGAGGTCATAAAGGGCTGGGGGGAAGCCCTCTGCTCTGCCATACAGGAGATTAAGCTGAGCTGCTCAGGCAGATTATATGTCAAAGGAAATTGAGTGGGTGGGCATCACCCCTAAACAAGGACTTGTGTGAATTACTCTGCACTTCCTCCAGGGAAAGGGCTCTTTTCTCTTTTAAAAACTGTAGGATCTTTGCAGTGTTATAAGAATTGGCTTTCCTGTCTCTCTGATATGTGCTCCTTGGAGTAAATCACCTGATTGGCTTGAAGATACTGTAAATTGCCATACAGGTGATGTTGGAATATTTGCTTCTTACTGTTCCCCACTCCAACCTCCTATTCTGAGTGGTGGATTCAATGAGCTATTTTTTGCTCTCAAGTTCTCTTCTTTGTTTCTAGAGATAATTTGCTTCCATGGCACTAATTCAGAATTTCAGAGGAATTTCAATAGTAGTGACACTGTCAAAGTGACAACTTCAAATGAGTTTTCCTCAGCAAATGTTCCAGGTCATGTACATTTATTAGCTTGTTTCAGAAAAGGGTTAATACAATCAAGGATTCTTTCAAGTGTTTCTTCAGCTTCTGGGCTCAGAAAGTATTTTTTTCTTGCATTAATGGACTTCTCTATTAGTATTTGAAAGCTATGTGATATAAAGCTATGTGACTCACTGTCAGTTTTACAAACTTAAATCTGCACTTCACTCTTTCATTCGTAGCTCCTATTTATATTCATTTATCACATAATGCTCTTGATATTAACAACTACACTACTCTAATAATAAAGCTATAATTATGACTTTTCCCTATCCCTAATTGGGGATAGGGGTGCCATGTGTATTGATTAGCTCTGCTTATGATCTTCAATACCACACCAACTGGGTTCTAAGTCTTGGCTTTAATCTCCATGTGGGTCTATTTTTTTTTTTTCTGACACAAGAGTTTCTTACACTTGAACATGCATTCGAATCCCTCGAGGGTTTGTTAAAACACACATTGCTGGGCTGTACTCCCTAAGTTTCTGGAGATGGGCCTGAAAATTTTCACTTTTAACAAGTTCCCAGTGATACTGCTGCAGCTGCTGCTGGTCTGGGGAATACATTTCGAGAACAAATTTCCTGAGTAGCTAGGATTACAGGCACCTACAACCACCCTTAACCTTGGCCAAACATCTCTGAAATGTGGGAACTAGGTGAGGGCATATGGCAGCAGTACCATAAACTTATCACCACCAGAAAATAAATCAAAGGATAAGACTTACTATGTGACAGGCACTATGATAAGCATATTTTCTTCATTTTACAGGTGAGAAAATTGTGACTTCGAGAGGTTTAGTAACTTGCCTAATATCACACAGCTAGTAAAGTAGTAGAACCCACGTTTGTCTGACCATATAACTTCTTAATTTCTATAGATTTAAGTCAGGTAAACCCTCTGCATGTTTTTCTACTAAAGCACACACTTCCAAGAGGATCTTGGGCTTGCACCACAAGATGTTTGGAAGAATAGCCTGAACTCAACACTAGAAAGGTTCAGGAATTGCAGGTTCCAGGTGTCTCTGGTGGTAGTGGGAGTGTGGGTCAGGTATGAAAACAGAATTAGTTGCAAGTTTGATAAACAGTGGTTAGACTCCCAGATACTTTCCCAAATCTGAGCAACCAGATGATGGTCTTAGGCCAGGTTTCCCAAAGTTGACCTTGAGATGTGGATTCATATGGAATTGTTTATTAAGGAAGTGTTCCAAGGAGAGAGCAGTATGAGAATGGGGAAAGTAGGAAGCAGTGAATGGAAGGAAACGAAGCAAGAGTGTGATCTTAGGCTAAATTCCAGTCTCTGTCTCATCTTGTAGGGAAGCTCTGGAGTGTATATTACACTCTAGACTGGAGGTACACTCTTGTACCAGTAATGAGCTCCAGCTGGCGGTGGGGGTATGTAAATTTTCAGGTACTACCGACTCTCTTGGCATGCTGCTGAAGTTGCCCTTGTAGCCCAAAAGTAGGGCTCTGAAGAAGCCTGCAGGTGAGAGTTGTTAGAAGCAAAGTATATGGACATAGGGGGATGGCTTCAAAGAACTGATAAAGAAGCATCTGAGAAGGTTTGGTAGGGAAACCTGCAGTTCCTCCACCTGGGCCCTCCACACCTTAGTAGAAGCCTTGAGATTCACTTTTTTGACAGATTGAATTAGAGAAACTCAGCTTTGAGGCCCAAGGCACAGTCAAGGGCAGAGATGTGGTACTTCACTGAAAGCAGAATGACATGAAAGTTTACATGCTGAATTGTGGGCACCTCCCTCCTGCACACACATTTAGTTAACCTCTTCCTCAAATCCACATTCAGAACATTGGCAGCCACTGCCTCCAACAAGCAGTTGGTTGAAGGAGGACATATGGTTGTCAGATACATTCATGAAGAAAGAACCACAGATACAGACATTTGGAGGATTACTCCATCCCAGTGTGAATGCAGGTACACTGTCTCATCGCACTATGCTAAAGCCAGCCAACTGGCTAGCCCTTTCCCGTACCCAGAGTTGCCAGTGAGCTTCTTAGGATGAAACTGTTAAATAGGGACTGTCATTCAAAAGACATTTGAGGAACGTGTCTGATTTAAAAGGCAGCGATGGTAACAAAATATACAAATAGGAAAGCCAATCTTGGAGGAAACAGATAATACTGCATAAGAAAATTTCCAAATGCCCAAACCTATAATTAATATTGTCAGAGAGGAAAGTAAACATGACTGAAATGAAAGTAGGATATTATTGAAAGGAATATTGAGAGAACAGAAAACGCTTAGAAATAAAAAAAAAAGCAGAAATAAAAATAATTCGATGCAAAAATTAGAATATTAAGTTGAATAAATGTCCCTGAAAGTTCAACCAAAAGACAATGAGATTGATAATAAGAAAAAAGATTAGAGAAGTCCAACCTCTGTCTAATAGTCAGTCCCAATTAAAAGAGAATTAAGTGAAAGAGGAAAATTATGAGAAAAAGCAAGAATATTTTTATAAGTGAAATACATGAGTTGCCAGATTTAAGAGACCCACCAGCATATTGGATGGAAAAACAATAAAGAAGAGACTCTAAAAATTTCCAAAAAGGAAAAAACCTGGTTCCAAACAAGGATTAGCATTGGAATTGTCATAGCAACTTAGAAATTTAAAAAACAGTGAAGCAAGGTCTCCAAAATTCATAGAGAAAATTCTAAACTAGAATTCTGTAGCAGCCAAAATTATCAATCAAGTATGGAAGTAGAAAACATATCTTTAGCTATGCAAGGTCTCCAAAAAGATACCTTTTTATAGTTTGTCAAAAACTACAGAGGGAATGAACCAAAACGTTGGCAAATATGGAATCACAAAACCTGAGGCCCCAATACCAGGGGGTCACAGGGAACGTCCAGGGTAGTAGTAAAAGGACAGTCCAGGATCACGGCTGGGTAGTAATACCAAGGGAAGAAAAAGGAGACAAAAGTAGTCCTAATTGCACATGATATTGCTTAATGAATATTGATTTAGCCAAATAATGTGATACTATTATTTTGGGTAGGTAAGAAAGGAGAAGTATGTATGGAGATATTATAAAAAAGCTAAAGTTTCATTTTCCATGTTAGCAGATTAATATAGAATGCCTAAATGAACACCTAAAGACATGGTTGTATAAGGATGTCATTTAAAAAATATGGAGATAAGTTTCTAGAAAAATATACAGATAAATGTGTTTTAATTTTTTGCCTCAAAGGAGTTGATATATGGGTGGGAATAGGTGGGGGCAGGAGCCTGCTATTATTTTGAAGAACTCTTGACTTTTAAAACAATGCACATATATTTCTTTGAGAAATATAAACATCAAGAAAATAGATGAGGACTCCTTAACTGACTTTACCTGTGCTTTTGGGCCATTATTTATACACACTCTGTTTTGTTCTTCACATTTACCCTCTTCCAGCTTAATGATTAAACAGCGTTGTTGGAGAACATTTATAGAATGCCATCTAATAACAGAAATGATGTGGTCATTTATGGATAAAGTTTGTCAACAAACATTTCCCCATCAAAAATATGGCTTGATATATCCGTTATATCCTTATAAGCCATGCTAGATTAAGATTTAATGCTGATGTTTTATTAGTAGAATAAAGAGTTGAATACCTCTCTGTTGATTCAAATCTTCATGTGATTTTATTTACACAGTTGTGCCTTCCCTAGTAAAGTATTGAGTTAAAAATGAGGACTGGACCTATATTAAGCTTCTACCCAGCGAGAAGGGGTATGGGGATAAGGCCCAGTTAAAATAATTGAAAGTGAAAAGATAGATGATTAGAATACAATAACTGGTTCAACCACTTTATCTAAAGCAGAGCAAGAATAACAGTTTTTCGTGGCAGTGGCTCTAAGATGCTCCAAGTTTTTAAAATGCTTTCAAGTCATTGCAACCAAGATAAACTGATAATTACATAGAACATTAAGTTGCTAAGTGCTTTTTACATAAGCTGTCCTATTTAATTCTTGCGATGTCTCTTCAAGTTGGATATTATTACCACATTCATTTTCAGAATAGAAAATAGAAAACATTGCAGAGAGGTTAAGTAGCTTTCCAAAGGTTATATGGTTGAGAAGTAGAATAATGATAACATTTATTGCCCAAGCAGGATACTTTTGACAGGCACCAACCAGTGGGGAGTCTAACAACAGATACAACCCAAGATTTACCTATGGGACTTATGGCTCCCAACTGATAAGAGATGGAGCCTCGTCCAGAACTCAAGTTCTTCTCCAAAGTTGTGAACTTTCTGCTGCCTTGGGCTGGTAGTACCATTAGTGTTAAACGAAATTCCACATTACCTAATTATACCAATGAATGTTGACTGAATGGCAATTGTTTTTGTTTGTTGAGAGAACTTTCATGGGAGTGGGCAGAGCTTCTAAACCAGTCTTGGGGATTCAGGACTGAATTAGTTGCTTACTGTCACTCTAGACTCACCAAAGTAGCTTGAAAACTTGTAGAGGGAAGGTGTATGGGGGGCATTCAAGTATAGGTTAGAAATCCTGAATAGAACATAATAAAAGGACTGGTAGTGCGATGCTGGAGACAAGCATGGATGGTTAAGTATGTGGAGTGAAATTAGATGGCAAGTTATGAAATAAACCACAAAGCAAAAAGTTTCTAACAAATTTGTTCCCTGAGTTTCTTCTGCTGTTTTTCTCACAAGCCGTTTTTATAATTTTCTTGCTCCCTTTCCCCTGGCATTTCTGGCTTCCCTTTTGGGTGTATTGCTCACTGCACGTACAGTATCACTCTTGTTTTCATCTTACATGTTTCCTAGGGAGCCTTCAGCCGAGGCAACTCCAAGCTCTTAATTGCCAGTGCCTTTTTACTACTATAGAGCAGAATGACAGGCGCCTTCCTGGCAAACAGAATATGCTCAATATATATTTGCAGAAGGAAGGAAGGAATACAGATGACATGTTTTTAATTTTATAAAACCAAATAATGCCCTTTGAGGCTCAAGTGTAAAAATCTCAAGAAAGGACAACCTATATTTTAAAACTAGTTCTTTACATGCTCCTGCTTGAATGTGTTTTCACTTTTATGGGTCTGACAGCAGAGCCACTTAGGATTAAGTATTTGAGGGACAAGATACTTAGTTGGTCACGAATATTGTCACATTTTCACGTACAATCTGCCTTTTGACAGCCAAAAGATGGTAAAATTCTACCACTTGTACATTATAAAATGGGAAGTATGCCTAGCTTGTGACAGGTCCAAATGATCCACTTATGCGTTTATGTGCTGACAAGTGGAACTCTCTGATTGTAAATATCTTTTAGGAAACTGTAATTTTGTCCTAGCACAGTACCTGACATCTAAAAAGGCTTTTGTTTCGCTTTTTAAAAGTAATCCTCATTACTTTTATATTCACGCAGGTGATAAAATTTCATATATATTTCTGGACCCTTATCTCCTTATGTTTAAAGCTTGCATTCACTCTTGATAAATTGAACATTGGCTAGCTATGCACTTTACAGCTATTAGAATTTCTCTTTTTGTCTGTTTCTTTTGAAGGGCTTGCACTTTTCCTGTAAAGAAGAATGGAGACTAATATAGAAAATTGTCACTTTAATTTTATATTAATATGTTGTTCCCCAAATAGCTGTTAAATTCAATGTTCATGAATTATATATGTATGGAAACAAGTCAAAGCTTGTTTCCAGTAAGTTTACTTTTACCACAGCTAAGAAACGAATATCTAATCATATCCTTCTCCTATTGAATAAAGACACCTGAAGAGATCATTACATCAGAAGTTGGAAGGAAAAATGGGTCCTCAGAATTTTTCTGAAGCATACCGTGACTTAATATAACATTTCTCCATCTTAGATAGCATGAGCTTTTAATTAGCAAGGTGGCACCCTGTATGGAACAACTGTTTCTGAGTTGTGCTGTTGATAATTGAACGACAGGTAACTCCCTATCAGTATCTCCAGCGGTCAGAGAAAAATCTCCAATTCTTCCTTTTGGTGCAAGTGACTTCTGAGAGGTTCTACTAAAATTATTGTGTCAAATGGCTTTTAATATTTTGCTTTTGAGCTTAAGAGATTTTATGTTTTTCATCAGGCAAGCTGTGTTCCTGTCCTGATGAACCAAATGTGAATCAAAGGCAGAACAATCTTATTGTGATTTCTGTTAGTGTCTAGTGTTTTTTAAAAGAGATTTCAGGCCAAAGGTATTACTTTCTCAGAATTTGAAGCTGTGTTCTCTGGCAGTTAGGATTCTGTGGTACTTTCAGTATGTTCACAGTGTCTTCTGATTTTTGATTGCCAGGAATTCCTTTGTCTTTTGCTTTCTTAAGTTTCACTTGGTGTGTCTTGTGTATATTTCATTTAAAATATCCTACTTGTTATATGTCGTGCTTCTTGTAGTTGTGGATTCACATCTTTAGTCACTTCTAGAAAATTCGCAACTGTTGTCCCTTCAAATATTGCCTCTTCTCCATTTAATAGCTATATTGAGATATAACTTATATATCATACAATTCACCCATTTAAAGTATACAGTTCAATGGTTTTAATATGTTCATGGGGCTGTACAACCATCACCACAGTCAATTTTAGATTTTCCTTACCTCAAAAAGAAACCTTGAGGCCATTAACAGTTACTCCTCTATTCCTCTCAACCCCATCCCACACTCCTGCTGACCTAGGTACCCCAATCTAGTTTTTTTCTCTATGGATTCGCCTATTCTAGGCACTTAATACAAATGGAATAATAAAATATATGGTCTTTGGTGACTGGCTTCTTTCACTAAGCAAAATGTCTTTAAGGTCTATGCATGTTGTAGCATGTATTAATACTCCATTCCTTTTTATTGCCAAATAATATTCCATTGTATGAATGCATCACATTTTACCCATTTGTCAGTTGATGAACATTGGAGTTATTTCCAGTTATTGACTATTATGAATAATGCTGCCATAATGCTATTTTTAATAATCCTGATCATTTGTGTATAGGTTTTTATGTGGACATAAGTTTTTATTTCTGTTGGGTATATATATAACTAGGAATGGAATTGCTGGATTATAATGTTAAATGTTAAACTGTACATTTAACATTTTCAAAAACTGTTAGAGAGTTTTCTACAGCAGTTGCACCATTTTACATCCCCACCAGCAATGCATGAAGGGTTTCAGTTTCTCCATACCCTTACCAACACTTAATTATTTGTTTAGAGACAGGGTCTGTCTCTGTCACCAAGGCTGGAGTGCAGTGGGGTGATCATAGCTTACTGCCAGTTTGAACTCCTGGGCTCAAGTGACCCTTCCATCTCAGTCTTCCTAGTAGCTGGAACTACAGGCACATGCCACCATTTTTTTTTTTTTTTGGAGAGACAGAGTTCTCACTATATTGCCCAAGCTGGTCTCGAACTCCTGGGCTCAAGCCATCCTTCAGCCTCAGCCTTCCAAAGCACTGGGTGTGAGCCGCCAAGCCTGGCCACAGCACTTATTATTATCAGACATTTTAACTATAGTCATGTTCATTGGGTGTGAAGTGGTATCTGATAATCACTTTGATATGCAGTTTCCTGATGAGGAATGATATTGAGCATCTTTTCATGTGCTTATTGGCCATTTGCACATCTTTGGAGAAATGTCTACTCAGATCCTTTGTTCATTTTTAATTGAGCTATTATTATTTTTATTTAGTTGTAGGAGTTCTTTATATATTCTGGATATGAGTTCCTTATCAGAAGTATGATTTGCAAATATTTTCTGCCAACCTACAAAAGTAGGTTGTCTTTTAACTGTGTTGATGGTTTCCTCTGAAGCACGAGTTCTTAATTTTTATAAAGTCCAGTTTATAACTTTATCTTTTGTTGCTCACATTTTTTTGGTGTCATCTCTAAGAAAACTTTGTCTAAATTGAATTCATGATCTTCTCCATTGTTTATATCAATGCTTTGCTACCTTGGCTGCCCATTAGGATCACCTGGGGAGTTTAAAAAATTCCTAAGTCCAGGCTGTGCTCCAGACAAATGAAATCTGAATCTCCTGGGGCAGGTCCTAGGCATCAATAGTTTTAAAGTTCTTCAGTTAATTCCAATGTGCAACCAAGGTAGAGCACTCTGCTCTATACTCCTCTGGGATTCCAAATGAACATACATTATATCCTCCCTTTTACATGTTTCATTTACTTTATTTCTCTGTGTTGCATTCTAGATATCTTCTTTAGATTTATCTTTCAGTTTACCAGTTCTTTCTCGAGCAGTGGTGTTTCATCTGCTGTCAAGCACATTCATTGAATTTTGTATTTATCAATTTTAGTTATCTTTTCTGTAAGTTCCAGGTGATCCTTTTTCATGGTTTTATATTGCTTGCCAAGTTTTGTGATTTTTACCTGTTTTTGAAGTAGTAAATGGATTTTTTATTCTATGTCTTGTAATTTCAATCTTGGAAGTCCTCAGTGGTCTAATTTTCCTGTTTGTTGTTTCTGCAGACTGTCACTCATGGTGGCTTGCTTCCTTGGGTCTTTCATCTTTCACCATGCACTCATATTTGGTTGATTTAAATGTGTGTTGCGTAAATTGAGGATGTTTCCCCACAGAGATTTGTGTTTGCTGCTTCTGGGAGCCAGAGACACTGCTAATCTGGGACCAGTCTAGCCTTCTTCCAGGTTCTCTGGCTTAATGCAGGAGATACCAACATTTGCCATCAGGGCAACCTTTCCTTGCTTACCACATATATTTTAGCTCAAGTTTTTTTGTTTTGTTTTGCTTTGTTAGGAGACCTTGAGGTTTCTCCTACTTTCTTTGAGCCTAACTATGTATTGGTAAATAAGTTTTATAAAGGATATGCAGTATCTGGTCAATTATAATAATCTGTGTTTTGTAAGATGCATTTTTATGTACCAGTAAGAAAGAGAAAAATCACTGTCAATCAAAATGACACAATACTGTCTTATCACTTAGGATTTTATACTTATTGAAGGACAAGTATAACTTATCTTTTAAAGTTATTTAGACATTGATTTTTATCATGTATCACTCATGTGTATACCTAACAGAAAAATATAAGCAAGATAAATTCATTAAGATACTCATAAAGGCCGGGCGCGGTGGCTCAAGCCTGTAATCCCAGCACTTTGGGAGGCCGAGACGGGCGGATCACGAGGTCAGGAGATCGAGACCATCCTGGCTAACACGGTGAAACCCCGTCTCTACTAAAAAATACAAAAAAAAAAAAAAACTAGCCGGGCGAGGTGGCGGGCGCCTGTAGTCCCAGCTACTCGGGAGGCTGAGGCAGGAGAATGGTCTAAACCTGGCGGAGCTTGCAGTGAGCTGAGATCCGGCCACTGCACCCCAGCCTGGGCGACAGAGCAAGACTCTGTCTCAAAAAAAAAAAAAAAAAAAAAAAAAAAAAAAAAAAGATACTCATAAAACTTTCTTACAGTTGGACTTCTTCAGTTCTGAATCACTTCTTCCTCAGTCACTGATTTCCATGATTTTTCACAAAGTATCTTTCTTTGTACCATCGAAAGCAGCAGTGATGCAGAATTTCTTAAAAGAGTGTTCCACTTTGTCTGTGGCATTTTTTCCCCAAGTAGTTGACACCTACTTTGAAGTTTTTGATGCACATGCACAGACCACAAGAGTCACGTCCTACTGCCTCCTGACCGATAGTGATTTTGATATATATTCCAATTTCAAAGATGTTAAGATTTTTTTTTTTAAAGAAGTGTATCTTGGAATTGATAAAATTATGTAGTTTTTTTATGATAGGAAAAGGGGCTTCGAAGTATCTAGACTAGTGCTACTCAAAGTATGGCTTTCAGGCCGGTGCCATTCTGCAAATTTGTTACTAGTCTAAGGATGTAAGTATAGAAAGTTGAGGTAAGCACTTAGGAACTTCATGAACAATTAGACTGAGTAATTAGACTGAGTTTTCTTTGGTAATTTCTCTGGTAATGTGTCAGTATGTTATTTTGTGAAAATACCAGTCCATAATGGATTAGACATTTAAATAAAAAACAAGACTATTTCTTCACCAATGATAGTTTGAATACTATTGATCCCAGTGGTTTGAAATTTTAGTGTTCATCAGAGTCACTTGACCCAGACTGATAAAACACAAGCTGTTGGGCCTTACATAGGTCTAGGGTAGGGTGGGATAATTTGCATTTCTAACAAGTTGCTAGGTGATGCCAGTGCTGCTGATCCGAGGACCATACTTTGAGAACCACTGCCCTAGACCACTGTGATGCTGGCAGCAGAAATTTTGCCAATGGTTTCCAGCTTAATTTGTAGAACACAAAGTCCTGATGCTCTCTTGGAAAGTTTCAGCTTCCAGCAATCACTCTTAGTGAAGTTAGAATAACTTCTTTAAAACTCAGTTTAATCCCTTCTCCTTGGTACGCTGTTCAGAGCACCACAGCATACAGTGGCACAATCACTGTAGGCTGCAGCATATATGTGATCATGTTTGGTTAGATGTTCACAGTCTTCTTAGAAGAGCAAAACATGAATTTTATTTTTCAAGTGAATTGGTGCTATGATGGGTATAATTAAACTCCAGTTCTGAGAATTCTGTGGGCACTCTGTTGACAGCATTCTAGAAACTGGCTGCTCAAGTAGCACAAATATCCAAAGTAACCCTTTCCAGTGGTATAAACCAGGCAGCCTGCCAGACTTCTGAGATATTTGTGTTGGCTCATCAAGGTGACGGGAAGAAGTTTGTTTATAAAAGATTGGCATTGCATATCCATGACATGCTTCCCAGAAACAAATATTGTTATCATTGTCATCTTAAAGAATAAAGTAGCCCCCCCCTTATCCTCAGTTTCACTTTCTGTGGTTTCAGGTGCCTTTGGTCAACTACAGTCTGAAAATAGGTGAATATAGTACAATAAGATATTGAGAGAGAGAGAGGGAGACCACATTCACATAACTTTTATTACAGTTTATTATTTTAATTGTTCTATTTTATTATTGGTTATTTTTGTTAATCTCATACTTTGACAAATTTATAAATTAAACTTTATTTTAGGTAGTTATGCATAGAAAAATAACAGTATACATGGGTTTCAGTAGTACTTGAGGTTTCAGGCATCCACTGGGGATCTTAGAATGTATCCCCTATGGATAAGGATGGACTAGAGTATATATCAACCTCAGAGACCTTAATAAATGACCCATTAGGGAAAAATTAATATCATTGGATGAGTCAAATATATTAATTATTGGCACCACAGGCAGAGTAACCTTCCTTCTTGCTACCATGGCAAATGCTGCTAATCTTTTCAGTGTCCACAGGCAACATCTATAGCTCCCTGAATATTAGATGATGCATGCCTTTCACTAGGATGGGAATAATTAACATCCTGGTATTGCAACCTACTATGAACCTTATTAGAATACTAATTCAGTACTTCTCAAACTTTCATGCACCCGAATCACTTGGAGAACTTGTTAGAGGGCTGGGATGGGGCCTGAGATTCTGCATTTCTTTTAAGTTCCTAGTTGGTATCTGTGTTCCTGGTCTGAGGACCAAGTGTTAAGCGACAAGATGCAAAACACTTTTGAACCCCTGCTTTTGTAAGGTCACCTGTCTGACAAACTAGCAAGTGGGACAGTTGTATAACCCTTTACTGGAAGCTTAGCCCACTCACCCAAACTGGTTATTGCCTGTGTCCTTATGCCACTCAGTAAAAACATTCAGCTGACACTAGGGATACTATTCATATTGGAAACCGCTCCTTTTATGTCTATATCCTTTAAGATCATTTTACCTTGGGCATGAAAAATGTCAAACTTATTTCCATCAGAAAATGCTGTTTGGTGGGGGAAGAGTTGTCATGAATAGCATATTGTGGTTAAATGCATAGCATAGTATCAGAGAAAAGCCCCCAAATACTAAGGAAAGATAAAAGATTCAGCCTCTGTGATATGCCACTTAATGATGTCCTCAGAAAGCCACAGCTTTCCCTTGTAAATTTCAACTTATGATCAATGATCAGTGGTGCATGGGATGAGTACTGCTTTAATAAAATGATAATTTCATTGCTTGCTTTGGTCTTGGGTGAAACTCGAGTGACAAGATATTATTAATGAGTCTGTGTGCAGTCATGGTCATTGTGGATACTTAGTATGCTTCTATTCTCTAGGAGCACATTACAGTAAACTAAAAAGAATTATTTTAAACAATGAAATCTACCCAAATCTGAGGGCAAATGCTGGATTCCTTTCCTGTATGAATGTCAGTTAGCAATGCTTTCAGCTGCAAATGATAGAAAATATGACTTACAGTGCCTTAAAATAGGGTTATTTTTCTAATATATAAAAAAGTCTGGAAGTTGGTGGCTGCTAGCAAATGAGTTCAATGAGTTGGTGATATCAAGGCCAGTGTCTCTGGACTTCATTGCCTTTTTTGCCTTATGGTTGCAGATGATGTGTGGAAACTCCAGATACCATGTCTATGTCCAAGGCAGGAAGAAGAGTGAAGTCTGTACCAGATATGTCTGAACTTATCAGGAAAACAAAAGCTATCCAATAAATCTCCAGCAAATTTCTTTTTATATCTATTGAGCAGAACTGTTACATGGCCACGCAAGGGAACCTGGAAAGCTTGCATTTATCTGGCCTACCTTGAAAAATATTGGGGTCCTATTAGCAAGAAAGAAGGGAGAGATTGCTACTGGGTAGGCAACAAACTGGTGCCATGCCAAAAGTAACTAGAAGTAAAATTTCCCCGCATGATGTGATTAAACTTTGTTTTTAGCAGAATGCAATAATCATTTCTAGGAAAAAGAGTGAGTGTATTGGGGCAGGTTGGGAGGTTTGGTAGAGAGAAGAAGCAAAGGTCAAACAATATTTTGACATCCAAACTCCACTCCTTCCCAGTGAGATATATATATATATATATATATATAGTTTTGAAGTAACAAACTATACCTGAATTCAAAAGGAAAGGCAAACAGACATCATGTTATGCATGTAAAGCAGTTTGCAAATTCAACAACAGAATTTCTAAATTCATAATTTCTAAAGTCATAATTATGGCAGCTCCCCTTATTCTGTAGTCTTATTAGAAAGTGCAAGTATTGGCCGGGCGCGGTGGCTCAAGCCTGTAATCCCAGCACTTTGGGAGGCCGAGACGGGCGGATCACGAGGTCAGGAGATCGAGACCATCCTGGCTAACACGGTGAAACCCCGTCTCTACTAAAATACAAAAAAAAAAACTAGCCGGGCGAGGTGGCGGGCGCCTGTAGTCCCAGCTACTCGGGAGGCTGAGCCAGGGGAATGGCGTGAACCCGGGAGGCGGAGCTTGCAGTGAGCTGAGATCCGGCCACTGCACTCCAGCCTGGGCGACAGAGCCAGACTCCGTCTCAAAAAAAAAAAAAAAAAAGAAAGTGCAAGTATTAAACAGCTTGTGTTGTCAGCTTAATGAATCCCTAATGATTTTGAAAGAAAACTCTGTACCATTAATTATTATTAGAATGCCTCTTGGGGCACTTCAAGATTCCATTTTTGATAAGAAGCAATCTATGAGGTATTTTCCCAAAGAATGAAGCAGCATAAAACATGAAAATCTTGGGATGTATTTCTTTAAAAATTTTTCTTTAGACATTGATTATTTAAATAATAAATATTTCTCTAATTATGTTAGTATATATTTGTTTTTGATTTTTTAGTCAATGTTCTGCATCAACTAAAGTTAATTAGATCTGTACTGGAGTAGGATTTTATACATAGTTGAGCCTGGGTAACTGTTTTTGTCCCCTTCTTCATTTAATCTTATTAAAATAATTTAATCACTAGGAGATAACTCTTCTTTTGAAATTCAGGAAAAATACAATCTTGGTTGGAGGGGTAATTTTTTTTCTCTTAATTAAAAACAGCATGTACAGTCAAAATCAGTCTTTTCAGCTTGGTTTTGTAACATTTTGAAGGTGATTGCCTTGTTTAATCCTTTCTCTGTGCTGTTTCTGAATTAGCTCATACCTTTTTTATCTGTAGTCTAGTCACTGGATGAAAAGGAATGATTTCTGTGTTGTGTAGATTTTAGAATTTCAGGAGAAAAGTGAGATAAAAGAAAAATTTTAATTTTGTTTCACTGATCTAAAGGAAATAGAAGTGTTTTACAGATTCCTATAGGAAGTCTGGCAGGGAAAGTCAATTGTGAAAAGACATAGGTGGGCTATTTTCGATAGATCTTGAATCAGGAGATTAATTCTTACTAGAGAATCACTTTCCTGCTTCCAAAAGAAAATGTGAAATAACTTGTGCCAGGATCTAAAAGATGAGCGGGGTCCTGGTGGGACAATGTGGTAGAGATATCAGAAACTAGATCTTCCAGGAGTTTTATGCATGCCTCAGAGTGAATGAGCTGAATCCACAGACTGTGGGAGATGTGAACATTGAAGTGGAGTGCTGTATTCTAACTTCCCATTGGTTCCACTGCCCCTTTGTTGACATATTTGTAACTACTACTCCCTCTTTTGTGTCTACACAGAACTTGGCACTTTGGGTCCTGAGCACTGCCAGTGCTGAGAGTTCTTTGAGAGCAGACCCAAAACCTCAAACCCGAAAGGGTAAGGAGTATATCCTGTCTTGTTTTCCACCATACTTGGTATTCAATGAACTGATGAATGAAGAACCCCACTGTGGTTCTTAGACTTGTGTTTGTATTTCATTTTAAGATCTACATTCTCATTGGCAAATCATACCTACATTCCACTGCACTTTAGTCAACTTGTATTGAGAGACCCCTTGGTATGACTTTGAAAAATTATTGGAATATCTTGAACTTTTCTTTTCAGAGCACAATGATTAGTGGGGATACCTTGTGCAGAAGAAAAGGGAAAAAAGGTGGCGGGGATAGGGAAAAAGAAAGAATTGTTGAAGTTGATAGGCATGGGCACATTCAGGTTTTAAATTAACTTTATAAGTTGCTGCCTAAGAAATATACCAAAAAAATGGGCAGCTCTGCTTTTATTGGGAGATGAAAATATTATCTCACCTCTACAAAATGAGGCTGCAATATTGAAACAATGCCAGCTTCCTTGCTGGGCAGCCTGCCGACATTTCACTTAGGCACTGAGTTCTTTCTCAGCTACTTTGGCATCTGTGCCCTTCCTGCTGTTCCCCACTTTGCCAAAGGCTTAGCCTCCCTGAGCCATGTGAGAATCTGCCCTTTGTTGTACTTGAGCAGAGAATGTTCCCAACATTTCATTTGCTCTTCTCCTGGAGAGCTGGAGGGGAAGAGAGAAGCAGTGTGACAACTGTTGTACTCTCAAGCCGAAATGTCAGAGCTGTTCTGAAGCTAAGCACCCCATCTTTGAAGTCACTGGCCTCCCTCCAAGTCTTTCTGGCTTTGAAATGGTAGTCAGATCTGCATTTGTCCTGTGAGGTGCTGTAAGAGGTTCTGTAGTGGTTTTAGATTTGGAGATCTTGTTATGAGTCATCTGGAGAACTTTTTCAGAGATATTCCACCTTGGGCACATGTGTCAGTTATTACTGGTGCATAACAAACGACCTCAAAACTGAGTGGCTTAGGTTTTGTTTATTATTATTGTTCATATGTCTATAGGTCACCTGATAGTTCTGGTGAGCTGAGTCAGACTTGGCTTATTTGGGTTGGGTTTGAACACGTGTCTGCAGTTAGGTAAAAAGTCAGCTAACACTGGCTGGCCTGGCACAGGCGCACTTATAAGTTTTTCAGCTATCCAGCTATTGACTGGTGTGACAGGGGTGGCACAAAATCAAGAGCAGGAATGGAAGCATGCAAAGCCTCTTAAGACTTAAGTTTGGAAGTGTTGCACCGTCACTTCTGCTGCATTTGGTTGAACAAAGCAAGTCATGTAGCCAGTTCGAACAAAGCAAGTCATGTAGCCAGTTCAGTTGTGAAGGGTAGACAACTGGATTCCACTTTTTGATGGAAGGAGCTACAAAGTAAAATAGCAAAAGTCATTGATGCAGAGAGGGAAGGACTTTGTGGCAGCCTTTGCAATTTTTCACAGCATGTGGTTTCAGAGGCAGCATAAAATGAGAGATGCATTGAGATGTGTGGATGTGTGTTCTCGGTTTCTACATTTCTGTGAAGGGTGAGATGTGTGTGCTGGAGAAGGGGAGGGACAGATGCTGAGGAGTATATCACACCCCTCTATCCCCTTTGCCGCCATCATCTTTCATTAGGGCTGCCACAAATAATCCCAGACAGCTTTCTTCACAAGTATCATGGACCATTTATCCTTACGCCTCCAAAGGGCCAATGTTAGGTATTAAACTGCAGATTGAAGCCACAGTGGATATGGTGTTATTCAGTTATGTGCTTTTGCTATTTGCTGTTCTTTTGAAAGGCAAACAAAACAAAACAAAACTGAATAGTGATTATGCAACCGCATTGTTAAGCTAGTATATTGTTGCTTTTGATGTAGTTCCCACCTTAAGACTGAAATACAATGACTCAACTTCTGAGATTTCCTGCTTAGACCAATGCAAGTATACAGCCCACTTAACAACTGTGAAAGTCAGTGGTGCACATCTTTGGTATATTCATCTCACCCCTGACTTCATTTTAGTTATCCTACTCTTATTTTGATTTCTTATTATCCTCATGATGGCCTACAGGGCCCTAAAAGATGAGCAACAGCCCTTCCTGGCATTACCTCCCTGACGTCATGTCCTACCTATGTCCCCCAGGCTTCTACTGCTTCATACACACAGGCCTCCTTACTGTTCCTGAAACACAGGTACACTCCCCTCTTAAGGCCTTTGCATGAGCTGTGCCCTCTGCCTAGAAAACATCACCTGGCTGACATGCTCACCTCCTTCAGGTATTTGATACAATGACACCTTTTTGACGAGACCTACATGGAACCCTCTTATTTAATACAACACACTGCCACACTCTCACCACATCTCAGTCCTCCTTCCCTGCTCTGCATTTTCTTTTTTTCTGAACACTGATCACCTTCTAGTATACTAGACAGCTTGTTCATTTATAATATAAATTTTGTGTTGTCTGAACCTCCTCTTCCTGTGTTTTGGAGATCCCCAAGACCACCCCCCAGGATCAGTGAGTCACTGGGAGAACTCAAAGGACTCATATGGTTATAGCCACAGTTATGATTTATTACAGTGGAAGAACACAAAGCCATATCAGCAAAGAGAGAAGGTGCATGGATTGAAATACTGGGGAAACCAGCGCAGGTTTCCAAGGGTCCTCTCCCAGTGGACTCACATAGGATGCACTTAATTCCCCTACCAATGGGTTATGACAATATATATGAAGTGTTGTCTACCAGAGAATTCTATTAGAGACTCAGTATCCAGTTTTTTATTGGGGAGTGGTAACATAGGCACCCCCTGCCCAACACGTATCAAAATTCCAGACTCCCAGAAGGAAAGTAGGTGTTCAGCATAAGTCACATTGTTTGCACAATTTAGGTGCAGTGAGCCAGTCTTACCAGTCCTGGGAATGGTCGTCCCACAATTCAAGTTCCCAAATGCCAGCCAAGGACCAACCTTGCAAGCAGGCCTTTTGAAGAATAGCATTCCCAGTGCTGCTATGTTAACACATTTCTCTACACCGTGCAGGAATATCAACTCTTTGAGGACAGAAATCTTTGTTTTGCTCTGTGATGCATCCCCTAAAACCGGTGCCTGGCACATAGTAGGTGTGCAGTAAGTATTTGTTGAATGAATAGATGGAACCCAGGCCCTTGAGTTAACTGTCTCTATAGCAGAAATAACGCACAAAGGAGGAACAAGCTCCTGATTTACCCCCACGAGGCTTTACCTGAATCAGCAGTCCCACGTACATGTACTCCTACCCAGATATCTCCCTGTCCAAGGAGCCTGAAACAAGCTCAGCTTCCACACCCTAATCTGATCCTCTGATTATTTCACATGTAAGTCTGTCTATTCAACAGTGTTTCAAACACTTATGATGGAATTATGCAGCATACAAGCTGGAAGAAAATCTTCTCCATTAAGAGCCCATTTGCTCAGATGCAACATGTTCAGAATAACCTAGTTAGTTGCTTAGCGAGGGTCTAGTTCTCTTCATCTTTTTTTTCTCTTCACCACATTTGTTTTTTGCCATCCACAGTGCCTAGCACTGTGCTAAATTAATGCAATATTGCCTTTAAACATTTCTTTGTACTGAAAACTGGCTTGGGGAGATAATTTGACTTTACCAGTGGCTGGTTGTGACCTTTATGTCAGCGATTTCTCAGTTTCTTCTTCTAATGTTTATTTTTAAAGGCAAAAGTGCCAAGTTAAATGATTCCCCTCTCCCACAACATACATTTCCTTCTTCTCTTTCTAATTCCTGAACCATTTTTCATTGTGACTATGTAAGCTCTTCCATTTACCTATTATCAGTGACTCTTTAGGTAAAAATCTCATTTTTCATTCTCTGTGCCGTCAGTAATAGAAGGATTAAGCCAATTTCAAAGCTACTTGTGTCAGGATTTCATCCAGTCTGGAAAGTCTATCTATGTCATCACAGGTTTGCTTGTCACATTCTGAAGTTTGACAAATTGATGGAATGAATCATTTGTTGAAATTCAACAAAGAGCACCCAGCCCATGTTCTATGTCTCTGCTTAAGATTAATCTCAGCTCAATATTACCAAATTGAATTTATCAGCAGAAAAAAAGAAATATTTTCCAAATGAATATCATAGTACCAGCTTAGAATATAAATCTTACATAACATTTGTCATCAAAATTGTTTTAATGTTATTGCAAGAATGTGTTGAAATATTCCTACCAATAGAATATGCTAGGTTGGCATCTTAATAACAACTCTAATGCTGAGTCATTTTGTATAGGGAGAATATTTTTATGAATGGAAGAGGAATTATGAATCTATTCTTAGGTCAAATAAAAAATAATTGCACATCAAAATTCCTGGGCTGATCAGATGGATTAATGTTCTGGCTGAGAAATGACAAATTCTGAGGGAGATAAACTGTCAGGGTGCATTTACCAGCAACTTTAACAAATGATTTGGTCTTGACAGAAATGTTTTAAGTACAGCTCCTAACTGTTTAAGGTATTTAGTCATTTTGACAAGACTGGGTTAGCCATTCCTGAAACTTTAAAAAATCTGACATGAAAAAAATGGAACCGTGTGCCAAGATATTACAGTACTTAGCTAGTGCTTCGGGGGCAGTGACTTTGTTACTTCCTAGAACTAGTAAAAGCCTTAAACAATTTGTTTCCCAGGTCCATCATTATATACATGAGAAAACCGAAGTCCAGAGAGAAGGGCATACAGTAAACTAATAGCAGAACACGGAACAGAACTCAGGTCTTTTGGCTTTTAGGTCACTGTATCATTCTAATTCAATTTTATGTTTTAAGGCAGTGGTTCTCACAATCCAGCAGGCATCAGAATCACCTGGAGGGCTTGTTAATACACAGATTGCTGGGCCCTACCTCAGAGTTTCTGTTTCCATGGGTCTGGGATAGAGCCAGAGAATTTACATTTCTATCAAGTTCCCAAGCAATGGTGATGGTGTGGCTCCAGTGATCATACTGAGAACCACTGGTCAAAGGGATAGCAGGGATAGTCGGGAAAATAAGAATAAATGTGGAATTTCCTACAGAAGGGGTAATCTTTGATTGGAGCAAGTATTTTACTAAGTATTAGTAATCAGGGAATGGAAGGGTCTGTTAGTAAGTTTACTTTTCCTATTGCCCTTGTAATTATT
Source organism: Macaca thibetana thibetana (assembly GCF_024542745.1). Classification (NCBI taxonomy): domain Eukaryota; kingdom Metazoa; phylum Chordata; class Mammalia; order Primates; family Cercopithecidae; genus Macaca; species Macaca thibetana. The sequence goes on from NC_065598.1 coordinate 37,244,323, forward strand.
ACTAGATAAGGTTTTTACTGTTGGCACAAATGCCTCACAAATTTCTTGCCTGACTCAGAATTATGACCCACTGGGGACAACGATTAATTGTAAATAATTCTTGAGAATCCAGATCCTCACTAAAAAATTATCAAATTGCCTTTACTCATCTTGAATATTCACATTAACATAGGAAAAAAGAGAACCAGAAATGATGACTGAAAACGAGCAAAATGGGTAATTGAGTTGACAAAGAGAATTAAACTTAAAATAAGAATTTGATTCCCTCAGATTTTGTTTGTCTGGGCCAGTTAACAAATTTATTGTCAGAAATGTGCTTTAAGTTTTCCTTGGTGCTACAGAATGGGAAGATTTCCTGATACTAAGATTAAGTCTAAAAAACAAATTCCCACTGAGAGTCTAAGCACATATTTTCATTAACATACAGTTTATTTCCACTTATTTTCTGTTTTTATCTTTTGGTCAGTATTCATTAGCTAGTTACATTCAAGTAGATGCTTTACAATATATTGAGACAAAATTTTTAGGTAAATTGGTGGTAGCAAGCTTCCTTCCTGTCTCATTTCAGCAACCTTCCACCTGCTAAAAAGAAATCCATATTTGCCTACTTAGATGCCCTCTTTATTGTACCTTTCACCCTCCTAGAGAAGGAAAAAATACTCCTTGTTGATCTGGAGGCTAAACTAAGGTTTTGGGAGAAGGGGAGAATAAAACTTAAATGGATTCTGGGGCTGGAGAAAGCACTGATGTGTAAAAGGTCCTGAAGCAGCTATGAGGGACAAAGGAGTTGGAGAATCAGGAAAGGGTATGAGGAAGTGTTATTGTGGATTAAGAATGGATTTCTATTATTGTACTTTGAAAGCCAAGTAAAGAAAGAGCTGCTTTTTAATTATCTGTAGATGCTAAAAGAGATACTGCACTGAGATTGGACCACATGGGTCCTTGAATTTAAGTTTACCCAAAGAACCTAAGACTCAATCTCTGCTCTAATAGCATTTATTTCTTAGAGGGAATCAAGGGAATCCATGGAAAATTAAGTTTCCAAGAAAACCAGAGTGGATGGGATACAAAAAAAACCCACTACACATTATCTATCAAGTAACAAATATTTACAGTCACACGAAAGCTCTTGTAGTTGGTGAGATGTGAAACTTTCCCTATGGCTACAGCAGACTTAGTAAAGAGGTAGGGGCATGCAGATTGAGGGGAGAACATGAGAGTACAGGCTTCATAAAGTGGAAAATATACTGTGACTTTAAAAAATAAGGTTTTGGTAAAACCCTGAGTCAGCTTTCCATTATTGGGAAACCAAGTGGTATCAGTTATCTACTGCTGCATAACAAACCACCTAAAAACTTAGTAGTTCAAAATAATGGAAACCATTTATTTTGCTAGAAAATATGCAATTTGGGTGGGATTTGGCAGGATAGTTTGTCTCTGCTCCTTCTGTTGTTAGCCGAGGGGCTCAACTTGGGGCTAGAGGAACCATTTTCAAGATGCTCATTCACATGGGTGGCAAGTTGGTACTGGTTGTCTGCTGGGAATTCATCTGGGGTTAGACGCCTTGGTTCTTCCCTATATTGGCCTTTTCATGAACTGATTGGGCTTTCTCATTGCATGGTTGCTGAATTAAGTGAGCATCCTAAGAGAATATAGCAAAAGTGCTTGACGTTTCATGACCTAGCCTTGGATATCATAAAATGTCAGATAATCACACAGCAATCACAGTGACCATTGAGGCTCAAGGGGAAAGAGAGTGGCAAGGTGCTATAAAAGCATGTGGATGGGCTGTTGTAGCCATTTTTAGATAATACAGTCTGCCACACAGGGGACCCTAAGGCATGTTCTATGTTTTCAATTAGTATTTACAACAGCCAAAGAGATGGCTCAGTGATTCTCATCTTGCTCCTTTTTCTCCCTCTATCCCCATAGATAGAATGCTTGGCCCTTACTACAAGGCCAGTCCCAGATGCAACCCTGCTTTTCCCCCCATCTTTGTTTCTGAGGCCAATTTTGGCCACTTTTAAACACTTCAGGTCACAGAGCTGAGAAGGAGACAGTCAAAAAAGAATTAAATAAGAGAAGCAGAAGTTGCAAGTATTTATCAGTGGCCTTTCTAACCAACAGTGGCCCTCTCTGATACCCTAAGAGATTCACCAAGATTAGAACTTCACCTATAGTAGCCACCACATTTATTATACTGTATATAGTCCTTATCTTAGTTTGGGTACCCCCAAAGTACATCCTGAGACAAGGATTTGGGAGTAAGTAGTTTGTTTGACAGGTCATTCCAGGAAACATAGTGAGGGAGTGGAAAATGAGGTTGGGCAGGGAGGAAAGCCAATGAAGTGTGTGATAATAAGCAGGTTACCCCCATGAACAACTAGGGCTCGAGCCCATGGAGACTCTTGATGGATGGTGTAGAACACACCCAGAGTTGTCCCTTAGAAGGAATTAGGAAAGTAGAGTATTTAATCACCAATCCCTGTCCCTGGTTGGGGGCATTCACTCTGACACTTGCAGCTTGTCCTGTACCCAGCCCAAACACGCTCATGAAGCCAAACAAAGACTTTAGGCAGAGTGAACAAATCTTTCCATTATCTTTCATATGATGCTTCTGGATAGACCAAAACAGAAAGCAGAGCACTGATTAGCCTTCTCTCCTCCTCTCCTCCAATGGGTATCCTCATACCTTGGCCATATCCTCTGCTCCATGGCTGTGGTGCGTTTTTTGATGCTCCCTCCAAGCTATAATTTGAGGTATCTTTGCTCCTTTGTCATACTCCATCCTTGCCACGAATGTAGGTGTAGCCATCCTGTCATTTTAAACAAGGAGGATAGGGCCTGTGGTCCCCTTTTGGTGTAGAAAGTGTAAAGGTTCCCTGAATGGCCAGGGTCAAGGTAGCAACCAGTAGTTATAGATAAAGGAAGCATAAGGGAAAGGAAAGGACTAATATAGACCAGTGTTTTTAAAGTGAAGCTCCCAGGCCGCCAGCATAACTGGACTGCTTGATGTAAATTTATACCAAGAAGCAACAGACTGAGGAGTTTCAGAGCATAGGCGTTGGAGCCAGAGTGCCAGAGTTTGAATCTCTGAGCTATTTACTAGTTGTGTGACCTCAGGAAATTACTTGAGCCTTCTGTGCCTCATTTTCCTTATCTGTAAAATGCACCTAGGTCATATAACTGTTTTGTGGATTAGGTGACATAGAATGTGAAATGAATGTGGTATAATGCCTGCCAATTTCTAAGTGTTCAATAATGTACCTTTTTTTTTTTTTTTTTTTTTTGAGATGGAGTTTCGCTCTCGTTGCCCAGTGGTGCGATCGTACGGTGGTGCGATGTCGGCTCACTGCAAGCTCTGCCTCCCAGATTCAAGTGATTCTCCTGCCTCAGCCTCCTGAGTAGCTGGGATTACAGGCATGGGCTATGAGGTCTGGCTAATTTTTTGTGTTTTTAGTAGAGACGGGTTTCACCATGTTTGGCAGGCTGGTCTCAAACTCCTGACCTCAGGTGATCCACCCGCCTTGGCCTCCCAAAGTGCTGGGATTACAGGCGTGAGCCACAATGCCTGTCCTATTGTTTTTATTATTATTTCTAGTTCATATCCTAGACATAGTGAATCATAATCTATGAGAATGGAACCTGGAAATCTGCATTTCTAACCCCACTTCCCCATGTGATTTATATGTATCCTGAAGTTTGAACACCAGTGCTCCAAGCTGAGAGGCCAGGAGAGAGATCAGGTGATGTCAAGACAGGATTGATTAACATAGTTACATCTCATTTCCCCAGCAACTTTGGGAAATTAGGAGTTTCCTATAAGTGAGTTCTCCAGATGGCTGAGACTGTTCTCTTTAAACACTCAATCTCAAAAGTTAACACTTGATGTATTATGCTTAACTGTAAATGATATATCACATGCTTACACAGAGAATTCTGGAAGGTAGTATTATAACAATATTTTTGGAGTGACTTAGTTATCATCAGACAGCCAGGCAGATAGTAAATATTTATTGACTGTTTCACTCTGTCCCCTCGTTTTGGTTGGTGCTGAAGATACAAAGATGAACAGGACCAAATCCCTGCTTTCAAGAGTTTCACTGTCTAGTAGAAGAGAGATCAGGAAATGTTGATACAGTGAGAGAAGTGATAGAATAGAAAGCTGTTTTGAGCTTTATTACAGGGAATTCCTAACAGCTATAAAAGTGGGAAGGATATGTTACCCTGATGTTGAGCCCCCTGAGTACTTGGGCCTGCTATCTTACAGCTACTATGTCTCTCCTTTGCTGTCAATTGACACTCCCTGTTTCTATCAATTTTTCTGCCTTCAAAGGACATTCCCATCCTCATCTACTGTGCTGCTTTTATTCTGCTGTGGTCTGGAAACCAGATACCCTGAACTTGCTGAGAGGTTGCCCTCTTAGAAAGACCTTCTCTGACCTTGCTATCTAAAATAGCATCCTCCAACCCCACACACAAACTCTGCAGCTCCTTACCCTGCTTGATTTTTCTTTATGGCCTTTATTACTATTATTACTACCTGACATCATGTTGCATATGTTTGTTTATGTTCTATGGTCTACTTTCTTCACTGGAATGTAAGTGTCAAGGGGGCAGGGGCTCTGTTGTTTAGCACACCTCAGTATCGAGCACCTAGGACATGGCCTGGCTCAGGGTTGGCTTCTAATAAATATTTATTGGATGAGTTATAATAATAGCAAATAAATTTCTTTTTAATTTTTTTTTGAGGTATAGCTTGCATATAGCAAAGTGCACCCATCTTAAGTATTCAACTCAATAAATATTGGTTAAATGTGCATACTTTATAACCCACACTCAGACAAAGATATGCGGCATTTCCAGCACCTAACCAGCAGATTCCTTCAAACCTTGCCCAGACAGGACCTCCTCCAAAAGATAACTACTCTTGTGACTCTATCATAATTGATCAGTTTTGGTGATTTTTTGAACTTCATATAAATGGAATCATGTAGTTTGTGCTCTTGTATGTTAGCCTTTTCAACATTATGTCTGTGTTGCGTGAAGCAGCAGTTCATGCCTTATTGCTTGTAATATTCATTGTATTTACTGCAGTATGTTTAGTCCGTTCTACTCACATGTGTGTTGTTTCTAGGTTTTGGTGTTTTAGAAAATGAACTTTGAGAAAGTCCATGAAAGGTGCCATGAGTAGAGGGCATGGATTCAATAGCAACTATTCTGTGTGCTTTTCCTCTTTACCCCATTTTGTTAGTCCTACATTTCTCAAACTGTCTTCCTGCTACTTCAGGGTTCTGATTTATGCTTGGACCTGGGATGTCTCTCTGGAACTAAGTCAAATTTACAAAACCCCTAGTTGGACTAGTGTTGTAGTAAACCCACATTCCTGCCAGTTCATCCCAGGACACCCAGGACACAGAAGCAGAATGCTGATTAGCTATCTCTTTGGATATCCTCTCTTTTACTTCCTCTTTTGTCCTTGGTTCTTGTTTGCTTTCTGCTAATTCCCTCCACTAACTGGGGGCGCATTTGGGCCTAATGTGTTTTATAGCCAGGATTCTCAACCACGGCTGCACATTATAATCACTTGGGGAACTTAAAAAAAATACCCATGCCTGGGCCCCACTCCAAGGCAATTAAATCAACATCTCTGGGGGTGGGACCTGGGTATTAGTATTTCTGAAAAACTGTCCAAGCGATTCTAATGGGCAGCCAAGTTTGAGCACCACTGTGGGACACATTTTGTTTTAGGAAATAGTGCAGGTGTGTAGAATCAACTCACTTCTTTCCCCCGGCATCAGGCACAACCAATTTGTTTCCACACAACTTACCAGATGAGACTCTTGAATGTTGTCAACTTTGTAAATCTTAGGGAGCGATTTATATGAGAACTGCTTAAAAACAAGGATGTCAAAGGAAGTGGCTTTTTCTTCTACCATGGTTGTCACTCTATGGTGTGAAAAGAAGTGTTAGTTGAAATTTGGCTCATGAATTACAATTTAGATCAAACTTGAAGCTGTGGCAGGGATGTCTTGACTGCCATTGAGTGGATACTTCTGAAAGACTTGTGATTTTTAAAAAAATGTATACCACATATAAGCACAATTAGCACTACTAGGTTACAAGTATAATAAGACCAGTGTCCATTTTATAATCATCTTTTTCCTGACAACATTCAACACCATTTTGTGTACTGGAACTAACATTTACTGAGTAATTTCTGTTATTTACTATTCAGCATTTACAACTCAGTCCTCACTATTATACCAGCTGTCTTACTGAGCACTTATGTGTTATGCCCTGTTCTAAGCTCTTTAAAGGTATTCATTCATTTACTTTTCTCAGCAACCCTATGAGTTGGGTTTTTATTATTATCCCCATTTTACGGTTAAGAAACTGAGGCACAAATTGGTTAAGTACCATGCCAAGGCCTCACAAATGGTAAATTGTAGAGCTAGGATTTATGCAGTTTGGCCTCAGAGCCTGCTCCCTTATCATCTACCCTGTGCTTCTAAAATTTTAATGTGCATAGAAGTCCCCAGGGGATTTTGTTAAAGTTTGGATTCTAATCCAGTAGATCTGGGATGGGGCCTAGGAATCTGCATTTCTAACAAGCTCCCAGGTGGTGTTGATGCTACAGATCTACGGACCACATTTTGAGAGGCAAGAACATAACTTATGAGATCATTTCTATCATTGTTCCCATTTTCAGGTAAGTACTCTGAGGCTCAAAGAGGATAGTGGTATTATCAGCTTCTCATAGCACATATATAGTGAAGCTGTAATTAGAATTCCTGCAGTTGGGTCTCAAATGTGATTGCCTAACTGCTCTGCTTAGGTGCTTAGTAAATGGCTATTGAGTGATAAGTAAACTGATATTCAGTTTACTACTGGGTCCAACAGATGGCTATTAAATAGTCAAAAGTTGGAATGTAGTGAATAGAACTCAAATAATTATATACTTTTTGTCTGTTCTTTTTACACCTTGGAAATGAATCTACTATCAATTTTCATCTTTACCACATTTTCTTCTCATATCCTAAACAGGTTGTTCCACCCTTGCTGTTAGCAGGGAACACAAAGGAAACAACTTAGCAAGTTTTTGTTGAGGATATCTTTCTGCATGCCTGTTTACCATTGCCTTTGCTTTTGAAAAAATATCACAGAACTGGAATCCTGCTGATATAAATATTTCTCATTAAATAGTCTGAATAGCAATCCCAGTAGATATAGAAGCAATATTATTCACAATAATTTAAAAATAATGCCACTATTTAAGGTTTTGCAAAAATATTATTTTCCACTTTTGTACGAAAGGAAATATTTTCATCAGTAGCCTTGTCTCACACTCAGTGCAATTTTGTGGTGGATGAGTTTCAGGCTTCCATTCCCCATTGTGTCCTAATATCATAGATTTCCTCCATGAAGGGTCTCCTGAGAACAAGGCCCATCAGAGATCAAAACAAGAATCAAATTTAATGTTCTCTATAACAATTCAACCATTAATGTTCCAGGAAGAGCTCTCTATCCGCTCCTACCACTCTGGATAATATTTTCCAACCAGATAATGCATATATGTGACAAAGAGCCCTTGCCTGGAAGAAAATTTATTTACTTATTAGATTATTTTAAGAGGCACTTCTTGGCTCAGAGAACCAGAGGGAACAAAATATATAATATAAAATATGTGACTCATAAAAATATGTAACTTCACGCAACCGAAATCAGGGGCAAAATGCTAGCATCTCTACATTGTAATGGGGTCCAATGTTAAAAAAGGACTCTTGGCTGGATTTTATTGACTAGCATTCTAAAGTTGTTACTTTCTTTGCAGAAATGTCAGTGAGGTACTGGCTTGTCTCATTTATCACTGATGGGAATAATAAACCTGACTAGAAGATCAGTAGCTGTATTCACTCATTCATACATTCAGTTCCTAAATAAAGATTGTTGAGCATCACTATGCTAGGAACTTCAGGTAACAAGGAGAATAGCATATGGTCTCTGCCCTCAGGGAGTTCACAAAATCGCTAGGGATATAATACAAACAGGAACAAGGTTAACAGTAGGAGATGGTATGTGACAAGGATAATACAAATGGTACACAGTTTTTTAGAGTAGTGTTTTATCAGAGTGGTCCCTGGGCCAGCACATCAGTATCATCTAGGGACTTGTTTGATATTCAGATTCTTGGGCCACACCTCAGACCCACTGAATCTGAACCTCTGTGGATGGGCCCCAGGAGTCTGACTTTCAACAAGATCCTAAGGTGATCTGTATGTACATTAAAACTTTAAAAGTGTTCTTTTGAAAGATCACTTCTATCAGAAGAGAACAACACATTAAGGTCTTGTCCTTGAGAGCTTATAATTCAAAAAAATGACATTTGAATGTGAATAATCAAATGTGATAAGAAACACTCACACATGTGACTATAGGAACAAGGAAGAGAGAGAGAGAGAGAGAGAGATTGATTGATTGATTTAACCCTGTGGTAGTTGGAGAGATTGGTGAATGTTTCCTGGAGGGGGCATTGGAGGATGAAGAAATGCTGTCAGTTTGAAGTGCATTTGGCTGTAACAGAAAACCTGACTGAGAGTGATTTAAAGAAGAAGGGTTTTTCTGTCTCACATAAGTAGCCTGGAGGTAGGCAGTCTCCAGCGCTGATTCAATTATTCAAGGATGCCAGGGTTCTGGGTCAGCGTCTCTTTAGACCTCTTGCTTTCTGCCTTATGATCAATCATAAGATGGCTGCTGTGGCTCTGAGAATCACATTCTCATCCAACCATATTCAAATGCAAGAAGCCAATAGGCATAGCACAAAAAATCCCTCTTCTGCATTCTTATCAAGATGGCAACTCTTTTCTAGAGGCCTCCCAGCAAATCTCCACTATGTCTGATTTACTAGAACTAGAACATGAGACTACCAGTATACCAGGGTCTGTTCAACTTTCCATGACTTCTAGTAATCTCGGCCCAATATTCCAGGAGGATAGAGCTGCTGTTAGCAGGGAGCAAGTACGTTTCAGTGGGAAAGCTTTTGGGTAAGCCACCAACAGCCTATAGCCAGGAAGACTTCAGTAGACGGAATCAGGAATAAGGGCATTCTCAAAAGAAGAAAAGGCATGAACAAAGGCATGGAGGTGAAGTGTGCATGAAGAATGATTACTAGATGAGTTTGGCTAAAGCATGTTAGTCTTACAAAGGAATTTTTAGCTATTAAAAAAAAAAAAACTGTGGGACCTTTTGTTCAATTGGAATCATGTGCAGAAATCCAGTTCACAGAAGAAAGCATACCTGCTTTGGGCAGAAGTAGGGTGGGATGCCTGGAGCCAGCCTGCTCTGTCTCTGACTTACTTCAGCTGAAAGGGCTTCTTGAAAGCCAAATTAAAGAACAATGCCCCAGAAACTGCTACTTTGACCCTGCCACACCCAAGATTTTCTGGGCCCCTCTCCCTGCAGGAGGCCACAAGACTTTCATCAAGGTCACTCATTTGGCCCCAAACTGGAACTTCACAGGTATGTACGGAAATATAATAATCCAGGCTAGGGGTGCATGTGTATGCGTTTTTGTGGTGTTGCTTTTTGCAGATACCACATGGGACCCTGTGCCTCTTAATTCCATTCCTGACACTGAATTGCTAAAACAGTAGTTGAGGAGAGCATTGTGGGAAAACAACCACAGGAAGGGGAACACTATTAGTGGTGATTAGTGGCTTGCTTCTTTGCCTCCTGCCCTTACAACCCTGTGTTAGTTTCCTAGTATGGTCATAACAAAGTACCACGGATCAGGTGGTTTAAACATCAGAAATGTATTATCTCACAGTTCTGAAGGCCAAATGTCAGATCAAAGTGTTGGCAGGGTTAGTCCCTCCTGAGGGCTGTAAGGGGAATCTGTTTTATGCCCCTTCCATAGCTTCTGATGGTTTGCTAGCAGTCTTTGATGTTCCTTGGCTTGTAGATCTCTGCCTTCATCTTCATATGACATACTCCCTGTGTGCCTTCACATTGTCTTCCCTGTGTGTATGACTGTCTCTGTGTTCAGATTTCCCCATTTTATAAGACACAGTCATATTAGATGAAAACCCATCCTGATGACCTCATCTTAAGTTGATCATCTGTTTTCAAATAAAGTTATATTCACAAGTACTAGAGGTTAGGACTTCATCTCTGTTTAGAGAGACACAATTCTACCAGGGAATTGTGGAAGATGGGAATGAAGATTTATCCCATCTTCATTCAACTCCTAACGCATCCTATATTTCAAACCTCTGCTTCCCTTTTTCTGAGGCCTTCTCCTCTCACTCTTAATCCTGGTGGCTATGCTCCAGTTTTTTAACTCTTATTATGGTGGAATTGAGTGGGAAAGGTGGGTTATTTCAAGGAATGTTTCATCCTCACTATTCTGTTTGAAGAGATAATTGTGTAGAATAGTGTTTGAAAAGAAACACTGGCACTCAATTATATTAATTCAAGATTGAATTATAATTCAATCTTGTGCATGGGATCCTAAGTTTGAACAAAAAAGTGCAGAATCAAAAGACCAAATAAAATTTGTCACAATTATTACCAACATTACCATGTATAGCACTTTCACACAGATTCTCATTTGGAAGCATATTCTTTTCTACCAGCAATCAAGATCCCCTTTTCACATCTACTTTTGCTCGACAATAAATTCTCCTTGAGGATGTTTCCTGACAGGATTGTCTGCAGAAAATCCTTTACTTAGAGTTGTAACCAGAATCTTTCTAAATTTAGCCGAGTTCATGCAACACTGAGCTGAAACCCAAGTAAGGGAGATGGACAGAAACAATAAATGAGACACTGAAGAAATATAAAATGGAATTTAAAAATCATAAATTTTAGGGGGGTAAGGATACTACAAAAGTGGGGTTAAAGTTTGGTTGAACCAAGTTATTTTTAGATTATGCGGTCCTAATTTGGCAACATACTTGATTATTAAATTTGGAACTTGCCAATGAAATACTAGTTCTTAGTGACAAAATCTGCCCTTGATCAAGGAAATAAAAAGGAGAAGTTACTCTGCAGGTATCAGTCTCTCCAGTTTCTTACATTCAATTCTGTTGTCAAATGTTAAGACTGTTTCCTCTCATTCAGTGGAAATTTCCTTATTTTTCCTGGAAATGGAAAACAGCTGCACAGAGCCTTCATTCAACCCTCTGTACTCAAAGGCTCTTATTTGCATCATCAACTGTTTGCTTTAGTTCACATCTCTTCTTCTTCAGAGCATTTTTCTCCCTCAGTGTGGATGCCCCATCCTCCTAAAAGCATGACACTTAGCCATTGATCATACTGTCATTCCTACATAGAAATGTCTTTCCCTCTTAATTTTTTTGCAAAAATGTACCCCATCTTCCTTCAAGACTTAGCCAGGGAGAGAGCTCTGGAGCACATTTGGGAAGGCATGAAATAGGGGAAGCCCCCAGGAAGGCAGGTAAACAAATCCTCAGGGGACACAGCCTGGTTTTCTCCTCTGTGTAGACTCCTAATGTGCCATTCCCAAGATGCTCC